>NC_137467.1:158910554-159563730 GCF_964235325.1 Thermobia domestica
GATCACTAAACAACCTCAAAGTGCTCTTCCCGTGTGGAGGGGGAACTTAGAAAAAATTAGCACATACCTGATTTTTCTGAAGACCGTCCCTAACCAGAGCGAAGTTCACTGTTAGCCGTCCGTCCGTAGAATCAACCGGTGCGGCAGACAAGCCTCGTTTATAAAGGCGCTTCGTCCCACGCATTTCTGCCTTTTCTGACGTAGCTCGAAGGCGACGTCACGAGCCTCATCGAGCATGGGAGAGACTTCTTCACGCGCATGCTCAATAGTGGTTAAGACTTCTAGTATTTCGATGATTTTTCTCTATCACGCCGGGATTGAAATTCCTATTTTACATTTCTTTTTACAGTTTTTGTTTTATACCTGGTTCTAACTACATAATAGATTTCATATATTTATTGCTCTCGTGATATTCCCTAACTATTGCCTCTAGGACCCAGCTCTGTGATCTGAGTAAAATCAAAGCTAGGGTCATACCACTATCCCATGCGTGTGGTTTGGTGTCAATGAGGCATCAGGTTGATAATTCAATCTGGACCTCACCTGACTCCGTTCTCCCTATTTCTCTTTCCCTTACTGCACACACAATTTGAAACGCGCGGGCGTCTCGCCCTATAATTTGGAGTCCGGCTTAGGACTACGAGGCACAACTGTGTAACAGTTATCCGCCGACCTCGGTAAAAAAAAAAAAAAAAGATAAAAAAAATGTCGAAAGTTATCTTTCTAGCATCTATATTCATTTACAACAACGGTTGTCCAAGGCAAGTTGCTGGGAGTTAAAGGGTTAATATAGAACTGGCCTTACACAAGGCGTTAGGAAACTAAAAACAAAACTTTCTTGAGGGATTGGAGATTATGCACGACTAAACTGCAAGAGAGCGTGATTGTAAGATTTCATGTGTCATAACTAACTATAGTACTTTTAAATGTTACTCCATTCCATTAACAAACTAGTAGACTAAACCTATGTAGGATGAAATCTTACAACCGTGGATTCCTTCTAGCTTATAACTATCAAAGGTTTCGTATGAACTCACCATAGTATTTTTTTTTTTTTTTTAACCAATTTCTAACCATATTATTAAGCATGACTTCGAACCGATTATGAGTACAACTTCTAGTATTATAAAGAAAATTTAGATTTTGTGAGTTTACTGATTTGCTAAGTACAATTGTCTTTGCTGTACTGGGTATCATTATAGATATACGTGTCAAAGGTGATTGTCTCAGGCTACTAATTTTATTCAACTATAAATGAAAGAAATTTAACATTAAATACACTTGAACAAGAATAGCGTGAAGCGCTTTAACGTTGGACTGTGATGAACGATAAAATTACAAGAGTAGTTCTCATTGTTTATAGTATAAACCAATTGGGAAAAACATACAATGATTTAGACTAGGACACTCAATGGTGTTGCCTGAAATTTTTTTTTTTTTAAATTATTGCGGGGTTGTGCTTTACAGTTTGTGAATAACCTTTCTTATGTTGTTTCAATATACCAGTTATACTTTATAAATTATAGGCTATACTCTACTTTCCAGAATCAAGTGAATATTTTATAACCTGTAATGTATTGAAAGTATTTGAGTACTCCCTTGAGTAAACCTTTGAAAATAGTTGAGTACTCCATTACATATCTGGTAGTATATTTATTTGTAACATAGAAGCGATTGCATACTAAATGATTATACCGCATATTTAAAATAACTTGAGTAATTATTAACTAACGTTTGAAACAGTTGCTGAATGCTTAATAAATTTTATAAGTGCGTCTATACGCATTTTATATTAAACTCATCCTATTGTTATCACAAAATGCATTTCACATTATTAGTTATCGCTCTTTATAGTGATAATGCAATAAATGTACTATGTTACAAACTTACTGTATAGCTCTGTTCTATACAGGGTAATCATAGTATGTACATGTGTTTTTCTAAACTTCTACTCAGCTTGATTGCTATTTCGACCTCGATTTGGTTTTTCTCATTCTGTGTGGTATGCAATACACTATATACATTGATTACTTTTACGTATATTGATAATATACAGACATTACAAATGATTGGTGCGATTTAGCGCACCTAGAGATTTATATGCCATTACGTTAGCTTTCTTTTTCCATGAGTGGTTCTGTTAGCAGAGGGGGAGTTTGAATGGTTAAAATACTGAGCCTATGGTTAGTGTGTTAGCTTATGCCCTAATGGCCTATGGTAATAACAGATACAAAGTTTAATAATCAGGGATGCAGTTACATTTGCTATAGCAGAGTACATGTTTTTACAGGGGACTACATAACATTTCTTTATAATAATGGGGGAATGTTAGGGGGGGTTTATGGGTTAGTATTGTTAGTATTCCTATTCTTATTATTATTAATAATATTAACATATTTTATGTTTCCTTTTTCTTTTTTTTTTTTTTTTTTAATATACACACCGAAATCGAAAGGGATTTCTTTGCGGTTACAAAGGGAATTTTACGAAGTCAAGTTACGTTATGTTTCATCGTGTTAGTTATAGGATAGATTTTAAACGCAAAAGTTAACCACAACATAAGCTATGGTTGATATATTTTTAAAAACACACCGGAAGTGTGTTCCGTTCTTTCTTTTAATTCTACTAGCCTTGACTGATAACCGGCCTCGGTTTCCGTTGTGGTGAACTTTTCTGTTTTTTCAACCTTAAATGCCTAGTGTAAGGGATTTAGTTATGCGGAGAATAATTCTATATGATGACGTCACGGTGAACTGTTGTTGAGCACAGTTAAATACAATGTGCAATGGGGGATTTAATAAATTACTCCCTTGTCTTTTAGCTTCGGTGTTGGCCAAAAGATAGCTATACAGAGGGTTCCACAACTTACGGTCTGTAACATGGTGGAATGAAAATGTGTAAACTCGATTACCATACTCACGTATAGACTTCATTAAATGTCTGAAAAACAAACTTGTGCTTTTACTTGACCAATTAATAGAAACTTAATTTTTACATTTAGACAATAACTGTCCATGGTTTTTGTTACTGGTCCGCTAGATCGTGGATATTACAATGAAATTGAGTTGTTTCATATATTGAAAAATATTTAAAGTCTCTTGACATTGTTTACAATCTTCTTATGATTTTTCACAACGCTGATTTGAAAGGAGTTTTTATTCCTTTTATTTTGAGTCTTTTCACTTGTCCATTTTTTTTTGTTTGTACTGATACGAGAAGAGTTTTTCACCTGTAAGCAATGAACTGAGGTAAGTCAATGGAAGTCTGTCCATAGATAAACGAGATTTCCTTGTCACTGCAGGATTTTATAAAATTTTGTAGCACAAAGAAAGTTCTGGATCCGGATGGAAATTCAGATTTCAGATCACTGTTGCCCATTACTAAACAGTGATGGATCGATCAATAACAGTAATCGATTACCATATCATCCCTCTGGATCAGCCCTGGATGGGGCCGACATGCGGTGGTCTGGATCCTTGGATGCCTCCAGAACCAGGTCGGTGGGGGGGGGGGGGCTTACTCTAGACATCACACTGGGTAGGCAATGGATATATATATCTGCAATCAAAGAGACTATTAGACTATGTAATCATTAATGCGTTATATAATAACCTTGTCTTATGCAGAGTATTTGTTTACATAGGAAGTCCACCGAATTCCTCTCTTTTTTTTTTAATTGTTTATTATATATATTTATTCAACGGGGCTGACCACACATCAAATCTAAGAAAGATATAGTAATCAATGGAACCTGCAGGGGTTACCCAAAAATGAGGCTATTCGAAGATGAGATTCGAATACAGAATGTTTTTCCTCCAGATGTCCTGAATGTGCTGACCACACATCGTCAGCATCTAGGTATAGAAACCTGTTTAAATATTGTATGTGATTGTAGTAATATTACAAGAATCAATTTTGTATCATTGAACAAATAAACCAGAAGTCTAGAATTGAGTGTATGTGCGCTGACCACACATTATTGTTAGGATGCCTCTTGTGTTCAAGCTGTGACTGTGGATGAAGATCGAACAATGTCACGGTAAGACAAGTTCTTCTCAAATTGATTGATGTACCTAACTCGGCTTGTTTCGTTGTGAGTGGAATGATAATGATGGAGGAAACTGCATTGTTAAATATTCTTTCCACTTACTGTTATGATTAATGGGTGATGAATCATATGGTGAGTAAATCCAAGGTACTTTACAAGATGGGTCAATACCTAGTGTGTTATGACACGTCAGGACGTAATGGCCATATTGACATACATTTGCCGTATCTTTTGTTTCAGCTGTAGTCAGGTTGAGAACTAGAGTATTAAAAGGAAGTTTGAATTTAGCCAGCGTGGCGGAAGTGAACTAATTATACAGCTTGGTATACTGACAAGTGGCTTGGTAAATTATCAGCTCAGCTGACGAATGTTTGGAGGGAGAGAGGGGAAAAAGGGGGTTTTGCATCGCAACTGAGAGAATTCATCTAGTATACTGTTACAGAAGCCAGCTTCAGACCAGTGACATCTCAGCATTGTCAGATAAGTATATTTGCATTGTTTTTCTGATTTAGAAGACAAGAAGTGGTCAGTCGTTCAGATTCTCATGCATGAGTACAAGAAGTCTATTGTATGTCTTTTATACCTTGGAATGTTAATATTATCTACCTTTTCTTTATGATGAGATTTTATTCTAGGTTACTGCGTAAACCACAGAACTAATGATCAGAGTTTAGATTCAATAAGATTTAAATAAATTTAGTTATACCATTGCAAATATGCTAGTTAAGAAAATTAGTTCCAGAGTATCATCAAAATTTTGTTAATGAATTTAACTAAAAACAATACTTGTAACTTATCTAAAGCAGACTAATAAAAGGTTCTGGCAACTAATTGAACT
Organism: Thermobia domestica; assembly: GCF_964235325.1. Lineage (NCBI taxonomy): Eukaryota > Metazoa > Arthropoda > Insecta > Zygentoma > Lepismatidae > Thermobia > Thermobia domestica. Next base: position 158,915,441 of record NC_137467.1, read on the forward strand.
AAACCACAATCAAGGAGAACTGATATAACTTTAAACATGCAAAATTTCATAATGGAACTGCCTTTCTAGCTTTACACTTTATTACACCTTAAGTACTCATAGTGTTCAAGACAAGACGTATCTCACAATGGGGCAATCCAGCACTTGAGAAATGCTCAGTTAACGTGCATATTATTTTTTCACAATTGTAGTGTCTCGCTAAGTCTCTAATAATTTGTTGTCTCAATCGTTATAGGTTTCTTAAAATAATACTGTAGGGTTTTTAATTCTATAAGGTTAATTAAGATAACTGAGTCCCTCAGAGGAGGCCGTCTTATCTTGGGCACATGGTGATTTATCCATTATATTGCATCCTTTTTTTTTGTAAGTAACTTAGGAAGAATAATAAAGGAAAATGTCAAATTTCCCTTTTTTTTTTTTTTTAAAGCAAATTGATACTCAAGTGATTAAAAACTTATAACTTTTAACAGAAGTATAAAAGGAAAACGAATACTCAGTTATTTCCAAGGAGTAGGTCCTTTCACTGCTTTTTACCTGGGCCGGTTCTGCTACTTCGGCTTCTGTAAGGAAAAACCTGAAACAAAAAATTCTCACACCCACACATAGCATTATAGATTGGACGCGGGGACCTGAAGTTGAGTGTAGTGTCCCGGCTTCTTATGAGCCGACAATTTACGAACTTGGCAGTTAGGGCGTGACTAGATTTACCTAGTAGTTTCCTTTGTTTAATTTCTAACTATTAAGTATGATGCCAATTATTGCACTGTGTTAATTTATTAAGTATGATAACCAACGAGTTTAAATAAGATCTTAACTTTGTGGTTCATATTTTTTCAGCTTGTTGGAGTATTCGTATCATCTGTTGCTCGGAGAACGTAAAAGAAGGAGAAGGGAAGACTCACGTCTCCAGAGACAATAGGGGAGGTTTCTTGGTACAGGGTAAGTACTAACTCCTTGAATTGTTAGTGTGTTATCTTTGAAGCATGCATTTCAATTTCTTCACGTCAATCTACCAATTGGTTTTACTAGTGAGTGTTACATAGTTGAGTGCTAACTCGAGTGCAACGAAATCACAGTTCATATCCTCGGAGTATCCCATACTGATTTTATTACTACTGAATTAATTGAGAAAAACAAGAGATCATAATGAACGAGAGTGACCTAAGTTACAAGGTAACAGTGATTATACGAAGTGCGGTTTGCATTACCTGTGATTTTTGTAAGTGATTCCCTAAGGAGAAACAAAATCGTTGCTTAGTGTGTGTCACTCATACAAAAAGTGCGTGAGTCGGGACTCGATCTCCGACTTATCTGTTTCCTTTCAACGTAAGATACAGTTGCGTAACTGCCAATAATTTCCGGTAATTGAGACCATGTTTACAACGATATTAAGTTTGAATTAAATATTTCGGGGCCCGAACTCAGGACCTCTAGTGTAGGTAGTGATGATATGTGATCCACTAAGTGTCCATTGAAAGTATTAGATTCTAACCTACTTTTACACAACCAATTCAGATACAAACTTGCGCTCGTGAGGAGCGATAATTTAGATATAGGATAAAAGGAATGATCCATTAGGGGCTCGAACCAGGGATCGCTAAGAATCAATTGTTTATCTGAGACTATGGTTTATCCCAATCGTAATGATTTATGAGGCAACCTTATTATTATTATTCATTTCGTTGTGACGTCATTTCCCTATTTTCTTACTTATCTATTTTCCCGTTATAAATGTTGGTGTGTATAGAATCTACACGCAACAACATCCTGAGTCCTTGTTAACAGCTGGACTCACTTCCGTCACCCGATAAGAGGTGATTTGCTTTTAGTTTTAAGGCAGAATGAAAGACGAGTGTTGAGGAAATATCTGTGAACATTATAAATATGTGCACCCAAACAAAATGCTATTCGATTAACTTTTAATTTTTAAAGATTACCCTTATATTTTTAAAGATTACCCTTTGTTTATTTTCACAATTTATTTCACTTAAAATTTTAACTACTGTCACGTTCATATATTATATCCTAAAGTTCTTGTGCGCCATACGCTGTTGTGGAGCAGTGCTTTTTCCACCTATTAGACAGGGCCGCTTATGAAGGGGGCCACCAAATTTTGAAAGTCTCCCGACTTATAGTTTTAAATCTTGTGACGGGTATAATCATAAGTTTTATTTTGAATAGCATCGAACCTAATTATGAAATGATGTACACGTACTGATTCGCTTCCAATGTTTTATTGTTATTATTATTATTATTATTATTATTATTATTATTATTATTATTATTATTATTATTATTATTATTATTATTATTATTATTACTATTATTATTATTATTATTATTATTAGTGATAGCGTGGTTTATTACCATTCTGCGGTATATTATCAGCGTTGTGTGTCTTTCAATCGAGCCAAGCGAAGATTTTAACTTGTATGAAGGCAGTTACACAAGGATGATTGAAAACACGAGTATAGTGGTGTAGTGGTAGGACAACATCTTGAATGTTACTATAGCCCACAATGATGTCCTTTTTGTAGCCGTGACTTTACATAACATGGTGATAGTAAAATAATCAAGTTAGTTACAATGAGCGGTTTCTAGCCCATTACCCAATGGTGGGAGGACAGAAAAAAAATGGAGGGGACTCGATCTACCCCCAATATTCTTACAAAATACATATGGTAGCCTTAACACTAACTTAAGTTTATCTTGCCACAATGAAATAATGATACAATATGATACTATCTAGTATTTTGATAAACATAACTGAAAACATTATTCTAAAATGAGCATCACTGTTAATACTTGATCATAATTCATTATTAACTGAACATAACTTAAATCTTACTGACTAAATGTAGCAAGTATAGTACACAAGTAGCTAGTGACATTCTTTTAAGAAAATGGAAGACATAATGTTACATTATGTACAATAGTTTGCCAAAAGGGTCACTTGTGTTCACCCAGAAGGGGTCGCAGAAAAATTTCACTCATATCTATGAATAGCAGCAGTAATAACAGCAGAAAACAACATGTCAGCGGCTAAGGCGTATTTCTCCATATTTCGTTTTCTACTTTATTGTATTTTAGTATATTTTTATTTTATTTTATTTTTTTTTTAATTGTCTTGCCAATATGCTTCCCGCCCGAACTACGCGAAAAAAAAATAAAATAAAAATAATAATTGCTCAAGAAGAAACAAATGGGGTAGGCATTGTGTGGAGTAACCTATGTAAATATCTGGTGGGGGGAATTCCAGCTTTCCCTTTTCTCTCTCTCTTTTTTTTTTAAACAGGCAGATATCCTGGGTCACAGGAAAAACGTCCCGTAAGCATGCGTGTATCCTAAGTAGGCATAAGTTTGTCGCGGAACAACCCAGAGCGGGCAATATTGACTCTGCTTTACTTTCCAGGTTAATGCAGTCCTAGACACAAAGAGGGAGAGCGGCGAGTTTCTCGCAAGAGAGAAATGAAATAGTCAGGCGGCGGCTACGGATGGAATCCTATACTGTGACTGAAGAGTTTGCATCTGCAACGACGTTTGCTAAAAGTCGGAGTTACATATTCAAGGCGTTATACCTGTACGTATTAATGTTAGTAGCTACTAATAATATTTTACTTTTCGGTTATGTCAACATTTATTTTCCTTTTAGGTTCTCTGTGTTTGGCAGCATATTGGGAGTCCTATAGGAGAAGAAGAAGGGTAACTCATTCGTGCCCGGGCACATTCACACAAAGAACAAAAAAAAAAAAAAATATTCATCCCAATATGTTGGCAAAACATTTATTTTGGTATTAATCCGACATAACTTTTCTGTGACGCGTCAAACTTTTCCTTGGTATTGTAGTTATGGAAGGTTTGGTAGATGTGGTAGGGCCCTAGTTTTAAAACTGACTTATTTGCTCCTCAGACCACGTATTAGCGCCGCCCACTAGGATGACTGCCTATTTCCATAGTAGGCCATGGGTGTTTAATGCCGCATCGAATGGAGAGGAGAATGGATTCCAGGAAGTAACTTATTGTTTTTAAGTTGATGAAGAGTATATTATAACTTTTTGTTTGTTTTTAATTTCACAATGTATTCTTTTCAGGCTCTAGCTATAGCCCTGTATGCACGTGTTCCGGTATACCAGAGGTCTTGCATCACTACAGGTACTCCACTTTTGAGTGGTCTATGTGATGTAGGCAAGAATCGACACACTCACTAATGAATATACGCCAAGTTTTCTTGTTTTCTTTTTTTTTTTTTTTAATAAATTTGTCTAAATTGAGGCGGCGATGCCTCATGATCAACGTGTACTTCACGTTTAACATTCATCGTCCTCACTATCGCTAGAATTTTCCAGCTCGCGTGAGTTGTCTCGGGGGAAATACTTCTTCAATCTTTCAATAGTTACTATCTGAGTGTGGTTAGGGTTTGCTACTAATTCGATTTTACAAGCATTTGTGGGAGAAATACTCCTTAGGTAATACGGTCCCATATACTTGGGAGTTAACTTTGGAGAAATATCCTTCTTAGGCAAATAATTTCTACATAATACTAAGTCACCAACCTTTAGCTTAATAGGTTGTCTAGTGCGATCAACGCGTAATTTAGTCTGCTGCTGTGCATGTGTCATAGCCTTCTGGGCTAGTTTACGGATTAACTTTAATTGTTTCTGATGTTCCTGTATTTTCGTGAATTGATACGGGGTGTCCAATTGAGTGGGAAATCTGGCCTTTTGACCAAAGACAATCTCATATGGGGAATATTTCCTAATAGGGGAGGTTGATATATTATAAGCGTATGCACACAAGCGGACATATTCCGCCCACTTGGTAGGCTGTTTAGCCGTGTACTTAGTAAGGAAACTTGCAATAACAGAGTTGAATTGCTCACACAGTCCGTTCGTTGACGGTTTAAATGCTGCAGTTCGAACATGTTTAATGTCAAATAAGTCATTCAGTTCGGCCATTATCGTTGATAAAAAATTACTTCCTCGATCCGTCAGTACCTCTTTAGGAGGGCCAAAACGCGTGATTAACTCGTCCAACATGGCCCTAGCCACTGTCGGGGCTTTAATATTTCGTAGCGGTACTAATATTGCGAAATGGCTGAGATATTCTATCATAACTAAGATATAGCTGTAGCCTGCGCTACTATGTAGCGGGCCAAAAATATCTAAACTCCAGCGGGAAAACAATTCCTCTTCCACCGGTAGGGGGTGAAGAAACCCTTGTTTCTTTTCTCTAGGGATGTTCACCCTCTGACATTCGTCACAAGAGCGTACGTATTCCTTAACTATTCTTCCCATGTTCGGAAAGTAGTAACGTTCGTTCACTTTAGAGTAAGTGCGAGAAAATCCCGTATGGCCTCCGCACAGCGGAGAGGAATGGACCTCTTGTAAAATGTCGGGGATCGCCTTTTCTGGTATCACTAGTTTCTTATCTTTGTTCATGACTCGATATAACACATCGTCAACCACAACATAGGGTTTTAGAGCACGATCAGTAGGGTTATCTTTTTTCTTTTGTATTAATTCTCTAATTTTATCGTCCTCTTTTTGCATTGTTTTGATATCTATTTTGGGACATAATACTAGGTTGCACACGTCTGCACAATCTTCTTCTTGACCAAATTTGGAGGGTAACTCATCCTTTAGCGGACATCTTGACAAAAAGTCGGCGGTCACGTTATTGCGGCCCTTGATGTGTTCGATTGTGAATAGATAGGGTTGTAAACGAATTGCCCAACGCATAAAGCGAGAATTTAGCATCTTATTGTTTCTTAGGTAACATATACCATGAGCATCTGTTCGCACAATAAAGGGACGGTCAGCCAATAGGAAGTGGAAATGCAAAATTGTCTTAGTAACTCCTAGCGCTTCAAGCTCAACCGTGGAGTAGTTGAGCTCCGCTGGGGACAAAGATTTTGAAAAATAGGCTATTGGGTGTTCTTTGTTATCTTCTTTAATTTGTGCAACGTATCCGCCTATTCCGTCTCGACAGGCATCCGAATAGACTATGGCGTCCTGATTCGGGTCAAAGTGGGCAAGGACCGGAGCAGATATAAGACAAGATTTCAAAGTATCCCATGCTTGCTTCTCAGTTTCTCCAAACTCGAATTTGGCATTCTTTTTAGTCAATGAAATGAGTGGTTTGGCAATAGTAGAAAACCCTTGGACAAAAGCTCTGTAGAATGAACAAAGTCCAATAAAACTACGTATTTCTTTGACTGTAGTAGGGTATGGTACCTTTGCTATAGCTTCCGTTTTTGCGGGATCTACACAAATTCCTCGTCTACCGACGATGTGACCAAGCACAGAGGCTTCTTCGTAACCAAAGTAACATTTCTTAGGGTTGAGTTTTAGGTTGGCCTCCCGGAGTCGAGATAAAATAATTCTCGTTCTTTCTATTAAATCGGAGAAAGAAGGACTAGGACAAACCAAATCGTCTAAATAACAAATTACATACTTCCACATAATGTCACCAAAGATAACGTTCATCATATTTTGAAAAAGAGCCGGGGCCGTGCTTAGTCCGAATGGTAGTCTCAAAAATTCGAATTTTCCACGGCTGCAGATGAATGCAGTCTTCTCTATATCACACGGACGGATTAATAATTGGTTATAACCATTTTGCATATCGAGCGTATTTATGTATTTGGTACCATTCAGAAATGCTAATATATCATCTATACGCGGCACTGGCGTATAATTGGGCCTTAATATTAAGTTCAGTTTTCTGAAGTCGACACATATACGCGGGGAGCCATCTTTTTTAGTTACTATCACAATTGGTGCAGAATATGGGCTTTGACTTTCTCGGATAATATTGCTATCTAACATTCTCTGAATCTCTGCCGCGACTATCTCTCTCTGTTTTGGTGTTTCTCTATAGGGTGGATGAGAAACAGGTATATCTGTAATGACCTCTAGGGGACACATAAATTTATCGGTAGCCGCAGTCAGACGAGACTTGTCCCAGGCTACAACGTCCCTAAATTCCATCAATAAGTCCAGTAATTGATTTCTTTCTTCTGGGTTTAAATTTGGGCCAATATTTAGTACTTGAGCTAATTCTTCCTTGGTTTGGGGGACTTTCTGGGGTTGTTCAGGGACTTCCACGTCATCTGTTTCATCTTTGTTAGTAAGGTGTATGATCTGATTAACGGCCTGAACGTTAGTCTCCGTTTCATCATTTAAGGACTCGGCCTGGGGTACAAGTTTCCCTAAATAAAGATTTTTAGACAAAGATCTGGTTCGATCTGAACTATTAAAAATAGTCAGAGTGATATTTTCATTCTCAGTAAAGACTGGACCTCTCGGGATCAAACAGGAGTGCCAATATCGAATACCTTTGGACGGTAAAAATTCCCAAATCTGCACGTTTCCGGTTGGGGCGGTAATTTCTATGTCATATGAAGCCTTGGACGGCACTCGGACATTTGCTGGAAGGTATACTTTATAGGTATTGTCCGGATAGATATCAAAAAGTTCGTCGCTCAGCCTCAAGGGGTCTGGCACGACCTCTTTCTGACTATGATCCTGAGCAGAACTCTCTAGGTCAGGGAGAGTTGTGGGATCATTTACACTTCCTTGCGTTAGCAATTGTTTTTCTAATGTTTCTAACGGTCCACTGTTTGATTTTTCCTCTACAGGCTCACGAGGCGCCTGGGAGGCCAGGGGTGGCTTTACAGAGTGTTGGTTCTTTGTGTTATACCTTGTCGCATAAGACGCATTCTCTTTCTTTCTCGGTATAATCTCTGTATCCGAACTATCTGTGGAACTAACTGCAGAAGTTCCACTAGGGCCTGGCTAAGGGTCAAAGTTGGATAGGTTCTTTTCCTCTGTCTCTAAGTCAGGCGAATTGGTAAGTTCCAGCTCAGGAGCACTGGAAGACACCTTGCTTTTCTTAGTTCGTTTACGTTTTGCATTCCTACGTCTATTGACTTTCCCATTCGTTTTATTCGTAGGCTCCGAGGGAAATTTTGTAGTTTCCCTGGAACACACGAATACGCGGGACGTAATTTCTTCAGTATGAAGTTTTTGTCTCTTATCGGGTACGCTAACAACAGGATTTATGTGATTTCCGGTGACCAATTCTGGAGACGGATCCTTTCTCTTATATGAGAGGTTCCGTTTCCTATAAATTGGTTTGTTTCCATGAGGGGGGACAGAGTAAGCCGTTTGTCCAGCATTACCGTTCTGTCTTGATTGGGAATCATTAAACGATCTTTTTCCTACTGATGGTGGGTATCGTTTAACATGTTTTAAATCTAAGGTATGAATCACACCATGACGATTTCCATATGTACTTTTTGGGACTGTGAACCATAGGTCTTCAACATGATTCCCGTCTTTATCTGCTAATTCCATGTATTTGGAATGAATGGTGGTGACATACTTGTGCAGAAAATCTATCCCCAAAATAACGTCATAGGCGCAAAACTGTGGGTCAACTATAGCTACGTCTAGGAATCTTCGTTTGGTTGTTTTCAAGTGATCCTTAAAACAACACGCTATTCTCACCACAGGAATGTAATCTGTGGGCTGAGCCCCGACGCCGCGAAGTTTCACATAACCCTTCAGTCTTTCAGTTAGTGGGAATCTTGGGGGTAAAAGAGTTTTTGAAGCTATCGAAATTTCAGAGCCAGAATCTATAAGAGCTTGCGCCCAGCGGTTTCCTATTTTTATCTTGACTGTACAAAGCTGCGCCTGCCCATGGCCAAGGCCATAGGTATTTTGGTGATTGTTCCTATACGTTTTGTAACCCGGTTCTGCTACTACTTCGTCTGTGTAACAAGAACTAATCTGTACAAATCCTGGTTGGTGTTGTTCTTTAATGCTAGACCAGTCCAAGCGGTCATTTTCCCATATTACGTCATGGTCAATTCTCTGACTAACTAATCTTTGTGCTGTGTGAAATTTTCTAAGATACTGTAGGCACTGTTCGAGATTATCGCAATCGTCCATTTCAAGCATCAGCTTATTTAGGATGTCTGGCAACAAACTCATTCTAAGTTTACTCATCAATTCACTTTCATTAACCCAACCTCGTAAAAATTTCAAATCCTTTATTAACTTATAAATGAATGCTAAAGTACTTTCATGGGGTTGTTGTTTTCTTGTATCAACGTCATATTCTAATCTTGCAGTATACTCGATACTAGGGAAAGCCTTTTTAAGTTTTTCCTTCATCTCACTATAGTTTAAAGGTAAAATGTTTGCTAGGTCTACTAAATAGAAGGAGAAAGCTTCCCCTTTCAGACAGTAAGGAAGGTAATTTCCTATCTCTAGGGTTGACCATTCATATATGCTAGCCACTAATTCATATTCTTGCAGGAAAAGTTCCACACACTCATGTCTATTACCAGAAAAGGAGGGAATTTCAACATTTGGATAGATCTTGAATGCTTGTGGTTTAGCACCAATAGTATAATTTTGATTGTCACCCTCGGGAGGAGGGTTGCTAACTTTGCCTGTTATTACTGTATCCGTAAATTTAGGTTTTTCAAAACTATATGGCATAACTGGCTCGGTAACCGGACTAGTTTTAATTTCTTGCTCAGGTTTTAAATTTATACGAGGCTTATCCTCAGGATCTACTTTTAAAAAGGGCGAAAAATTTGATTTTTGCTTATCAGAGGTCTTATCTTCACCGGAAGAATGTGCAACGGGCTCATCTTTCAGATCTAAGGACCTGTCTAAAGAAACCGAGGTGTTGAAATTTTCAGAAACGAACCTATAGTCGGTATTAGTTACGCTTCTATTTTCTAACTCGGAGGTTTGTTCTGAACTAAATTCTGAGGTATAAGATCTATCTTGTTCGCTGAATGCTGATTTTTCGGTCTTTTCCCCTTCGCTAAACTCTAATTTCTCCATGGGGGCCATGGGTGTAACTACGCTACTAGGTGGCGAATTAAACACTATCTGTAAGGGATTTAACTTTTCCTCTTGTTGGTACTTTTTCATTTCTTTAGTCGCAGGTGATTCACTAGGGTCATTATAGGAACTAAATTTAGAACTAGTACTAGCTGACGGTTGTAAACCACTATTCTTAACACTATCAGTTAGTTTGATAGACGCACATTGGGTTGGAGAGGTTGAGGGATCGTCTCTATTTTCTACTTCATCTAAACAAATTACAGACGCACCAAATTCCGCGTATTCAAAGATTTTACCAATGTTTTCGTTTATTCTACTTTCAGACCAGGAATCGCTACTTTCATTTTCTTCCTCTTCAATTTGCTTCTGGTGGTCAGAGCAAACTGAGGGAAAAGCTTCATCACTTTTCTTCTCTTCGCCTATCCTTCTCTCAATTGGAGCAGGGGCGACGAGGTCATTTCTCTGGTCCGCGTACTCTGTGGGAGGGTCTTGGTTCGCTGTTCGGGGAATAGAGACCGTGGGAGGATCCCAGTGGTCGTATCGGAGTTCTCCGTCGGAGTTCCACGAAGGTTTTGACTCATCCTCCAGGGATGACGCAGGAGGAGACTCCGGTTTGTCGTTTTGTAATTTAGCTATTTCTTTGTTTTGTAATTTCTGTAGTTCGTAACCTAACCAATCGTCTTTCAACGACTCACCCCCATCTGAATCTGCACTACTAATATCTCCGTTTGACCACCTAACTTTACTAACTACACTGAGTACGTTATCTATACTGTCCAAATATTGCAGTTTCTCTTGGAGAGTAAGGTTATCTTCAAACATGACAGGATTGGTTTGGGTAGCTGTTGTCCGAAGAACCTTAAGTTCACGGTCTGTATCAATTCGGATCATTTTAGGAAACTTATATTCAGTCTGAACGCTAACATCTTTCTTTTGAAAAACGTCGGTCTGTATGTCCATATCAAAATTTCCAACTACATTTTCCTCAGGTAATAAATCTTCAAAGGGGACTGAGGGGTCCGCTTGAAATAAAATACCTAATTTCTCTTCTTCGTCACCTTGGCGACGAACAACTGTGACCTGTACTTTCTTGTTTCGTAGTTGTTTAGTTAAAGGTCGAATTAAGTTTCCTACTGCTGGGGACAGTTCTGTTTGTAATGAATGCTTAATCTGGTCTAATAGCGCTTCATCGTTAGATTGTGACAAAGAGCGCGATTCATTTTCATTATTCTCGTCAGGGTTCTCAATTTTCGTTTCCCTTGGTTCGGTTCCTATATTTGCATAAATCGGCTCTTTATTCGTGAAAGCCTTGGGTTCGAGACCAATATTTTCGTAAATTGGCTCTTTATTCATTGATGTTCGTGATTCAGTATCTAAGTTAGCATACATGGTTCTAGGACCGATCTCGGCATAAACCGTTTCATCACTACTACCAGCATAAAAGGATTGAAAGGTGGGTCTTTGAATTTCTAATGGCGTTCTAGGTTCTGACGGTTCGTATTTTATAGGAAAATATAGCGCTACTGGGCTAACTGGTCCCTTCGATACACCAATATCTTTATTTTCTGAACTTAACACTAAGTCACTTATTCTATTTTCCTTATCAGCTAACTTATTATTATCTAAAGGACTTTGGTTCGAGGGGACATCAGGTAGTACACCTGCTGTTGTTTCTATCTCAATTGTTGCCTGAGGTCATTCCTGACCTGCAGTTATTAGTTCGGCTATCTCTAGTTCATCTTTCAAATTTACATCATTCACTAGAGTTTTCGGATCTACCCCCGGTGGGGTCTCGTCCGTATCTGAATTTACATATATCGTCCTAGGAGCTGGCATTGGTTTTTCACTTGAACCAGCACTTTGTATTTCTATATCATTTCTAGTCGGGATAGGGCTAGACGCGGCCAGCGGCGTTAGATCGCAACCACTCGCTGGTGCGTCTGGGGTTTGCGGGCTCGCGGTCGTTGGTTCACGATATCTTGGCTGACTCCACGTATCCAAGTATCTCGGTAATGGATTCTTTTTCCAACGACCAAACTCAGGAGGAGAATGCCCGTGTACTTTTATTTTATTGCACTCAATACAATAGTAATTATTCCACCGATCTAAAATATAACGGTGCTTGCCCGTGGGCGTCTTAGGACAATGAGATTGCCCTAAATCTAATAGCTTTTCTTTTATTTTCTGCGCGAAACTCATTTTGACAATAAATCCGTTTTTCTTTCAAGTCAGTGGCCTCCTAAACCAGGGCAGTGGGTAATCAACCTATTTCCTCTGATATGGTAAAAATTTAATCACTGATAGCTACTTCCCTCGGAAATGCTACGTCAAATTGTTACGTATTATGAGACTTATTATTATTTCAATATCTTCATTTAACTTCCTTTGAACTTGAATACTCAACTTCCCTTTCTTTATAAATTTTGCTTTACTTTTTTAGAACGGGAAACGGAAAGTGACTAGACAGCTGTTTATAACAGATAATAAATATTTGTTCACTTATGAGAAGTTTACTTCTATTCGTTAACTTTTTTTTTTTTTAAACTTCATTTTTTTTTACTACAAAACCTTTTGCTTTTAAATTCACAAGGGGGACTTCGATCATCCAACCATTGGTTCATGTACTTGCATTTTAATTTTAGGTATTGCATTTGCATAAAGGTGAGTTTTAGGCAGTTATTCCCAGGCAGCCGTCGGGCTTGCACCCCTAGTACAGAGGGGCCCTGCTGGACCTGGAGAATAAGATACCTGTGACCCCCAAGCTTTGCATGGGAAAGGATTTTAGACACTTATCGCCAGACAGACTAGTCGAACTTTCATCCCGTAATACGGGCGGTTCTGCTGTCTTAGAGATAAACTGCCTGTGATCCTCCCCAAATAAGTGGTAAAGGTATTAGCCACTTATCGCCGGACAAACTAGTCGAACTTTCATCCCGTAAAACGGGAGGCTCTGTTGACCAGGGATAAACTGACTGTGACCTTACCAAAGCGAGCAGTAGCATAAGCAGACTTAAAGTTTTGCAAGTACATGAGACAAGAGCTGAATTCCTTTTTAACACTCGCGTCCCGATTTTCCATTTCCCTTACTACACAAGAAACGTCGTGAGGTGAACTGAGTCTTGCTCTGCGGAACCTAGCAACTATTCCGCTGACTTATAACAACTTAAAGCGAGAGAAGTTGAGAATAAAAAAATTTTCGTCGCCACTTCACTACATGTGAAATGCACTATTTAGAGCGGCAAAAAAATTATATTTGTATATCAGAGTCAAAGGCTGAACACCGCCTAGGTCAAGTACGCCACCGAACTTTACTGACTTTACATAGTACCGATACACCACTTGACTAGTCAAAAGAAAAACTTCGCGTACACTTTTCACTTTTATCTATTGAAAGCTCTTCGGTAAAAAAAAATCACTCCCGATTTGCTAAACTCGCGTTTTAAGGCAACTGAGATAGTTGGTTCCCCTATAAAGTGAATGAGCACCAGAGACTTGTTTAGTGATTCAAGAACACACAGTTGGTTACCCGGCGAACACCGAACACCATAAAATGTTATGATGATGTTTTGTTTGTTCTGAGAGATTGGCGTAGCAATTGTGTACACTTTCCTTTGTGAAATCGTAATTGAGATCACTTCTTCACTCTCCACCCAGTATTACAAAGTTGGTTCGGAGTCCAACTCCCTTTTAGCCTCGGTTTCGAAAACGTCGTCGGCTTACTGGTTCGAAGATGATGAGAAAATGCACTAAAGTGGTAGAGCTTGGTACTAGAAATCGAAACCCAGGTAACACTTGAAGACTGTGAGTTGAATCTAACTAGGTGGGATAGCTTGACTGAATCAAAGAGACCATTTCACTTTACTTTTTATTAAAAAAAATAAAATAAGAATACAGATCAATTTAACAAACTCGGTTACTTGGAGTTACAACTTGGAAGTTTTTCTACATTATTCAAGTGGGAGCACAACCCTATAATACTCAATGGGTGCTAGAAGGTTTTTATGCTAAACCGCGAGTTATTGAAAATAGTAAAGTGTGAACTTTGTACATCGCAACTTGCATTGGCCCGAAAGGAAAACATGTTAAGTCTCGAAGAGGGAATGTGGTCTCAGATTGATGGGACTTGAAAATAAAACTCATATTGATCACTAAACAACCTCAAAGTGCTCTTCCCGTGTGGAGGGGGAACTTAGAAAAAATTAGCACATACCTGATTTTTCTGAAGACCGTCCCTAACCAGAGCGAAGTTCACTGTTAGCCGTCCGTCCGTAGAATCAACCGGTGCGGCAGACAAGCCTCGTTTATAAAGGCGCTTCGTCCCACGCATTTCTGCCTTTTCTGACGTAGCTCGAAGGCGACGTCACGAGCCTCATCGAGCATGGGAGAGACTTCTTCACGCGCATGCTCAATAGTGGTTAAGACTTCTAGTATTTCGATGATTTTTCTCTATCACGCCGGGATTGAAATTCCTATTTTACATTTCTTTTTACAGTTTTTGTTTTATACCTGGTTCTAACTACATAATAGATTTCATATATTTATTGCTCTCGTGATATTCCCTAACTATTGCCTCTAGGACCCAGCTCTGTGATCTGAGTAAAATCAAAGCTAGGGTCATACCACTATCCCATGCGTGTGGTTTGGTGTCAATGAGGCATCAGGTTGATAATTCAATCTGGACCTCACCTGACTCCGTTCTCCCTATTTCTCTTTCCCTTACTGCACACACAATTTGAAACGCGCGGGCGTCTCGCCCTATAATTTGGAGTCCGGCTTAGGACTACGAGGCACAACTGTGTAACAATATGTCTCTAAAATGTAAAGAACTGATATCTGTTTAGTACAGAAAACCGCAACTCGGTAAGCCTTATGGATACCGAGGTATGGGAAAATAAAGAACAACACCATAGAAGTGTGAGGTTTGCGTACCAGATTGTGCAGTTTCGAAAACGTAATTACTGAGAGCTAACAACAACCTCAAAAGTAGTTTCAATTCAATACATTACACACACGTCCTTATGGGGGTTTTCGGGTACTATGGCATTCACAGACCTCCCATTTCTAAACATTCTAAAATATATCTTAATAAACTTATAAAGAACGTTACAGGTGTGTGTTTACCGAAACCGCAAGTCGGTACGTTTAACAGTTACCGAAATATGGTGAAATAAATAGGAACACCATAGGTATGTGGGACTTCCATAATTGACAGTACAGTTTAGAAAATTAATGAAATATAACTAATGGCTATCAAGATATTGTCAAATAAAGGGAGGACCCACACAGTTATGGGGTTTTCGTGTTAGGTGGTAAAATTTCCGAAACCGGTCATGAAATCTGAATAAGCACCAGTAGCAATTTCATCCTAAAGTAACTGGGTATTTCCATGGGGTTTTAGAACATCATGGGTCTAAGAAGATTAAGTTTTAAAAGCTTTGGAAAATATAATTTGACATTTGTAAAGAGTATTAGAAAAGAGAATAGAGTTACCCAAAACTTCCAGCCAGTACATCTTACAGCTAGAGAGACACCGTGAAATAAAAGAGTATTAGATCTTGAAATTTCATAAAACAACTTTTGATCTTAATAAAAGTTAAATAAGATGGTACTTATACGGGTGAAGTGAGTACCTCACACTCGTCAGGGCAATTCCGATCGAAAGATTAATTCAGCTCGAAGTTTTCTTCGGGTAAATCCAAGCGTGATAATTCCTAGCGTACAAAAAGAATGAAAATTCTTTGTCAATATCTAATATAGCAACCGAGATATAAGTAATTATGTATTTTATGACGTCGTAAAAATGGAGACCCATATGGATTTGTACTGTTGAGTCTTTGCTGTAAGAAGAAGAAATTTCAGAAAATTACCGTATATACCTTAATAGACAATTAAATGGGTGCAGCACGGTGGCTTAGTGGTAGAGTGCGTACCTTTGGTGTATTGGGTCCCTGGTTCGATCCGCGGCCAAGTCAGTTTGTAGTCGACATCGTATTCGTGGGTATTCTCGGGGTACTCCCGTTTCCTCCCACCTTTGCACTCCATCAATTCTATCATCAACATTCATTTGCCTTAATTTCATTTTAAAATTAAATGGGTAGTTAAGTGTGATCGTATCTCTGTGGATTAAGAGAATACTCCAGTGTAGTTTCTGCAAAACATACTAGGTAAACACCCCACCACTAAGTTACTGTGTCCTCACTGATTTAATTGTCTATTAAGGTATATACAGTAGGTTTTTTAATTTCTTTCTTATAGCAAAGACCCAGAAGTACAAATCCTAAAAGATCTCTATTTTTACGTCATAAAACATATGACTCGTTATATTTTGGTTACTATATTAGATATTCACAGGGAATTTTCACTCTCTTACACAGCTCGATGAACCTTTGGAACTGCCTGAAGAAAACCTAGAACTAATCTTTCCATCGAAATTGTAATGAGGTACTCACTTAACCCATAGAAGTACCATCTTATTTAATTTTGTTGGGACCAATAATTTTTCCGAAGTTTCAACATCTCATACTCTTTTATTTTACGGTGTTTCTCTATATGTTAGATGTACTGGCTGGAAGTTTTAGGTAAACATATTTATACTTACATATTTCTAATACTCTTTACAAATGTCAAGTTATATTTTCAAAAGCTTTTAAAATTTAATCTTAGTAGACTGTAAGATGTTCTAACACCCCATAGAAATATCTAATTACTTGAAGATGGAATTGCTACTGGTGCTTATTAACTTTCCATGACCGGTTTCGGAAATTTTATCATCTAACACGAAAATCTCATACTTGTAATGGTCCTCCCTTTATTTGACAATATCTTGAAGGCCTTAGTCATATTTTAATTCATTTTCCAAATTGTACCTTCAAGTATGCAAGCCCCAAGCCCCACATACATATCGTGTCGCTCTTTATTTTCCCATATCTCGGTATCCGTAAGGCTTACCGAGTTGCAGTTTTCAGTAAACAAATATCAGTTCTTTACATTTTAGACACATGCATTTCCATATATCTAAAATGCAGAAATTAGGTACCGCATTGGAACCCCATTGGAGTACCCACTTACTTTTGCATAGCAGGGTAAAAACGCCAGTGGTTCTCACTTTAAGGTTGAAAACATACTATTTTGTCTCTTCTCTGAGCATCGTGAATCTGTCGGAGCTGTACCATAGTTGGAAAGACTCACTGATCCTTCCTATAATGACCATGTAGTCAGAATTCAAAAAGGAGTAGCCGTTGAAGGAAAACCAATATTTTAAAATCCTTGCACCAGTAGTCGTCAGCTTAAAATCAAAATGTTCCAGTAGTAGTCAGAATTTTCTACCAGTGTTCGCCACTCAAATAACTTGACATAATTTATTCAGAAACGCACTGTTTATCAGTTTAAGATTAAGAATAGAGTATAAAGTACTAATGTTAATAACTGTGCATCACTTTTGGCACTCAAGAAAGAAAATAAAAACGTTTTTACATACTTTTTTAAAGCAATTTCAGTAAGAAAAATGTTAACTGAATTCAAAAGTTAACTGTATATTATTTTAACGTTAAGAGTACAATATTAAATACTATGTTTAATAACTATAGTGACTTTAAGCACTCAAGAATGAAAATAAACATGTTTGTACATACATTTTTAAAACAATTTGAGAAACAAAATAAGTTAACCGAATTCAAAACTTAATTATACATCACCTTAAGATTAAGAATGGACTATAAAATACTGAGGTTAATAATAAGCATTACTGAAGAATGAAAACAAAAATGTTTTTAACTACCTATATTGTATTTACATGTTGTTATTTCTCATTAACATGCTTTTTGATAACGCACGATATGGGCTAGGGGTGCGCACGAGAAATGATTTGAGACTGTCACCTCTCGCAAAGATGTCGCGAAAGTTGTCTCCTCTCGAAATCTGTATCTGTTTCTATTGGAAGAGCTATGTCTCGTCTCGAATTTCGTAACAAAAATTCTGTCTAGTCTCGTGGCGTGCGCAACCCTAATCAGGCCATAGACAAAAACTTCATTTCGGAGGGGTTTCGATAGGGCTTTGTGATATCCAAATTTTGAAATAGATAATCGATATTGAAATACTAAAATATTGAAACTTGTTCGAAATATCAAAAAATACAGCAATATCAAAATATAAGCAATATCAAAAATCGAAAATATAGAAATTGATAAAGGTCAAAAACATCGATATATCGGTCAAAAATTTCGATATCGATAGTTTGATATTTGAAAATATTAATAGTTCGATCGAAATATCGCACATCCCTTGGCTCCAACTGTTACCACCTTAAAAAAGAATGTGAAAATTGCTAACTCCCTAGGTAATCTGTAAGCACCTTAAGACGGGGTTACTTTGCACTTCAGGGTTAACTTCGCACAAAATACGAAAAAAGTTACACAGTCTTCCGTCGGTAAACCCATGAACTGTAAAGAGAAAGTTTCAACTGCCACCGTAAGATAGAACATCTAACTGGATTTTGGCTATAATGTTGGCGGTTAACATCAGTTCTAATCACCTGAAGGGTTTGTTGTAGAGGTATGGAAAGCACTCACTGTAAATGCAGACAAAATTTGGAAGATATCACCTACAAGAATTTCCGTCAAAGTTAAGTCGGTTTCGTAGAATTCTACTGTGTATGATGGGACTTGCAAGCAATAGTTGAAACTGAAGGGTGAAACATTGTAAAGTACAGCGGCGGATTCAGAAGAATAGTTTGAGAGGGACTTCACACAGAAATACTTCGTTTATTTAGAAATCACTAGACTTTTTGAAGGGCTTGACGGGCATACGCATAGGAATGACTAAATTAGATTTTTTAAAAAGAAATCCTGCAATTTGGGTGGGCTTCAGCCTGAAAGCCCCAAATCCCGTAAATCTTCCACTGATTACGGTTGAGAAGATATTCTTGGATATAAAGAGCAGCCAAGGCAAATCTGTTCACGGAGATTTTTTGTGTTTTTCAGTTGCCATTTTTGTGGGTCATGCTAAACTATCAGAATGTGGCTCCTATTTCGGTACCAGAAAATACATAATTTTCTTTACAAATATCGATAATTCATACTAAGTACTGATACCGGTACCATAATTCCAACATCAATATTTGTAGACTGCATGCAGTTTTGTGTAAAAAGTGAAATGTATAAATACAGGAGAGAAAACATTGCAGACAAACATTATGTTAGTATGTTGAACATGCTTTTTTGTATGTGGTGCAAAATATCTTCATCTATGGGGTTACTTTGCACCAAAGTTTATATGAAATGAAATATTTGAGTTTTACGTTCCATGATTTTGCCGGGTATGCTAAAGGAGACGGTGATGATGAGTAATGAATGAAATGGTGGAATGAAGAAAGTGGGAGGAAACGGGACAACCCCGAGAACACACGGTGTTTGTCCACCACAAAGTTCACTTGGCGGGGACTGGGATCGAACCCGGGACCCCAAGCACCAGAGGTGAACGCTCTACCACTGAGCCACCGCGGCCCCTCATATAGAGTACAAGTAACAATGTGTTGTAAAAAAATGGCCCGTCTAGAGGTCATGCAAGCTAAACACCAATACAATTGTTACAAATTTATTTACTAGCACTGTTTAATTATCTACGGTGCTGAACATCGCAACACCAATATCATTATGTCACATCCTTTCAAAACTAGAGGTGAACGCTCTACCACTGAGCCACCGCGGCCCCTCATATAGAGTACAAGTAACAATATGTTGTAAAAAAATGGCCCGTCTAGAGGTCATGCAAGCTAAACACCAATACAATTGTTACAAATTTATTTACTAGCACTGTTTAATTATCTACGGTGCTGAACATCGCAACACCAATATCATTATGTCACATCCTTTCAAAACTATGCTAACTGCAAAGTAGACCTGCTTTGCTTCGTAATGTCCAAATAGTTGATTACTGTGCTCGAATGCAGGCAAGTAGCATACAAATTTTTGATGTTGAAGGCGTTATTTTTCACAGCTATGAAGAAAAGACATGAAAACGAAAAAAAAAAATAAATCTTTGTTTTACGTCCTACGGTTATGCTGTGTATGCTGACAGTCCCAAATGAGTATTGAAAATTGATGATCTTGGAATACGATTTGGTGGAATAATGAGGGGGGAAAATAGACATTGATTAAATATAAAATTGAAAAGAAATAAGGGCCTGCCGCTCAAATATTTATCTATCTGGCAGCCATCTTGATCCCTCTAAAATATCACGAAGTACTTGATTGATTCTAAACCCAATAATAGTAATAGTAATTATAACAATAAACACAGAATATACCTAGATATAATTTACGCACCTTGAAGTCTAGAAATTAATAATTGCAATCCTCAGCATTCCAATAGAACTTTGGTTTCTCCAAATGAAGATTCGGACATCGGTTTTCGGACATTCGGACATTCGGACAATGGGGTACAATAATCAGTTGCAGTCCAAAGCCAAGTCACTAAGCATTAATATAAAAGATTTTGTGTTAAATATTTCAATGTAAATTTCATGAAATACAATTCATTAGTTAGTTACATACAAACTCTTACGCATGTAAGTCAGAATCTACTTGTAATAACTTGTAAATTTAAACAAAATTATACTACAGTTATAGGGACATCAAACATATATTCCATAAGATATATAGGGTGTCTCAAAAGTTCCCTGACATAAAGTAACTCGGTTATTATCAGAGTTACAACAAAATGTAATTGGGAAACCGTCTCCAAATATGATGTTTCCAATGTAAGTTGAAGGAATTTTCGAAATCGGATGAGTCGTTTGGCTGTACACTCTTTATGCGTCCAATGTTAAATGAAAATGCAACGTTGCCATTTACCTGGACCCACAACATAAGTGAATGAAGTTACTGTCTTTTACGTTAACATGTCGATGGCCCATTTCAAACAGTAACTTCATTCACATATGTTGTGGGTCCAAGTAAATGGTAACATTGCATTTTCGTTCCACATTGGGCGCATAAAGAGTACAGCCCAAACGGCTCCTCCGATTTAAAAAGTGTTCACTTTAGATTGAAAACAACATATTTAGAAATGGTTTTTCCTCTTACATTTTGTTGTAACTCTGATAACAGAGTTACTCTGTGTCAGGGGACTTTCGAAACACCCTGTATACATCATACGAAGTTCCTTTCTAAATTCTACACGGGTGTAGTTTAATTGAATGTGAGATGGATGATACATTAGGCCGTTTGGGAATACTCACACAGATGGCCGCCATTTTGGATTAAATTTGTTTGTTATAAATTGGTGGGTAATGTGATATATATATATGGTCACGGGCTAGAATTTTCTCAGTATGTCAAATATGCAATCAGATTCCATGGAGTTTAATTTGGTGAAAAGTTATTGCCAATTGAACGTTGTATTTACCTCTTTCTTCTAGATGTAGAACCATACCGTTAGAACGTGAGGAATGTATCGAAATATTCAAACTGTGGGGCGGGAGGAGTGCCTGTGCAGTGGTTACCGATTGCAAACAGAATCATCCACAATGTGACTGTGTTACATGTTGCAGTGTCACAGTAATTAACTAAATTTGAGGAGACGGGCACACTCGTGGACATACGTCGTAGCAGACGATCGTAGACAGCTACAGATGAAGCAACGCCTACGGCAGTGCTGACTTCCTTCTCGATGTGGCCCCAAAGGAGCACACGTCATTTATTAATGCAATGTGGGTTGAGTTATAGGGTCTGCGCGTGTATAAGTGCATCCGTACAAGGTGCAAATGAAGCAACATCTCCACGAGAACGATCTTGGTCGCCAAGTTCAGTTTTGTGACCGAGTTATCGAGTAATTATGGTTAAACTCTAACATTTTTATGCAAATACTCTTTTCAGATGAAGCTGACCTCTACGTAAATGGGAAGGTTAATAGGCAGAACATGCACAATTGGTCACCTGACAACCCCGCGTGCAAGACCCCTCCAACATGACCAGCGCAAAGAAAATTAATTATGGTGTTGGCAGATAAATGAGGAATACGTCTAATCAGTCACTTTTTCATTCCATAAAATTAACTGCGGAATAATACCTCACGCTCGTACAGGGATAGATATTGCGAGCTGCGATGCCCGAGGATGGTACATTCTCGCAGTTTTTTCAACACCATGGCGCTTTCTTCATTATGGATTCGTGGTGCGTCACTACTTGAACAATTCCCTAAAACATGAGTTGATCGACGAGGGGCAGTTGAATGGCTGCCCGATCACCGGACCTAACGCTGTTCAATTTCTAGCTTTGTGGACATGTTAAGCCTATGGTTTGTGCAGTCAATATTCATAATTTTTATCATCTAGAACAAAGTATCGAAATCGTCTGTGCACGAATTTGACCCTATATCCTACTTTGTGTCCACATTAATTGGAAGAAGCTTCTGCAAATGTTTATTGCTCAGTAGGAACATGTGGAACATATACTATAACCAGGGGTAAAAGTGGACCTGAAAAGGTGGGGGGACGGTAGGTAGCGGCATCACTCCACGCCGTTCCTCCTGCCTATCTTTGCCCATTGTACCATTTTAGGGTCTGGGAGACGCCGTACATGTTTTTCAAGGTGAGGAACTGTGTCTCCCGCGTTCCCCCTCGCTTTTACCCCTGACTATAACAGGGAAATGTGTTCGAAGTGGGAACAATCAGAGGCGGTGCGTTTTATTACGATTTTGACTCGACATATCGGCTATCTAAATGTTCAAATGCAGTGAAGTGTGAAGCCTACAAGATTGCATTTCTATTTACATAATGTCTGAAAACCACTGGAAAGCCTCTTTAGTTACGGAGAAAAAATTGAGAGACTGATCCATCCATCGTGAACAACTTTCTGAAAAAAAAAAAATAGCCCCTTACCTTGTATCAGAGAATTATACACGAAAGTGCTCAAAAACCGACTTTTAATATTAACAATTTCCAGCGGGAAAACTCCTGGACCACACACTGGAATGAGGGGTATTTCAAACTCCCGTAAGATTCGCCCCCACTGCAATCCCCTAAATCCGCCCACGCTCAAACCACGACGCTTATAAGACTTCAGACAAGACGACACATACCAACATACGAAAGAAACAATTCAATACGGCACATCAAAATATAAACTAATGAACTTCTTTGAAAACACCTCATTTTACAAACAAAAGGTAGAAAAAGGTAAAAAAAATGTCAGTATTGTCAACTTAGAAGTTACTTCTACATGAGAAATAAAATCTTTGTCAATATATAAAAATGGATTTATTAAAGGTATTTAGCATTTGTTCTTCCCTGAAGGTATATCTTGATCACTAAAAAACCAGAAACGGTATGTCTCTATCACTGAAAAAAAAACAAAAAAAACAAAAAAAAACAGAAGGGTATGACATACTACATATAGTCTCACTTGGTTCACTGCCAATAACATTTCACCAGAATAAGTTAAATGATATCTGATTGCACATTTGACATCCTCAGAACATTTTAGTGCATGGCCATGTATCACACTACCCACTTATCATCCGTATTACAATTTCGAATCTAAGATGGCGACCGTCCGCGTGATGTAATCCGAAAGTATCCTTCTGGGCCTAATGTGTATCTCTTATCTCGCACTCAATGAAACTACATCCCTGTAGTTTTCAGAAAGGATGACAAGGGACTTCTGATGCATCCTGTATATAACAGTTGTATCAATAATGAAGTTGGAAGTATGTGATCTAGATCGTTGTTTCCAATTTAACCTAATGTCTTGCTGGAAAGGGAATATTTGTTGAAATCTGAGTTTTACGTGCGACGGATATACCGGCTAGGCTAAAGGAGACGCTGATGATGATATAATGAATGAAATGATGGAATGAAGAAAGTGGGAGGAAACGGGAGAACCCCGAGAAAACCCACTCACACGGGGTTTGTCCACCACAAAGTTTACTTGGCGCGAGCTGGGATCAAACCAAAGACCCCAAACACCAGAGGTGAACTCTCTACCACTGAGCCATCGAGGCCCGACAGGAATATTTGTTGAAGTCTACTGTCTTCTTCACTACCAAGGTTACACAAAAATGAGCCTACGGTTTTGATGGAATTCGAACCAACATTATATGTATACTCTCTCAGCGAGAATCAAAGCTGGCACCAAGTTTACATATGCGCGCGCATTGTATGTTACTTATATAGCTCACAGAGCTATGGGCGAGCAAGCAAGGCACGTGCCCCGGGCGCGTGGTTGGAGGAGCTACTAAAAGAGAGGTTATATATTTTTACTTTTCCGTTTTGGTGTTTAATACTTTTCATCAGAGTGCGAAATCATGAAATCAAAGTGGGGGAGACTGAAGGACTGAAGAGAGCGAGAGAGAGGAAAAAACAAAAAACAAAAAAAAAAAGCTGTGCAGTTTTACACTTCAAAGAATTGTAGTGAAATGAGAAGGTCAGAATTCAAGATGACTTTCGGATGCTTGGCACGAAGAAAAACATTGCAAGCAATTAAAAAAAAAACTTAAATAATGTGATATATTTTGTAGGCTTTGGGTATGTATGTTTTATTTGGCATCAACAATTATTGGTGTGTTTTGTCACAATTGACAGTTTAGCGAGAGACTAGGCTAACTGACAATTTTAACTTTCTGAAAGAAAAGGAAACAAATGAAAACAGCACGTTACAAAGGATACGTCTGATATTCATAGTTTGGCTTAGTATACAACAGGGGTGGATCCAGGATGGACTACTGGGGGGCGGTGGGTTGTAATGCCACTACTTACAAGCTATCGCAACTTTTAAGAGATTCAACTCTGGGTGGATTTTATTTTATATTAAAATACACAAAATTTCCTCTTCTTGGGGGCGATAGACCCTCCCTGGATCCGCCCCTAACTCAGGACAAGCTACACCGACAAGTGGTTGAGGCAAAGGTCAATTAATGACATTGGTATGCTGTTCCGTCAAAATCTCAATCTTGACCTGGATGTAGGTTAGCCTGGTCCTCACTGAACCCCTCAATTGAATGTTTAATATGTAAATTAGGCACTCCTACATCACAAACAGTAGATATATCCTACCTTATTCTACGTTTTTAAATGCATTTCTACAACTGATTGTAACTTTAAAGGTTCTCGTGAAGATTAGCTGACGGAGGTTACCTGACATAGCCATGAGTTATCAAATTAACAGTTGTGCATCGTGGGTGATGATAATGATCCTGAGGTTAGATGTTAAATTGGACTCGAGAGCGGAACAAGGGCTGATGTTATTCGTGTCTCAGACAGGGCATGAAATGGAACGAATATGAAAATAAGGTTCCTGTAATAGTTTTCCACAGGGTTTGTAAGATTTTCGAAACACTTGGCATTTTTTTTTATCAAGACTTGACATTTTTTAAAAAAAGAAACCAAGACTTGGCAATTTCAAGTTTCATCCCCCTCCCAATCTTGTAATGCTCGCTACGCCGCTGTAAGCAATACATATTTTCGACAATATTCGTTGTTCATCCGTTTCCGCTGGGTTACAACGTGGTAAGCTGCATATGGGACTTTTAATAGTGTTATTATAATGAGAAAGAATTGCAAATTATGTTGATGTTCCTAAAAGAGGGAAATTGAAAGAGAAATTAAATTAAAAATAAATAAGGGAGAGAAAAGTAATTACTTGAAAATAAAAATAAAGTCTTTGAGTTTAATGTCCCACGATTATGCTGTTAGGCTAAGGGAGACGGTGATTAAAGCAAGTTAATTGTTATGGAATATTTGGTGGAATGAGAAAGTGGGAGGAAACCAAGTCCCCGAGAAAACCTACAAGCACGTATATGAAAATGAAGTAAAACATACACTGGCCTATGCTTTCTTTGTCTAGCAGAGTCATAGTTTGGAATCGAAAATGTGTTTTGAATCCTTGTATTTAGAGACTGAGAGTGTAAGTAACGAAATCACTTAATACATCCATTAAGATTTCGGAAAGCGAAATCTAAATTTAGGTAAGCTAACTCCATGTACTAACTGCTTGCATCCGCTTCGTACATTGTTCGAAGGGTCACGAACCAAATCACCTCATTTAGTCTACACATACCTAGTACTAATGTTAATTACCTGCTTCGTTTGGGTTCGATCATTCTAAACTATTTTACTGGTAGCATATATTCGTTCGTTTAGCCAGGATTTCGTAATGGAAGGGGGTGCGTGACTTGAAATACTGTGGTTACAACACCAGGGGATCGATCAATCTAAACTATTTTACTGACAACATATCCATATTGATTTGTTAGGACAATAAAATGAGGATATGTTAGTAAGTATTTTAATTAAAGAATTATGAAGAAATCTTGCGTAAAAGAATAGAAAAAAGTATTAACAAAGACATAGTCTTCCGAGGTCATTCGAACTCGGTTCTTCTCGTCTTCTTTCTATTTCTCTTATCTTAGTTTAATGCTGTCAAGGATAGCAACGAGATCTCTTTCGGGAGTAAAGACATCTTATAAAATGGATTAGTGTTGCCGCGAAATTCAAAATGGTTCATATTATTGGTAATTCTGGGCATTGCTTAAGTTCTAACTGACAGGCTATCTGAAAGAACCGGTTTATCGATCGTCATTTTAGTCCATAGGGTTACCGGCGCAAATCCCGGGGGGGATGAGGACATGTCCCCTCCAATCTTAGAAGTGTGGGGGGACTTTCCCCTCAATAATCCGATTTGAAATGCGTTTTTGGGGGAGAAATGTGATGATTTGTGTCCGATTGCCACAAAGGAAAGTAAGATGAAATGATGTCCCCACCCCAGAATAAGCCTTCAATCTGCCCGCCTCACAATTTTGAAGATAACTCTGCTCCCCTGATCCTCCGCACATTGTTTTTCAACTTCATAAATATTTTGAACATCTTTAAAAAAATTATGAGAACTGTCTTACGCGTCCCTCTCAATGTTGAAGACAGATTTGCGCCGCTGCATAGGGTTAACATGGAGCTAGATGGAATTCGGAATGTTCCGTTACAATAATATCCAATTTCAACTCGACCCCCCCCCCCCCCGTTTCCTCCACACAAAGCTCCTCGTAAGAAAGTGTAACCAAACGCTTCTTGTAGCTTTATATTTTTGAGGCTGATTCATCTGTTTCATCTTTCCTTAATATTTTTCATTTCTGGATCCAAAGGGGGGGTCTGGACCCACCCCTCGGCTACGTGCCTGCTTCCCGTAAAAAGCTTCATTCGAACCCTGAATCAAACAACTCTATCTGTAAAGCAGTGCTGAGTTGATTTTAATGTCCTTTTCTGCAACGAGGCTGTATGAGACGTGGACTTACTGATTAACATGGACTCCGAACCACTCCCGCCGGGAATCGAACGCGGGTCTCCCACACCAAAGGCGCGTACGCTAACCACTTAGCCATGAAGGAGCTCATCTCTAAAGCAGTGTAAGCAACAACAACAAAAAAAAAAGAAACAAACACACACACACACACACACATATATATATTCATATATATATATATATAGAGAGAGAGAGCTCCTTCGTGGCTAAGCGGTTAGCATGCGCGCCTTTGGCGCGGGAGACCCGGGTTCGATTCCCGGCGGGAGCTCATGTGGTTCGGATTCCACGTTAATCAGTAGGTCCACGTCTCATATAGCCTCGCTGCTGAACGGGACGTAAAACTCAAAAAATCAATCAATCAATCACACACATATATACATAAATACATACATACATACATATACTAGAAGTTTGCGCAATTGGGGATCAAAACATTCTCAATGAAGTATGAGAAATAGTAAACGTCAATCAAAGTGGGCTTCTGCTTATTCTTTACTTCGTTAATACTTAATTCCTTCTAGAAATAGTGAAACAATACTATGAAGTAACAGTACTTAAACATAATCGGAAGAATAAGACAAGGAAACAGAGTAATTTCCGACTGATTAAACTAGTCATATATACTATACCTAACTGTTACATTGTATTTCTTACCATATTACGAAAGCGATATAACTTTTTTACCAGCGATAGAAGCTGGACGCAATCTAATACTGCAATTTAGACGCTGTAACGAAAGCTGCAAGTCAAACGCCTGACACTCCTAACTCTTCAAGCTGTGTAGTAGCTGGTTCAAGCGGTCTGCAACTTATGACCTTGAAACTAAGTGCTAGTAACCAAATTAATGCCAAGATACGATACAAACACCCCAACTTGCCACAATGACGTCAACACAAGGAAAAAAATAAAAACATCTAATTTTTGGTTCCAAAATTATGGAACAATAATAATGTTTTAATTCTCAGTAACTCAAACATTAGTTAACTAGAGAACATAACAAGCAAAACAAAACAAAACAAAAAGAACTGACTGCTGTTTTTAAATTTCAGTGAGGCTGTAAAATATGTTTTGTTTTATTGTTAAAAAACAAAAAGAAAAAGAAAAATAAACAAAGAAATGAAATAAATTTTGTTGCAAATATCCTAGTAAAAATAAATTTTCTAGACACAAATGGCTCCGCGTAGCGTAGTTGCTAACGCTCTCGCCTTCGGTACGAGTGGACCCAGGTTCGATTCCGGTAGGGGCACTCGGTCGAAAAAGTATCAAAAGCTTTTAAGTCCAGCCATCCTGAATGAGGCTTTCTTGGGTTTTCCTCATTTCACACCAGGCAAATGCCGGGTGGTACCCAACATATAGGTCCCAGGCCGTTTGCTTCCTTCCCTTTCCCCGGATAGTGTGCTCACCGAGGGACGTCATAACTCACATGTGACGGGCTAACAAGGTCATTGATGCCGAAAGCCCAGAAATCTAAATCCTAAATCTTCATTCACTACACAAGAAAATGTTCGCGCTGAAAACGGTTTCTTAGCAATTATGTTAAGCAGTCCTGTAGTAAATCTCCATCAAGTAATAAACCGTCACATATAAAAAGGAATGAATAAACACATAACATTCATTTTGAGTACATTGAAATGTAAAAAGTTACAAAACATTAATATTCAAAGATTTCTCAAAATTCAGATTAACCCATTCCTTTCTCCTCAACCATTAACGAGTTACAATAGTAAGAATTGTAGTCATAAATCACATTACTTGTTTAGTACTATATTAAAGCAAGTTATACTAAAGGAATATATAATTAATGGAATATTTAACTAAAGTGATAGTTTACTATTGCACTTACCCAGGCTTTTGTTTCCTTCCACTCTTCTTTTCCGTTTGTAAACAGCCTCGTTTATAAACCAACTCGCAAGCAAACGACCGTTGTTTCATGACGTCATCTATGGTGCAAGAAAGAGGTGTCTATAGGAGGTCAGGACCTCACACACAGATGGACGTATATAACATATAGCTGAAGTATTTAACATACGTATACGTATGTAAAATACAGAAGATTGTTAGATGTCAGACATCCTGCAGCGACATGATGTAATATCTAAGCGGGTAAAAGGCAACACCTGTGTAGCATATGGATAAAGTACGCTCCGTACAGATTTCCTTAGTAAACATAACGAATCCTTGTATTTGTACAATATACCGCTGTCCGGATAATGGATTTTTCTCAGTGTAATGAAATCCAAATCCGAGTCGAATTTCTGCTCCATTCCCATAATTTTCCTGACGTTTTACTTACTCTCCTATTTAATTATAATTAATTCAACACTAATGTTTGATGTGACAATTTTAGAATCAGAGATGGAGTTAATTCTGCCAACTTCACTCACGTACCAGGGAAAATTACAAGAGTTTACATTTTACAGACAAGAATTGTGGAAGTATGAGTGATTATAGCTACATTTTTATTTGCCGAACGCATGGTAAGTATTTGGATGTCAGATTAGTCCTCCGGGTCACCATTTTGGCCTCTCCGCTTTATATAAACAATAATCCACGTTCATACTAAATCAGTCATGAACGCATTAAAAAACACGAATACTTTTTTATAAATAGAACAAGGACACTAATAATAATATTACAAATAGATAGCATTACTCGCATTTTATCTGCAGGGAAAAAATTGTATCGCTTAGACCTCGAATACAAAGGATAATGATTTTACACCACCCCTGCGAGGAAGCAAGGATTAGAAATAGTTTTGTAGGCTTTCAGCATTTATGACAATATTAGCCACTTACGTATGAGAGATGACGTCCCTCGGCGACCACACTGCAGGTGGTATTGCAGAGCGAGAAAGGAATCAGAGTTGAGCTGATTTGATTTTGAGTTTAACTTCCCTTTCAGTAGAGAGGCTATGCGAGACGTGGAGCTACTGATTAACGTGGAATCCAAAACACATGAGCTTCCTCCGGGAATCGAACATCATCTCCCATGCCAAAGGCGCGTAAGCCAACCGCTTAGCCACGAAGGAGCTCAAGAAAGGAATCAGAAAGTAAGGAGATACCTGGAACCATTATTTTAGGTTCGATCCTAGTGTGAATAAGGAAGAAGCAGGAAAACTTGACTCAGGATTACTGACCTGAGTTTTAAAGTGTTTCAAGCTAATGTACCTACCGGGAATTGAACCAGGGACCGAAGGCGAGATAGTTAACGCTTAGGCTGAGCGTGCAAACACCTACGAGTGAATATAACGTGCATTAAAATACATTAATTTTAAAGGTGGAACCAATCAATAATCCACCTCAAATCATATTTTATTCATTAAGTTTTTCATATTTCCATAAGTGCTGGAATATATTAATAAAATGTTCTATCGTGAGATGTTATGCCATCACATTTTTATGTGCATGTTTCAGTAACCCTTTAAGAAACATAAGACGTACAATTGACGTAGTATTTTAAGTGGTGTTTCCTCTTGATTTTGGAATATAAGCAATTTATTCAAGTATACTACTGCATTAACAAAATAAACTAAAATCTATATATACCATGGGAGAGCCATGTGCTACCATCTTACCTAAGATAAACCTGAAATTAAATTAAGTTTTGGATACTGACCAAATCTGAATCTAAGAAAAACGTATTGAATTGCAGCATTAAACAATGAAATAAAACTGTTATCTTTGCAGGTCATAGAGCATAAACTTAGACTGAGAAATTTTTCTTCAAACAGATGATTCTCGTCTTTTGCTTGTATTTCTTTCGCAATGCAACATGGAAGTAAGGACATAAGTGAAACAAACTAGGAGTGCCATATTTGCGTTAAATATAACAAATATTTTTCTGCGTCTTTAATTAAATTATGGGCAAAGGCTTAGAATGCCTATTTATGCCCCTTCAAAAAGTCTGTGGTTACTTCGCGGTGCAACGTGCGAAAGAGAGGCCACTGTTGTGACAGCAAGTTTTTGGCTAATAGTCACCTAATACAAGTAATAAAATTGCGTTTGCTTTGATGATCCTTTATAATACACTAAGATGCTAACAGGAATATCCTTATTAGGTATATATTCTAACGAAGTCTATTACACGAAATAAGAAATTTTAAAAAAGTGTTAAGTACACTTTAAGATTGTTGAAACAATTGGCAACAATTTACTAAGTGAAACATGCTGCCACCTATTGTGAACAGTAAACACTTATGGAAACCTGAAACAATAATTCTTCCACCTTCGCTAGTAACATAGGTAAGTTGCTTTTAGATTATCATGTCTCTTTCATGTTAATTATATGGTGGTTCTCCTTCTGTAATTATCCAGACCTTGTAAATAAATAAATCTATCTCACCAAACTGCATTTTTTTTAACAAGTAGCAGTCTATTGTTTTCAACCTTAATCCATCTGAATGCTAACGAATGGGTTATTTTTTTGCAAACACCAAGTGCTTCCATTAAAATTATTTTTTTCTCGAAGAACTCGCAACAGTGGTTTGAAAGAAGGTCGTTGATAGTGAATAATAAGGATTTCATTAATTGTTCGACGAATAAATCTTAACGCATTTCTCAAAATCATTCAATGCTATTTTTGTTTTTCGTTGTGCTCGCTTCTTATTTGGAGTAAGAAAGGTCTTTCCCATAATTTTGTTTATTTCTCGCTCAATCGTAACACGTTTCTAGAGTACTTACTGAAACAACGGTATCATCAGATACTCCCCTTTGCACTTCTTTGACGTTAATTGGATTTCAATTGTCAGCCTCTATCTTCATAAAATCATAAACATTAACCAAAATCTCAGCATTTCCTGGGAATCGTTTTCGTTCTTCTAAGTTTTCTGTACTTTTTAACCTCTATTATGATTTTTTTAAAAAAAGAAGCGCACAAAACAGATTAACGCAGCACAGAACTAATACAGAAGGAACACCATACCTCACTCAATACAAGAACACTAACCTGTTCGGCATTTCATGTGCCTCTCAAAACGTCCCACTGTGCTGTCATGAACAAACACCCAGGAAAGTGGGTTTCAATAGGATCATTTTGTTTTACCACCGAAAGTGACAGGCTTCCTTGTATGAGGGAGAGAGGAGTTGGCAAGTCTGTGGCTACGATTTCCTTAAGGCTAGGACATGATTTATGGTCTCTATAATGAATGGGTAACAATTATAGGTTGAGGTTGTGTTAAGTGATGTAATTTTTAACTCCTTTAACTTGTTTCACGATCCTCATGCATTTATTTTACAAAATAAAAAATGCGCGAATAAGGAAATCTTTAATAACTCACAAACTGCACCTTTACATCTTATTAAATAAATAGACTATTTCTAGTTTATTATTCAGATCTTTCTAAAAGAAGATAAGAAAAGGGAGACTGCACATTGATTGAAGGTCTGCTTTTGCCATTCTTTAACCCATTTTTTGCCAGAAAGAAAAAAGTTTTTGAATTGAGTCGAAATATCCTAGCCTTCATCATTAGGTTCTCTTGTTACTCTGGAAAAAGAAATTTCGTTCTTGCCATTTACGATTCTGCGTCAAGTGACTGATCTAATATGAGACCACTGGGACTTTGTGATTTAAAATATACATGTATTTTGGAGACTAGAAAATATAATCTACTCATAGTTTAAGGCAAAAATAGAAAAGGGATTGGTATATTCCGTTTTATTTTGAAGTGCATATGAACCTAAACACAACTCTAATACTGTGTGTTATTTTGTTTACGTTAGGAAGGTATACAATCGAAAAATGTTGTTACCAAAATAGTAGTTATTTTTTCACCATGCCGATTCCTTTCCATTGCACATGACACACGTTTATACTTGTGTATGGAAGGCATATTTCACTCAACACACAAAGTTACATTGCATTCGACAGAGTGGCTTCTTAGTTATCCTGCACATTCTACTCTCTGACAACGTCGTTGTTGTATTCTTTTGGTAGGTGATCCTTCCCATCAAATTGAATGTCGCCTATCACAGTAGATCGTGAGTAGTGGAATTCAAAATTGAGCGATTTTGTGTTAGAAGACAAGTGTTATTTACCTTCGGAAGTCAAGAAGTGTCATGAAATATTGTCCTCTTCCTCTATCCACTAGCCAACTATTCACAACCGCTATATCTTATGCTGTAACAACTAGTAGTCAGTACCATTTCTTGCCGCAAACATGTACTGAATATTTGGCGCACAACCAACATTGAAGATCAGCACCTCCCATTCTTCTATTATAATTCTTGTTTGTTGGTAATTGGAATTTTCTTTTTTCCTTCGCCCTACCTATGTTTTTCTTTCCCCAAAATGCTTCCTAGAAGAGAAACTGTGGCAAAAGTTACAGAACTGTTATCATTCCACCTTTTAACCAAGATTTGGTATGTTTTGTTGAAACGACCATTGAAGAACTTCCTGTTCATCTTGATCTCTTTCGCACTCAGCACTGGACATTGACGCACCCGTTGCTCGCTTATCGTTCCTGACGCTCGAAATCCCATATCCTTTAGGTCTTTTAGCAGCTGAATACTTGTAAAAACAAATGAAAATAATTGTAATTTATCAGGTGGTAAAATTACAACTTCTGCATCACTAAAGGTTTTGTCGTCACTCGGTTCTCGCAACATTTAATAAAACTCTACTATTTTGCAATACTATATATTCCTGACCATCGCTAATACATTTATAATGCACAGAAATGTACTACGCGGCACAACATACAATGCATTCGGAACACACTTTACAAGTACTGTTGACTTAGCGAAAACGATCACTGTTGCAGGGGCAGACATTGCTAAGTCCCAGAGATCTCATAAGAGATCAGCATTGTTGTAAGATTTGCTTATGTTAAAAATGAGATTTCCGTATTGATTCTGTCTAAGGGAGCATTTTAGAATCGTTGACTGTTACTCCACCAAACAGGACTAGACGTTAATTAATTAAAACAAAACACTCTCTGAGCTCAGAAAAAGAGAATTTTATTTGTTAAAAAATACGTATCTAATTACGGAATAGTTCTACACTTTCTGAAAGAATTTAAAGCATAATACAATGTATTTTCAAACAAGTCATTACAGCTTCGAACGTTTGCATATTTTACTGCAGAGAGGTTATTATATTAAGTGGTCTGATATGAGATCGCTGGGACCATATGTGTTAAACAAAATGCTTGAAATCGACATTATTAGAATTCTTTATGCTATCCGTCGCTCGCTTATAGTTTCATTAGGGCCAAAACTTGTGATAAAAGTACTAAATTCTGAGAAAAAAAATCTGTTTTTACCAACAATTTCAAGTCTCTATTAATTATGGAAAATACTTATTTGAAATTTATAAGATTCGAATTTACGAATAATCGTCTCAAACATTGAATAAAGTAAATGATAAGCACTAGTTACAATTTCCATATTTTATAGATTTTGAAAATTTTATAATTAATATAGCACGTAGAAAATCTAAGTGCAAAATGGGTGTTTCTGATTCTGAAGATAGGATTTTATAAGGTTCTAGGTTGTCATTACTGGTGCCACCTCAGTTTTTATCAAAGTAAGTTCTTCGTCTTTCTGAAACCTATTATAATGCCTTTTGCCATTCCTTCTTTACTTTACGGCCCTGCTGCTATTGACTAGATAACGCACAGTCGTTACCTCTTACCACGCTTCGTCTCATATTCCCTTCTCAGCTAAGGAACCCCTGGGGTATTAACAGACGAGACGCATTTGGTATTTGCATTACTTCTTGTTCAACCTATGTACACACTGTTAAAAATAATTTGTTAAATTTGAGAAACCATTTCTTATCTGTGCACTGAGATAATAGTTTCGTACAAATGAGATTTGGCAATTCTCATTCATAAGGGCATTAACAATATGTTTCCTCATTTCGCTTTTTACAACTTCATCAGTTTCAAACTTTTGTTTCTAAGAAAAGATTTTCTCGGTGCACAGATAAGAAACTTTTTTTTTAGATTTAAGAAAGTATTTTAACAGTTTTTTTTTTGCTTTACGGAATGGTAAGAAAATAGTATAAAAAAATTGTCGCATTTCATTTTCAAGTATCCATTTCTTTTTAAGTAATTGTCATTTGAAAAGTAAGCACCACTACGTAAAATTTAAAACCTACTGTCGGTGTTATAATCTGAAAAGATCTCAAGAGCGGATCTACGTCCTTACAACTTATTCCCGTTTCATTTCCAGTTTTAGTTTTAAGTCTTAAATTTCCAAAAGTGTTCATTAATGTTACAGACGAAACGAGATAAGAAATAAGCTTTTGTCGCATCGTCTCGATTCTCGAAGAATGTTTCTAAAGGCTCGTCTTGATTCTCAGGATCATTTTTCGTCTTCTGTCGTTGTGTTTTTTAAGTGTACAAACTTTGTATCCTGATTTTCTTCTTAATTAAATCTAGGAGTTACCGTTATCTTTCCACGTCACGAGGAGTACAAAAAGGGTTTGATAAAAACGCATAAATTTTATTTATTACTGCCAGGGATGCAAATAACCACTCCCCCACTGGCCCAGGTGGTTGATTGGTACTGGCGAGTATTTAATATCACTGTTATTTATTTCAAAAGTAAGTAAGTGTTTTCTATTTTGGGATGTGGGCTACTAACTTTTCTCTTAAGCTAGTAAAATGTTATTGCCTATTAGCATCCCAGAGTTAAACATTATGCAATGTCTAACGTATCTTTATACGTTGACTAATGTTCTTCTTTTTCCATGTACAATCTCTTTATTAAATTATAATTCTTTCTGTTACAAATCATGTGAAATGAAAACAGTGTTTGAAACTTAAATCGTGGATGAAGTAGTGTTGCCTACGTAGCTCGAGAAATATCTAGCTTCGTCTCGAAAATGAGAATTTTCAAGCTTCTCGTCTCGCCTCGAATTTGATAGTGTACCTCTTTTCTCGACCCTCGTCTCGTTCTCGTTTCCGAGTTTTATTTTTCTGATGAGCAACAGTGTTGTTTTTGAAGGAACTTACAGAAAGAGACTAAACATTGTCTCGCCTGACAATGAACCTGTTGTTTGGACAATGTTTATTCTTAGAGAATGTTATTCCTGTTACTTGAATATATTATGTACCACCTCCAATCATGACTTCATTCTAACCACTGATTTGAGTTCAAGAGATGATTTCGTTCCATTCTTGAGACGCTAACACTATCAGTGGGCAGTAGTGAAGGCTTATAATTGATCAAGTTATCACAGCTTCGATCCAATATGAACTTGTTCACTCTCCACTTTTTTATATTTGTTCCAGTTCTTGTCCTAATTGTCAAATTCTTGCACCGATCTCTGTCATATTTCCAGTTGGAAAATCGTTGTTTCTATCTGCTTTTCGCCACAAACTGAATGTGATTGCCAAACCATAGTGTCTGGTTCAAATCTTGGTCCCATCTCTATAAACTCAAATTAAATTATGTAAAATAAAATAGCCACGAAATAAGAATTATATTCTTTATAATCTGTCATTTTTCTAATTTCTTTCACATTATTCTTAACTGTAGAACTTTCGGACTTTGTATACCCTTCATGACCAAGTGGCTTCTTTTATTCTAGCTGTGTATTGTTTGCAAGTTTAACAGCACGAATATTGTAGTTCACAGAATTTTTTAAAGAGAAGTTCAAGCTCCGGCGTTTACATAATTCGAGGTATTTGTATACATATCCTAGCGAGTAAATGTTTATTTTTGTATAAGATGTTGGTAAAAGGAAAGATTAAAACCTGGAAACACATTTAAATCATCATTATCCGTGTTATAAGAAACCTTGGATGAAAGTCCAAATCTAGGATCACATTTTAAGCAGTAAATCATCTGTCGTGTACAGTCGTTGGTAAAAGTGATTTTAAATTATAATCAATCAATAAATCAACTAGCCATAACCGAAAGCTAAACATTAGTACTGCTAGATTATTTTCATCCTGAGAGCAAATTGAATCAATGTTGTTCAATGTTATCTATGTGAATCGCAATATAATGCATATTTTGCGCCTGAATTTTTCATTTATGACAGTTCCCGAGACCCTCTCTAGTCTTGTCTCATCTGAAAATTTCGAAATGAGACCGAGATCTAGATGGATGTTTGTAAATGAAGACGAGACCGAGACTCAACATATCGATACTTACTCGAGTCGAGAGCGAGATCGAGAAATACATTTGTTGTCGGTATTACCCCGAAACATTAGAAGTCTAAGCACTATATCAATTCAAACTAAAGCATGCGCAGATTGAGAATATCTAGGCCACCATATTATACCTTTTCTTTATTTTGAAAATTTGTCTTTAATCTCCATGCTATTCTGCTACTGCTACAACTAAGCACTTTCTGCACCAAAAACCAGTTAATTTCTTTAAAAATATTCGTATCCTCTTAAATCCTTTCATTTTTCTATTTACTTTGTATATTAGCAAGTGGTCACCCCACCCCATACCATTGCTACAACTATTATTATCTTAATGGTACAAGAATCGTATTATATAGCACTTTACTTTCTTATTATATTTCTACAAGGGGAATGCTTTTGTGGTCACCGCGGTGCTTTGAAGCTGAAGAAAGCTGTAGCGAATAGAGACAGACAGATGGTTAGGTTGCTGAAAGACCACCATAAAAGATAAGTGCTCCAGGATTTTTCTTGTGACCTAATAATACACGCCGGTTTTCAAACCTAATAATACACTGTCATAGATGCTTCTTCATAATTTTATCTTGGACTTAAGTTATTCAGGAGCCAGGCTCGTATTTCCAATCGCCTTGACTACCTGGCGTCCAGAATTTTTCGAGCCTGAACAAGATGAATATTGACAGAAATTCATTATATATTACATATGTTGTTACTCTGAAACTTCAGCTTTTTTCCTTTCAATATCCTCACACAAAATAGTGTTTCAAGTTACAAACATAAATTTACTTATATTCTTTCTCCCCTTCAGCCAAGTTCGTATCCCCAGGCATCATAAATTTTTACTGGCCGCCTACACTGTTCACGGTAGGCTCGCAAATAAACTATAATATGGTGATGAACTATAATATAGTTGGATTATACCCCCAAAACTTCTACTGGGTCCCCCTACATTTTTTGGGTAACTACTAGTAATGGGCAGTGGAAATATTCCCGGTGGGAAGGAAAATAAAAAAATGGGTATATTCCCGGGTTACTTCCATGGCATATAAATTCCCGGGAAGAAATTTGTTTCCATTTCTTTACTTTATCTTCCAAATTATAAGAACCATATGACTAATTACTTTCTTTTTATTTATTATGATTTACTTCTACGTTTTAATTAATTTTAAGGTTAAACAAGTTAAAATTCGTTGACTGTACTTTATATAACTAATATTAGGACATTTCAAGTTCCATTTCAATTTGCACTAAAAAGTAGTAAACAAATAATTTACAAATGACGAAAAGGAACCAGTTTGTAAAGTAATTTAGAATTTCTTTAGAAATAGAGGTGAAGTAGCATCAATATACCCCGAACCACCGTTAATAATAGACGTTGGTCTGTCTCCTGTCTCTGACTCGAATTTCTCAAGAGGTACTCGGACTTCTCTTTTATGTGAATTACCGGTAACGCATGACATTTCGAGAAATAGTTAGGAAGAAAAGTCGTAAGGTCGTGTGGCAATATTACATGCAAAATTATAAAGATACGTCAGTATCTTGCAAATATTGTGAACATAAAAATGTATCCGCAAATGTTGATAAAATGGGGAGACATGTGTCTTTTGCTAGTTACCCAAACTAATTTGTTTGTATCATTTAAAAATTTAATGTTTATAATACCAATAGTAGAATCAAGTTTAGAAAATCCACTTACATATAAACTGTTTACCGGTGTATGTGGACTTACTATACCATTTTTCCCACATGTTTACTTGCATAGAACATATTGTAAGTAAATATACATTTATGCGTACTCTCTAAATATTAATAAAATAACATAATATCGCTCAGAATATACATTTCAAAGAATCCTCTGAACATAACAGTAATAATACACTGTGATAAAGAAACAAATTTAACTTAGAAATCGTAATATAGTAATAGCATGCACTTTTTTGTGATTGCAAATAAATTCCAGGAATATTCCCATTTTTGGGAATTTTCCCGGGAATATTCCCGAAAAATATATTCCCGGGAATTTACCCATCACTAGTAACTATCAACCTACCGTCTGCTCTACAAGCTCTGAGGTGATTAATGTTTGGTATATGGCGGTACATTTGCAAAAGATTATAGAATAACTCGAAGATATTGCGTTTTGTGTACCGAGGTCTACATGTTTGAGGAGCTCAGCCCTTTGTTAAGTTTCGTCCAGTAAATTGATTTCTCTTATATTGTTTCACTCACTGAAACAGAATATTGTGTACATTACTTGTTATGACATATCATAAACATTCATTATCAAAGGACACAGTGGATTAACATTATGACGCCCACTTGGGGTCTCTGCGGACCCAGTCTTCATTACAATCATATATTTTCTCTGTTACACATTCTTGTCTATGACTCAGGTCATCTCTTTTTAAGGTGTTTTCAATTCACCCATAACAATTTACTTATTGTACACTTTTGTATTTAGAAATTATAAGAGCATTTAAGAACCAAAACGTATTTAGACAACCTGGGGTCCGTGCGGACCCCACAGTTTTCTATGCTTGCATATGGCGCAGAGAGAAAACTATATGTAGAAATATTGGTCAGAAAGTAACTGATGAACGTGGCAACGTATAAGACCTGTTGAAGCTACTTGTAAAACTATTGTTAAGTAAAGGAAAAAATATAATCATGGAAAAGCATCGAACTCACCGAAGAGTTTCTTCTTGAGAGAAGAACAGTTTTTTGACAATGAGAAAGTGCAAAGAGGATATCCCTAGGGAAAGTTTGAAATCCGCGAGGAATCAGAAAATATATGATCTCTTGTGCTTTAAAGAGGAATTGACCTGTGCGAACTATGTCCTGAAGAAGAATAGGTTGGTCCTGATATATTCTTCTATTCACCATGATAAGACTGTAATTCCCGAAAACAAATAATCGAATATTATCATAACGTATAATAAAACTAAGTTAGCTGTGAATACAGTCGACCATCTTTTGATATTCTATATGTGCCAAACAAAATGAGATGTTGGCCTGCCTATTTCTAATGTTATTGATTGTGCAGGAATTGTTTCGATGGTTCTTTCGCAAAGTTCTCACAATACAATGAGAACACAATTAAAAAAGAGAAAAACATTCCTAAAGAACTTTGGACGTCAATCAATGGAAAATGAAATCCAGAGGTATTTTGAAAATCCTCAGTGCATGCAAAGTAAAGCCAAATGAGCTAATTCTGCGATTAGTATCCTCAAGTACATTAAACGACGTTCTGGAATGACTCACAATAAGAACCATAGTTGCATTCTCTATCCACGAGATAAGGATAGAAATGTAAAAGCATGATGTACTAAGTGAATACATGAATTTTGAAGTAATTCTGAAGTAAAGTATATTATCGTACAATACATATAAACAAAAGGGAAAGTGTAGTAGGCTACATAGTAAATTTTATTAGAATGTATTGTAATACACAAATGCTTCACTATGTACATATATATATATATGTATTAGGGTGCGTCAAAATTCCCACAATTTTGAAAAAATTAAAAGGGGATTCTTTCCCTAAGTCAGTTTTGTTCCATTTCGTGAGTTAATACTTCGTGCAAAATTTTAGTAAAATTTACGAAAGTCTAGGGGATGCACCAGCAGCTCAAACATATATAGTAGAAGTGTCAAAAAGTATTGAAATAATGGAAATGCGAGTTTGATAAATAAAAACGTTTTTGCAAGAATTACACAAATTCTCTCATTTCTAAGAAAATATTAAAATAAAGTTGTTAAAATATAATATATATTACAATTATCCACCACACAAGTATCAGAGACTCGAAGTGTGTTAAAAAATTGAAATGCAAATTTGTTAAGTAAAAGCATTGAAAGGATTACACAAATTTTCTCATTTTAACAATATATTTTAAAAATTATATCTCATTTACCGTAAAGTAACTAAACTGTCTCTCAAAGATATTTCACAACTAACAAGTGGCATCTAGTCTTTCAGTGGTCATTTGAGCAAACTTGGACTGTCTTTCCTATGGTCCTCTTGTTTTGCTGAAGAAAGAAAATCTGCAGTGAGCTTGATTCCACGTTCTGCACACTCGTTGATGACATTCATGACCTTGGTATTGAAAAGTGAGTTTTTGAAATAAAGGATTTTTTGGCCACCCTGCAACTTCGTATCCGAGGAAGTTATCTTCGAGTTTCAAGGTGTGAAATGTAAACCAGAATAGCAGTCTGGTCCAACCAGATCGGTTAGAGATGTAGTATTGGTAATTTGTTCAGGAAACCGAGGTTTTCCAAATCCTGTTCCGTAACATTCGTTTGGATTTGGTAGGGGAGCAGTAGGTTTCACAGCTAAGAGTCTACTAGCAAGAGAACATTTCTGTTCGAAGGGCAGCGCGCTACTGAAAAATTCAGAGGAACCGTCTCTGATGTTAAATACCACAAGTGTCGTTGAAATGCACGTAGCACTCTTAGAAATTAATGGATTTATGCTCTTGTATAGCTGTAGATTTTGATAGAGCTTCAAATCGTTCCATGGAGCATTAACTGCAGAGTTGCATGTCATCTACCACATATTGTACACATGGGTAACAAATATGACAATGTCTGTAAACTAGTGTTGAGAAATGATGGCATCGTGAGGTAATGTCTGAATATGTTTCTCCAATAAAACATTTTAATAGCATAGATCAATTTAGCCATCCATCTCGCTCTGTGAACAATACCCGGTCGTTTGAATTTAACTGGAGTCCCAGATATTTCTCTGTTGAAAAATTTGGTGCAGAGTTTAATGAACTGTCATTTCTCAGAACTGTGTTTTGCACTGAATTATTTTCATTTTGTTTTAAATTATATTGAGAAATTTTTAAAAAATCATTTTGTAAATTTTTAAGTACACTTTGTTCACTTTTGTTAATCGGAGTTGGGTCAAATCGTGAGAGAGGGTGTTCACTGATATGAGGTAATTTGTCATAGTGATCACGAAATTTTGTGAAAAGGGAAATGTAAGGAGACTTAGAGATTTCAATTTTC
The DNA here is from genome assembly GCF_964235325.1 of Thermobia domestica. NCBI lineage: Eukaryota > Metazoa > Arthropoda > Insecta > Zygentoma > Lepismatidae > Thermobia > Thermobia domestica. The sequence continues at coordinate 158,957,707 of NC_137467.1, forward strand.
AAGTCCTTAGACATTTGCCGAACTACAATTTCACCTATAAGGTGGCGACAAGCTGATCTTAGAAGAGCTCGATTCAGCTATTCCTGTAACATCACGCAAGCAGCAGTAACATGGCCGGTGTTTGATGCCGTAGTGTCAAATGTATATTTACTATCTTCTCTTCATAGTGCCATGACATCAACAGATCCACTGCAAGTTCGGCAATAATGACCCCAGTATTCATACCAACCACAGATTTGTAAACAGGTGTTCCCAGTAGCTTTAGTTCAGTTTTGTTTCCCACGACGACTGTAAGACGTTCTTCTTTCACGTACTTATTGGGTAAAGATGACATTAACCCTTAGAATCACGGAAAATAATACTGACGTTAAATACCGCTGGGGTCTATTGGACCCAAGGTCTAAAATTCATTGTTTAAATGCAGTATTCTTCTTTGCAAATGAGGAATGAAAGAGTTAACAGCAATCTTTAGGTTTCATGGTCATCACAGTATAACAGTGGTTTAGTTATAGTTCTTGTAATGTTCATATATTTCAAATTTATTATAATCCTAAATAAGAATATTATTTTATTATTTGCAAAACTGCTTTTACAATTGTTTTTATTTCGCCTACCAAAAATATGATATTTGAATTAGGATATTTAAAAGGTCTGCTTTCATTTTGCCACTTTCCAATTCTTTCTTAATTTTGTTTCTAATTTTCTCTTTACCAATATACTGTACAGGGTCAGTCAAAATAAGTGTTACAAGCCAATATCTCGCGAACTATACATCATATAAAAAATATTAAGAGACAATGTACAATACAGAGGGCCCTAAGAAATGAGTCAAACATTAGGTTTCCCCCGCCCATCATTTTGGGTTGAGGGGGTGAACGTGAAATTTTTAAATGGGAACATAGGTCGAGTGATACCTCGTTCGAAAGAGCTTGAAAAATTGATCAATTTTTGAAGGAAACAATTTTTATATGGGGCACCGTTTCCAAGATAGACCCCAAAATTGGTCCTGTATCCGATAAAATTTCCAGTACTTATAAATCGGAAACGTATGAGTAGGAAACGATTAACCAAACAATGAAAAACGAAAACATCATAGGCAATGTGGAATGATGTTGTCCTGGTGTCCCCAGGGCCCTAATAATGGGGTCCCGGGACCAATTTCAAAATTTCAAATGGGAATATAGGTTGAGTGATACCTTGTTTGATAGATCGGTGAAAGCGAAACAGCTTCGTATAAAATTTGTTTTAATTTTGGGCAAGCCTGTTTCAAAATGGCCGCCAAAAATGGTTCCACATTCAGATAGGAAGTGCAGTGTTCAAATTGAGTATTACACGCCAATATCAAGCGAACTACGCATCAAATAAGAAAAGCGTTAAGAGTCAATGTACTATACAGAAAGCCTGAAATTTGTGTTAAAGAAGTTCCCTTTCCCCGCTTTTGTATGGAGAGGTGTACATGGAATTTTCAAATCGGAACATAGGGCGAGTGATACCTCTTTGATAGATCGTGAAATACCAAACAGCTTACTACAAAAGTTGTTTTGATTTCAGGCAAGCCTGTCACAACAGCATTACCACAACCTAATATCCTGTAAAGTAGTAGAATAACGTTTAGTAATTCTACGGGTATGTGCGATGTTAAAAATTGTAATTTCAATCACTGTAAAGCAAATAATTTCAACACTTACCATGTTACAAATTATGCTCGATATGTCTTCCATCCTGCTCCACACACCTCCGTAAGCGGCTTCATAGGGATGTTCGTACATCATGTAGCATCTCTGGAGTGATAGATGCACACACACCTTGGATACGCGCCTTCATATCATCAGTAGTTTTTGGTACGTTGGACATTATCCGATCCTTAACATAACCCCAGAGGCAAAAATCAAGTGGGGTTAGGTCAGGAGATCGTGGAGGCCAGTGAATAGGACCTCGACGCCCAATCCTTTTTTCCGCCATACGGTGGTCCAATAAGGCTCTGACCTGGCGTGCGTTGTGTGCTGGAGCATCATCATGTTGATACCACATTCTTATACGTTCAGCGAAAGGAATATTCTCTAACAACTCCGGGTATAGTACATCACTGATAAATGCGGTATAGGTATCACCAGTAAGACGTCCATCAAAAAAAAATGGCCCAATGATATGGTTACCAAGGATGCCACACCATACATTAAGAGACCATCGATGCTGATGAGCAACTTGTCTCTGCCATAGTGGATTTTCCCTAGCCCAATAATGCATATTATGTCGGTTTACGTGTCCTGTGCTTGTAAATGTAGCTTCATCCCTAAACAAGATGGTGGATATGAAGTTGCGCTGTCTGTTTTCCATACCTTCCAACCATAGACAAAATTGCAATCTGGCATGAAAATCATTGCCAGATAGTTCCTGATGTAAGATGATATGATACGGATGAAACAGGTACTCGTGCAAAATACGCACTACAGATCTTTGGCTAACTCCACTGGCCTGAGCGAGGTGTCTCGTGGTAACATGTGGGTCTACATGCGCTGCTGCCAATATTCCTGTTGCACGTTCTTCATTGGTTGCAGAGCGATAACGACCCATACCTCGTCCCCGGAGAAGACTACCATGTTGCCGCAAACGTCTCTCCAATCGCAGAAATGCCATGTGAGATGTTTGTTGGCGTTGAGGATAGCGCATTGCATACATTCGTGCCGCGTTACGATAGTTTCTTCTACATTCACCCAGCACCAGCAACATATCTACACAATGAACAAACACCGCCATTGCTCTATTCAAACGCTACCCAAACTAATAATATTAATGCGATAGTGTTTGTTTCCTCGTACAGAAAACTTATCACCAAAGTTGATATCCCGTTCTTTCTACGATTTTGAACCGTTCAACACACAACTACAGCCCCTACCTACAATATCCACACTGCCACTTCCCTTTAAGTCACTAACACTCTCACTAACAGCTAGGCAATGTAACATCAATGATGATTTTACGTTGAACACTACTACTCAACAAGAAAAAAATAATACCATACTATTCACACTGCATGAACAAACAACACACAGGTACATTCAAATGTTCTCAGTAGAACAATGAAAATCACATTCCCCGTCCCCTGTGTGATCGGTTCTATTGACACTTGTGTATACCAGCCATTATTAAGGAGGTAGAGTACTAGCTATTACTACGTTTCTAATGTCTATTTTCGGCTTTCCGACACCAATTTATAATACGTTAAAATGTCTATTTTCTGGAGTTGAGACACCACTAATTTTACTACATTTATTTCTACGTAGTGTCTAGATTGTATCCCGGTTCTTAAACTACGTGACAAACACAATTTATCATTTTCTTAAATTGGTTTTAATACTTAATCTTGAGAAGCATTTATATTCCACATTTACATATTTAACAAGATGTCTGCACACTTACACTTACATTTATTACGTTTCCATAGCGATTACATTAATAGTTGACGATCAAAAATAATCTAAAGATATTTCTTTGCAACTTTCTTTTCTTTGTATAAAACGGCTCAAATAATTCGCCTCTGATCCTTTTTTTTTTTATAAGATGGTACTATGTTCCGAAGGCCATCAGTTCCATTCCCCAGGCAATGACGTTGACGGGCTTTCCTTACTCTAACTGGGCACATGTTGAGATGTTGCCTACAAGTAGAGCCTAATAGGTACCTTCCTATCCCTTTCTCATAGGATTGTAGTGATTGAGGAACGACGTCTCTTTGCGCATACGTATTAGTATTATTCATTGTCTTATTATTTTCATTCATATTACTATTATTATTACTAATTTTTATTATTATTTTTCGTAGTAGTATCCTTCTTCTTCTTCTTCTTTTTCTTCTTCTTCTTCTTCTTCTTCTTATTATTATTATTATTATTATTATTATTATTATTATTATTATTATTATTATTATTATTATTATTATTATTATTATTATTATTATTATTATGACGTTAATCCTTATAGGTCGATTTGCCCCCCCAACATTTTGCTCGTTATTCACTTCCAGTATGATGATGGAACCTCGTGTTCGACATATTTTTAGGCCTGTCTGTATTGTACATTGACTCTCAACACTTTGTATTTAATGCAATAATTCGCGGGATATTGGCTTGTAACACTCAATTTGAACACTTCACTTTCTATCTGAATGTGAAACCATATTCGGCGGCCATTTTGAAACAGGCTTGATCGAAATCAAAACATTTTTTTTTACTAAGCTGTTTGGTTTTCCACAATCTATCAAACAAGGTATCACTCGACCTATATTCAGATTTGAAATTTAATAATTGGTCCCGGGGCCCCATGATAGAGCCCTGGGGCACCACGACAACACCACTCCACGTTGCCTATGGCGTTTACCTTTTTCATTTTTGGTTTCATGTTTTTCTACTTAGCCGTTTCCGTGTTATAAGTATTGGAAATTTTATCTGCTACAGGACCAATTTTGGGGTCTATCTTGAAAACGGTGCCCCATATAAAAGATTGTTTCCTACAAAAAATTGTTCAATTTTTCAAGCTCTTTAGAACGAGATATCACTCGACCTATGTTCCCATTTGAAAATTTCACGTTCACTCCCCTCCCCCCAAATGGGGGGCGGGAGAAACCTAATGTTTGACTCATTTCTTAGGCCCCTCTGTATTGTACATTGTCTCTTAATATTTTTATATTATGTATAGTTCGCGAGATATTGGCTTGTAACACTTATTTATAAGTACTGGAAATTTTATCGGATACAGGACCATGTTTGGGGCCCATCTTGAAAACGGTGTCCCATATAAAAAATTGTTTCCTACAAGAATTGTTCAATTTTTCAAGCTCTTTCGAACGAGGTATCACTCGACCTATGTTCCCATTTGAAAATTTCACGTTCACCCCCTCCCCCCAAAATGGGGGGCGGTTGAAACCTAATGTTTCACTCATTTCTTAGGCCCCTCTATTGTACATTGTCTCTTAATATTTTTTATATGATGTATAGTTCGCGAGATATTGGCTTGTAACATTTATAAGTACTGGAAATTTTATCGGATACAGGACTATGTTTGGGGCTCATCTTGAAAACGGTGCCCCATATAAAAAATTGTTTCCTACAAAAATTGTTCTATTTTCTAAGCTCTTTCGAACGAGGTATCACTCTACCTATGTTCCCATTTGAAAATTTCACGTTCACTCCCCCCCCCTCAACATGGGGGCATGGGAAACCTAATGTTTGACTCATTTCTTAGGCCCCTCTGTATTGTACATTGTCTCTTAATATTTTTTATATGATGTATAGTTCGCGAGATATTGGCTTTATAAGTACTGGAAATTTTATCGGATACAGGACCATTTTTGGAGCCCATCTTGAAAACGGTGCCTCATATCAAAAATTTTTTCTACAAAAATTGTTCAATTTTCTAAGCTCTTTCGAACGAGGTATCACTCGACCTATGTTCCCATTTGAAAATTTCACGTTCACCCCCCTCCCCCAAAATGGGGGGCGGTTGAAACCTAATGTTTCACTCATTTCTTAGGCCCCTCTGTACTGTACATTGTCTTTTAATATTTTTATATGATGTATAGTTCGCGAGATATTGGCTTGTAACACTTATTTATAAGCACTGGAAATTTTATCGGATACAGGACCATGTTTGGGGCCCATCTTGAAAACGGTGCCCCATATAAAAAATTATTTCCTACAAAAATTGTTCAATTTTCTAAGCTCTTTCGAACGAGGTATCACTCGACCTATGTTCCCGTTTGAAAATTTGACGTCCACCCCCTCCCCCCAAAATGGGGGGCGGTTGAAACCTAATGTTTGACTCATTTCTTAGGGCCCTCTGTATTGTACATTGTCTCCTAATCTTTTTCTTATATGATGCATAGTTCGCGAGATATTGGCTTGTAACTCTTATTTTGACTCATCCTGTATGTGCAAGTTTATCTGTTTTCTTTGTCCTTTGCACGATCACATATGTTTTTTCGAGCTGGTTCATGATCACTCTTTGCTATAGTCCTGGGAGTAGTTGGAATGTCACAAATGTCTTCATATTGAACGCCTCCTCTTTTCCAAATGCTATTAAAATTTTCCTTCTTCAGTTGTTCTTTGAAGGCACGGAGCGAAGGAAAGTCCATAATACTCGCATATATGCATTCAATGCTCTTACATCTACACCATGGATCATTTTTTGTCGTTCTCTCGAAACAAAAATGCTGAAGCATTTAATCCATGGTATCCACGGTGATTTGCGGTTTGGCAGGGTAAGAATGCATTGTACCTAAAAGAGTTAGAACTTTAGGTGGCTTAGGACAAGAACATACTATCACTGCATTGTCTTGAGATCCAAACATGGTTGAGAGTTTATTTCTCTCCTTAGAAACCGTGAAATCTGATGGCAATTCTGGATTATTCCATCATATTGTACCAACTAATATCAGGCGCCTTGAAACCAGATCCTGTGCAAGTTCTACACTTGTGACAAAATTAACGTTCGTCATATTGCGGCGACTGTTCTCAATGTATTCTGTTCAATTCGTGACCACTTTTTATTCTCTAGAATCCTCTGAGCTCTTCCTCGTGTTTATTTGCTTCTTCCAGACGTAGTTTCTTGTACTGTCATATATAGCTCAAATATTTAATACCATACTTTCCTGGTTTTGAAGGTATTTTTTCTGCGTTTTTCGGCTGCATTATCAAATTGCATTCCCCATTTGAAATCTGTTAAGACTTATTAACTTATAAATATTGGACTCCCATACAAGTGACTCCACAATTGAGTAATATTTTCCTTTCTGTACTTATACACACCAATTAGTATCAACGTATCTACAAATTTATTCACTTCAGTTTCACTTATTTCGTTCCACCGATCACGGAAATCTATCCGTTCCACTGTTTCTCCATTTACATATCAATTTCTGCAGCGGAGGTCGAAAAAACAATAAAAATGCAGATAATTTTGAATCTCATTCACTAGCTATGAATTGTGAGGGTTCTGCCTTTTCAATAACAATGTTTCTGCTTGGAATTCTACTTTGAATCGCTGTACGTAGTTCAACATTCCAAATTTCAGCATTTTTTGAGACATAGAGTCTCTCTTTATTACCTGATGTACTTGGTTGACCCAGTGTATCCTACTGACTATAAGTTAAATCTTTACCACTATCACTGCCCCTTCGTTTCAAGGAAGCATAATCTTGTTCATTGTTGTCATCTGAAGGTAAGTGGTCACTGCCTTTTCCAGAATCCACACTTTCTTCCATACGAAACAATAGAGCAACTTGTGCACAAATAAGGTACTTTTCTCCTCTCCCACCAATTGCTAATACATAAAACACTGCCAAAACCACTACAAACTTTCGGAATCGCACTTCTCTTTTGTCATCTATGTTGCATTGAAAGATTGTTTCAGTTTAAACAAAAAAAGTCAAATCGACATCTAGAATTTGTATTTTACTTACATTTTGAAAAAAAATTGTAAAACTCATAAGCAACTCATTGTGCTTTTTACAGTATTGGTATATTAGTTTAACGTAATTTGCATTTGACAGATCTAAAAATAATAATTTTGTAACTAACAAGAGTAACAAATTCATGGCGCCATGTATTGGACACTTAAGAAACGAGAGACCGACACTCCAGAATCATGAGGTCCATTGGACCCCATCTCGTAAACAACGCTATATCATTATTTTCTCAGAGAAAATAATAGGGAAACAAAATAATACTTACGTAATTAAAAGACGAGCCAAAGTAGGAAAAGTAACGGCTTATCATTTAACTAAAGTGAAATCAATACGAACAGTAAACTGTCAAACATTGTCTTGGGGTCCATTGGACTGCACTGGGATTTCTAGGGTTAACTTTGAATCCCAGTGTACAGTGGTAGTGATGGACAGTGGGAATATTCCCGGTGGGAAGGAATTTAAAAAATGGAAATATTCCCGGGTTTTTCCCTGGCCTATAAAATCCCGGGAAGGACTTTATTTCCATTTCTTTACTTTATCTTTCAAATTATAAGAACCATATGACTAATTACTTTGTTTTAATATATTATGATTTACTTCTAGGTTTTAAAGAATTTGGAGGTTAACAAATTTAAAATTATTTGACGGTACTTTATATAACTAATAATATGAGTTTTTACGTTCCATTTCTATTTGCACTAAAATGTACGGTAATTGTTTAGTATTGGGGGCCAAAACTAGCAAAAAGTAGGATGATTTACCGAAGAAAGGAGTTGATAGTGATGTTCAAGTAGTCAAGAAAGTATCAAAGACATTTTTTTAAGGGACATAGGGGATTTATACAAAGCGGAAAAGTAAGTGGAAGTAATTTATGTAAGAAAAGAAAGTGAATTGTTGGTAACGAATACAGAAAACAACGTGCCATGCGGAGCTCTAACCCACCTTCATTCGCAAACGCTCGCTTTGCAATGCAGTCTGAATTTAATGTTGGTAACGTAATTTAACGTATGAAACCATAAAACAACCGTATCGGAATAGAATATCGCAAAAAAGTAGGTGCAAGAGCAATGCTAAAGAACAGCCAAAATTAGCAAAGTACTAATTTACAAATGATGAAAAGGAACCATTTTGTAAAGTAATTTTGAATTATGTATAAATAGAGATGAAGTACTATTAATAAACCCTGAACCACCATTACTAATAGACGTCGGTCTGTCACCTCTCACTGACTCGAATTTCTGAAGAGGTACTCGGACTTCTTTTAAATGTGAATTAACGTATGGAATTTCGAGAAATAAGTAGAATGAAAGGTCGTGTATGGCAATGTTACGTGCTAAAATATAAAGATAAGTAAGTATCTTGCAAATTTTGTGAACATAAATATGTATGCGCAAATGTTGATAAATTGGTGAGACATGTATCTTCTAGTATTTACTCAATCTAATTGGTTTATAACATTTATAAATTTAATGTGTTTATAATATCAGTAATAGAGTCCAGTTGAGCAAATCATCTTACATATAAATTTAAACTCTTACTATTTAATTTATTATATAATTTTTTCACACATATTTAATTGATAGAATATATTGTGAATAAATATACATTTATGCGTACTCTCTAAATATAATAAAGTGTTAATAAAGTAACATAGTACCGTTCAGGATATACATTTTAAAGAATCCTCTGTGGAAAACAGTAATAATATGCTGTGATATAAAAATTAATTCAACTTTGAAATCATAATATAGTAATAGAATGCAATTTTCTTTCTGATTGAACATAAATTTCCGGATAAATTCCCATTTTGGGAATCTTCCCGGGAATATTCCCGAAAAATATCTTCCCGGGAATTTACTCATCACTAGGAGTGACAGTGATAGTGGTTCAGATGTAAACCATAATCAGCAGGAGAAATTGGTCAACCAATTGAATCAGGTAATGAAATGAGGTTTTATGCCTCAAATGTGGTAAAGTTTATTATGTTCAAATTAAAGGTAGATTGCCAAGCAGAAACATTGTTAGTGAAAAGGCAGAACCTTCACGCTTTGCTGCTAGATAATATGACTCAAGTTCATCTTTATTTTTATTGCTTTTTTCGAACTCCTCTACAGAAAATGATATGCAAATGGACAAACATATAGACGGATACATTTTATTGATCGGTGGAACGAAATGGGTGAAACCAAACTGAAGGAGATTATATGTACATTGTTACTTATTGATGTGTATAAATACAAAAACGAATCTATCGATCAATTGTGAAGTCGCTCGGATGGACGTCCAATATTTTCCAAAACAATAAGTCGTAATAGATATCGAGAAATATTATGAGTGATGCGATTTTATAATACAGCCGAGAGACGCAGAATAAAGGTCCTTCGATAAACTAGAGCCAATCAAGGAATTGCCTGATATGTGGAATGAGTATTTGATTAAAGTATATGAGACGTTCAGAATATGGAAGTAGATAAGCAGCTGCTGACTACCAGTACACCAATGGACCCCAGTGGCATTTAACGTCACTATTATTCTCCGAGATTCTAAAGGTTAAGATCCAACTAAGGGCTTTATTGTCTGTGTAACCATCAAATTCATACACTACACAATGCTTATAGCGTTCTATTTTGTGGACAAGACAAATGAACTCCAACTCTATCTCATAGATGCTCCGATGTCGGTTTGCTTCAGACATTGTCAAGGAATAAAACCCAACCGGAAGAAGATTAATATTTTCATCATATTGCAAGACGCATCCAGTCATGGCTTTCCCACACTCAACGATATGGACTACGAAGCCTTTAGAAAGATCACGCGTACTCAAAACCACATTATCGACCAGCGCCTTTTTCATACATTTAAAGCAAGGATACATATTCCAAAATAGGAAAAAGATAAAAAAATTTTTAACACGCCAATATCTATTTCGAAGAGGGGAATACTTTGAACTGCTGATATCCTGCTTTGATCAATTTGTATAGCATTTCTTGAAGTATCTTGTGTTCTTTAATAGTTTATGAAAACGGAAGTACATCGCCAAAATATATTCTTACACATTTTTCGTACATATCACCTAATAACTACTACCTTTTTGCTTTCCTCGAGCCAAGTGATTGCTACCAGTCTAAATTCCCACTGGAACACGATTATATTGGTAGAAACCCATTGGAGTAACAATAGTAGTAATCTCATAAGAGTTCTTTTGGAATAACATTTCTTGATATGTTTTCTTCGAATCCAGTCTGCTGGACACGGTTATACCTGTAAGGTCTGTTAAACGTTCTTCCAAATTGGGGGAAGAATAAACATCAATCACTATAAGTTTTTTTGCCTTACAGTAATTTCCAACAATTCTACATGTGTTATTTTTATTAATCGCCGAAAACAAGTCCTTCCATAATTGAAATGATCAACCTCAGTCAGAATACTATGTTAAATAAAATCATCTATCATCTATAAGATCATAAAATACCTTTTCCTTGGCCTTCGGTACAAGAAAGGTCCTTCCTTAAAAGGCTTTTGTTCTTTAAACAAATTTTCGACCCTGGAACCCTTTTATACAACCAATATTATCAGATATTATCTCACTGTACCCTTTCTTTAACTAGTCCACAAACGCAAGGACATCAGACTTAGTACATTGAGTAGAGGAATTTGAATCAAAAGAATCCACTATTGACTGTTGAAGTTTCTTATCACGAACAGATTTTTTTACTTGAAAATCCACTGGGAAAACCTATTATTTTTAGATATTAATTCGTTTAATTTATTAGCTTGTTCACTATGGATATCAGAAGCTTGTGATGAACTGTCATCCATAACTGCGTTAAGAATTTCAATAGTAACATAAGCTGAACTCTTATTGAAACAATCAATTCCGGTAATGCCCGAACATTAATATCAACATCCCTGCATGTTTTCTTCTTACGATATTTCTTCTTTTTCCTTCTTTCCTTTTCATTCGAAGACGAACAATAAGGTAATTTAAAATTTAAATAATTCAACCACAATTGTTTTGGATCATTAGCTAATTCACTCTCTACACCATCTTGATATGTAGTAACTACATTGGACTGAAGTTTATTTTCATCTACCACAGTTGCTAAATCAAGCACTTTATAGTTATCACTAAATATCGATGAACGAATAGGCTCACCATTTCTAATATTGGTATCACCTTCATTAGTCCGGTGGACAACGGTTGTAGGATTTAAACTATTGTCCATTACACGATCGCAAAGTTTGAAATCACTTAAACAGGAATAAGATCCATTATCCATAACCTCCATATGCTTACGCTCAGAAGACATCATAGAACGTAACTCATTCAATTGATTTGGAGATGAAACTCACTTTTCCAATAACTGTTTCTCTATACCATGAAGCTCAATCTCACATTGTATTCCTATATCCGATAGCAATATCCTTCGATCACTTGCATTTACAAATTAAGACCCTATCTTGTCTGTATTTATCTCTAAACTCTTTGGATTTGAAGATTTATGAGGAAATTGGCAAACCGGATCACCTGATCTAAACCCCCTTTGCTCAACTGAAGAACCAGAATTGTTCAATGTATTTTATATTATATTCACTACCTTTGTTATTACGTAGTCTTAGTTTACTTAGACCATAGTCAATAACCGAAACAGTACCTCTTAAAAATGGCGTGCCCAATAGACAATCGCAGGAAAGATCCTGAACCTTACTCTTTCGATTCGTCCTAACGGAGCACTTATATTCAATGGTTGTGCTTCAATACGATCACGCTCCATCCCACACTTCCGAACTAGATGTTCTGTCAATAAATTATAGGATGATCCGCCGCACAAACAAGAGAAGACATCAACATCATTCACTTTCCCCTTAATAAAGAATGCCGCTGTGTATTATGCATATTGAGCCAACATTCATACCCTGCGGAACGAGTACCATTGAACACAGTGATTAGCGTTGAAGGATGATGTACACGCATTTGGTACACGAATTCATTTTAGGGTTGAAAACTAATTGGTTTTAATTAACGTTTACATATTGACCAGCCCTCATACGCAATTTTACAATGGAAGATAGTATACAGGTTTATAATATTTTGAACCTAACTGCCTCGTTCATTCCGTTGAGAATTATTTTCACTAACTGTTGTTAATTCTCAAAAACATCTAACAAAGGCTGAAAATAGATATTATCTATATAATAGTTTACAAATTCAGTAAGAGATTGTTTGCGATAAATGCGATATATATTTAGCAGTATCAGTAATAAATTTATCTACAATGCTCTTTCTAAATGAAACCCATGTAACATTATTGCTCAATGCTTTATTAACATCCCTCAAGAATGCAACTTTACTTTTTATTAAAATATACGAAAAAATAAATAAATAGAGTAACTACTTTCAGATTATACACGCTCAAGAATGAATAACATTTGAAAAAAAGAAAAACTGTTATTAGTATTAAACGGTTTAATATGCTTAATACTATTTTACAATACTTCAAAGTTCTTATTGAATGAATATTTGTCAAAAAAATATTAAATGAAAATGCTCCTACGGATTCGGATCAAGTGTCATTACTTTTTTATGTTCACCCTCGCACATATGTTCACAGCTACGAACAAGAATTTGGTTATAGCCCTCACATCTCATTTGATTATAACGACATATATTTACATGTAATGAACCTATAGGAGTTGAGGTCCTCAAATAATATACGCGTCTATAATAGTATTGCATATTTAAATGGGGATTCACTTCTTTTCGCATTCCTATCCACAGGAGGCTCACAGTAACTATCACGAAATTATAAATTTCTGCTTTCGTTACTACTACTATCACGAAATACTTGGTCTGACACAGGTGGTTGAACGACCGTACTCTCATTCAGCATAGCTTTTGGTTCGATCCCGGGAAAAACATTGGTTCGACATTTCCATGCATACTAAAATTCCTATTCTGAAATGTGCTGTCTAACAGAAGAGAACGAGCTGGGAGCGTGAGACTCATGGAAATCTCACCAAATGTTGTTTACAAAACCCGTCTGATCAATAGTATGAAGATCACTATCACTTGGCATGCCAATACTAATATATTCATTTTAACAGCACATTTCAACAAATTATGTAAAAAGTAAGGATGCTTAATAAAGGTGATTCTTTTAAAATTCACCGATTTCTTTTGGGTCTAGAATTTCTAACTGAAGTCCGATTTTCATGCGATTTGTGGCAAATGATCAAGGAAGAACGGGAGATTTATGGGACTATGTTTACTTGTTTAAATTGATTCAGAATAATATCGATCACGCCAAAAGAAAAACAGCAAATTTTCGCCAGTGTACCTTATAATTAGAATGAGCTTTTGGATTTCTAGAGCGAAAGTGCGGGAAACAAATTAAGTGTTAGTAGGAATACAAATTAACTGTTAGTGGTGACGCTCATAAATCTCATGTTGAACAGCTATAGCCGGTTTCTTGCCACAAACGACGGAGAGATTTCTTGGGTGACCTAAAAGGTCGATAACTGACATCTTACACAACACCCGCCTGCGGAATCCGATGCTTTCCTGTCTTACTCACAACCAATCCTGTTTCTTGCAATTTATTTACTAGAGACCACATTATGTTCCTGCCTGGAAAAGAATGTGAGGCAAATTTGTTTCTGAATACCCTTTGCATAGCAACAAAAGATTCCTTTCCCCCAAGTTTTAACGATTGGTCTAAGGAGTACACTGTTCTCACTGTGCACTGATCATACCCACACAGTAGCACAGAATTGTACAGCACAATTCCGAATACAGGCGGCCCAGTTTCCTGTTTCTTATTGACCTTGGCAAGCTTGCCATTTAAAGAAGAAAACTCAAATCTCCACACCACACCGCACTTCATTCCAATTGTAAGGTATATTGGTGAAATTTACTTTTTTTATTGAGGCGTAATCGATATTATCCCGGATAAATTAAAAAAAAACAGTAAACTTAGTCCTGTAAATCCCCCATCCTTTCCTGTAAATCCTCCGTCTTAATCATTTGCCACAAACAGCATGAAAATCGGACTTAAATTAGAAAATCTAAACCCAAATGAAATCCGTGACTTTTAAAAGAATAATTCTTTAAATAAGAAATATACGATTACTATACTAAACGCTAAACACGAACTAAACTTCACAGAAACTTCGATCCAAGCAGAAAAGTAACAATTCAATGCACATAAGAACACGCAGCTGTAAAAGTACACATCCGTATTCAATCGAATTTCAAGCTATCCATGTAATAATCAGCTGTAATTACCATTACAATCGAAACTCTTTTCCGCTCTGATTTCATAAGCTGATGTTTCGATTAAATTTGAGTTTAGCATCAAAGTTTTATTCAATTCCCTTAAATTTAAATCGAGTTGAATACATACCAAAAATAATAAGTAGTGGATATGATCTTTTTTAGGTGAGTGGTGCCCTGTCGAATGTAATGTCAGTCGATCCCTGTCCAAAAGGTCTCAACTCTGAAAGCTAGGATATTAAAAGAAAATAATAAAAAAAGTTAAAGAATCCTTATCTCACAAGACCACGGACTCATATCTGCTCAGGTTACCACAAGCTGCAGTTAAATATTCTACATGCAAGACGCTTAATATTGACCAATTACCTTAGAAATGTGGTATAGCAATCAAAGTTAACTCTACGTAAATATTTCAATCAAATATCTTAGTAGTTACTTTAACAATAATAATCTATATTTGAATAAACAATATTTTAGTAAGACAGTTTATCACACACAAATTTTCGTCACCTTTAATATCAATTTTTCAGTTGTAACAAGGTATTAATAATTTAACAAATTACTAGTTTTAGTCAAACGATGCAGCAACAAACGACATATATAATATAGTAAATTACTTAGTGATACTTCAGTAGACTTTTACTATTTTTTGTTGTTTTACAATCTCTGGAATTTACTTGTACTTCAATAATGAACTAATGGGCCTAAGAAGCATCAACCAACATTAAACAAATCCACTCATAAACCAAATTGTAGGCGACAAGTCAACCGAATAGAAACATTAAATATCACAAAGACACACAAAGGATAGAATAAGAATGATAGAACAAAATCTGTTCTTACCTTTGAATATCCGCAATCTGCACAACCTCCTATTTTCCTTCTTTGTCTTTGTCCAACATTTAACGAACCCAAGGAAATACGGAATTTGAAAACAACACCGAAGTTGCAAATACAACAAGGATCGTTCTGGAAAACTCCATTCGCCTCTTAACTATCAGACTCAAAATTGGTGTACTGCAACTTACAGCAACACCAAACAGAAGTAGCGGGAGGTCACAACTGACCTTCCGATTCCACATGGAGCACAAGGCAGAGAAGAATTCGAGCTGTTGCCACATCGTCTTAACTTCAAACTCTTTCTGTTTTTAATTCACACACTCCAGTACCATTTTAATTTATAAACATTCTTACTTTAAACATTATTTCTTCTTCTCTTTAACGTCCATAATTAATATTTATATTTCAAACGTTATTTAGGTTATGTTTATTCTATTTTATTTCATCTTATGGTCTCGTCCATTATGTTACTGAGGGGTGTTTCCTAAGCCGCCAAACCAGGGCAGGGGTGACTTCAAAGAACAATCATATTCAGTGGCTTCAATATATAATTTCATACTTCAAACTGGTTTATATCCTCCTGATTGGAAAGCTTCAAAAATTTGTACGCTTCATAAACCAAATAAGTCTGTCCATTTTGTTTGTTCATACACGTCAATCCAACTCTCATCTGTTCTCAGTAAGATCGTGGAAAAAGTTCTTGTCTACCGCCTTTATAAATACTTTGAAAATACTGGTCTATTACCTCTTCATCAAACAGATTTTCGGCCTAGATTCTCCATCTATGACCAACAACTTCATCTCAGCACCATAAAAACAAATCAATTTAACAAAGGTTTTTCATCCTGTCTCATTCTATTGGATTTAGAAAAGGCCTTTGATAAAGTGTGACACTTCGGGCTAATTCAAAAACTTCAGTCATTCAAACTTCCCGTCTGTTATCTAAGGGGAAATCTAATCTTTCATTCCAAATCGCATTGTGTATGTCGCAGTTACTAACGCAAAACCCTGGCCTATTTTTCACTTACTGGAGTTCCTCAGCGGTCTGCACTCAGCCCATTACTATATATTCTTTACGCTTCCGACATTCCTTCAGTGCCACGTAATGTTTTCACTCTCTAATAAGCTGACAATACAGCTTCTTTTGCACTTGGTAACACTGTCCAGCAAATTAGCCTTGCTCTACACACTTCTCTCGACAATTTCATCAAGTGGTGCCAGAGATGGCCCCTACGTATTAACGACAAGAAAACGCAAGCGAGTTTTCGTACCATCTAACAAGCGTTCCAGAATTTACCTAAACCGGACACTCTTACGAGTAACTGTTGATGGGTACATTGTACACTAGGGTGGGCCTTTTTGCCACTTTTTTTTTCGGAACGAAATGTAATATCTGGCAAAAGTGGCCCACCCACATGGACATTACAGGTATAGATTTTTTTTCAAATCTGATAATATCTTCTGTGAGAACTATTGCCTCAAAGTTTCAAAATTTCACTAAAAATTACAAAAAATACCAACATTTTTCATTATTTTTAGTTATGTTAAGGTAAACATATTTTTGGATTTATACATGCCACATGCTATGAAAACTGACATTCAAGTCTCAAAATGCCAGTTATATGTCCCTGCGGTGGGATAGGGATGCCTACTTTGGGGCCTGCAAAGTGGACAAATTCAGTACAATTAAGCGTTTCTACAGCTATTTTCGTCCTTGCCTTTTCCTTCTACTGGTGGTTCATAGTGGTAGCAGAGCATTGTTATTTTTCACCATGACACTCCCACTCCTCCACCTCACAATACTGCAGCGCCCTTCTCCTGTCCCGATATGCGTATCTCAGCGTCACTATCAGGAACGAGCCGGATACGCTTCAAATTGGGCGCCATTTCTCAGGCGCTGTATTTGATTACTGTTGCCTTCAGCTTATATGAATTGGCCGTTACAGATAATAGTTTGCTAAACACTATTTTCACAGAAAATTCAGTACTTCTTTTCTTTTAAAAAAAGTCAATATTATTTTTTATATCACAAAAATGACTTCAGTGACAATGAAGCAGACCTTGAAGAGAAAGCAGATTAAAGCTCTTCTGAAGAAGCGACCAAACCCAGAGACAGAACATCTAAACCGAAGTTAGATTTAATTGAAACTGCTATGACTGCTCAGAGATACAATGCAAGTGAAAGGGCTGCGGCACATATAACATCAACTGTGCTTCGGGCAGATTTAAGGGCTGGAATTATAACTTCTCAACAATCTAGCAACATATCTCGGCTTTAATTGCGGACAACAGCAAAATAAAGCGTGCAAAACATGAAGTTGCTCGGAATTTAAAAGAAAGTTCTAGAAATGATGATCTCATTAAAATCCTATATTTTGAGGTCAAAGGGAGGACACTAAAACACACTCTGGCATCGTTAGAGAAGAGCACTTATCACTTGTGGCTGAACCTAACTCTCAATACGTTGGTGACGAGACACCATCCTCTGGCTCTGGCCATGACGAGACCAAGACTATTTTCGAGTACATCATGAACCAAATCGAAGGTGGCTTTGATGAAGTTGAGCTTCTTGGGTGTGGTGGAACAAACATTAACACTGGTTGGAAGGGAGGTATTCGTCGAAAATTAAAGAAACTAACAGACTATTTGTCTCTTACATTTCAATGAACTGCCTTTCCGAGCTCTCTTCATGCATTTTGACATTAATTCAAGCTCCTATTCTTACACAGATCCCATAGGTTCAAAACTATCTGACTGTGAAAAGCTTCCAGTGTTGTCATTCAAACCAATAAAATGTGACTTTCCTCATCATAGTCAGAAGAGCTCAGAAAACTCAGTAAAGACCTGAGATACTTATTCAAGTCTTCCATTGTTAATGGTCCTCGTCACGTCTTTGAGGCAATTCATAGGTCTAAATACTTACCAAATGTATACCAGGCTGTAATCCGTTCATCCATTCAGACGAATGAATTCTCGCACTTCCAGAGAATGTTCGTTTCGCTATGATGACTGATGGTCTACTTGCTGTCCGACAAGGTGCATTACGTAAGATTCTTAGTGCTCGAAAACACGAAGCAGAGAATCTTCATTGCACTATTGGATATAACATCATTTCAGACTGAATTTTAAGGCGAAAGATTACACTGAAATGATCTTTTGGGAAAACACTGATGTTTCTATAACTGTACCACCAGTTTTAAGGACGGTGTCAAACAAATAGCTCATGGACAAATTTTCACTTTCTGACAGCGCTGTGCGGGAATAGTCCTCCACCGTCTCTGCATGCCACACGATGGCAGTAGAACGAATAATGAAATTAGTCACTGAAGCAGCCTCTCGAGTATGTGGCAGTGGTGCTAGGGACGGGATGATCAGGTCAACCTTACTTTTAGGCAAGCTGTGTTTAAATTGCAATCAAAGTCCCAATTTGTGACAATTTTTCCTGACAGTAACGAATTGGATTAGTTCATCCGTCCCTATATATGGTTGGTTGGTTAGATAGGGCTGGCGCAGGAGCACTAGGTGCAGCCACCTCCACGTTGTAGACTCTGGGACGCTTGGATAGAATATATGACCACGTGAGCGAGGACCTGCACAACCGCTTAAATGTACTGAATTTGCCCCCTTTTCTGGCCCCAGAGGAGGCATCCCTATCCCCCCAAGGGAATATAACTGGGAATTTTTATACTTGAATGTCAGTTTTCTAAGCAACCAACATGTATTTAACCAAAAAAAAAGAATGTGTAGTTTAACATAACTAAAATTCATGAAGAACTTGGGTATTTTTTCCTAATTTTCAGTGAAATTTTGAAACTTTGAGGCGATATATCTCACAGGAGATATTATCCGATTTGAAAAAAAATCTATATCTGTAATGTCCATGTGGGTGGACCACTTTTGCCAGGTATTACATTTCGTTCCGAAAGAAAAGTGGTAAAACGCTGCACCCTATTGTACACCCTACCAACACTGTTACCTACTTGGGCGTCCTCTTGGATTCCAAATTGACTTGTAGTGTACATTCGTAAAAACTAAGAGCTAAGGCTACTATTCGATTATATCTTTTACGTCGTCTCACAAGCACCGCTTGGGGCCTCAAAGCCGATGATTTAGTCCATACTTATAACATGTTTCTCCGACATATACTCACTTTCGGACATACTGCCTGGTGCAATGCTTCTGCTTCCTTCTACAAAGAGCATTGCATATTGGAGTGTCATGCTTTTCGACTATTTCACCGACTTAAACATCCATATCCTACGTGGCTCACGTATGAATGCATCAACTTTTCAAACCTCACAGATTATCTTGTACAACTCCATATTCGGTACATTACCTCTCGCATTGAAAGGGAGTACATTATCGCTATTTTTAAACACCCTTCACGCTAAAGGTGCTACTGATGCAACATATAGGTACATATATTCTTCTTTAAATGTACTCATTTCGTTATATGTCCAATATGAAGAACGTGACATTTATGCCATTTATATCATTCATGCTCACATTCCTCATGTTTTTCCTTCCTAGCACAGATATACTCAAACTAACAAGGGCTTCAACCCTGTGATCATTAGTTCTGAGTCGCACCGGGGCAGAAGATTTAAGCTGCATTTGATTTAATTTGATTTGATTTGATTTATTGACATATAACACAACAGGCACAGGCCTAATTACAGTGTCACATAGTATATCGTTATACAGATTATATAGGTTAATAACGCTATTGGTAATAATTACATTTGTCTTACAAAATTAATAGACTTCTTAAAACTAATTACATCCATTGCCAGTACATCCAGGTTGAAATTTTCTTTAACTAACCTGTTGTAGGTTGCACTAACTCTCCATATAGGAGATCTGCTTAAAACGTTTGTTTTCGCTGTCATACAAAAAAATGTATTTTTCGAAACAGTGCGCAATTTAATGGATAGTACTTGGATACATTTTTTTCGTTAAGATCAGGACAGTCTATTTTGCCATGAAAGAGTTTCTGTAAAAATAATAAATCAGTATTTCTTCTCCTGAGTTCTAATGTTTCAAAATTAAAATTTTTAACAAGGTTAATGTAGCTTTCAAATTTAGGATAGAATTTTGTTTTCTTAAGGGTAAGAAGCCTTAAAAACTTATTTTGAGTACGCTCAATCAAGAATGAGTATTTCTGTTTATTAGGGTTCCATATATTACTACAATATTCTAATTTCGACCTGACGTATGCATAATACAGCACAATTAAAGTTTGGTCATTTTGGAAATCTTTACTGACTCGATAAATATATCCAAGATTTTTGTAGGCTTCTTTGCAAATAGTTTCAATATGTTGAATAAATGATAATTTTGAAACAAAAATAACTCCCAAATCCCTTATAAAATTAAGCTTTTTCAGTTATTCACGTAATATTGAATAATTATATTGAATATATTTTTCTTTTCTAGTGAATGTTAAATAACTGCATTTACGAACATTTAACTTAAATTTATTGTTTTTACACCAAATTTCAAGATTTTGTAAGTCACTCTGAAGTTCTAAACAGTCCTGAATTGTTTCAATTCTGTTGAATATTTTAAGGTCATCAGCAAGGAGTAGATTTTTAGAAAACTGAAAGCACTCAGGAAGATCATTTACCGCCAAAATGAAAAGTAGAGGTCCCAGATTCGAGCCTTGAGGGACTCCAAATGTTGCATGAAAGATTTGAGATTTATGATTACGATACAGTACAGTTTGTTTACGATTTTGAAGGTAGGAAGCAAAATATTGCAGAGTTGATTTCGAGAAGTTAAAGGATGCCAGTTTGTTTAAGAGAATGTCATGGTCAATGACGTCAAATGCTTTAGAAAAATCAGTATATATGACATCTACTTGTCATTGCTTGTCAAGTTCCTTCGAAATGTAGTCTGCTATTAGTGCTAAATTTGACACAGTAGATCTGCCCTTCAGAAATCCATGTTGACTGACAGATAACGCAGGTTTAACATGATCCATTATTCGCTTATGCAGTATATATTCATACACCTTGGCAAACGCAGATATAATAGAAATTGGTCTGAACTGTTCAATGTTACTAGCTGAGTTTATTTTGGGTATTGGACACACAACTGACTCCTTCCATTTTTCAGGAAAGGTACATGTTTTTATAGATAAATTAAATATAATATTCAGAGGTTGTAAGAATATATTTGGACAGCCTTTCACAATGTACGTTGGGATCATATCTGGGCCACTTGCTGTTTTCGATTTCAACTTCCTTACTGCTTCTTTTATTTCTTTTTCGGATATGAGAGGTAGTGAAAATATATCAAGAAGAGTACTGGAACGATCATTTAGAGACATGCTCGATACGTCATAGTCCGCTCTTAAGGAGCCATAGACTGAACTAAAATGTTGCCCGAATGCTTTAGCTATGTCCCTATCATCAGTAAGGTCGTGACCATTGTACTGTATGCGATCAGAAAACAAGTGACGCGATTTATTTTTAATGAAGGACCATAATAATTTCGGATCATTCTTTAATTTATCTTCTGTGCTGCTTAAAAACTCTTTATAAACAGCAGTTATTTCTGCTTTAATTTCCCTACGCAGTTGATGGAATTGCTCTTCATGGCACCTAGTGTTGCCTACACTGAGACGACTTTTTTTACGATGATACGTTTTATGTTTAATTTTATTAATAATATTCATGGTAAACCATGTAGGGTAGATTTTATTAGTTACTCTTTTACGAGGAATGAAATCATCAAATATTTGATACAATACTTCATAAAATAAATCCACAGCTTGATTGACATCCTTAATATTCTGCAGCATCCCCCAATCTACAGCTAATAGGTTTCGGTAAAGTTCTTCAAAATCTGCTTTCCTAAAATTATAACCTACTATGTTAGGCACTGTTTTAAGTTTGGTTGAATACAATGCTGTAAACTGAATAAGAAGGGGAGGATGATGTTTATCTTCTATTACCAGTGGATTGCATTCTCTTTGAACTGTTACTTTTGAGAGATTTGTGAGAACAAGATCTAAGGTTCGGCCATTGCTATTAGGAATATTATTAATTGAAATCAAATTAAAGAGTGACATAAAATTGTCAAGACTTACATTTAGCTGATGACGTCATTAAATCGAAATTTGAACTAGTTATTTGTCGTAGATTCATATCCCCTATACAAAGAAAAGTGCAACCCACAGGACAATTCGATTCAACAAATTCAAAAAACTGTTCATATATATATGAAGTGGTGAATCAGGCTCTATGTAAACAGTACAAATATACACGGTAATTGAGTTCAAAACCAGTTTGACAATTACACTTTCAAAGTTAGTTTCCCAGCTATTTACTTTTTGAATATTATATTTTTTAAGCGCAGCAAACAATACTCGCCCACCCTTAACCTTTTTTTTTTTTTTTTTTTTTTTTTTTTTTGGAGTTCAATATTTCTATCCTGCCTCCAGACCACATACCTATCATCAAAGAATTCTGAGTCAGAATAATTTGTCGTTAAAGAAGTTTCTGCCAAGCTAATAAAGTCATAAGAGTTAGATAAAACAGCATTATGAAAACAACTGGCTTTAGTACGCAGGCCATTGACATTTTGAAAACACAAAGAAAATGTTTGGTTTTGATGTTTTGATTCTGATGGGTCACTGATTCTACCAAAAGAATAGTTACTTACTGGAAATGTTGGCTTCTGTTGTCTCTGATGGCAGTTTTCCCGGCCATTAATTTTGGCGCTTGAGCTGCACCACTAGTGCGAGGGTCCTGTTGTTTTCCTGCCCCGCCTAACACTGCCTTCCTTTTGTGCCCGAGGGGTCATCCACCTTCCGTGTTTTCCGCCTTTGGATTTCTCTTGAAAGCAGTTTTCAGTGTTGCTAACCACACGCACTTTTTGTCTATCTACACTCTCGCTAATTTCTATCTGTTTGTGATGTGCTGACACTTCATCTCATCTTTCATTTTCATTATTCATTATCTTACATTTTCACTCACTTCAAATACTATCGTTCATTATATATATATATATATATATATTTGATATTCTTACACATTTGCACCTATGTATCCTTCACTTTATATTTCGCTATTTACATTTGTTCTATATTCACATCTGGTATCTTCATTGCATTGTTTTCTTTTCTGTACTTTATAATAAGGATATGACTAATAAATAAATAAATAAAGAACAATAAAATGATGATATAAATACCCTCCTAAACTAATGCACAAATGTTGCTGTTAACAACCAAACTTCCCTTAGACCATCCCATTCTTTTCAAAATTATATTCTTGTATAGAAAATCACTTGCCAAAGAGAGATTGTAACCCTTTGAGAGGCTGGGGGAGTAAATAATTTCCAGAAACACATTATAACTAAATTGTCTTTTCTCCTTTCCTAAAAAAAAAAACTTTGTTGTTCTCATACCCCATGTATGTGAAAAAATCATAACTAATGTTTATATTATCACCCCGAAGAGACTACGTTTCAGTTATTCTCCGGAGTGACGTTCCTACGTGATCTAGATATCGAGCCGCACTTGGAGGTTCATTCACTGTTTGATGTTCGATCAGTGACAGAAAGAGCTGAGCTTTTAATTTCTACTTTCTAAACTTTTATTATGACATATACAGTGTATGATGTATATTGCTTACATTGTATTTAAATAGGAAATTGGAATGTGTAGTACCTACACATAGGCACTACATAGACGGTACCAAATTTGCCGTAAGTGAAGATGAATCCCAGGAAAAAGAAGACTGTTCTCTCTTACCTAGCATTTCAAACTGTCTTCCTATAAATGATGAACTATCATCTGCCTGCACGCTATCATTATCACCCCATCATTAGCCTGTGGTTTCCTCAATTTGCACATGGTCACAGCGTTTACCAAAAACGTTTTGTATAGATAGAGTTTGGCATAGATACATTTAGTGTAGGAAGCCCAAAATTCATAGCGTCAACATGGAACCAATTTAAAACTCTAAACTGAAAATCTAATTTTTATTGACTGTGATATTTTTTATTGGCGTACCTTGTTTCGTGTGATTGTATCGTATCCATTTAAGCTAATTTGCATGCATATTATGCTCATTTTTAATGTACGTCAGTTAAATCATACTTCCAATGATAAGGTAATGTATAGTATACCTACTTCGTACCGTTAAATATATTCTTAGAAGGTGGCAGAGAATTTCTCAAGAAATAATTTAACTTATATTGTGTGTGTGCGTGTTGTAGAGAAGGCGGACGTAAGTAAACGCATGATCCTGCTACGTTGTTTCCGGTGATTGGTACTGTCATCTTCTAAGTACATGCTACGATCTGGGGAAAAGTTTTGACCAGACTGAAAATGGATGTAAGCTGTAACTGTCCGAACTTTTCTTGCAAAGTAAGCGTTTTTTTCTTTTTTTAATGTTATATAACACTGGTTAAAATTGATACACTGATGAGGTGTATATAGATTTCAAACTATTTTAACGTACGGTATGAAATTACTAGACATCAATTATTATAGACTTTGTTTATGTATTCACATTAAATATGTTGTGTACTACAAATGGATACTTAATGTAAAATTAAGTAATAATTACTGTAATTATTCTCAATAAATGTACAGGATTTTATTTTATGTATTATGTATTAAAACTTCATTCCTTTATTTGGCTTTCGATTTGCTATGCAATCATAAGTAATGTAGCATACTGGGATTTAAATAATTTTAAGGTTAAACGGTTGAATTTCTTTATTATATACGATAACGCAAGGGAATAATTGATTGTATATCACATTAAATATTTTACATGGTATAAAACTAGTTATTTTCGCCATTTATCATATATAAATCTAACCACCAGTAATATTGTGTAGTATAGACACTGGTTGCCCAAGTACTTTCCAAGTTGTGGTATAGTCAATGCGGCCCGGTTGCTTGAGCACTGACTTCAGGAGCGGTAGAATGTATGACTATTCGGGAACAGTAAGTAGCCTAGTGGTTAATGTATCAACACGGTAAGTTGAAGATCCAGGTTCAAATTTTCGTCCAGTTTTGCATTTTCTTACCTTTTGTATATAATTTGACTTAATTCTTTACATAATATATATATATGTTTAAAAGTGGATTCCAAGAAGTGAATTTAACGTACCTTGTGTTAATATGGAAGTACTTTGAAAAATAGGAGTGATTTTGTGATATTTTTTGATCCAATCGGTACAGATGAAGAAATAATAGGCATTCTCAACAGTGTTGGGTAAGTTACTTGTAAAAATGTAACACGTTACAAGTTACTTTACTTTCTCTTAAAATGTAACGCGTTAGTAACGCGTTACTTGCCCCCCAAAAGTAACTGCTACTTTACTTCGAAAGTAACGCGTTACTAACGCGTTACTTTTAGGTCCGAAACTTTAAAAATGTGAAAAAAATATTACTTCAATTTTCCGTACTACTATTGCTACCGCTATATTTTTATTATTATTATTATTATTATTATTATTATTATTATTATTATTATTATTATTATTATTATTATTATTATTATTATTAATTATAACAACACTGTATAAGAAAAGACAGATAGGCGGTTTGTATTTGAATACTAAAAAACTAGTTGATTGCCAACCTCGGTAGTCGTGAAGTCTAAAAGTAAAGGATATTGCTCACGAGTTTCTGGATTTGGATTGACGGTTGAGGTTGGCATTCGAGGTTGAGTAATCGGGCTCGAGCCAAACACTGTCAAAAGTTATAGGGCACTGGCCCAAATATCTTCAAAACTGCTCGGCCCGGGTTTAGAACTGTCAACAGCTCGAGCAGTTCGGCTCACTGCTCATTCACTATCGACCCGAACCGAGAAGTGAGCCAAGCCAACAGCTCACCCAACCGACTCGGCTAGAGCCCTCGGCTCAGTTGAGCCGAACCGAGCAAATGGCTCATCTCTACCAAGCCAACTCGAGCCGATGGTTCACCCCAAGTGAGCCGGCTCGAGCCATCTTCTCAGTTGAGCTGAGTCGAGCTGAGCTTGTTATAAAAAATCTCTTGTGGTCTCGTTATCGAGACAAGACGAGATGTGAGCAGTGTCCCCACTCGTGAGCAACACTAAAAGTATTCCATGGCTTTCGTTTTTCCAGTGTAATCAGGCCATAATTTCAAGACGACTTAAAACGAACGAGCCATTTATCAAACTCGACTGGACTCGAAACTCGACGCGAAAAACTGGATCGGTTCGGAACTCGGCTCGAGGATATCACCCTTGACTTGACTCGAAACTCGACTTGAATTGGAGGCGAGTCGAGTTTTAGCTGGACTCGTGTTCATCCCTACCCGTTAGAAAAAATGGTTGCTTATTATTATTCTGCTAAACTAATTATATAATAATAACAATGCTGTTATGTAAAATTAAAAATAAAGAATATAGAGAAACATTACACTACTCTATAATCAACGGAAATCTAGGATAAGCAAACTGATCTGAAAGAACTCCAATATTACATACCATCAGCAAACTATTTTCTAGTAATAAAGTAGGCCTGATCATCAAAACACAGTTTATTCATATTAACCCCTTACTGTAAATCGTTAATTATGGCACCCTAGTTGTTGATAAATATTTTCCGCTGGGGCAGTTCAGACGCTTTACTTTTAAATTCTGTCCACTATCATCCTCAGCTCTTAAAAAAGAAGTATTCTTTCAAATGTTCGAACGGTAAAATATTTTCGTTCTTCATCTTTATAAAAACAACACCAATCAGAGTAAAATAGAATACCGGTATCATTGCACTCCTAGTTCACTCACTGAATGTATTGATTTGAAGCTGTCAAAATCTACGACAAAATCTTCCAGGTGCTTGCAATCAGTACACGTGATTTCCCTAAGGCTGTTCTCATCTTCAAAAAACAGCAAGTGGCAATAGAAACTTATCTGTTTCTCTGTATGTCTGTGACTGTCGGTCACTGACATACATAGTTCATGCTCGATTGTTTCATTCTGAGAAATTCATTTACAGGAAAGATACATTTGCTTCCGAAAAAAATAATACATATATTGCAGTTACTCATCCGAAATGTAACGCGAAAAAAGTAACGCAAACTAGGTATGTTACTTAAAAATTTGTAACGCGTTACCATCACAGTAACTTTGAAAAAAATATAACGCGTTACTAGAAAACGTTACTTAAAAAGTAACGCGTTACTTGCGTTACGTTACTTCCCAACACTGATTCTCAATTATAATTGGTAATGGCATAAACAATGGGTATTTATGAATTAAGCATTTCCATTGTTGTGCATGTTCATTTATATGTACAGTTGTGTTCAAAATATAGTCATTCTCTGATAAACACACACACAGATCGTACTGATATTTTTGTACCGCCGTTAGCAATAGACGTCAGTTTGTCTCCTCTCTCTAACTCGAATTTCTGAAGGATTCTCGAATTTCTCTTACATGTGAATTAACCCATGAAATTTCAAGAAGTGGGTAGGAAGAAAGGTACTGATTGGCAATATTACGTGCAAAATTATGAAGATAAGTGTTTTCCAAATATTTTGAACGTAAATATATATATGCGGAAATTTTGATAAAATGGTGGAACATGTATCTTCTGGCAGTTATCCAACCTAATTTGTGTATAACATTTATGAATTTAATATGTTTATAATATCATTGATAGAGTCAAGTTTAGAAAATCCACTTACGTATAAATTTAAACTGTTTAGCGGTTTAAAAGAATGTGGACATACTATACCATTTTTCCGCATATTTACTTGCATAGAACATATTGTAAATAAATATACATTTATGCGCATTCTCTAAGTTTAATAAAATACATAGGTATTAATAAAATAACATAATACCGTTCAGAATATACAATTTAAAGACTTCTCTGGGGACAACAGTAATAATATACTTGTAGCAGATAATTACAGTAATTTTGCAATGGTAATATAGTAACCAAATGTAATTTTCTTTGTGATTGTTTTGAAAATCCGGGAAAATTCCCATTTTTGGGAATATTCCCAGGGAATATCTCCGGAGATTATCTTCCCAGGAATTTACCCATCACTACAGAGAACTTTTCTTTGTTTGCTTTTATTGTTGTGTTACGTATCTTCTCCCTATGTAAAAGCGCTAAAGTTTTTTGCCCATTAAAGAAAATGACACAATCGATTGTTTTCGGGTTTCAATATTTGGATTTTGCGTAATAATATACGTCGAATCCATACCCTGGGGTCCAGTGGACACTAAATGTATTTTGTGTGTGCATGTGTGTGTGTGTGTGTTATACTATTTATGTGTAGCATATACGGAGCAAGACGGCAAATCTTATCGAATTTCCTCCAGTAACTGTGCGTAGGTGGAACTACAAAGTTAATTCTGTAAATCTGAAATTTTCGGTAGAAGAGGACAAGAGGGCTGAACATGTAATATATTACAAATTGGGGGTAAATATGATCTCAAGGGGACGAGCTTATTCTTTTTCTTCACACCTGCCAAAGTGCTTCTTCCAGCTGGAGCTAGCTCCGTTCGTTTTTCCCGAGCAGCATCTCTGATTTTATCCAATTTTGACACAGGCGGTAAGACTAGCATGTTCCGACCTCAAGGGAAGATCATAGTCGACACATGAAATTCAGTAAGATAACATGAAACAAAATAATATTAAGAAAGTATATTCATTTTTGTTGGGTTCGGAAATAAAGTCCCTGAAAATAATTACATCGGTAAAAGATAAGGCTCTGGTTGTACCAAGAGACATGGGGCATGATCTTGTAATACTATTGTAATGATCTTGTGAATAATTCTATTTTTGAAACGAAGATGGTTAATTCCATGTTTTGTACATTTCCTTTCACTAAGTGATCTGTTAAAACTACAGTGTTATGTGTTTAAACACTTACTAGCTGAAATATTCGTTCTTCACCCGGGGACAGTACATTTATGGAAAATATTTAAAGTCCTTTTTCCTTTAGATACGCAACTGCTTAATTTTAGATATTCATATCGTACTCAATTCTGGGTAAAACATTTAATATTTCACCTCCCATACCATACGTATTTCATAAAATTCCTTTCTTAATCATCCTCAGAGCTCCTCCGTGGTTAAGCGGTTAGCGTACGCGCCTTTGGCGTGGGAGACCCGGGTTCGATTCCCGGCGGGTGCTCATGTGGTTCCGATTCCACGTTAATCAGTAGGTCCACGTCTCATATAGCCTCGCTGCTGAACGGGACGTTAAACTCAAAATCATTTCACCTCACCTTAATCATCTTCCTAACAGAAGTAGTTTTTTCATCCAAATTTCACGTTTCTAGATATATATTAGCATGACCTGGACATCTCTGCATGAGTCGGGTGTAGGCCAATTTACCACCAGTCAATATGCCACCAAATCAACATCAAGTGGGCAGATTTGTCACCTGCATAATTTCGGTAAAAATTGTTCATTTCTGATAAGAATGGAGTCAGCGGAGAGAGTGTGAGGTAAAAAGTTGTAAACAAATCAGTGCTGCACAAACATTTGCCATTTTTAGTTTAACACTGTAAAGATTCTAAAGTCCCAAGAGTAAATCTAATAATAATAATGTTCCAACATAACTTGTAAAAAAAAATGAAATGAAATCTTTGAGTTTTACGTCCTAGGGTTATGGCTGTTAGGCTAAAGGAGACGGTGATTGTGAGAAATGAATGAAATGGAGGAATCAAGAAACTAAGACATCGCGTCCACAGCATGACTTGTAGTTCTTCTTTATACTCTTAAAACACGAATGCGCACTTTTCAGTCTTATTAACAAAAAAGCCAGACCCAAAGCGATGTCTTTCCGACTAGAGCTGCAAGCCTGGTTATACTTTTTCAGAAAACATTATTTGATAATGGAAATCGTGCTATATGTCTTTTAGACACCACTTACATCCAACATCAGCAAAAAAATAAATAAATAAATAAAATAAAAGAGAGGGAGAAAGTGGAACCAGTATTAGTGTATATTTAAAATTAGCAATAAACGTCACGGTATTTGTCCGATACAATTGATGAAAACTTAAATATTGCCTCCTACCAGATTCAAATTCGGGACTTTCCGGTTGAATGAGAATAATGCTAACCAAGAGTCACCTCTAATGCGCGAGATTCCTAGTTCAAACTCAGCTCTCACCAAATGTGCTTTACAAAGAGAAAACTGTGTGCAATGGTTTTCTCGGGTTTCTTCCGTTTTTCCTACTTTATTCATTCCAGTATTTCGTTCATTACTATCGACAGTGCCTCCATTAGCCTCTGAACGTAATCGTGGGGCGTTAAATTACATTTAAATAAATAATAGAAGAGGAGTACAATAATAATTGTTTGACCAAATTTCAGTACTTTCAGATAAAATGGACTTAGAAAAACATGTCTCGCAAAAAATTAGCCCGAAAAAAATGGCACAAACTTTTCTGTAAATTTATTCTTATTTAGGACCGATTTTACAAATTTTAAAATAACTTATCCTTGTATTGAATTTGGACCCCTCCCGAAATAAATTATTGCGTACTTGCCTACCTCCAGGTTAATCCTCACATTGGACAATTTCCTAATATACATAGCAAGAAAGGAAAACAAAAAGAAAGAAATGAAAAAGAACAAAATATAATGGTCTCAGCATGACTGCCATTAGCTCATGCTGTTTCAACACCAATTTTCCGGTGTAAAAGTTTAACACAGTTCTTGTGTTACTGATTTGGCAAGATATAGTGTTAAGTGGTTTCAAAATAACACAGAAGCATTGTTAAAGCATTATGTGAATGAACACGGAAAAAATGAGAGTCATGGGGCATCATTTTGTTTCAAATCTTCTGAAAATATAGGTCCGCAGTGCAGCACAAGAAACTGCAATAAGCAATTAGAACTTTATGCTGATTATCGCAAACTAAAATTTGAACTTTGGTTCGCGTTGACGCAAATTCCTACGAAATGTGAAACATTGTGATATTTCTTATTGATATTTGTAAGTATGTATACACCATGGGCGTAATTTCCTAGCGGTTTGCGTCGATGCAACGCAAAATTTGTGTCCCTATTCTAGTGGTCGATTAAATATTGACTTATGTGATCGCAACGCATCTTTGCTATCAATTTATGACACATAACGAGGCCAACTAAATATCGTTCTCGCGAACCTTTGCAGTCACATTGTCTAGCAATTTTTTTCTTCGTTTACGACACGTTTGCTTTTTAATTTTGCGTGTAAATAAAATATTTATAATAGTCAAATCCCAAATGGAAGCTTGTAGTTTGGTAAAATGCTTCTTGTCTGCAAACAAATTCAGTAAATAGATAGCGTTTTTATTCAGAAATTTTGTTCTAAAATTCGTATAATTTAGTTTCAAGATCCTAAAACCTTACGATTGACGTCAGTACACAAATTCCCAAGAAAAATACATTTAACGTTCTCTGTCGGAAATTGTTTGCGAAAATGCGTAGCGATCACGCAAGTCAATTTGTATTCGCTCTCTTAGTTTAATATAATCAGCATAGCAATAATTAATTGCTTTTTCGCTCTCTGGGCGTTGCGTTGTGATACGCAAGTTTTGAGGAGAATGAAAGAGAATGTGGGCAAACGTGTTTTAGGAACACCTCAGCTAATATGGTGAATAAGAACCTTTGAGAATTTCTGCAATATCTTATACAGATGCAGATATAAGCCTAATTCCGGTTTGGGGGTTAAATTTTTTATATGTATGTATTGTTAATACTATGTTACTAAAATGTTAGTTCATGATTCATCAAGGGAATGTGATTCTTTAACTATTACTATATTAGCAGCATACTCCAAGGTGTGATGGAGTTCAAATAACGCAATGAATGTGACAAAATTTAACACCAATATAGTAACATGGAGTCATTGTGTTGAATTAACACCATCATCTTTTACTGTGTAGAAAGGGAAGTTTGGGCATGATATAAATCATTCTCATTTCCCACTTAGGATCGGTATTTTCCTAAACATTGAAATGCGTTGAATTAGTTTTCTTTGGAGCCACGATACGAGAGAAAAAAATTACGGTAATCGTGAAAGAAGTGGAAATCGAAATTTCTACGGATTTACATTTTTATGCACTTTCACGTGAAAAAAACGGCCCTTGAATATCCGTCCGTCTGGTCGGATCCACTGTTGTGTGACTAAATTTATTTGTTCTGAAAAAAAAAAGTAAAGATGCTTCAACAGAAGTAAGCCTCTGGGATAGGTAACTATCCTAGGAGTTTACGAGTTGGCTACCTTGTCTCATGACTGTTCAGTGGAAGGTGCTGCCCTCTACGAGCTTTCGTGGTTGTGCAGCTAACCTGCCCTCTTCAGTTATGAAGACTGGGTAGCTATCGTTACACCTACTTTTCTTTTGTAGGCAAAATTTTTCTTTTACAAGCATGTTATTATATATATTAATATTATTTTTAGCATTTAGTGACAACCTAAAAGTGAAAAGAAAATTAGACAACCTAAAAGTGAAAAGAAAATTATATTCGTTAAATGTGAATTACACCCATGTTGAGTTGTGAGAAAAGTGAATTTAAAAAAGAAAATTGTGTTGTAAACCTGTTTGACGAAACAAAAGCTAAATTGAATTGGACATTTAGATGTTAGCACAAGAAGACATTTGGTATGTATTTGTTATTTTTCTATTTTTGGCATGCAGACTGAAAAGGAATATTTATTTGGAATTTATCTTGTACAACGGGATAACATGCTTCATAGTTAATTTTTTCTTAAATTGCTGTTTCAACAAGTTTTCGGATAGTCAAAATTACTTGACATTTAACCTGAATTTGTTTGAGTTAATAACTTCATTTTTTGAGAAGTTATTTTTACATTTATTTTCGATTTTGGCTTACAAATAAAATTTGTTATATTTATTTAGTTGAAAATCAAATCTTTAATTCTATATTTAACCTGAGAAAACACCACAAAACGTACTATGCGAGCGGTTTAGTATTAATTTACTTAGATACCGCAACAGCACATATCTTCAGTCTCCTAGAGGCCGCACTGTCTAACAAATCAAGACCAAGTTTTAAATTTAAGAATTTTCCTACCTAGAAGATTTCCTAGGTAGAGGTTCGAATTTTCTTACTACCTCAAATTAAAGGTAATTTACGGGAGGATGAAAATACAGGGTAATATCCGAGAAGTAGTAGGAGTGATTTTTTTACCGTTCACTCGGGGCAATGTAGGGGGCTGCAAGGCCAGTTGCTATGGAGAGGAACCTTCGGACCAGGTGTCGACCGGCGGCAGTCGCACTGCGTTCTTGAGTGTGAACTACTGTGTTAGTGACCTCCTGTTGTGACGTCTCGTTGTCAGTTGCAATGGAGCAAAATTTGGAACAGCGGTACGCAATCAAGTTTTGCGTCAAGCTGGGAAAATCAGAGACCGAAAAATAGGATATGCTTACGCAGGGCTACAAGGAGGATACCATGAGCCGCACAATCACCTCGTAAAAAGGAGGCCAGAATGTCGAAATCGAAAGTGCAAACGATGTTGATTGCATTTTCTAACCATCGTGGCATTGTCCATAAGGAGTTTGTACCTCCTGGAAAGTGTAAATGCAAGATTTTACGTGGAAGTGCTCACACCGCTGAGACATCGGATCACACGCATGCGACCAGACCTGGTAGGGAAATTGAAGCTCCACTATGACAACGCGCCGTGCCAAGGCGCGTGGATTGTGAGGGATCTCCTGACCTAATTCGGCGTTTCCACGTTGCCTCACCCCTAGAGCCCTGATATGGAACCACCGGATTTCTTCGTGTTCCTTTGTATCAAGAGGCAGCTCAAGGGGCATCGTTTAGACTCGGTGAAAGCGAACACCGGTGTTTGACGCTGAACGGCATTCCGTAGAACGACTTCCAGAAGGCCTTCGCGAAAACTCAGTCCTGCTAATTCTGGATAGGACCCTGTAATAAATGTCAATTTTCTCAAAAAATGATCTAACAATTTTGTTTATGAAATATTAGGGACATTTTTCTGCCACAGATCAGAGCTAGGTTGTCATTTTATCCAGTGACGGATATTCTTTTCCTACATTCTATTTATATTTAGATTTAGGAAACTTGCTACACCATACGTACTCATATAGAAACGTTTCTGTGATAATTATGCTAATTCACCCAGTTGGCAGTCCTTTCTTACGCTCTACTCGGGTCCAATGTCCCTCTATACTCTGGTGTATGTTGACTTGTTATTTTTGATTATGTTCAATATTGTTATTATTGGTTAACAGTATCGTGCTGGTATCGTAAACTACCTTCTCCAGCAATAAGTTTTTTTTTATTTTTTTAAAAATCTTAGTACCTAGGAAGACATTGTCGCAAATACATTCTCTAAAGTTGCAACATTCCTATTTTCAACTAATATCATAAAACTTTGCTGTGAGTCCCTGTCAATACCTCCAACTACCCATTTTGTAAGACTTATTCGAACTCTGCTGTATTTGCGTTTTCCAAAAAATATTATTCTCAATTTCAACAGAGAGTCTTATACCTCCAGTTTTTTGAACATTTTCCACCAACCACATAGAAAGTAGCTGTTTGAACTCATTCAGCACTTTGGAGACTGTACTTTTGTCCAGTCCTGTCTTACTTATAATTACAGCGCCCAGATAACACAAATTTCACGCAAGAAGTACTTCTAAGTATGTGTGAATTTTTATATGTGTTACTGCGAAGAACATCATGCAGGTTTTCGTTCCGCATCGGTATTGGACAACTACTTACAAGTTAAAAAGAAAGTTTCATTGTCATTGCAATCAAATGCGGATTTCTTTCTTCAAAACAATCCATTTTAAATATTGATGCAGCGATAATGTTTCAAAGCTAGGGATGTTAATGTTTCAGACGTCCCTGTTCAGTTTTAACAAATAAGAATAATTTTTCTATTACTTTGGTGAGTGTTCATCTTTATTGAATTATGTTTGAATAACAGAAAGTGCATGACTATGACTATGCTGTAAATATTCAAAAAAAAGTGTCCCGTACTTTTAGTGTTGAAATTTGAGGTGCCTATTCAAAACAATAAAGAAAGAAATTTATACTGAGCAATTTAAGCGTCTCAAAAAATAAATGAACTCTAAAATTAGGTATTATTTGTATTTAGAAAAAGCCTACGTAAACAATATTTTTCTGCTATTCTAAGGACAAGAAAATAAAAAAATAAGGGTTTTATTCCACATTAGCATTCTCAAGATTTGCTAATTGCAATGCAGCGCAGATAATGCAACAAGGAATTATAATTACTGTGTCGATTATTACTATCTAAAATGGAAATTTTACGTTGCGTTCATGCAAACCACTACTGTATGAGTCTCTAGTCTTTGGTAAAACTTTACACAGGCTTGGTGGGTCCATCATAATACAGTTTGTAAAAAAATAACTGCATCACTTGCTAAAAGTATGGCAGGACATCTAAAGAATAACAGTAGTTGCTTTTAGTAGTGATATGCATTCATAGATTTTCATAAAAACATTTGTAGAATTCAGAATTCTGTATTAATTAACAATTATACTATTACGATTACGAGTGCTAACTCCTCCTTTTTGTTATTATAATTTACAGGTATACTTGACATGTATCAAGAAAAATAAGAACTTTGTCTCCTCGAGATCATGTTAACCCCAATTTGGATAAACTTAGGGAAAGGTTAGTCTCCCGAAGCCCGTCCGTATCTCCACCAATAAATATGTAGAGTGAACCTGGAAGTTTGATATTATATCTTCAATAACTAATAGGGGTGTTTGCACCCAAAAGTTGTGAAGTTCCTTCCTCTTTCCTTGAAAGCTGTTTACATATAAGCTTATTACCGCTAAACTGTGATAATTGCTACAACCCTTAAGATATAAAATACTTAGGGCCTAGGGAAGTTAAAGATAGGATACTACTCAGAAATCTGAGAATGAATAAGATGTTTTATGGAATAGACTTGGCGAACCTTTCAAAAAAAGATGAAGAATTATAACACAGTCCATAAATAGGGTTATATAAAGAAGCTTGCTGTGATGGGACATTACATCAAAAAAGAACATAGAATTATGTTTGATGAGATGGAAGCAGTAAATGCAGAAGCAAAGATCACATATGATAATACAGGAAATATTGGAGATTAAAATAAACACCATTAATAATAATAATAACTATGTGTTCTCAAATAGCTTCCGCACCCTGTATATAATATCTCGTAATTTATACTTACAATGTAAGAAACCTGAAGAAACAGACCGTGGGAAAAAATGATTGAGTGTCAAACTTATAACTTCCTCTTAAACCAGTATTATTTAATCCCGCATACCAGATAATGAAATTGATAGCACTAACAGGGTAATTATTCGAACCGAAATTTAAAGTTTGCATTTTTTAATTTATTATCCTTTACATTCTTCTTTTACTTTTGCGTTCATCACAGAAAACCAGACGCATTATCTTGATGCACTTCAGCTCTTGTCAATACCGAGGTCATGAAAGTATAAAGCTCTTGTTCCTGAACCAAACGGAGATCGTAGATATACCTTCTACTTTCGTATATCTGTTCCGAACTACAACTATTGAATTAAAGAGGATATTAAGGATATTACAAGGTAAACATGGATGTTGAAAAGTCTATTTAACAATTAAGTAATAATATTTTTGTTAGTTCTTATATAGCCCCTATTTAATTTGGTTCAAGTGAAGTTCCTCTGAAATTCTTTAACCAAGAAAATAATTTTGAAATATTGGTTAAAGCAGTGATTACCAATGTTTTTCGACGGACAAAGCACTTTACTGAACCCGGTGACAGAGTGACGCACCCAATCGTTTTATAATAAAAATAAAATTCTAATAATGGAATCTATAAGTTTTTATAAGCTAGTGACACTCTGTAGTACTGAGAATTTCTGCTACACAGAATCTGTACTTCAGAAGAATTGTATCTCAAACTACAGTCCGCGTAGATTTAAAAGAGAGAAAGAAAGATGATGATCGCTTTTCATGCCTTAGTATAAACGTGGTTCAGAAATATTGTATTAATATAAACTTTAGTTACACATTATAAATGCAAAATGTTTGTTAATAGCTGTAACAAATTCTCTGGTTTAATTTGATTCTGTTTCTTCACCCATGATGTTGCCTTTTCAAATTCGAAAATTTCTGTTCCCACACTCCCGATCTAAAGATTTTACTTTGAGTTTTAACCGACTCGTGTGTAATTTTTTTTAATGATATAACGATATCACTTTCATGTTACGCAACATGCTCAAATATAAAGATAAACAAATAGAAAAATCAAGTTCACTTTACAGACTTAGTGTTCTTTGCGGGGTAATATACTTCCAATTGCCCAGGAAAGGGTTGTGAATCTTTTATGTTTGCTTAGACCTACGTTTCTAGTAAACAACAATAACTTTTAAGGATTTTTTTCTGGTAAGTCGTGCACTGCGTGGGAAAAATATTGTTGAAAAGTTAAAAATATAAACCTTGTGATGTTGCTCTTTCCAAAGTTTCGCAATGTGTTGGCAATATGCTTTCTGCGTAATTAAAATGACAGGAAAGACAATAAAATAAATTGAATACCAACTCAAAACTATGTTTTTAAACACTTTTGACATCGCGTAAATGAAGGTGATATTTGCTTTCTTTTTGTAATTTGTATATATATACTCACGGCTATGGATAATAAAAAAAAGATGAATTGTTCCCCACATGATATGTAACATAGTGCACAAATTTTAACTAAACGTAATTTCTGTATTTTTTGGCCAGTTTTCAAGACGAGACCGACGTTTATAGACTGGGCTAAGTTCGTTATGCTGTCCTCACGAATTTAAGTGTATGTCTCAATCCCGGTACCCATCCGGACTAAAAATGTGTGTCTCGATCTCCGTCTCCGCTCGAGTAAGTCTCGATATGTTGAGTCTCATTCTCGACTTCATTTACAATCATCCATCTAGATTTCGGTCTCATTTAGAAATTTTCAGATGAGACAAGACTAGAGAGGGTCTCGGTTACTGTCATGAATGAAAAATTCACGCGTAAAATATGCATTATAGTGCGATTCACATAGATAACATTTAACAATATTGATTCATTTTGCTCTCAGGATGAAAATAATCTAGTAGTACTAATGTTTAGCTTTCGGTTATGGTTAGTTGATTTATTGATTGATTTTAATTTAAAATCATTTTAAGCCACCGACTCTTAACGACAGATGATTTACTGCTTAAAGTGTGATACTAGATTTGGAATTTCATCCAAGATTTCGTATAATCACGGATAATGGAGATTTAAAAGTGTTTCCAGGTTTTATCGTATCCTTTTACCAACATCTTATACAAAAATAAACATTTACTCACTAGGATATGTAAACAAACATCTAGGATTATGTAAACTTCAGAGCTTGAACTCTCATTGAAAAATTTCTGTGTACTACACTATTCTTGCGGTCGAACCAACAAACACGTAATGGAATACAACTTTCGAAAGCTCTACAGTGAAGAATAATGTGAAAGAAATAAGAAGAATGACACATTATATAGATTATAATTCTTATTTTGTGCCTTATTTTATTTTACATAATTTAATTGGAGTTTATGCAGATGGGACCAAGATTTGAACCTGACACTATGGTATGGCAATCACATTCACTTTGTGGGGAAAAAAAGATAGAAACAACGATTTTCCGACTGGAAATATGACAGAGATCGGTGCAAGAATTTGACAATTATGACAAGAACTTGAACAAATATAAAAAAGTGGAGAGTGAAGAAGTTCATATTGAATGGAAGCAGCGATTACTTGATCAATTATAAGCCTTTACAACTGCCCACTGATAGTAGGATCATCTCAAGAATTGAACGTAATGACCTCTCGAACTCAAGTTAGTGGTTAGAATGAAGTCGTGACAGGAGATGGTATATAATATATTGAAGTAACAGGAATAACCTTCTATAAGAATAAACATTGTTCAAACAAAAGGTTCGTTGCATGCCGAGAAAATGTTTAGTTCTTTTGTTTAAGTTCCTTGAAGAACAACACTGTTGCTCAGCAGGAAAATAAGACTGGGAAACGAGAACGAGACGAGATTCCAGAAAAGAAGTACACTTTCAAATTCGAGGCGAGACGAGAAGCTTGAAAATTCTCATTTTCGAGACGAGGCTAAAAATTTCTCGAGGTACGTAGGCAACACTACTTCATCCACAATTTAAGATTCAAACACTGTTCTCATTTCACATGATTTATAACGGAAAGAATTATAATATAATAAAGTGATTGTACACTCCGCATAAAAAAATTGCGACAGCTAACGCCGTGCAGCTAGGCTACGCAATATACACTTTCTTGTCCCATAATCGTGTCTGCTAAAGAGACACCCTCTCTCCTCCTTTCTTGTTTCCCATACTAAAATTAGCGAACAAAATGAACGCAATTCTAATTTGAAACTACACATCTATTAGTATCGATAAAATGAAATAACAAAACCGAGATTCATAGGTTGATTTAGAGAGAAACTGAAATACATACAATGTAAAATTGAAACGAATGGATGTCTATTACACACAGGTTCAGAAATGAGGCAGAGAGATGAGAGAGAGAGAGAGAGAGAGAGAGAGAGAGAGAGAGAGAGAGAGAGAGAGAGACAGAGAGAGAGAGAGAGAAGGCGAGAGAAGAAGAAAAGAAAAGGGAGAAAAGATAAAAATATGGAATTTTTAACTTAATAAGAAAACAACATAACATTATAAAGTTCCGTTACCAGAAATCCAACAGTAATATAGAAATAACGTATGTTTTTATATATTTTTTTCAGGACTACTCGGATATATACAGGATTGTATAAACATTCATTATGACACTTTCATAATGGATAGCATACTCAATTTCCAGTAGAACTGTAGATCTCACAAACAAATCTAACATAATGTCAAAAAGTTTAACACATGCTTTGTTTCCGCGTGGTTCGGTTGTAAAATCATTAGTGTTCATTGGACGTACTGATGCAAACCACATTCTAATAAACCCAGAAGGTAGCGTAGCTCATATATTCCATTCCGGACTACTAATGCAAAGTGAACAATAAAAGAAAAAAAACGAAAAGAAAAAAAAAGGAAGAAACAAGATAAAATTGAATGACTGCTATTTTATTGGTAAATTCTTGTCAGAAATATCAAATATTAGAAGTTCAAATTGTATCACAATGAAAAGTTACAAATGGTCAAATGGAAAATTGGATGTTCCTTATAGATGTAGCAGACCTTGTATGTTTCAAATATCAACATGAATAAATCATATTGAAGTATGGAATGGAAACCAATTTTTGTCGAACTAGTATAAATAAAATTTTGCTTTCAAATAACTAAAGAAATTACCATTTTCTAGTCTTTTCCGAAGATTTATCTGTCCCGAACATCCAGCATCACTTTCATCTCTTGTGGATATAACGTTGTAATTTGCACAGATACAATGAACACGCTAGAGCTCAAAGGATCATAGAGTCAGTCGAATTTCCCGCTAAAGAGTAGGAGCCAAAAAATTGGGATTACAGCAATTAATTAGCCCATAAATAGCCCATAGCAGTTGCGTTTTAATTTTTTCGATCGGAACATTGTAACAATATGAGGGCTCTAGCTTGATATCAAGCTAGACCGCCCATTTTGAATCCGATTTCCCGCTAAACAGTAGGAGCCCAAAAATTGGGATTAAAGCAACTAATTAGCCAATAAATAGCCATAATTCTGGCGTTTGATTTTCCCGATCGGACCATTGTAACCGTAACCGTATAGAGGTTCTAGATTGATGTTGAGCAGGACTCGCCCATTTTGATTCCGATTTCCCGCTAAACAGTAGGAGCCCAAAAACTGAGATTAAAGTAACTAATTAGCCCATAATAGGCCCATAATTCTGGCGTTTGATTTTTTCGATCGGACCATTCAAAATGTAACCGTATGCGGGGTTCTATCTTGATGTCGAGCAAGACTCGCCCATTTTGATTATGATATCCCGCTAAAGTGTAAGAGCCCCAAAATCGGGATAAGAGCAAATAATTAGCCCATAATTTTGGCGTTTGAATTTTTTCGATCGAACCATTGTAACCATATGGGGCGTCCTAGCTTAATATGAAGCTATACTCTCCAATTTTGAATCCGATTTCCCACTAACAGTAATAGCCCAAAAATTGGTATTAGAGCAACTAATTAGCCAATAAATAGCCCATAATTCTGGCGTTTGAATTTTTTCATTCGGACCATTGCAACCATATGGGGGGTTCTAGCTTGATATCAAGCTAGACTCGCCCATTTTGAATCCGTATTCTCACTAAACAGTAGGAGCCCAAAAATCGGGTTTAGAGCAACTAATTAGCCCATAAATAGCCCATAATTCTGGCGTTTGATTTTTTTCGATCGGACAATTGTAACCATAAGGGGGGTTCTAGCTTGATATCAAGCTAGACTCGCCTATTTTGAATCCGATTTCCCGCTAAACAGCAGGAGCCCAAAAATTGGGATTAAAGCAACTAATTAGCTCATAAAAAGCCATAATCTGGCGTTTGAATTTTTTCGATCGGACCATTGTAACCGTAACCGCATAAGGGTTCTAGCTTGATGTCGAGCAGTACTCGTCCATTTTGATTTCGATTTTCCGCTAAACAGTAGGAGTCCAAAAACTGAGATTAGAGCAACTAATTAGCGCATAATTGGCCCATAATTCTAGCCAATAAGTTGTTTCGATCGGACCATTGTAACCATATGGGGGTTTTTAGCTTGATATCAAGGTAGATACGCCCATTTAGAATCTGATTTCCCACTGAACATTAGGAGCCCAAAAATTGGGATTAGAACAACTAATTAGCCCATAAATGGCCTATAATTCTGGCGTTTGAATTTTTTCAATCGGACTATTGTAACCATATGGGAGTTCTAGCTTAATATTAAGCTATACTTACCCATTTTGAATCCAATTTCCCACTAACAGTAATATCCCAAAAAATGGGATTAGAGCAACTAATTAGCCAAAAAATAGCCCATAATTCTGGCGTTAGAATTTTTTCATTCGGACCATTATAACCATATGGGGGGTTCTAGCTTGATGTCGACCAAGACTCGCCTATTTTCATTCTGATCTCCCGCTAAAGAGTAGGAGCCCTAAAATTGGGATTAGAGTAAATAATTAGCCCATAAATAGCCCATAATTCTGGCGTTTGAATTTTTTCGATTGGACCATTGTAACCATATTCTGGTTCTAGGATGATATGAAGGTACACTCGCCCATTTTGATTCCGATTTCCCACTAAACATTAGGAGCCCAAAAGTTGGGATTAAAACAACTAATTACCTCATAAATAGCCTATAATTCTGGCGTTTGAATTTTTTCAATCGGGTGATTGTAACCATATTTGGGTTCTAGCTTAATATCAAGCTGTACTCACCCATTTTGAATCCGATTTCCCACTAACAGTAACAGCCCAAAAAATGGGATTAGAGCAACAAATTAGCGAAAAATAGCCCATAATTCTGGCGTTTGAATTTTTCATTCGGACCATTGTAACGATATGGGGGGTTCTAGCATGATATCAAGCTAGACTCGCCCATTTTGAATCCGATTTCCCACTAAACAGTAGGAGCCCAAAAATTTGGAATAGAGCAATTCAATTTGCCCATAAATAGCCCATAATCCTGGCGGTTGAAATTTTTCAATCGAACCATTGTAACCATATGGGGGTTCTAGATTGATATCAAGCTAGACTCGCCCATTATGAATCCGATTTCCCGCTAAACAGTAGGAGCCCAAACA
The DNA here is from genome assembly GCF_964235325.1 of Thermobia domestica. Taxonomy (NCBI): domain Eukaryota; kingdom Metazoa; phylum Arthropoda; class Insecta; order Zygentoma; family Lepismatidae; genus Thermobia; species Thermobia domestica. The sequence goes on from NC_137467.1 coordinate 159,001,037, forward strand.
TTGGGATTAGACCAACTAATTAGCCAATAAATAGCCCTTAATTCTGGCGTTTTATTTTTTCGTTCGGACCATTGTAACGATATGGGGGGTTCTAGCATGATATTAAGCTAGACTCGCCCATTTTGAATCCAATTTCCCACTAAACAGTAGGAGCCCAAAAATTTGGAATAGAGCAATAATTTTGCCCATAAATAGCCCATAATCCTGGCGGTTGAAATTTTTCAATCGAACCATTGTAACCATATGGGGGTTCTAGATTGATATCAAGGTAGACTCGCCCATTTTGAATCTGATTTCCTACTAAACATTAATAGCCCAAACATTGGGATTAGATCAACTAATTGGCCAATAAATAGCCCATAATTCTGGCGTTTTCTTTTTTCAATCAGACCATTGTAACGATATGGGGTGTTCTGGCTTGATATCAAGCTAGACTCACCCATTTTGAATCCGATTTCCCACTAAACAGTAGGAGCCCAAAAATTGGGATTAGAGCAACTAATTAGCCCATAAATAGCCGATAATATTGAGATATGTTCCGGTCGTTTTAATCTTGGTGGTTGATCTAACTTGACATCCGTCAAATTCAGCTCGCAACATGGAGGAAGAGCAGACATATAAAAATCAAAAAAATAACTAATATTTTCGAATTCATAGTTTTCCGGGTGGCTGAGATGAACAATGACACTGAAGATGCCGTGCTTCGCAACATGGGAAGGGGAGGGAATATGTAAAACTCATCGAAAATTACCAGTATCAAATGTGCTTTAGTAATAGTAAAACGTGAATGAATAACAGATCATATTATTATTTTTCTCTCAATTTAGCCCAGCAAAGTAGAAAAATGTTAATAGTAATATTATTAATAATAATAATAACTATTATTATTATTATTATTATTATTATTATTATTATTATTATTATTATTATTCATGTACTTTTGAACTTGCAGGGCGAAATTACTGCATAATATGTTTTTATTTCTGTAATTTTTGTCAGTTGTTTCCTTTACTAGTGGGGCAATAATTTCTCTCTAGGTCATCAAATAAATGAATTTCGTTGTGCATTTAGGTGCAAATAACCTTACAGAAAGAAGCTTGATTGTTTCAATGATAAGAGCTAAACTAAGTAATATTTGTTTTCTAGTTTCAGCTGGCATGATAGTGTAGCGGTAACATAATGCAGTTACAATAAATAAACCTGTCGGGCATTTCTTCGAATCCTGTTCACGCCAAAGTTGCATTTTTTACAAAGTGGTAGTGAAGAACCGATTTCTTATATTAGACGTGCAATACTTAAGAATGTGGAAGCAAACAGCTTTATCATGATAGAGACGATTTACGAATGTTGGTTGGCAAAAGGCAAGGAATTTACCATCGAAACACTTAATTGATCTGCAGTAAACACTTTTCGTGTTATCGTTCTCAGAAAGAAATATTACAGCATTTGTTGGTCAGAGTTTGGGTAAAGCAATCGGTGGTGTAGTGGTAAAGTACCAGACTTCCAAACGGAAAATCTGGGTTCGATTCCCCGTCAGGTAGCATAACATTTTCGCATAATATAATGGCTGTGAACAGAGATTAATCTTATGTTGGAGAACTTACAAAGCATCACTGGCGACAATTCGAATAAACAGTGTGTGCGTTCTTCATCGTTCATTGTAGTGATAAGTATGTTTCATATTTATATTCGCCTCTCTCTCTTTCTTGACGTCTTTGCATCTTTCAGTTCTCCCCTTTCTCTCTCACACGTACGCACTTCATGTGCGTGTGCATGTCCCAAAGTTAAAACGGAGGAAGAGACCGATAGACCTGTTCTGGAAAATGTAATTGACTGGCAACTTTAGCGTCGAGTTTTTGTGCTCCGGGAATAACATCTCCAGTCCTGCTCATCTCTGAAAGAAATACTGTTTAAACGCAAGGGAATAAGCAAAATCTCCTTTTTATCATCTGGGTTACCGAGTCGCAGTCGAATTAGCGGGTCACTATGGTTTGAATCCTCGACCAAGTGGTGGTCCATAAGCAAACCAACATTATCCGACTGACACTATGATCCGTTTGGCTCTAGCGTGTTCATTGTATCTGTACAAATTACAACGTTATATCCACAAGATATGAAAGTGATGCTGAATGTTCGGAACAGATAAATCTTCGGAAAAGACAAGAAAATGGCAACCTCTTTAGTTATTTGAAAACAAAATTTATTTATACTAGTTCGACACAAACTGGTTTCCATTCCATAATTCAATGTGATTTACTTATATTGAAATTTGAAACATGCAAGGTCTGCTACATCTATAAAGAACATCCAATTTTCCATTTGAACATTTGTAACTTTTCACTGTGATACGATTTGGATTTCTAATATTTGATATTTCTGATAAAATATTACCAATAAAATAGCACTCATTCAATTTTATCTTGTTTCTTCCTTTCTTTTTCTTTTCGTATTTTTTCTTTTATTGTTCACTTTGCATTAGCAGTCCGGAATGGAATATATGAGCTACGCTACCTTCTGGGTTTATTAGAATGTGGTTTGCATCAGTACGTCCAATGAACACTAATGATTTTACAACCGAACCACGCGGAAACAAAGCATGTGTTAAACTTTTTGACATTATGTTATATTTGTTTGTGAGATCTACAGTTCTACTGGAAATTGAGTATGCTATCCATTATGAAAGTGTCATAATGAATGTTTATACAATCCTGTATATATCCGAGTAGTCCTGAAAAATATATATAAACACATACGTTATTTCTATATTACTGTTGGATTTCTGGTAACGGAACTTTATAATGTTATGTTGTTTTCTTATTAAGTTAAAAATTCCATATTTTTATCTTTTCTCCCTTTTCTTTTCTTCTTCTCTCGCCTTCTCTCTCTCTCTCTCTCTCTCTCTCTCTTTCTCTCTATCTCTCTGCCTCATTTCTGAAGCTGTGTGTAATAGACATCCATTGGTTTCAATTTTACATTGTATGTATTTCAGTTTCTCTCTAAATCAACCTATGAATCTCGGTTTTGTTATTTCATTTTATCGATACTAATAGATGTGTAGTTTCAAATTAGAATTGCGTTCATTTTGTTCGCTAATTTTAGTATGGGAAACAAGAAAGAAGGAGAGAGGGTGTCTCTCTACAAGACACGATTATGGGATAAGATGGTGTATATTGTGTGGCCTAGCTGCACGGCGTTAGCCGTCGCAATGTTTTTGATGGACAAACAAGAACATTTATCAACGTATAAATATACGTTAGGCATTACACAATATTTAACTCTCGGATGATAATAAGCAATAACATTTTACTAGCCTAAGAGAAAAGCTACTAGCCCACATCCCACAATAGAAATCATTTACTTACCATTGAAATAAATAATTCTGATATTATATACTCGACCGTACCAATGAACCACTCGCCCCGGGCAAATGGGCAAGTGGTTTTTCTCTATCCCAGGTAGTAATAAATATGATTTATGCGTTTTTATCAAACACTTTGTGGACTCCTCGTGACGTGGAAGGATAATGGTAACTCCTAGATTGGATTAATAAGAAAATCAAGACACAAAGTTTGTACACTAAAGCACACTACGACAGGACACGAGCGAAATAATCCTGAGAATCGAGACGAAGCTTCAGGGACAGTCTTCGAGAATCGAGACCAAGCGAGAAAACCTTATTTCTTGTCTCGTTTCGACTGTAATATTAACGAACACTTTTGGAAAATTACGACTGAAAAACTAATACTGAGAATGAAAAAGAAATAAGTTTGTAAGGAAGTAGATTCGCTCTTGAGACCATTTCAGATTATAACAGCGACAGTAGCTTTGACATTTTACGTAGTAGTGTTTACATTTCAAATGACAATTACTTAACAAGAAATGGAAACTTGAAAATGAAATGCAACACATCGTTTATTTTTAACCCTTAACTAGTCGCGTGAAAAAAGTTACTTAATTAGTCGCGTGCGGAATTTTGTTCCGCATAATAACTACATAGTAAAACTCGTGTAATATTTGTTTTTTAAAAATTTTTATTTAATTTTAGGTTAAAATATTTGTTTTAATAGTCGTCTTAAGTTATTTTATGCTATTTACTAATTATCCTCCTCTGCAAGTTCAGTCCTCCTGCAAGATACAGAAGGCCCAGCAAGGCCTTTACTTCTGTTATATTAGTATTTTGAGCATCTCTTTCTCTGCTATAAGCGTCCCTATGTGTTTCAATGCACTGGTTTGTAAATTCAACGATTCTCTCCAGCATATACGTACTAAAGAACAAACTCCAAAATTCGCTCGGCGTTTTCGCTTCTTTAGCATGTCCTTTGACTCCTGGTAAATGGGTCAAAATATTCTGACTTTTTCTTCGTATAATTTGCCGCGGAGCATGTGCGTACCATTTAGTGACATTGTCCTTTCCTAGAAGATATGGTCCCCGTGCAGTAGTATTTGAGAGTTATTTCACATGATCTGCTTGTGGCAACACTTCACCTTCATCTGCTGATTCTTCACTGGCAAAGATATGGTCGCTTTCTTCAATGATATCTTCTTCATCACCATCTTCCATATCCGGAACATCTAAATTGTCGTCTTCAGCCAGAACTTCCAGCAACATGTTTCTAATTCTGTCCACATCACGTTCTTGATGATTCATTTTGAAAGAAAAGACTGACTCTGTTCTCTATGTATTTATTTTCAGAGCGCACAATGCACATATAAACCGCTTATAACTTCAGTTGCTTACAAATGAACTGTACCTGAAAATATATTTTTGTAAAATAAATTTTAAAAAATAGTGGTGGTGGCGCTTGCTTGTGATATGTTTCGTAGTCACCGAATCGCTTAATTGTTGTCGCCTAAAAACAATAAACTGAAAGAAAGCGTAGAATTTGTAGGAGAAAAAAAGGGTAACGTATTTAGTCGCGCGCGGAACTTTGCTCCGCAAACTGCATCACTCCAAAATAAATAACAAAATATTCACCAGTGGCTTGGGCAACAATTCAAATATGTATTGTTGTTTAATCATGAAACTTTAAAAGACAGCTAGACAAAAGTTCAAAAGCATACGATGGAAAGTAAGGAAAACAAAAAGAGAAATGTAAAAGTGCGGAACAAAATTCCGCATGCGACTAATTAAGGGTTAATTTTTAGCATTCGATAAAGCAAAAAAATTACTGTTTTTTATATCTAAAAAAAGTTTCTTATGTGTGCACCGAGAATATCTTTTCTTAGAAACAAGAATTTGAAACTCTCGTTAACGAGAAGTGAAGAAAAGTAGATGAGATTGTATAAAGCGAAATGAGAAAATGCAGTAATAATGTAATTATGAATGAGAATTGCCAAATGTCATTTCTAAGAAAATATTGACTCAGTGCAGAGATAAGAAACGGTTTCTCAAGTTTAACAAGTTATTTTTAACATTGTGTACAAAGATTGAACAAGAAGTCATGCAAACATTAATTTCTCGTCAGAGGGCTGTCTCTTAATACCCCGGGGATTCCTTAGCTGAGAAGGGAATATGAGACGAAGCATGGTAAGAGGTAACGTCTCTGCGTTATCTAGTCAATAGCAACGGGGCCGTAAAGTAGAGAAGGAACGGAAAAGACATTATAATACGTTTCAGCAAGACAAAAACTTACTTTGATGAAAACGCAGGTGGCGCCAGTAACGACAACCTGGAACATTATGGAATCTTATCTTCAGAATCAGAAACTCCCAGTTTGCTCTTAGATTTTCTACGTGCTATATTAATTATAAAATTTTCAAAATTTATAAAATATGGAAATTGCAAATACTGTTTATCATTTACTTTATTCAATATTTGAGAGAATTATTCGTAAATTCGAATCTTATAAATTTCAATTAAGTATTTTTCATAATTAAAATGTACTATTGAATTTGCTGGTAAAAACAAGCAGATTTTTTTGCTGAGAATTTACTATTTCTATCACAAGTTTTCGTCCTATTGAAACTATAAGCGCGCGAAGGATAGTATAAACAATTCTAATAATGTTGATAACTGCCACAATGGTGGACTAGAGTTTGCAGGTTTTAAACATTTTGTTTAACCCATATGGTCCCAGCGATCTCATATGAGATCGCTTAATATAATAACCCCTCTTCACTAAAATATGCAAACGTTCGAAGCTGTAATGATTTGTTTGAAAATATATGGTATTATACTTTAAGTTTTTTCAGAAAGTGTAGGACTTTTCCGTGATTAGATACGTATTTTTTAACAAATAAAATTCTACTTTTTCTGAGCTCCGATAGCGTTTTGTTTTAATTAATTTAACTCTAGTACTGTTTGGTGGAGTAACAGACAATGATTTTAAAATGCTCCCTTAGACCAAATCAATACGGAAATCTCACTTTTAACATAAGTAAAACTTTCACCTATTTTCACGTTACAACAATGCTGATCTCATATGAGATCTCTAGGACTTAGCGATGTCTGCCCCAGAAACAGTGATCGTTTTCGCCAAATCAAGAGTTCTTGTAAAGTGTGTTCCGACTGCATTGTATGTTGTGCCCCGTAGTACTTTTCAGTGCATTGTAAATGTATTATTGATGGTCAGGAATATACAGTCTTGCACAATAGTTGAGTTTGGGAAATGTTGCGATTACCGAGTGACGTCAAAATTTTTAGTGATGCAGAAGTTGTTATTTTGCCACCTGATAAAGTACATTTATTTTCATTTTTTTTCAAAAGTATCCAGCTACTAGAAAATCTAAAAGATATGGGATTTCGAGCGTCAGGAACGATAAGCGAGTAACGGATGCGTCAACGTCCAGTGCTCAGTGTGAAAGAGATCAAGATGAACAGGAACTTCTTCAATGGTCGTTTCAACAAAACGTACCAAATCTTGGTTAAAAGGTGGAATGATAACAGTTCTGTAACTTTTGCACAGTTCTTCTTCTAGCAAGATTTTTTGGGAAGAAAAAACAGAAAATTCCAATTAGCAACAAATGTTATAATGAATTATCACAAAAGAATACGAGGTGCTGTTCTTCAATGTTGGTTGTGCGCCAAATATTCAGTACATGCTCGCTGCAAGGAATGGTACTGACCACTAGTTATTACAGCATATGATATGGCGGTTGTCAATGGTTGGCTAGTGGATAGAGGAAGAGGACGATATTTCATGATACTTCATGACTTCCGAAGGTAAATAACACTTGTCTTCTAACACAAAATCGCTCAATTTTGAATTCCACTACTCACGATCTACTGTGATAGGCGACATTCAACTTGATGGGAAGGATCACCTACCTAAAGAATACAATAACGACGTTGTCAGAGAGTAGAATGTGCAGGATAACTAAGAAGCCACTGTGTCAAATGGAATGTAACTTTCTGTGTTGAGTGAAATATATCTTACACAAGTATAAACATGTTATCATGTGCATTTGAAAGAAATCGGCATGGTGAAAAAATAACTTCCATTTTGGTAGTAACCCTTTTCGATTATAATCCTTCGTAATATTAACAACATAACACACAGTATCAGAGCTAATGGGTTTAAACCTTTTCTTGGCAAGGAGACTTGTGTTGCTCAAAAAAAAATACTGGATGCGACTTCCGTGCCATTATAAAATAATAGATAATTGCACATTTTAGTTACATGTTTTATTTAGACAAGGCTGTGATGTAATGTATCCCATAGGATACATTGCCAAAATAGGTAGTCAAAGAACGAAAAATGCTCAAAAAATATGTATCCCGAAGGATACATTGTCAAGAAAAGGGTTAAGTTCATATGTACTTGAAAATAAAACCATATATATACCCATCCCTTTTCTATTTTTGCCTTTAACTATTAGATAGATTATATTTTCTAGTCTTCAAAATACATGTATATTTTAAATCACAAAGTCCCAGTGATCTCATATGAGATCAGTCACGTGACGCAGAATTGTAAACGACAACAGTCTCCCTTTTCTTATCTTCTTTTAGAAAGATCTGAATAATAAAGTAGAAATTGTATCTTTATTTAATAAGATGTAAAGGTTCATTTGGTGAGTTAAGATTTCTTTATTCGCGCATTTTTTTTCTTTTTTTTTAAACAAAATGCATGAGGATCGTAAGACAGGTAAAAGTAATTAAAAATTACATCACACAACATAACCTACAACCTATAATTGTTGCCCCTTCATTACAGGGACCACATGTCCTAGCCTAGAGGAAGTTTGTCACTTTCGGTGGTGAAAGAAAATGATCCTATTGGTACCCATTCCCCTGGGTGCTTGTTCATCACAACACAGGGGGCGTTTTGAGAGGCACATGAAATGCGGGACATGTTAGTGTTCTTGTATTGAGTGAAGTATGGTGTTCTTTGTGTATTAGTTCTGTGCTGCGTTAATCTGTTTTTTGCGCTCTTTTTTTAAAAAAGATCATAATAGAGGTTAAAAAGGACAGAAAACTTAGAAAAAGGAAAACGTTTCCCAGGAAAAGATGGTTAATGTTTATGATTTTATGATGATAGACAGTGGCGTAGATAAGGGGGGATAAGGGGGATATATCCCCCCCCCTTGAACCTTTAACTCAGTCAAAATTGTTATATCTATTCTTAACATTTGTTTGAAAAATTCAATATATATGTTACTCAGTACAAAAATGCGTTCAAATTAATGGAAGGGTTTCATTCTCTAAGAAATACCCCGTACGCACACAACATTGTAGAAAGGAATTGATGGTGAAATTAGTCCTATATCAATTACATAGTCAGCTATTTATAGAAGCAAATTCTTTGCAAGTCGATAGGCATTTGAAATATATATTTCAAATTTCTACTTTTCTGAAATCGAAATTGACTGCGTCAAAGCCTTTTCACTTTTTCCAAATACCGCCGCTAAATTTGATCATGGTAACTTTTGATGCTTTCTTTGTGATTCCTAAATTATCCTTCTCCCCCGGCATAAATTCATCTTATTATAAATGAAACGACATCACTAATCATATTTGGTAATATACTTCATTTCTATCTCAGAGAATTATAACACGCAAATGTTTCTCTGCAAAGTATTTTTCTCAAGAGGAAAAGAATGTTCATTTTTTAACACTTTATGTATAAAAAACGAACAAAAACAGTTGCTCATTTCTGTGGAGACTAATATTTTCCAAAGTTCTGTTAAAACGTCACTTTCTACAACGACAGGAGGGTTGTTTTTTTTATATGTGCGAAGGCAATAAATACTTTCAATGGGTGGTCAGTCGAAAGACGTGGTTGGCTTCGTTCACCAACAATGAGATTGCGCTCGCCTACTCGGAAGGGTGAAAGGAAAGGAAAGCTGTTACTCAATTTTTATTCGAGGTAGACAAGGGTTTTGTTGAAATCGAGGTAAAAACTCGAAAACTTAGTTTGCCGGGCAAGCTGTTGTGCGCGGAGTGTGAAATCTTGCGTTCATGTAAAATGTCGCAAAGCAAATTGACAACTTTTTTTACGCGTAAACGAATAGTTATTGAAGAGGAAGAAGAGAATAGAAGTGATGTGAAAAAAAGGTGTGTAACGAGTGCGAATGCAAATATTATTGAAAATATGCAAAATACTGGTGTTAGCGCTCCTGGTTCACAAGCTGTACAACTTGTAAGCGACATTTCATGTTTCGTGAATAGGAAGTTAAGTGATGAAGAGAAAATTCGGGCGCTTGAGAATGTGTGGGTTCCGTGTAAAGATTACAAGTTTCCTCTTTTGGAGAAATTTAAGGAGAGGAAACTTCGATTTAGACATCAGTGGCTGGAGGAATTTAATTGGTTAGCCTACTCAGAAGTGCATCAAGGAGCATACTGTAAGTACTGTGTGATATTTTCACATTTCGGAGGATGTGGTGGGCAACCTTTGGGGCAACTTGTCAAAATAAAGTTTGATAATTGGAAAAAAGCAAAAGAAACATTCAGGGAACATAGAAACACGAAATATCATATAGATAGTGTGGGGAAGGCAGAAGATTTTTTGAAGGTAATGAAGAATAATTCGGGGAATGTAATTGAAGTCTTCAACAGGGACAGGACTAAGAAAGTAGAAAAAAACCGCAAAGGTCTCGCACCTATTGTTGATGCTATTATTTTGTGTGGAAGGGAAGAAATTGCTTTACGAGGACATCGTGATCATGGCAAATTAGATATAAATGAAACAAGCGATTATACTAAAATGGGGAATTTTCGCGCCATTTTAAAATACCGAGCACAGGGAGACAATGATTTTCGAGAATTTTTAGAGGCACCAGGAGAAAGAAATAAATACACAAGTCCAACAATTCAGAATGAAATTATTGAGTGCTGCAATCAACTCATATTGAAGAAAGTTGTTTCGCGAGTTAATGCTGCCAAATGCTTTTCGTTATTGGCTGATGAAACAACGGATATCACAGATGTAGAGCAGTTGGCTCTTTGTGCAAGATATGTTGAAAATGGATCTGTACGAGAAGATTTTCTCCAATTCGTTAAAGTTGAATCACTTACAGGTAACGACTTAGCGGAAATAATTTTGACAAGCTTAAAAGACTTCGGCATAAATTATGAATATTTGCTCGGACAAGGATATGACGGTGCCGCAAATATGTCCGGTCAATATAAGGGTGTTCAAGCGTTAATAAGGAAAAAATATCCTTTGGCAGTTTATGTACATTGCGCAGCTCATTCTCTAAATTTAGCGGTTACGAAAAGTAGTGAAATTTTACCAATAAAAAACTGTTTAGGAGTAGTGGAGAAAATGTACGAATTTTTCAGTTCACCAAAGAGAAAATCTATTTTAAACAAAATGATAGAGAAGGCAGATATACCACCAAATGCAAAATCATTGAAAAGACTTAGTGTTGTCAGGTGGACAGGAAAATTCGAAGCAGTTCACGATTTCATAGAATTGATTGAATTTGTATTTGAGGCATTGGAGGAGATATCCACGTGGAGTGATTCTACAGGTACGGACGCAAGGCTTGTCGTTAACTCTTTAGACTTCGAATTTCTTCTGTCCTTATACACAGTTGATTTCGTTTTTAGCTATGGCTTGCCGTTATGCAAATTTTTGCAGTCAGAAAACATCGATCCTGCGGAAGCCGTAAATAACGCACAAAACATTGTGGAAGAATTTGATAGAATCAGAGGAGATTCTGAGAAGGTGTTCAAAAGAATATACAATAAGGCGCAGAAAGTAGCTGAAAGTTTGGGTGTAGAGGAGAAAATGAGGAGGGTTTCTATGCTTCAGAGAAACAGATCAAACTATAAAACAAATTCAGTTGAAGATTTTTTTTAGAGTGAATATGTTTATTCCTTTCTTGGATCATTTTTCAAATCAGTTAAAAGAACGATTCTTAAAACACGAGAACATTTTCAGAGCCTTTATGTGCCTATTCAGTAGTGACGACATGGAAATTGAGTGCGAGAAGTTCGAAGATCTGGCTGCATTTTATTCTTCTTTTGTAGATAGAGATTCATATGGAGAACTGAGACTCTGGAAAACTAGATTGGCAAATGTAGGATGTAATCCCCGTACTGCCATTGAAGCACTGGAAAAATGTGACAGCAGGAGCTTTCCTAACATACATAAGCTACTGCAGATCTTATGTACTCTACCTGTGTCTACTTCCACCCCGGAAAGAACCTTTTCAACTCTAAGCGCCTGAAAACCTAAGTAAGAAATTCCACGTCTCAGACAAGGCTAAACGGACTAGCAGCTCTTTCCCTTCATCATGACATACCACTGTCGAGTGTTGAAGTGATAGATGAACTAGCAAAGAAAAAGCGTCGTCTCGAGTTTGTTTTGTGATGTGATATTCTGTGTAATTGTGACTACTTTTTTTTTCGAAGCAATGTAAATAATTGTGCGAATAGTATGAATATATCATATATATATTATAAACGTTTGATAGACAGTACAAATAAAAACAAAGATTTTAAAGTCGTAAATTTAACGTTTACAAGACTATTAAATAATTTGATATTTTATCGTGTGCATGGAATCGGGACATTTGAGAAGCGAGAGCTGAAATACAAGCCCACTAGATTCAAATACAGGTATGTAGGTTTGTATTTTTGGGTTCAAATTTAATATTAGTATGTAATAGCAAGAATTAATTATCTTTTTTTGTTTTTGGAAACTTTGAATTGTTTATGTTTTTCTATAGATATACACGTAGGAAGAAACTTCATTTATTGATCAATATTTCTCCCATAAAATCAGCTAGGAACTGTTAATTAATTAATAATTCTTAATTAGTTTATATATATATATATATATGTGTGTGTGTGTGTGTGTGTGTGTGAGTAGAGAGGGGTCACTTGGCGCTGTTTTTTTCCTACTGCGCATGCGCAAACCCTCGACGCTGATTGGCTGGCGCAGGTCACGTGACCCCGCCACGCCCCTTGACGCTGATTGGCTGGCCACGCCCCCTTGACGCTGATTGGTCGGTGGAGGCCACGCCCCCGGCCACGCCCCCTGACGCTGATTGGTCAGTGCAGGCCACGCCCCTTCACGCCGATTGGCTGGCGCAGGACCCTCCCTCTTTACGCTGATTGGTCGGCCACGCGCACGCTCTGCGCTGATTGATCTGCGCCGCACACCGCACACATGCCACGCGCCACATAAGACTCGTCCCCTTTTATGAGCACTTTACGAACACATAGCATAGCAGATAATACATAAGATTCGTTCCCTTTTATGAGCACTTTACGAACACATAACATAGCACATATTACACAAAGACTCGTTCCCTTTTATGAGCACTTTACGAACACATAGCAGAGCTAATAAAGAGTATGGCATATTTTCCAACTCCAATTTAAACATAGCAGAATTAATAAAAGAGTATGGCTTTTGACGCTGATTGGTTGGCCACGCCCCCTTCACGCTGATTGGTCGGTGGAGGCCACGCCCCCGGCCACGCCCCCTGACGCTGATTGGTCAGTGCAGGCCACGCCCCTTCACGCCGATTGGCTGGCGCAGGACCCTCCCTCTTTACGCTGATTGGTCGGCCACGCGCACGCTCTGCGCTGATTGATCTGCGCCGCACACCGCACCTGCCACATCCCCACATAAGATCCGTTCCCTTTTATGAGCACTTTACGAACACATAACATAGCACATATTACACAAAGACTCGTTCCCTTTTATGAGCACTTTACGAACACATAGCAGAGCTAATAAAGAGTATGGCATATTTTCCAACTCCAATTTAAACATAGCAGAATTAATAAAAGAGTATGGCTTATTTTCTTTTACGGGGGTAGCAACACCCCCAACCCTCCTCCTTTCTCATCCAGGGCTTGGGACCGGCAATGGCGGAGTTTAAAAAAATAATACCATCATACTCTCATAAATGAATAAAGCATAACATCATTAGCATCAATATTGGTGAGTGAGAATTTGTTTAAGAAATCGTGCAGCGAATAACCAGATGCACGACATGCTAGATATAGAAAACAGTAATGTCCACAAAATCGAGATAAATCACCTTGAATACGTCTATTATTCCATGTATAATACAGACAGTTTCGTTTTAAAAACCTTATATGATGTTGTATATAGGGAGGTATACCATAGCTATCGAAATACTCTCCCACACGCATATTAGATATATAAACAGGAACCCAATGTTCACCAGGCTTATCACTAGAATCAGTATTTATAATTATGGCGGCTGGAAATGTATGAATAAACAAAGGTAACTCATCGGCGGCATACACACCAATAAAATGATCTTTAGGCAAATTTTGTTGTAATGCTTCATAAATCTCAATTGTATTTAACATTTTTAATTAATATATACTTTTCTCTGGAAATCAATTTCTAATTCTGAAGAGAATTCAGCATAAATAATTGCTGTTACAGGAGATGGCAGTGCTTCTTTAAAATGAACCTCTAGGCGTACACTTCCTTGCCGTTGTGGGCTAGTATGAAATCCAGCGCTAGCACTAGAATCGGGAGTTAAATCAAACACCAGTAGAGTATAACCATTAGGATATTCGGCTAGTGAAATATTATTACCTTGATTAGAATAATAAATACCTGAACCTGTAAATAACGTGGAATATGCTTGTATATATAGCTTATTATCAAAATCAGGTTGTAGTGGTTTGGAAGGCACAGGCGTTCCATCAACATACAGTGTAAAAAATGACATATTAAAATGCTGAAAATTGAACGGATTTGTCTGATAAGTACCATTAAAAGCAGTATTAGTAACAAAACCAATAATAATACGTTTAGGCACTAGGCCTGAAAATAGATCTGGAAGTGTACTATCCATAATTCCTTGTGGCAGCGTTTCAGTCTTCACTTGCACTTTTGTTATAGGATATTTTACTCTAAATTTAGGATTTTGTAATACTTTATTTTGCGCTATTTTAACTGCTGGTGATACATCAACCTTTTTCACAAGCAATGTTGCATCTGTAATTACAACTTTTCCATCAGCATCTGCGTCACCCATTAGACAGAATGTAGGTTTAGCTGGAATTAGTTTAATGAGTAGTTGTACACCATTCAGTAAAAATTTCTCCTGATTAAATATATCAGCATGAATATAACCCAATAGTTCAAATGACTGACTTAAAGTAGTGAGAAGAAAACGTTGTTTAAATCCTACATTAGCTTCGGCCACACTGTCCATATGCCCTGCAGTATCTTTAAACCACATTGATGTTTGAAGATGCGTTGATTTAGCTTCAGCATTATAATTTAGCAGTTTTTCGATATACGATCGATATGGATATGTGTGTGAAGAGTAGGAAATAAGTTGATTATTTAAATATAATTGCAATTCACTGAACATTGCATTGAGAAAATCATTTACAGGGCCGATTTTCTTATCGGCAGAAGTTAAATTAGAACCATCTGATTTAGTAATTTTACCTTTAATATAAAACATTGTGTGCGATAAGTCAATATAGTCATCCCCATGACCGGGGACAACAAATTCTATTGGTGCATTATCAGCTATCGAAGCCACAGGCTTATATGGAACTATTTTATTACCTATAATACTGGTTTGAGTGGGTAAACCAGCAAATAAATCTAATTCTGATTTCATACACTCACACTGCATTTTTTTTCTCTCTATTAATATTCACACATGGTAAAATTTATAATACCGTATTACGTTTGCGAAAATGTAATTTTACACATACACTGCCATGTTGGAAAGGAAGTGGATTGCCTGTACTATCTCTCAAATCAATAATAATTTGATCAAATTGTTTACGTTGCACGGGGACATAGTGAGGATTGTCAAAAATATGTACATTATTAATACCATACTCTGTAATATTTGTATTTATAATACGTAACAATGGAGCTACTGTGTCACCCACCATTTGTGGTTCTACAATATCACTGTAAATATACATAAGTGTAGGTAGCGATTTTTGTAAATCAGGTGGATAACGAGCATGATGCACAACTGCAATATCTTCTTGTTGTATGTGATCAAAGCCTAGTATTCTGGCTAGTTCAGGAGATAGACGTACTTCTATACGCCTCTCTTGATCTTTTATTACTCTACTGACTTCAATTCGTTTTACTGACACTTTAACTTTTAATTGTAAATTTAATATATCACTTTTATGATTAATTTGAGATAGAATATCATCAACATTATAATAGTGTCCTGGTAAGATTTTAGTTATGTTCCAGCTTTCTGTATTCATGAGACGGTAATAAATATTATTAGTATATTTGGAAACATTCTGAAATGAATTTGTATAATGTACTTCAACAACTGCCGTCTCCCACTCACCTTTCTCTAGCACCAATGGATGATATAATTTGGTAGTATAACATGACAAAGTATTTTGTGGAAAATACTCCATAGAACTGTTACTCGGTGGTGTAAGATAAAAACTAGTCTGTTCCATATTAATCAAAAATATCACTCTTCCTTTTCTTAATACCACCAGTCGTCTTTGCAAAATGAACTTTTCTCCGTTTTCTTCCAGATCCTACCAACACTTGATTTATTTTATTTTGAGCTTTAGTTTTTAAATTATTTTTAGCTTCTTGCCAACGTGATGTTAAAGCTTCGTCAATAGGTCTATTATCACCTAATACATCTCCAGCTACATTAATTCCTGTACGTAACAATTCTTTACAAACAGTTTTTGCTCCTTGTTTAATTAACGGAAATACACTTCGAAATAAACCACCTAAAAAACTTCCAATACCATAACCTTCTTGATATGGTGCACCTCTATACACGTTATAACCACCTCCTGCTTGGTGAGTATAGTATTTAAAGTATGGATCATTCATTATTATTATTATTTTTTCCTATATACACAATATAACAGTCGTTTATAATATTGTATTGCGGCTAAATGTTTTTTAAATGTGACACAGGAATCCATGAATTAAAGGAAGGGGGATATCCCCGCCAACGAACAAGTACACGTTTACCTTTAACTTCTAAAATTTCGTCTATTTCATAAACTTTAGGCAGAGGCACTCCTTGTAATTCCTCCTCGTAAAATGTACCATCAATTACTTCACCATTTAAGTCCTCCAACACATAAACCACTTTCTTTTCCTTATGTATCACATGTTTTATTTTAAATATTTCTACAGTCCACTTTTCTTTGTACCCTTTTTCAAAATGCCGTTTTGCTTTAGTAATGCGCACAGTATCACCTTTTTTATATTTTGCAATGTTAGTATGTGGCATTGGTTTTATTAATTTATTCCAAACTTGTTGAAAAGTGTCCTGGTTCACACTGGCGGGTGGTAATTGATGAGCTCTATGCGGTCTAGAATTATATGCCTGAACAAGTTTCGATAGCACATCTATGTAATGGTAAGTCTTCTTGGCTGTAAAATATTTCCACATTCGTTCTTTAAGAGTTCGATTAAAACGTTCCACCACACTTGCTTTAATATCGGCGTTCTGTGTTGTGAAGAATTTAATATTTTGCTTTTTTAAGTATAACTGAAATGGTCTATTAACAAACTCTGTACCTTTATCTGTTTGTAGACGTAATGGTCTACGACGTGTAGATGCAAATATTTGCTTAAATGCTTTTATAATGTTTTCACCAGTTTTTGTACGTACAGGCAGAGCCCAGGCATAACGACTAAACAAATCAATCACTGTTAAAATATACCTATTACCATCATTATACTTCTGCAGACTGTGCATATCGTTTAAATCAGCTTGCCACTGATCGTCGATATTGAACACTAAATTGGATTACGTGGAAACTTTTTACGTACTGGCTTATGCAGAGTATAAGTCGACTGTTCTTTTACCCACTGTTGCACTTTGTGTAAAGGAATAGATTTCTTCACAGCTCTCCATAATGACGTAGCAGTTGAAAACGAGGCAGGGTGTGAAGGGTTATAATAAATAGCGGCCAGCTTCTTCATATTTTATAATCACACCATCTGTTGACAACTTTACGTTTACGTGGTGGCTCCTCCTCCTCCTCCTCTTCTTCTTCCTGTTTTGGATCAGCAGCGGCAGCGGCAGATGATGTCAGCTTACGAATATATTCTATACGTTGTGGGTTGCCTATATACTCTAAAGGTATATTGGATTTTGCTAACAGTACAGCAAAGGGTTCCCAACCTGTAGGGGGAATATTTTTCTTGCGATACCTGACAAAATCTGCTATTAGATCTACTATATTAGCTCCAGGAATTAATTTATTATAAATATTAACATTACCACTGTCATCCCAATGAATGTTGGAATTTTGTTTTAATCTACGTAATAAAGGTCTTGCTTTACGCAGACAATTTTCGGGAAGAGTAGATAGCATTTCATCGTCCTCATCCTCCTCCTCCTCCTTCTTAGTACCAACACTAGTTGATGTTGTTGCGGTAGGTTTTTGCACAATGTGTAAATATTTTTGTAACACCTCTTTATAGCGTATCCATTTTTCTTCAACACTCATATTTTTATTATTTAAAATATTTTTCATCTCATCATCTAAATTAGATATAGTTTGATATTGGTGCAATTTTTCTGGTGCAATTAAAACAAGCTTTTGTGCATGCTGCATAATTATTTAATTAAAGTAGATAGTATACCTCCAATAATAGGTGCAAGCAAAGCAGTAAGAAACCCACCTTTTTGTACAATTATTCGTTTTTTCTTTTGTTTTAATGATGGACCTTTTTTCGCTAAATACCTCAATTCCTTTCTATATCTTTTTAATCTATTTTTCTCTTTTTTATTTAACGGAACATTTCCTTGTAATACGTTATAGGAACATTCACAAATAGAACGAATTAATTCGGGATCAGCATTTTGTAAAATTGCTTGGCGTACTTTGGGTTTTGCCTTTGCTAAAAGTTTTAGTAAATGTGCACTCTCTTTGCTAATCATTTTTTTCTTTTTGTAGCTATTATATTAAAATTGAGTATTAAAATATATCAGTTATTGAGATTATTTTTTTACCGGTACATAAACATAATTGTAAGAATCTGAGGGGAAAATTTTTGTTCGAACACGATGTTCGTCGGGAGTGCCCTGTTTTAAATCAAAAACCAAATAACTATGAGGATCTTGTGTTGCGTCCTGATAGGCTTCCTGTACAAATTTTGTGTTACCAGGATATAATTGGCGTGCTAGATAATTAATTTGAGCCTGGTCTCTGGGGTTTTTAAAACATATTATATAATGGCAATTTAATGATATGTCTCGCATACCTTTAGCTTGATGAAACATATTTTGTGTTATAAAAATAACACTTAAATCTCGGTGGTGGCTACCTTTAGTAAAAAAGTCAACAATTCGTGTATTACATTCTCGCATTAAATCGTCAATAATTACCAGATGGGGGCCAGCTTGTGCTGGAAAATCATCTATTTTGGGGAGCCCTTCTTTAAATGTACAACCTGAGGATAGAGTTTCATACAGAGGTTGCCACTCACCATAACACCATACTATATTTTTCCATTTTTCGGCATAATGTTTTAAAAACTCTTTTACAAAATATGATTTACCACACCCAGTGGGGCCAGCTATAATACAAGTAAATGGGTGTTGAAACTCCATATTTTGTTACACCACAAAATAATTATGAATATAATAACATATTATTATTATTATTACTTTTCAGGCATGTTTACACCTTTACATAATTGAGAACAAGTAATTATGGTCCGCTGAATGCACGGCAAATGAAGCTGGAGTTTTCGCCATGTACAAACACTGAAATTTACCTGACCATTACTATCGTCATCTGACGATTGAATAAAACACTGACGAATACCGTTAAGAGTATCTGACAATGATATTTTATAATTTTCACTAATGAAAAATTGTGTAGGCAATGAAGAATTTGTATCAGCATTAAAGTAGTTTTCAATATATGAATAATATGATAGAAAAGTATACCACTCATCAGGTGAAAGACGAATACGATCATAGTAATTATGTAAAATGATAATAACAGAAAATTCTCCCTCACCATCGTATGCTAGACCAACACATACCTCGATTTCATCGAAATAATAATAATAACGATTTAAAATTTGATTATCCATTTTTTTACTCTCTACTTAATTAAAAACTATCGTTTCTACTAATACTGTATTTACCCTATCCGATTTCTTTTATAACCGTAGGGAAGTGTATCAAAATTTTCTATTCGTTTCCTTTTACTAGCAGTAACCTGATAGATTTTATGCGCCTCCGGCTTAGTAATCAATTTATAATCTTTAGTACGTACAATTTGTCGACCGAGAGGAACGCTAATAGAAGGTGAATTATTTAAAATCATATCTTTCATCTGTTCAAAGTTAACATATTTTAATGTTTTATTATTCAGTATGATTCCCTTGATTTTACATACTGTCTTTGTTTTACCATTAAGAGTGTTAACAACAGAATAGCCGTAACATTTGGGACCACCAGCACAAAATTCTTCGATATATGCATCCGGACCATATTCCACCAACTCATTCTTCCATTCCCCTAAATGCACTCCTACTTTTAACGGTGGTTCACCAGGCGATTGAGTGTAAATAATACTATCGGTATCATAATATAACACACGCTCGCCAAGTAAATCCAAATAACGAAATAACTCGAGGCGCGCGTGTGTCGTGGTGTATGCGGCGATTATCACGTTAATGTTTTTAGCAGGAGCAATAACGCTCTCATTAACACTCCAGTTGAGCACACGGAATTTGTCGCCGATTGGAATACACGAATTAACCTCAATATTTGGATTTGTTAATTTATCGAAATACTCCTCGGGAGTTTTAATGATAGCGATTTGCTCCATGTTTTCTCTTTGTGCGAACTTACCCCACAGGCTGTTTACTCCTAGCTTTGAAATTCGTTTCTTAGGTTTGTTGCGCATAATCTTTTCCCGGTCTAATCGGATACCCTCTTTCTCATAATACTCCTGTATGAACTGGTCTTTTTGTTGTTCGGTGACGCATCCTGCAGGCCAACCGTTACACTCAGTCTTGATCTTCATAAACAGGTTAATGTATTCCGTGAAAAGACCGCCCTCTTTCTTTTCAGTGTCATACATTACAACCTCATAGCTCCATACCTCGTGTTTTTCTAGCACTCTATATCCTTTCTCGACAGCTACCCGCACTTCGTCTACAACCCACACTCCAGTCAAAGCTCTTTCCCCTTCTGAATGCGTGCATTCTTCTTCTCCATTCAGAGTGTCCGCGCACGTTCGGCATAAGGGGAACAATAATTTTCCACCACTCCGATAGGGCAGCACCGGGTGGTAGAGATTGGTCGGGGGTAAAACCGAACATTTTATTATTCCCTCAAACGCTGAAATATCGGGACACTCGTCATCGCCCACATAAACTTTCGGATGACCCACAGGATATTTTTTCACCTTACAACAGTAAGGATAGAGGGAGATTATATCTGTATACATGATACGTTCTCCCTCTTTCGCCTTTCTGTAGAGTTTCACGTTGTCGACTCTACCGCCATACAGGGCATCCCGCGGGTGAATTGGGGCCTTTTTAGTCATGATGTGGTTTTTTACAAATATACTCACCGGTGGGTGTTCTTTTAAAAACTCGCTCCACCGGCATTCCCATATTTCATGGACTATATACCCCAGCTCTTTTAAACGATTAATTTTGTTTACACTACTTTCATAACGCATATTGAAAGTAGTGTACGCGTCATTATATATGGGGTTGTCACGGCCTGTGGGGTAACACTCCCGGCACCCGTGAAATAGACACCCTTGGTACTCCCAAACGTGTTCTTCACCATTATAGTGTGCATATCCATCCACTTTATAACCTCCTCTCACCACAACCTCTCGCCCGTTACCAGAATGCTGGATTCGTGTTTTCAATCTGTCGGCCTCGTACACGAGCCACTGAACGGCGCCGACAGATTGATTACCACGCCACCTGTAGCCACTATGTGGGATAATACCAATGGTGTCTGGGTGCAGGAACTTTTTTCGATACATTAAGTTGCACGCGCTGGCAATGCTTATAGTCTCGAGGAACGGGTTGACGCCCGATATAGCCTCAAACTCGTTCATGAATTTTACACAAGCATTGCGCAGCACGTCCACATCGTTCATACAGTATTTTATAAGTTGTTCTTTTAAAATGAAACCCGTCTTTCCAAGTGTTTCCTTTTCCTCATTGTACCAACGCAAAAACTTCTCTTTCTGTTTCTTTTTCAAACCTCCCACATCGTAATACTCGATACCCGGTAAAGCACCCCTATACTCCTGATTAGCTTTTGCATTGAACAAATGAGGGAAATGACCCTTCGAGACGGGCAGATCGAACGCGTCGCCTAATTTGGCCAAAGGCATGGGCAAGAAATTTAGACTATCGATAAATTTTAAGTATAAATACTCCATCGATAAAATTTTGCACCCCCGCATAATTATTCGCGGTGTCCACTGTTTATGAAGCATCATTGCGCGTAAAATAAAATGGGCGTCGTAGCCCTTTGCGTTATGGGCCACGACGACTATTTTATTTATTTCAGAACGCCTTTGTGCTAAATAGTCTAAACATTCACCGATGCATTTGTCCCCGTAAAATACATGTGTTCTATCGCCGCATACACCACACCGTTCAGTCTCACTTTTTTTACAACGGTAGCACACCTGTTGGCTGACTAACAAGTTGGGCTCATGCTCAAAAATACCTCCGGCTACTTCTTTATCTTGGCGGCACTCAATATCGTAAAACACTAATAGCCATTTCTGTGGGGTACGCATTCGGCATGGTTGTATATAACATAAATGGCCTGACGGCATCATATTATTACACCCCGTGCAGAATACCTCCCCACAGACATGCGGATTCCGCCCTTTTTTCACGACGTAGGCTTTACGACATTGAGGACACACCTTCAGAATAGCGCACAATGAAGCCTTATGGTTTTTGAGGCACTGAGGCCCATAAAAACATCTATTGCATTCCCGGCAGTATACTACACGCTCCGTAATTGTGCATGGTGGTCTGTTCTGGCATTTATTGCATAAAGCTTTACACTTCCCTACGTGCCTGTCTTTGGTTTGAAATTTTTTGTGAAATTCTTCGCAGTAGTAAACACATGAAAAGGCTGCTGTTAGGCTAGTGATCACGTTATAATGGTTGTTAATATATAACAGATTAATCTGTTTGCCATGACCGTGACCCTCGAAAAATATTTTTTCCCCCGATAACCCATCATACACGGTGATTTTATAGTCCGCTAAATATGCCTGAAATTTTTTTAATTCCGGTATCCCCCCGCCATTCTCTAGGCTAACACCAGCCTTTTCACTTAACTCGGATACCTTTTGAAACATGTGTTTTGCGTATTGATGGCAATATCTATCTCTTTCTTTTTTATCATTTTTATGTTCAATAAGCCCTATAGCCACCACCAGAGCTTGACCCAAACAATAGTATTCAGGGTTTTTAATGACTAAAATACCCCTGTTATGTTTTATGTACTCGTTTATGTCAGAAAAATTCTGTTTCACCCGTCCCATACCGATAGGTAATTCGACGTGGTGAAAATAGAGAATAAAGCGATCTTGATATAAGAATGAAGTATTTGATTGAATTACTTTTTCTAACGCACCCCACACATTTTCAGCAGTCATATTATTAGCAGTTCGAAACGACAAATAGAATGGTTTATCTGGGTGATTTTGGTTTATAAAAGTCAACCCTACACGATGATGAGGGAGCACACCTCTCATTACATACCGTACCAAATCATTAATACCATTTTCTACCCATTCAAGGGGGTTTTCTCCCTCGGGGGGAGGAGTTAATTCAATTGTCAGTAAATTCCCATTATCTTTAAACTGTCTATAATATTGCTGAGATTCAGATATTATATTAAATCGCTCCATTTTTTTTTTGCTGTTTATCTAACTTTTAGAATATTGTTGTCTTCCAACTATAGAACACCAATTAGTGTTTTTTCTAATAACCTATTATTCTTAACGTTCAACGATTATTCACTGTAACGCTATATTTTTTTTGCAAAATTCTTCTCGAAAAAATCAGGTATTTGCAAGAAAAAAGTAATTGGGACTGTTCCAACTATAGAACACCAATTAGTGTTTTTTTCTAATAGCCTATTATTCTTAACGTTCAACGATTATTCACTGTAAAGCAATATTTTTTTTTTGCAAAATTCTTCTCGGAAAAATCAGGTATTTGCAAGAAAAAAGTAATTGGGACTGTTCCAACTATAGAACACCAATTAATGTTTTTCCCAATAACGTATTCTTTCTAAACCTGTAAATAGAAAAAAAACGGAATTTTACTTTGCAGATCCACCACCGAAAATTTTGACAAAGTTAAAAAATGCTTATGTTTAAAAAAATCTATATTCGGCTTATTTCTGGACGCTGTGGCACCGGGTTTTTACGATCGTATTCAACACAACGTAAATTTCAAAAAATAATCTATCTTGGGTGAGGTTATGAGGAACACTTAAAATCCACCACCGAAAATTTTGACAAAGTTCAAAATATACCCAAAAAGGCACATAAATTCTGAGGTAGATGAAATTGCATTTCTCGTTGATAGAAAATTGAGTAGGTCCCCTCGGTTTCCTTAAATTCTCAGCTACCTAAAATGGCATATCTCTGCTAAGTATGTTGACCTTTGACCTCGATGGTCAATGTTTTGGAACCTGTAGTACCTGATGACTAATTACCAGACTTGGAAACACCATCTCAATATGTGGCTCAGTTTTCGTGTTATTAGGTTTTAAGTATGTTGACCTTTGACCCCGATGGTCAATGTTTTGGATCTTGTAGTACCTGATGACCAATTACTAAATGTGGAAACACCATCTCAATATATGGATCCATTTTCGAGTTATTAGGTTTTAAGTATGTTGACCTTTGACCTCGATGGTCAATGTTTTGGATCTTGTAGTACCTGATGACCAATTACCAGACTTGGAAACACCATCTCAATATGTGGCTCAGTTTTCGTGTTATTAGGTTTTAAGTATGTTGACCTTTGACCTCGATGGTCATTATTTTGGAACTTGTAGTACCTGATGGTCTATTACTAGATTTGGAAACACCACCTCAATATTTGGCTCCGTTTTC
This sequence comes from Thermobia domestica, assembly GCF_964235325.1. NCBI lineage: Eukaryota > Metazoa > Arthropoda > Insecta > Zygentoma > Lepismatidae > Thermobia > Thermobia domestica. The sequence goes on from NC_137467.1 coordinate 159,025,551, forward strand.
GAGTTATTAGGTTTTAAGTATGTTGACCTTTGACCTCGATGGTCATTATTATGGAACTTGTAGTAGTTGATGACCAGTTACTAGATTTGGAAACATCATCTCAATGTGTGGCTCCGTTTTCGAGTTATTAGGTTTTAAGTATGTTGACCTTTGACCTCGATGGTCAATATTTTGGATCTTGTAGTACCTGATGACCAATTACTAGATTTGGAAACAGCATCTCAATATGTGGCTCCGTTTTCGAGTGATTAGGTTTTAAGTATGTTGACCTTTGACCCCGATGGTCAATGTTTTGGATCTTGTAGTACCTGATGTCCAATTACTAAATGTGGAAACACCATCTCAATATATGGATCCGTTTTCGAGTGATTAGGTTTTAAGTAGGTTGACCTTTGACCTCGATGGTCAATGTTTTGGATCTTGTAGTACCTGATGACCAATTACTAGATTTGGAAACAGCACCTCAATATATGGCTCAGTTGTCGTGTTATTAGGTTTTAAGTATGTTGACCTTTGACCTCGATGGTCAATGTTTTGGATCTTGTAGTACCTGATGGCCTATTACTAGATTTGGAAACACCATCTCAATATGTGGCTCCGTTTTCGAGTGATTAGGTTTTAAGTATGTTGACCTTTGACTTCGATGGTCATTATTTTGGAACTTGTAGTAGTTGATGACCAATTACTAAATGTGGAGACACGACCTCGATATGCGGCTCCGTTTACGAGTGATTGGGTTTTTAAGTGTCATACAAAGGGCGTATCCCACATAAACTATAAGACCCAGGTAGAAATAAGTGTGGTATTCTTTACCAGCATGGTCGAATCGGAAATGTAAATGTTTCTGCGCATGCGTGTTATTTTTTTCTTCTCTGCTCTATTATGTTGCTATAAAGTGCTCGTAAAAGAGAACGGGGGTGTTATGTCCTATTTTATGTTTCTGCGCATATGCTCATAAAAGTGCTCATAAATGGGAACGGATACACTCCTGCTATGTTGTATGTGCTATGTTATGTGTTCGTATTCTACACAGCAATGTGGCATGTGCGCGGTACGTGAGTCCAGTGGGTGGGGGGACGGCGCCGACCAATCAGCGCGGTACTCCTAAAAGACCGTGCGCGTGGCCGGCCAATCGGTGTGAACTGGGCGGGGTCCGCCACCAGGCGTGGTCCGGTGCCGGCCAATCGGCGGGGGTCCGGCGCCAGCCAGTCAGCGCAGTAGATAGGAGGTCGTAAAAGAGCGTGGCCGGGGGGCGTGGCCTGCATCGACCAATCAGCGTCAAGGGGCGTGGTGGGGGCGTGGCCTGCACCGACCAATCAGCGTCAAGGGGGCGTGGCCGGCCAATCAGCGTCAAGGGGCGTGGCCGGGGGCGTGGCCTCCACCGACCAATCAGCGTCAAGGGGGCATGGCCAGCCAATCAGCGTCAAGGGGCGTGGCGGGGTCACGTGACCTGCGCCAGCCAATCAGCGTCGAGGGTTTGCGCATGCGCAGTAGGAAAAAAAACAGCGCCAAGTGACCCCTCTCTACTGTGTGTGTGTGTGTACCCTTCCTCAGTTTCCTGACATATCCCCCCCCTTGTCGAAATGCTATCTACGCCACTGATGATAGATACTGACAATTGAAATCCAATTAAGGTAAAAGAAGTGTAGAGGGGAGTATCTGATGCTACCGTTGTTTCAGTAAGTACTCTAAAACGTGTTACGATTGAGCGAGAAATAAACAGAATTATGGGAAAGAGCTTTCTTACTCCAAATAAGAAGCGAGTACAACGAAAAACAAAAATCTCATTGAATGATTTTGAGAAATGCGTTATTCGTCGAACAAATAATGAAATCCTTGTTATTCACTATCAAGGACCTTCTTTCAAACCACTGTTGCGAGTTCTTCGAGAAAAAATAATTTTAATGCAAGCACTTGGTGTTTGCAAAAATAATCCATTCCTTAGCATTCAGATGGATTAAGGTTGAAAACAATATATTACTACTTGTTGAAAAAGATGCAGTTTGGTGAGAGAGATTGATTTATTTACAAGCTTTCGATAATTACAGAAGGCAGAACCACCATATAATTAACATGAAAAAGACATGATAATCTAAAAGAAACTTACCTATGTTACTAGCAAAGGTGGAAGAATTATCGTCTCAGGTTTCCATCAATGTTTGCTGTGCACAGTAGATGGCAGCATGTTGGACTTTGCAAAATGTTTGCAAAATGTGTTAACAATCTTAAAGTGTACTGAAGAAATTTCTCGTTGTGTGTAATAGACTTCGTTAGAATGTATACGTAATGTGGATATTCCTGTTACCATGTTAGTGTATTATAACAGATCATCAAAACAAACGCATTTTTATTTTATGTTTTAGGTGACTAGTACCAGAAAACTGTCCTCTTCTTTGTTCGTACTAGTTCTTTCGTACATAGACTTTTTGGAGGGGCATACATAGGCATTCTAAGCCTTTGCCCATAATGTAAAGACGCAGAAAAAGATTTGGTATACGTAACGCAAAGTATGGCACTCTTAAATTATTTGACTTATGTCCTTATTTCGATGTTGCATTGCGAAACAAATACAAGAAAGAGAAAAAAGGATTAATCTCTTTCAAGATAAATTTCTCAGTCTAAGTTAATCTCTATGACCTGCAAAGAACAGTTTTATTTGGTCAGTATCCAAAACAGAAATATATATTCACACCATTAACTTCATTTCAGGCTTATCTTAGGTAAGATGGCAGGACATGACTCTCCCATGATATATCTATATTTTAGTTTATTGTATTAATGCAGTGGTTTACTTGAATAAATTGCTTATGTTCCAAAACCAAGAGGAAATACCACTTAAAACACTACGTCAATTCTACAGTCTTATGTTTATTAAAGGTTTACTGAAAAATGCACATAAAAATGCGATGGCACAACATCTCTCACGATAGAAGTTAACATTTTATTAATATATGAAATATATTCCAGCACTTATGGAAATATGAAAAACTTGATGAATAAAATAGGATTTAAGGTGAGTTATTGATTGGTTCCACCTTTAAAATTAACGTATTTTAATTCACTTTATATTAATTCGTAGGTGTTTGCACGCTTACCGTAAGCGCTAACAATCTCGTCTTCGGTCCCTGGTTCAATTCCCGGAAGGTGAATTCGCTTGAAACATTTTAAAACTCAGGTCAGTCATCCTGAGTCAAGTTTTCCTGTTTCTTCCTCATTCACACTAGGATCGAACCTAAAATAATGGTTCTAAGTATCTCCTTACTTTCTGATTCCTTTCTTGAGCTTTTTCGTGGCTAAGCCATTAGCTTATGCGCCTTTGGCGTGGAAGTTCCAGGTTCGATTCCCGGATGGAGCTCAAGCTGTTTGGATTCCGCGTTAATCAGTAGGTCCACGTCTTGTATAGCCTCTCTCCTGAAAGGGACGTTAAAGTCAAAATCAACTCAACTAAACTCTGATTCCTTTCTCGCTCTGCAATACCACCTGCAGTGTGGTCGCGGAGGGACGTCATTTCTCATACGTAAGGGGCTAATATTGTCATAAATGCAGAAAGCCTACAAAACTATTTCTAATCCTTGCTTACTCGCAGGGGTGGTGTAAAATCATTAACCTTTGTATTCGGGATCTGAGCGATACAGTTTTTTCCTTGCAGATAAAATGTGAGTAATGCTATCTATTTGTAATATTATTATTAGTGTCTCTGTTCTATTTATAAAAAAATGTATACGTGTTTTGTAATGCGTTCATGACTGATTTAGTATGAACGTGATTTATTGTTTATATAAAGTGGTGATTCTAAAATGGTGACCCGGGGGACTAATCTGATACCCAAATACTTACCATGCGTTCGGCAAATAGAAATGAAGCTGTAATTACTCCTACATCTTAAACTCTTGTCTGTAAAATGTAAACTCTTGTAATTTTCCCTGGTACTTAAAACTGCCGGTACCAGGAAGTTTGGCCGAATCAACTCCTTCTCTGATTCGGAAATTCTCACACCAAAAATTAGTGTTAAATTAATTATAATTAAATAGGAGAGTGTGTAAAACGTGAGGAAAATTATGGGAATGGAGCAGAAATTCGACTCGGCTTTGGATTTCATTATGCTATGCGAAGGTTTTGGTTTACTTTTCTTCAACGGCGGTGCTGTTTTTCTCATAATATTGGAGATTAAACCAGTTTTTATGATGACTTGATAGCACATGAAAGTAGTTGAATTTTATTTATTATTCCTTAATGTGTACCATTTTAGTTTATTATCTGTTGAAAGTAGAGAAATAATGAGTGGGCATGATTCATAACTCTTTATGCGTTTACATATATATTATACTTTGTGAATATTAATGATAAATAAGCTATTATGGAGATTTTGACTAAATAAAGACCCTAAAGCTTAACTAGAAAATAATGAAAGGGTGATTCTTTAAAAATTTTTGATGTGATATCACTTGTTTTCTATCACAAATGTGTCATTATTAAAGCGCTAAATATTTGCCTTCACTCCGTTTAAGTTTACATAAGAAATCATGACTCTTTGTGAAAGGTATTTAAAGGCAATTGCCAGGTTGGAAATTATTTTAAAAAATCCAGTGTATTGACTGTAGGAAAATCTTTCATGGTTCTTGTGTGGATCTTAATGAAGAGGATTTTAAGTTTTTAGGAACTTCCGATAAAGGGTGGAGGTGTGAGGGCTGTAGTAAGGTAAGGCGTAAAAGTATGAGTGGTGATTCAACCCAAGATATCAATAACTGTCCATCTTCAAAAGAAATTTACGAGTTACTCTTATCTATTAGGGAAGAAGTAAACACGCTTAAAATGTCAAATAGAAATGTAGAAAATCAGTTAGGTAAATTGTTGGATTTAGCCCATGAAAAACTTGATGAAAATTCCGAACTCCTAAAAAATCAGAATGAATTTCTAAAAAAAATGTATGGAAACAATTCACGACCTTCGTAATGAGAACTTGCGTTTGCAAAAGCAAATTGATAAATAAAATACACAATTGGACGATCTGGACCAGTACAGTAGAAGAAACTCTCGGATATTCATGGTATTCCAGAGCAGCCGAATGAAAACACATTTAAGATTGTTGAATCAGTGGGGCGTGTGCTTGGGATGGAAATTAATAATAGTATGATAGATACATGTCATAGACTGAAAACAAATCAACCTATTCCTGGAATTGTTGTGAAATTTATAAGGAGAGTGGATAGAGACATGGTTATACAGAAACGTAAAGTTAAGCGTAACTTAAACTGTAAGGATTTAGGTTATACCGTTGGTGGACCCGTGTATATTAATCCAGAGTCTTTCGTTAAATAGAAGAATTGTATTTTCCGAAACTTGGAAAATTAAAAAAGAAAAAGAAAACTTTGCATTTGTTTGGGTTGATTGGGCAGGAAATGTAAAACTGAGGAAGAAAGAAAATGATACATATGTGTATACGTTAAAATCTATTGATGAAGTTACAAACTTAGCTTAAAATGGTATATAGTCAATGGGTAATAACAATTTCAGTTTATTTTCAGAATGTAAGAGGTATGAATACCAAGATAGACGAAATATATACGAGTATTCTTTCCTCAAATTACAGTATAATCATGCTAACGGGAACCTAATTATCTGAAAATGTACAGATGGTGATCAGAAAATTGGAAACACCTGAACGAAATTACAACTTACCAGATTAATATGATGTCGGGCCACCTTTCGCCTTCAGAACAGCCTTGATGCGACGTGGGATGGAGGCATAGAGGTTGTGAATGGTAGCAAGTGGAATTTTATACCATTCCTCGTGCAGGGCATCTGCCAGTTCTGTGAGAGAGGATGGAGGTGGAAATCGTCGCCGGAGTCGTGTTTCCAAGACGGACCATAGATGTTCAATTATGTTGAGATCTGGGGATTGGGCGGGCCAGGGGAGGTGTTGAACTTCATCCCGATGACCACGCTGCAACAACGCCAGCTGTGTGAATAGGTGCATTATCATCCTGGAAGATGGCGTCATTGTCCGGGAACAACATCCGGACCATAGGATGCAAGTGGTCTTCTAAAATTGCGACATAATCGTTGGCAGTGATTCGTCCGCTAACTGTGACCACAGGACCCAATGTAAACCATGATATGGCGACCCATAGCATCACCGAGCCGCCGCCATGTTTCACAGTTGGGCGGAGACACTGCAGATCATAATCTTCTTTGGGCGTTCTCCATACATAAACACGACCCGTGGTTGGGAATAGGGTGAAGGATGACTCATCCGACCACATCACACGTTTCCAGTCCTCAACGGTCCAAGTTGCATGCTCGCGGCACCATTTGCGGCGTGCGAAAGCGTTATGGTCCCTGACAAGCGGTTTGGCCCGTGCAACACGACCCCGTAAGTTCATGTCATGTAATTTGCGGCGGACTGTGATTGTCGAAACAGGGTGGGGGAGGTGGTGATTGAGTTTCTCCGTCACTTGCTCCGCAGTGGCACGACGGTTCTGCGTGACAATGCGCTTTAATACCCGGCGTGACCTGTCACTCATGATTTTCTTCCGCCCACTGTTCCGCTTCCCCAATGTGGTTTTCCCGTGTGTTGTGTAGGCCGTCATCACCTTCGACACTGTCCCACGCGACACACCTAACACAGTAGCCACTGTCGTCACACTCACTCCACATAACCGCGCACCAACAATTTGCCCTTTTTGAAAATCTTAGGCGTCTCCCATTTTACTCTACCTCCGTCTGCTGCAGCCACTGGACACTGCTGTTCCACTTCGCCTGACGTAGTATGGAGACCGACCTAACACACCACCACCAGCGGTCCGGCGCTGCTGGCGCCACGACACCACTGCCAACCCATATATCTGACGTGTTGCCAACTACAGGTGTTTCCATTTTTCTGATCACCATCTGTATATGACTCAGAAATTATTGACAACAGATATTTGGTGTTTAGGAATGATCGGAGCTTCAGGAAGGGTGGTGGGTCAATGATAGCGACAAAAAAGTCTTTTTCTGTTACAGAGTTTCATGTAAATAATAAAGATGTTCAAACCGTATGTATTATGACAAATATTGGTACAATTTGGCTTTTAATAATTTGTGTGTATTTCCCGCTGACATCCAAAATTGAGATATATAGCTCGTTCTTTGCCCGGGTTAATGAAATAGTAGATACTTTAACATCCTGTAGAATATTAATTGTTGGTGATTTTAATATTCCAACTATAACAGATTCAAGTTATAACTTATTACTCGGGGATTCAATATGTAAAACCCTCTCAAATTTCTTGGCATTTACACGATCTTCGGTCTAAAAATGATGTAAAAAACAAAGACGATGAGACTTTTTATCTGGTTTTAATAAATATGAGTGAATCATGTAATGTATATACAAGCGAAAATTGTATGGTATTTGCTGATATATTACATCCACCATTACAGCTTGATTTACAAATTAAAAATATGAGGCGGGTTAAAATGAATGATAATATGTTAAAATACAATTATAGCAAAGCAGATTTTGATAATTTTTATAAAGATTTGCAAAAAGAAAGTTGGGGTCAATTATACACTTATAGAGCAAATAATAATTTGAAATGGTGCAATATAATATTTTTATGAAATAATATTTAATTACATCGATAGACATGTACCGAATGTGAAAAGCCATAAAAAGAATTTGTACCCGGTTTAGTTTACTTCTGAGATTATAAGTCTTTTGAAACATAAAGAATATTATAGGAAGCGTAAACAACACTCACAGTATAACTTGGAAATGTTTTTAGACCTGCGCAGGAAATCTAAGACGATGATTAAAAAAGCTTATTCTTTGTATATTCAAAATATAGGGAATAATATTAGTAGAGATACAAATCACTTCTGGAGTTTCATAAAAATAAGAAAAGATGTTTACAAAATCCATCTACTATGTTATATAAGGGTGAATTATTAAAAACAAATAAAAATATTGTTGAGGGTTTCGCTCAATATTTTCATAGTGTGTCTGATGAAAGGTCTTCATTCTACGAATGTAGCACCTCGAATATACCTTTAATAACTCACTGCCTGGTTATAAAAAAAGTGAGTGAGAAAGAATGTAAGGAAACAATAAAGAAAACTCGATCAACAAGATCTAGTGGTCCAGATAATATACCATCTTATATCTTTAAGGGTTGTGTAGAAGTTTTGGTAACTCCTCTTTGCTATATTTATAATCTCATTTTGGTTACTGGGTGTTTTCCTGAATGTTGGAAAATTAGTAAGTGACTCCGATGGATAAATCTGGGAATCCGAAAGATATTACAAACTATAGGCCTATTTCATTAATATCGATGCCGTCTAAAATATTTGAACACATATTGTACAGTAAGATATTTAATCATGTTAAATCATACATAGTAGAGTGTCAACATGGTTCCTTACCGGGGAGATCCACTAATACGAATCTAACTAACCTTTCGCAGTTCATTTTGGACTCCTTGAACGGAAACAGTTGTTCTATTGATGTAATATATACCGAATTTGCGAAGACATTTGACAAATTAGATCATAACATATTGCTTAACAAATTAGCAAATTTGAGCTTATCAGAAGCGTTATAAACTCTAATTAAATCCTATTGAAGAGAACGTGTACAGTTTGTTACTTATAATGGGCTATGTTCAGATAGATACGTGATTCATTCAGGAATACCTCAAGGGTCTAAACTGGGTCCACTCTTTTTCCTTTTGTTTATTAATGATTTGCCTGGCGTTATAAAATATTCCAAATGTCTGTTGTACGCGTATGACTTAAAAATATTTCGGGCAATAAATAATATGGAAGACGCAAAGAAATTACAAAATGATCTTGACAGTTGTTACGAATGGAGTATTGATAATAAATTACAATTTAACGTTAAAAAATGTTCTCTTATTACTTTTTCACGACAGAGTGAACCAGCTCAATATAATTATAAAATTTACAATGAAATATTACAAAGGTCGACACAAATTAAGGATTTGGGTGTTACTTTAGATACAAAATTAAAATTTAATCTACATATTGATAGAATTGTTAATGAATCCTATAAAGCTTTAGGATTCATAATTAGGAATTCAAAGGAATTAAATAACGCAGAAGTGTTAGTTAAGTTATTTAATTCATTAGTTAGAAGTAAATTAGATGCTTCATTAGTGTTATCATAAGGGAATTTAATTGTACGTCTCTGGTGAAAAGGAGGGAAATAATGCATAATGTTTTTCTGTTTAAAATTATTAATGGTATTATAGTTAATCAAGATTTTCTGGAAATGTTAAATTTTAGCACTAGTAGATATTTAAGAGTACGAATGCCATTTGTTATACCTAAATCTAAAACAATCTCCCACAAAAATTCACCACTTGTGAGACTTTGTAAGAAACATAATGATATTATAAAATCTGGAATAATCGTGGATTTTACAATGTGTTTGTAGCAGTATATAAAATTGATTCAATTGTTTTTGAACCCTGTTTATGTAATGTAATGATTATGTTATTGCATTCAAAAAAGAAAAAAAATAGCCTGCATGAATTTGCTATTTTAGACTTTTTCTTTTTTGTTTTTTTCTTATATTTATTTTAATCTAATAGATTACTTAGCAATTTCACAATTGCATATTGAATTTGTATTCACCTGTTGTAATTGGAGCAATTGGCTCTGTAATAGGTGTGTGTGTTAAATAAATAAATAAATAAAATTCAAATGGAAAACTCTGTATAAATACCTGTGTTCACCCTACAACTTAGATTGTTTCTCACTTGCTGTTCATATTCTTGATGTATCATCCTTGCTCTTACAGTACTTCCTTTTGTACACACTACACTGTGTTCTAAATGATTACAACATAACACTTCCCAAAAAGTGTTTTGGTAATATTTTTGTTCCCGGGAAGTAATACAGGCATTTGTATACATTACCGAATGCACAAATCCTGTAAGTGTCTTGGCGTGGCTAGAATTATAGCCCAGCGACAAAACACACCCATCTTATGTCTTACACTGAAAGAAAGACTTGATCAAAGGTAAACTAGTTTGATCTATTTGGGTTTAGGGGAAGGTAGGAACAGACTGGAAGGAAAAAAATTAAAGAAAAATCTGGCTGTCAATGTGAATGTCCGTACGTAAATATTCTTATCTCTCTTGTCTCTATTGACATAACTCTATACAACTAGAAATTAAATATCTATAATTGGCTCAGCCTCCACTTGAAATGAAGTTACTGAAATAACCTTCACGTCCCTCAAGAATTTATACTATTATTATTTTCCCTCCAAACAAAATAAAAATTAAAATTACAAAAAGTTCGTATTAAAAACCTTCTGCTCAATAATATATCTATATGACCACTAATAAATACCTGCTCGTTATGTCTAGTACTGGTTCATATCAAAGAATATTAAATGAATAGATCGAGGAATTTGAATGGAGATTAATTTTATTACAAATTAATATTCTAATTTTGGAGGTGGGATGAAGACTACAATCTCAGGACACTACTCCGCCCCTATAGACATCGAAATCTCCTGCTTGCCTTTCCCCAATAACAAATTGAGAAAGGAAGAATTCAAGCAAACTTCCAATTTTCCTAATTTCATTAATTATTTAATATCTCTCTAATTTAAAAGGGACCTGTGGAAATACGGTTTACAGGAAACAATTAATCCTGGCCCGTACTCCTTACATTTCAAAGACTAGACCTTGGCTCACAGAACACAGTCTGGCCTACCCTGATTCTGAGACTCCAAATTTAGTCTGCATGACAGTTGCAGTGAGAAATCTCTAATCATTCACAGCACTTAATTGTGCTAATAAATACACAGGGGATCGAACCGAAACGCATTCGCATTCAAATAAAAAGTTCCTCCACCAGTATGACGGAACCAATTCCTAATTCTATTCGAGCTTCACTCATATCCGACATAGAATCCATAGGAAGCTTATATACTTCCATTCTGATGATCCAATAAATGTTCCATGTAGCCTCTATTATAGGAGTGTGATCAAACTTCTAAGAAACAAGGTTAATTCCTAATTCCCGAGTATGGCTTAAGCTATGTTATGGCCTACACCCAATTGCTTTAGGGACATCTGTGTTGTAACAGAATCTCCAATTTGACTACATACAGTAACTAACAACAGGGGATTCTCTGCATACTGCACTACTCATATCCAGTGCAGCAAACTGTCTGGCCTAGATCACATACTCAAGGACTCCTACAACGCACAGCGACGAAAGAAACAGAAAAGTTAAAAATAAGGACGCCCCTCAGGAAAGCCCATGTCCTGACAGAGAGTAAGGCATCAACCGTCTGTCTACATGCCTCTCTTCACAAGCTATTAGTACACTAAAGCGTCTGTTGGATGTAGGTGTGTACCGCGGCTTCTATCTTTTACGAAAGACATTTATACGCGATTTTTGCCAATGTGTGAAATAGAAGGAAAGAAGGGTAAGTTAGAAGATAGAAAAGCGCGAGAGAAGATTATTTTGTTTTGATAGAGTGATAAAAAACCTTGAAACCAGGAAAAAACCCTCTGTCGGTCATGCTGCATGCAATAAGCAATTTACATGGCAAACCCACTCTGGGAAGGGGTGGTGAAAATCCATGTAAACAAGCCTGTAGTAGAAAATTAAGTTATGAAATTTGTTAATTTTTAATAAAAATCTGTTATGTCTGTAATGGGGAGAGTTTAGTTAGTGGGACATCTGTTATTTTTTAAGCATGCAAACTTGTATTCATTGTCCACGGCCTCGCCAGGTCGTCATCGGTTTGCATCATTCACAGTTGCGTTAATTACCCCTGCTCTATACTGTTATCTCCGCACTGTTTCTTCTGCTTTAATGGTGGGCTGTCTGTGGTTTAATTTCTCTTCACAGTATCTGCGTAAGTGCTGCTGATGGAGATTTGTCCTGAAGTGGTTGTGATTGCATTGACTGTATTTCCGAAGATTTTTCTAGATGCTGCTTGCATTGTTATAGTTAGATTTCTGCGTTGTTGGTGGCTTGTGGTTGTTGTAAGTATGTATATGGTCCAAGTTACTATTTTGTTTGTGGCTATTTCAGTTGCTTCTTTTATCCATTTCTTCATTTCGCTGTTGAGTTCGCTTGTGGGATGTGGGTGTTTGTGTTGACTGGTGGTCCTGATAGTTGGATCTGATTTGTCTTCTATTGTTATTAGTGGTGGTGGTCTTTTTGGTTGTAGCGCTTTCGGTCTTCTTGGGCAACTACTGCCACCAGTACGGTGGGGTTCGCTGATGCATGTGGCACAGAAGTTGTTGTTCCTGGGTTTGTTGCACTCTTCTTTGTGTTGCTTGCCACAGCGGTTGTAGACTCTCTCCACTTTGCACCAGTACCTCAGATTTCCGTACTAGTAGCAGATATAGCATGGCATCGGCGTAGGAAGCGTCCACGATGTTTCTACTTTGTAGTGTTTCTGTTGTATATTCACTCCGGTTGGTAGTAGTTGGTTCACTTGCTGGGGGTTTTCAGAGAAAATTCTAACTAGTGGCGTTGGGCCTCTGTCCGTTTTGATCCTTGTGATATTCCTGATATTAAGTTTTTGTTTAATAAATTATATTTTTATTTCCCGCACATGTAAGTTGGTTGGTACACTTTTTACAACGGATGTATTGGGTGTCGTTTCTTCTGGTTTGCTTCCTCGTGCTCCTGGTCTCTGGTTCAACGACACGTACATCGTGGTTTTCGATATTATTATTTGGCAGGGGTAAAGAATGGACTTGATTGCTTGTTGTTTTGGGTAGTCGTTGCTCTGTCTTCTGTTTTTGTCTGGGTGTTTGGTCCTGAAGAGGGCCAGTGTGTGTTTGCTTTTCTTCGTGGGTGGCTTCTTTCTTCTGTCTTCTTGGCTTCACCAGGGTGAAGCCGTTTCATTTTTCTGCAGCTCTTTCTTCCTTGGTTTCTTGGTATATATATATATATATATATATATATATATATATATATATATATATATATATATAAACCAGTGTTGGGCAAATTTAAATTGAATTAACAATTGACAATTAATCTGTAAATTTAATTGTTAATTGCAATTAACAATTGAAGTAGGGAATGGTTATTTGTTAATTGCAATTGGTCATTAATAAAGGAGAATCAATTGCAATTGATCAATCTATTGAAAGTAATTGCAGTGGAAAGTAATTGCAATTGAATCCAGTCATTTAATTCCAATTGATTTCCACAGCAATTACTTTGAATTGATTGATCAATTGCAATTGATTTTCACTGATTAACTTTCAACACTGTAGTTCAGAGAGGGCGTCAGCAATGACAACTTTAGCCACGACCAACTGACCCACCATCCATCATGATCTTTGACCACCGTGACCCACTGTGACCCACCACCCACTATGATGCACTCTCACCCACCCACTGTGACCCACAGACCCACCAAACCGCATTGTCATCAACTCTGACTCATGATCCACGCCCTCTTCTCTACTGACTAAAAGTTCAAACTTGTAATGTAACAAGTCTATGAAATTATCACTCATCGGAGTTTGGATTTCTACAATCAATCGCTCAAGCACCGCCCTATAACAATAACGGTGAAATCGCGGGACGTAAAACTGAAATAACGGTGGATCTGACTTTCTAATATAAATAAAATAAAGAGTTAATTTGTGTATCTGTGTGCGGCCTGTGGACAAGACGAGTGGACCGAAAGTTTTCAAAATTTGATCACGGGTAGTTTGGTCTAGGCCCCAGATCAAGACGAAGAGTTTTTTTTTTAATTTCGAACTATGGGTTCTCAGGGGTAAAATGACCGATATTAGTGTCAAATCCATAGTTTTCACGGTCGCTGAGATCAATGGTGACACTACCATTAGCGATGACTTTCAAATTCAACCACCATTGTATGCGGGTCTTGGGACAACAGACGGGGGAATTTCGAGACATGTAAAAATAATCCACAATGACCGATATTAGTGTCAAATCCGTAGTTTTCGCGGTCGCTGAGATCAATGGCGATACTTTCATTAGCGATGGTTTTCAAATTCAGCCATCATTGTATGCACGCCGGGAGTCACGAGGCTGGAGAATTACGAGACATGTAAAAATAATGGAAAATGACCGATATTAATGTCAAATCCATAGTTTTCGCTGTCGTTGAGATCAATGGTGATACTTCCACAGGCGTTGACTTCCAAATTTTGCCCCGATAGGCTGCGGGCCAGAGGCGTTGTTTTTTCAAAATTGGAACCAGAGGATCATCAGAGCTTTTATCTTCTATGTAAAAGTAGTAAAAAATGGCAGATGTTAGTGTCACATTCATAGTTTCGCGGTATCGGCTGTGGCCAGAGGCGATTTTTACGCGTGTCAAGTTGGACCAACCACCAACACCAAAACGACCGGAACATATCTCAGAATTATGGGCTATTTATGGGCTAATTAGTTGCTCTAATCCCAATTTTTGGGCTCCTACTGTTTAGCGGGAAATCGGATTCAAAGTGGGCGAGTCCAGCTTGATATCAAGCTAGAACCCCCCATATGGTTAGAATGGTCCGATCGAAAAAATTCAAACGCCAGAATTATGGGCTATTTATGGGCTAATTAGTTGCTCTAATCCCAATTTTTGGGCTCCTACTGTTTAGCGGGAAATCGGATTCAAAGTGGGCGAGTCCAGCTTGATATCAAGCTAGAACCCCCCATATGGTTAGAATGGTCCGATCGAAAAAATTCAAACGCCAGAATTATGGGCTATTTATGGGCTAATTAGTTGCTCTAATCCCAATTTTTGGGCTCCTACTGTTTAGCGGGAAATCGGATTCAAAGTGGGCGAGTCCAGCTTGATATCAAGCTAGAACCCCCCATATGGTTAGAATGGTCCGATCGAAAAAATTCAAACGCCAGAATTATGGGCTATTTATGGGCTAATTAGTTGCTCTAATCCCAATTTTTGGGCTCCTACTGTTTAGCGGGAAATCGGATTCAAAGTGGGCGAGTCCAGCTTGATATCAAGCTAGAACCCCCCATATGGTTAGAATGGTCCGATCGAAAAAATTCAAACGCCAGAATTATGGGCTATTTATGGGCTAATTAGTTGCTCTAATCCCAATTTTTGGGCTCCTATTGTTTAGCGGGAAATCGGATTCAAAGTGGGCGAGTCCAGCTTGATATCAAGCTAGAACCCCCCATATGGTTAGAATGGTCCGATCGAAAAAATTCAAACGCCAGAATTATGGGCTATTTATGGGCTAATTAGTTGCTCTAATCCCAATTTTTGGGCTCCTACTGTTAAGCGGGAAATCGGATTCAAAGTGGGCGAGTCCAGCTTGATATCAAGCTAGAACCCCCCATATGGTTAGAATGGTCCGATCGAAAAAATTCAAACGCCAGAATTATGGGTTATTTATGGGCTAATTAGTTGCTCTGATCCCAATTTTTGGGCTCCTACTGTTTAGCGGGAAATCGGATTCAAAGTGGGCGAGTCCAACTTGATATCAAGCTAGAATCCCCAATACGGCTAAAATGGTCCAATCGAATAAATTCAAACGGCAGAATTATCGGCTATTTATGGGCTAATTAGTTGTTCTGATCCCAATTTTTGGCTCCTACTGTTTTATCGGGAAATCGGATTCAAAATGGGCGAGTGCAGCTTGATATCAAGCTAGAACCCTCCATATGGTTAAAATCGTCCGATCGAAAAAATTCAAACGCCTGAATTATGAACTATTTATGGGCTAAATAGTTGCTCAAATCTCAATTTTTGGGCTCCTACTGTTTAACGTGAAATCGGATTCAAAATGCGCGAGTCTAACTTGATATCAAGCTAGATTCCCTCATATGGTTACGGTTAGAATGGTCCGATCGAAAACGTTCAAGTGCCATAATTATGCTCGATTTATGGGCTAATTAATTGCTCTAATCCCAATTTTTGGGCTCCTACTGTTTAGCGGGAAATCGGATTCAAAATGGTCGAGTGCAGCTTGATATCAAGCTAGAACTCCCCATACGGTTAAAATGGTCCAATCGAAAGAATTCAAACGCTAGAATTATGGACTATGTATGAGCTAATTAGTTGCTCTAATCCCAATTTTTGGGCTCCTACCTTTTAGTGCAAAATCGGAATCAAATTCTGCGAGTCTAGCTTGACATCAAGTAAAAACTCTCCATATGGTTAGACATCTCGAATCGAAGAAAATCAAACGTCAGAGATATGGGCTATTTATGTTCTAATTGATGCTGTAATTCCGAGTTTAGGGCTGCTACGTTTTAGCAGGAATTCCTTATCAAATTGTGAGATTTAGCTTAACTTCTTGCTATAAACCTAGGGCTATAACACTCCGATCAAAAGAAATAAAACGTCGGAATTATGGGTTATTTGTATTCTAAATTGTTGCTCTAATGTCGAGTTTTTTCTTCTATCGTTAGCAAGAAATCTCAAGCAAGATTGGTATTGATTTTTAGATAAGTTGGGATGATACTTTCAAAGTTGCAGTGAGAAAACATCGATGTTTATTAACTGAAAATTGATTTATTTGCACTCTCCGCAAATGTAAATCTATATCTCTACAAGTAAATCCATGAATTCTTTTTTCACGTGTGTATGTTCATTATGTTTTTAAGTAAATAGTGTATATATAGAATTTATATAGTGAAATATCATTATTTATTAAATCAATTTTTTTTCTAAGGAAAAGCCTCTTTGCCGTTGCTGGGGGCCGCAGTCAGTGGCACAGTGGTAGAGCGTTTGTATCTTGTGCGTGTGATTCCTGGTTCCATCCCAGATCACGCCAATTGATCTTTGTGGTTGACAAACACCATGTACTTGGGTTTTATCGGCATATCTACCGCTGTGCCATTGCGGGCCCCAGCAACGATGAAGAGGCATTTCCTATAAACTAAAAAAAATATTTAAAAAACAATATGATATTTCACCATATAAATTCTATATATACACTACTTGCTTCCAGACATACTGAACATATAAACGTGAAAAGACATTTCATAAATTTACTAGTAGAGATATATATTTGCATTCGCGAAGAATGCAAAAAAAATCAATTTTCAGTTAATAGATATCGACGTTTTCTCACAGCAACTTTGCAACTATCATCCCACGTTATCTAGAAATCAATACCAATCTTGCATGAGATTTCTTGCGAACGATAGAAGAACTAAAATCGACATTAGAGGAACTAATTAGAAAACAAATAAACCATAATTCCGGCATTTTAATTATTTGATTATTTATAGCACTAGGTTTATAGCTAAAAGTTATGCCAAATCCCACAATTTGATGAAGAACTCCTGCTAAACGGTAGCAGCCCCAAACTCGGAATTAGAGCACCAATTAACCCAAAAATAGCCCATAATACCGGCGTTTGAGTTTTTTTGGATCGGACCATTGTTACCGAATCGGAGGTTCTAGCTTGATGTCAAGCTAGACTCGCCTGTTTTGTTTGCCAATTCCCGCTAAACATTAGGATCCAAGAAATAGAATAACAGCAACACATTAACTCATAATTCTGGCGTTTGAATTTTTTCGACCGGACCATTCTAACCCTAACTACATGGGGGTTCTGGCTTGATATCAAGTTAGACTCGCCATTTTGAATCCGATTTCCCGCTAAACAGTAGGAGCCCGAAAATTGGGATTAGAGCAACTAATTAGCCCATAAATAGCTCATAATTCTGGCGTTTGAATTTTTTCGATCGGACCATTCTAACCGTAACCGAATGCGAGGTTCTAGGTTGATATCAAGCTAGACTTGCCCATTTTGAATCTGATTTCCCGCTAAACAGTAGGAGCCCAAAAATTGGGATTAAAGCAACTAATTAGCCCATAAATAGCTCATAATTCTGGCGTTTGAATTTTTTCGATCGGATCTTTTTAACCGTATGCGGGGTTCTAGTTTGGTATCAAGCTAGACTCGCCCATTTTGTATCCGATTTCCCGCTAAACAGTAGGAGTCCAAAAATTGGGATTAGAGCAACTAATTAGCCCATAAATAGCCCATAATTCTGGCGTTTGAATTTTTTCGACCGGACCATTCTAACCCTAACTACATGGGGGTTCTGGCTTGATATCAAGTTAGACTCGCCATTTTGAATCCGATTTCCCGCTAAACAGTAGGAGCCCGAAAATTGGGATTAGAGCAACTAATTAGCCCATAAATAGCTCATAATTCTGGCGTTTGAATTTTCTCGATCGGACCATTCTAACCGTAACCGAATGCGAGGTTCTAGCTTGATATCAAGCTAGACTTGCCCATTTTGAATCTGATTTCCCGCTAAACAGTAGGAGCCCAAAAATTGGGATTAAAGCAACTAATTAGCCCATAAATAGCTCATAATTCTGGCGTTTGAATTTTTTCGATCGGATCATTTTAACCGTATGCGGGGTTCTAGTTTGGTATCAAGCTAGACTCGCCCATTTTGTATCCGATTTCCCGCTAATCAGTAGGAGTCCAAAAATTGGGATTAGAGCAACTAATTAGCCCATAAATAGCCCATAATTCTGGAGTTTGAATTTTTTCGATCGGACCATTTTAACCGTAACCATATTGGGTCTTTTAGCTTGATATCAAGTTAGAATTGCCCATTTTAAATCCGATTTCCTACTAAACAATAGGAGCCCAAAAATTGGGATTAAAGTAAATAAGTAGTCCATAAATAGCCCATAATTCTGGCGTTTGAATTTCTTCGATCGGACCATTCTAACCGTAACCGTATGGGAGGTTCTAGCTTCATATCAAACTAGACTCGCCTATTTTGAATCCGATTTGCCGGTAAACAGTAGGAGCCCAAAAATTGGGATTAGAGCAACTAATTACCCCATAAATAGAACATAATCCTGGCGTTTGAATTTTTTTGGATCGGACCATTCTAACCGTAACCGAATGGGAGGTTCTAGCTTGATATCAAGCTAGACTCGCCCATTTTGAATCCGATTTCCCGCTAAACAGTAGGAGTCCAAAAATTGGGATTAGAGCAACTAATTAGCCCATAACTAGCCCACAATTCTGGCTTTGAATTTTTTTCGATCGGACAATTTTAACCGTAACCAAATTGGGTCTTTTAGCTTGATATCAAGTTAGACTTGCCCATTTTAAATCCGATTTCCTACTAATTAATAGGAGCCCAAAAATTGGGATTAAAGTAAATAAGTAGTCCATAAATAGCCCATAATTTTGGCGTTTGAATTTTTTCGATCGGACCATTCTAACCGTAACCGTATGGGAGGTTCTAGCTTGATATCAAGCTGGACTAGCCCACTTTGAATCCGATTTCCTGCTAAACAGTAGGAGCCCAAAAATTGGGATTAGAGCAACTAATTAGCCCATAAATAGCCCATAATTCTGGCGTTTGAATTTTTTCGATCGGACCATTCTAACCATATGGGGGGTTCTAGCTTGATATCAAGCTGGACTCGCCCACTTTGAATCCGATTTCCCGCTAAACAGTAGGAGCCCAAAAATTGGGATTAGAGCAACTAATTAGCCCATAAATAGCCCATAATTCTGGCGTTTGAATTTTTTCGATCGGACCATTCTAACCATATGGGGGGGTTCTAGCTTGATATCAAGCTGGACTCGCCCACTTTGAATTCGATTTCCCGCTAAACAGTAGGAGCCCAAAAATTGGGATTAGAGCAACTAATTAGCCCATAAATAGCCCATAATTCTGGCGTTTGAATTTTTTCGATCGGACCATTCTAACCATATGGGGGGTTCTAGCTTGATATCAAGCTGGACTCGCCCACTTTGAATCCGATTTCCCGCTAAACAGTAGGAGCCCAAAAATTGGGATTAGAGCAACTAATTAGCCCATAAATAGCCCATAATTCTGGCGTTTGAATTTTTTCGATCGGACCATTCTAACCATATGGGGGGTTCTAGCTTGATATCAAGCTGGACTCGCCCACTTTGAATCCGATTTCCCGCTAAACGGTAGGAGCCCAAAAATTGGGATTAGAGCAACTAATTAGCCCATAAATAGCCCATAATTCTGGCGTTTGAATTTTTTCGATCGGACCATTCTAACCATATGGGGGGTTCTAGCTTGATATCAAGCTGGACTCGCCCACTTTGAATCCGATTTCCCGCTAAACAGTAGGAGCCCAAAAATTGGGATTAGAGCAACTAATTAGCCCATAAATAGCCCATAATTCTGGCGTTTGAATTTTTTCGATCGGACCATTCTAACCATATGGGGGGTTCTAGCTTGATATCAAGCTGGACTCGCCCACTTTGAATCCGATTTCCCGCTAAACAGTAGGAGCCCAAAAATTGGGATTAGAGCAACTAATTAGCCCATAAATAGCCCATAATTCTGGCGTTTGAATTTTTTCGATCGGACCATTCTAACCATATGGGGGGTTCTAGCTTGATATCAAGCTGGACTCGCCCACTTTGAATCCGATTTCCCGCTAAACAGTAGGAGCCCAAAAATTGGGATTAGAGCAACTAATTAGCCCATAAATAGCCCATAATTCTGGCGTTTGAATTTTTTCGATCGGACCATTCTAACCATATGGGGGGTTCTAGCTTGATATCAAGCTGGACTCGCCCACTTTGAATCCGATTTCCCGCTAAACAGTAGGAGCCCAAAAATTGGGATTAGAGCAACTAATTAGCCCATAAATAGCCCATAATTCTGGCGTTTGAATTTTTTCGATCGGACCATTCTAACCATATGGGGGGTTCTAGCTTGATATCAAGCTGGACTCGCCCACTTTGAATCCGATTTCCCGCTAAACAGTAGGAGCCCAAAAATTGGGATTAGAGCAACTAATTAGCCCATAAATAGCCCATAATTCTGAGATATGTTCCGTGCGTTTTGGTATTGGTGGTTGGTCTAACTTGACACGCGTGCGATTTTTTCACAATTCGAACCAAGGAGGTCTCAGGGATCGTCTACCGGGACATGTAAAAGAAGAAGAAAATGACCAATATTTGTGTCGAATCCATATTTATCGGGGTTGCTCAGATGTATAGTGACACGTGTCTCCATAGTGTTTACGTTCAAATTCAGCCTCCATCGGCCTTCCCAATGAAAACACATGTACGTTGTTATATATATATTCACACAAAATATATCCAATTTTAGAAATGTTTCTTAATTGTTCTTTCGTTGTTCAGTTTTTTACATTGATATTTTATCTGATCCGTGCGAACAACGGGCATAACAGCTAGTACGAAATGGTAAAGTGTTTGTCATGGACCAAATTACAATGAATTCAATTATATAGATAATTATTATAATTATCATTGATAATTATATCTTTGTTGAATTATAGATACAATTTCAGTGGAAAAATAATAAAATTTGAGAGTCTCAAGTCAACGTAAACTAGTCCACGGTAAAGGAAAAAAGTATAAAATTTTCCATATAACTAAGCGTACCGTCCAAACTTAAAATTTCCATGTAAATAAACTTACAATACAAATTAGATGTCTCTTTTTCTCCCAACTTGATTTCATTGTGCTCTGAACACTAAACACAAGCTTCAGCAATTATTATAATAGAAAACAGTGGATATATAATGCGAAGCACTGTATTTTATTCTCAACTAATATCGATCGTTTTCGATTTTTTTTTTTTTAACAAATCAACTCACTACCAATTTCCCATACGTAGAAAGTCCTCCCTTCTATAAAATAGATTTTTTTAAAAAATGCAAGTATATTTTCTGTTTATTTTTAGCTCCATAAATTGATGTCGAGTTTCGTGTCGAGCCGAGCATGACAAATAGCAACCTAGTTCAGCTCGTTTTAACTCGTTTTGAAATCATGATCTGAATTTACTGGAAAGCAAAAGCCATGAGAAATGTAAGCAGTAATATGGAATACTTTTAGTGGTGCTCACGACAGGGTTGCATTTTGTCTCGTACTTTTAATACATCTCCAGAGGTACTGTTAGTGCATCTCGTATCGTATCGATAGCGAAACGACTATAGATTGTTAAAACAAGACAGCGTCATATGCAGTGAGCACCGGTGTCATTAACTTGTTCCGCCACCAACGAATTTCGAGATGGTTTCTTTTGCATCGTTTTGTGTCATTTTGTACGCCTATTCTCACTTTTTGTGCCATCGCAAGTGGGTCAAACTGGGTCTACAAATATGGCGGAACAAGTTAATGTTGTTCCGCCACCAACGAATTTTGAGGTGGTTTCCCTCATATCGTTTTGTGTCGTTTTGTGCGAATACTTCCACGTTTTGTGCGTCATGGGAAGAGGATTAACATAAATGTCCAAGGTGGGACGAAAATGACCTACTTTTCCGCCCCCAACGAACTTCAAGGTCGTTTTCGCATCGTTTAGTGCCAGTTTCTTGCCGTTTTGAGCGCGTATTTTCATGTTTAGTCCATCACTGTGAGTAGGTCAAAATGGGCCTCGAAGGTGGGGCGAAAATGACCCACTGCTCCGCCACTAGCGAATTTCCAAATCCTTCCTTTTACATCGGCTAGTGTCTGTTTTGTGCCGTTTCGTGCCCCTATTTCGACATTTTGTGCGTTACCGAAAGTGTGTAAAAATGGACCTCCAAAGTGTGAGGAAAATGACCCATTGTTCCGCCACTATCGAATTTCTAGGTCGTTTCTTACGCATCATTTAGTAACTATTTTTTAAAGTTTTCTGCGCCTACTTCCTCGTCTTGTGCACCACCGGAAGTGAGTTAACCGGGCCTTCAAAGTGGGAGTTAAATGACCCACTGTTCCGCCACCAACGAATTTCGAGGTACATTCTTTCACATCGTTTTGTGCGTGCTTTCTGCCGTTTCGTGCACCTTTTCCCACGTTTTGTGCGTCACCGGAAATGAGTCAACACGGGCCTACAAAAATTTTGGAACACGTTAATGCTGTTCCGCCATCAACGAATTTCGAGGTGGTTTCTTTCGCAACGTTTAGTGCCATTTTTGTGTCGTTTTGTTCACCTATTTCCACGTTTTGTGCGTCACCGGAAGTGGGTCAAAATGGACTTCCAAGATGGGACGAAAATAAATCGCCCCACCTTCGAGGCCCATTTTGACCTACTCCCAGTGACGCACTAAACATGAAAATACGCGCTCAAAACGGCAAGAAACTGGCACTAACTGATGCGAAAACGACCTCGAAGTTCGTTGGGGGCGGAAAAGTAGGTCATTTTCGTCCCACCTTGGACATTTATGTTAATCCTCTTCAAGTTTCGCCATTATCGAATTTCGAAGTCGTTAATTTCACATTCTTTCATGCTTGTTTTGTGCCATTTTGTACGCCTATTTTGACGTTTTGTGAGTCACAGAAAGAGGGTCAAAATGGGCTTTCAAGGTGGGATGAAAATGACCCACTGTTGCGCCACTATCGAATTTCTGGGTCATTGTTCAGTGTTCAGTGCATTGTTCAGTGCATTATTTGTATCGTTTCTGCGCATATTCTCACTTTTTGTGCGCAACCGAAAGTTGGTGAAAGAGGACGTACAAATATGTCAGAAAAGACAAATTCATCCCAATTTCAAGGCTCATTTTGGCCCACTTCCACTGACGCACAAAACAACTCAAATCACGCTCAAAAAAATCTGAAGTTAACGACCTCGACATCAGATGGTGACGGAACAGCATTAACTTATTCCGCTATACTTCTACATCATTTTGACCCATTTTCGTTGTAGCACTAAAGTGGAAATAGGTGCAAAAAACGGTACAAAACAAACACTATACGATGCGAAAGAATCGACTTCCAAATTCGATAGTGGCGGAACAGTGAGCCATATAACTCATACTTCAAAGACCCGTTAAACTCACCTCGGGTGATGTATAAGACAAGAAATGGGTGCAGAAAACTTTTCTTAAATAGGTACTAAACGATACGAAAGAAACGACATAGGAATTCGATATTGTCGGAACAGTGGGTCATTTTTGTCACACTCTGGAGGCCCATTTTGACACACTTCTGGTGACGCACAAAACGTGAAAATAGGGGTACAAAACGGCACAAAACAGGCACTAGTAGATGCGAAAGGAAAAACCTCGAAACTCGGAAGTGGCAGAGCAGTGAGTCATTTAACTCCCACTTTGAAGGCGCGTTAAACTCACTTCCTGTGACGCACAAGACGGGGAGTTAGGCGCAGAAAACTTTTTAAAAATAGGCACCAAACGATGCGAAAGAAACGACCTAGAAATTCGATAGTGGCGGAGCAGTGGGTCATTTTCGTCACACTTTGGAGGCCAATTTTGACCCACTTCCGGTGACAAAACGTGAAAATACGTGAAAATACGTGTTCAAAATGGCAAGAAACTGGCACTAAACGATTCGAAAGAAACGATCTCGAAATTCCTTGGTGGCGGAACAGTGGGTCATTTTCGTCCGACCTTTGAGACCCATATTAATCCACTTCCCATGACACACAAAACGTGGAAGTAGACGCTCAAAACGGCACAAAACGATGTGAAGGAAATGATCTCGAAATTTGTTGTTGACGGAACAACAATAACTTATTCCGCCACATTTGTAGGCCCATTTTGACCCACTTCTGGTGACTCACAAAATTTGGGAATAGGCGCACAAAGCGACACAAACCACGCACAATGTGTGGGAAACAAAGCACCTCGAAATTCGTTGGTGGCTTGGTTGGGATAACCGATCGACTGGGCTCAATTGAACCGATGGCTTGAGCCGGCTCGGTAGAGACATATCATCGACTCGGCTCGATTGGAGCCAATGGTTCGAACCAGCTCCGTTGAAACGAGTCCATCGGCTGGGTTCGAGTCAGCTCAACTGAGCCAATGGCTCGAACCGACTCGGTTGGGGTAAGCAATCAGCTCGGTTCGGTTCGGTTCGGCTCGGTTTGGTGAGCTGTTGGCTGGGCTCACTTCTCAGTTCGGCTCGATAAGTGAATGACTGTGAGCGAGTCGGTGAGTCATTGACAACCCTAAACCCGGGTCGAGCAGTTTTGAACATGTTTGGCTGCAGTCATATAACTTTTAACAATTTTTGGCTCGAGACCGAACACTTACTCCTTCTGAACTCAAACCTAGAACCTCGTGACCGATGCCCTTGCCTCCTGAAAATTTCTTGACGACCGAGATCGACAGTCAACTAATTTTTAGTATTCAGATACAAATCGCCTATGTTTATACAGGTACACGCTGTTATAATAATAATTAGTTATATTAGTAGTAGTAGCATCATTGATAATTATATTGTCTATGTAGGATACTTGACGAGAGTAGTACTTGAAGTTACACAAAGGATTTAGCTTTGACTCATTTTGGCTCGGCTCGACACAAAACTCGGTCCGAATTCGATTCGAGTTGGGGGAAATTTTTCGAGCCGAGTTCTCGAGTCGAGCTCAAACATGTCTGCTTGAGTCCAGTCGAGTTTTAAACAAAGCTCGCTCGAACCCGCTCGTGCCCATCCCTATTGTATGCATGACGGGCATATAGAGTTCTTTCGAGAGGTATAGAACCATAAAAATGTATTTAAAAATTACTGAGTTTCACGGCTTTCTTTCCAGGGGGCGAAGGGATGGTAGTTATCCGGCATTTCTTATAAGTACCTTATTTGAAATATGTAAAACAGTAACAAGTGGACAACACAATATACACACATCTCCTTATCTTCAGTTTTAGTTGCTGATTTCAATTGCAATTAATAATTAAAATTAACAATTACAAGTTTCAATTATCAATTGCAATTAACAATTAAATGTTTCAATTGCACCCTTTGCGATTGACAATTCACAATTAAAAGTTTCAATTACATGGTGACCAATTAACAATTAACAATTGAAGAAAATTTAATTGCAAATTTTATGATAGAATTCAATTACAATTGAAATTAATTGTTAATTACAAATTGAAATCAATTGCAATTGAAATCAAATGTAATTGATTTTCAGAGCAATTACTTTCAATTGATTGATCAATTGCAATTGATTTGAATTGATTTTGCCCAACACTGATACAAACTAATAACAGTATTCCCATAATAATTTTGTTTGCTGAGCCCAGGGCTGGATTAACCCATCTGAAGGCCCAGGGCAAGAAAAAATATGTTGTCCACACTGATTTCACCTCAGGCCGGTAGCCAGCCCCAAAATGTAGGGGGAGTGCGGTAGTAGTTACGGGGCCCTGACCCAACCATATTATAGTTCATAACCATAATATAATTCCTTGGCAAGCCTTCCGTGAAAAGTTTAGGGGGCCAAAGAAATTTAGGGGGCCCTGCCCACCCTAGCTCCCCGTCAATACAGGACTGCTTCACCTAATACATTTCTATAAAAGTACAGTAGAAAAGTTAAGGGAATTGGTTTCATTTTTTTTTTTTTTGGTCATATTTTATTTTATGATGAAGATTGTATCTTCATGATTCTTCTTAGATAGCCAGTTGAGACTTGGATCAGAGTGGGGGCTCGTGACCACCTCGAACGTGCAGAACAGTCTAATGTTATAACAAGAGTTAGATTATTATATAAGAAAGAAAGAGTAAAAATAAATATACGAGTTCGTTCAATTGTATAAAAATAACGAACACTTTAGCTTAAAGAGTTCAAAGGCTCATCGTAACAGAAACGAACATTTCCATTAGATTTTAACCTGCGAAAAGTCAATGTATCATGTTTATCAACCATTCTTCAGAGATCCTGCTTTACATTGTCCGGAAGCCTTCTCTTTCGCCCAGCTAATAGTCTCTTCTCCTAGCCTTTTTGAATAGAACATGGTGACTTGGTCCGTATTTCCCATACAAGCAACGCCCCATGCTTATCTTATACGTATAAACTTTACTATTTCTATAATACTAGGTAACCTGTAGTTGTTGTGAAATAAAAGCTAGCATAGCGTTTTAACTCACCTGAATGTATGCCTCTTTTGCCACGAATATTTTTTATCAACATGTTATTTTCGAAACCCCGCAGTTCCCGTTCTTGTATTCGTGTTATAGATCAACTTCCACATTCATAGAAAATTGGGCAGATTGAGCTCTTATTGATTTTAATGTGTTCGATATTTGTTAAGACAATACAATGTTTTACAGTGGGGTAAACTTTAGTACATAAATAATATCTAAAAGTCAAAAATTAAAAACAGTAATTGTTTATTACTCGGGATTGATGACTAAAGGGAACAGCAGTGCTTTCTCAACATTAGATGCGAGCGAATTGAAGTACGAATTTAGAGTTTACACGATTCCGTTTATTAGAAAAGCTTCCCTCCCTGTGAAGGTCAGCGACTTGCTTTCCTCTTCTGTAGTGGTAAGTGGTGGGAGGTAAGGGAGTTTCCTATCAGGTTGCCTGGGACAGACTATAGTAGGAGTGTTTTTTTCCTTTTTTTTCATTCGAAATTGTAATTTACAATAATAATTTACTTCACAACTGTCTTTACAACAACTATCATCAACCGATGTCAATGATCCCTGCCGCCCGGAATTCTCAGTCACATCTTAATTTTTACTATTTCTGTGTTCGAAAAATTCGTTTTTTTTTTGTCCCAAAATGATCTTCACCATCGCTATTGCCATCTAGAAAGCATTCCTCATCAGAACTGGCATTTTGCAAACTCATTGACCATCTGATCAGCACACAAACTATGATGAAAAATCTTTCGACGTTTTGGAACACTCATGACAGCAATAGTTGCGCGGGCAACAGACGTAGCCCATGAAATTTCCAAACAGAATAATAATGAGCTCCTTTCGATTTTACGTTGGACCATACAGTAAACGCGCAGAATGATAGTTGTTAGAAAGGTACACAAACACCCCTTGTCTTAGCATCTCGAATTGCTTTGTGCCAAGGAAAACAAAAACGCTGGGCTAGAATAGTAGCCCGCGCGCGTATTCCAGGGTTAAAAAAGGGAAGCAAAAAGAATGTTCAGCTGTCATAGCTTAGTATAAACCTCTTTCAGAAATGTTGTATTAGTATACACTTTGTTACTCACTTTAAATATAAACTGTTTATTAATAGCTATATTCAATTCTCTGGTTTGATTTGATGCTGTTTCTTCTTCCACAATATTGTCCTATCATAATCCAAAATTTCTGGTTCTAATCTTCTTCGATTTAAGGAATTCATGATTTATTTTGATTTTGAAGAGTTTTCCATTTTTATTATTATTTTTTTTTTTTTTTTTGGGTAGAAGTGAAGAACGATATCACTTTCACTTACGAGCTCAAATAAATAAAATAAAATAAAATAAACATAAAAAGTCAAGTTCAATTCCCACTCCTTCAATGATAAAGACTTATGACTGTAAAGAAGATTCCAGAGGAGCAAATAAGACAAATTTTAGTCTTTTTTTGTGGGAAG
Organism: Thermobia domestica; assembly: GCF_964235325.1. Lineage (NCBI taxonomy): Eukaryota > Metazoa > Arthropoda > Insecta > Zygentoma > Lepismatidae > Thermobia > Thermobia domestica. Next base: position 159,053,799 of record NC_137467.1, read on the forward strand.
TGTACTTCCAATTCCCTATGAAGTTGTTAAAGCTCAGTTAATATATTTTTGTTATACGTGGGGTTCTAGTAAAACAATATTTCTTTAACATTTTCTTTTCTAGGTAATTTCTGAATTATGTAGGGAAAATGTTGTTCGGAACTTCAAAATTGGAACGTCGTGGGTTGCTTAAAAAAACAAGTTTCGCACAACATACTGTGTGTATTTCAAATGACTGGAAACACAATGGAACAAATTGAATCCCAAATCAAAATTGTGTTGGAATCAATTTGATCTCAGGATAGAGATAAAGCTAATAGCACTGAAGTTTAACTTTCAATTGAAATTAGTTGATTGATTGATTGATTGATGAGAGTTTAACGGCCCTTCCAGCACCGATCCTACACGACGGAAGATTTACTACTTAAAATAGGATCCTAGATTTTGACTTTTGTCCAAGGCTTTGAATAATCACAGAGAGGAGTGATGAAAAGAGGTTTCCACGTTTTAATCTTTCTCTAAGATATTATGAAAAATAAGCATTTACGACGTTAGGATATGTATAGAAACATCTAGAATTATATAAACTTTGGATGTTGAACTCACCTTGACGAATTCCTGCGTACATCACTAGTCTCTGGATCGGACCTGCAGCCATGTGCACAGAAAGCACAAAGGTACCTACCTGGTTATGAAGGAATATACAAAGTCCAATTGTTCTACAATAGACAATAAAGTGAAGGAATAATAAACTATCATAGGTTATGGAGATTATACTTCATAATGTATGCATTTTTATTTAATTTGAGTTCATCGAGATGAGCCCGAGATTTAACCCCGACACTAAAAGATAGCCACATTCAGTTCGAGGCGAAAGTGAGATAGAAACGACCAATTTTCCAACTCGAAATGTGACACAGGCAGTCAAAGATATTTGTCAATTGGGACGAGAATGAGGACAAAGAGAAGAAAGGTGGGATTCATCAAGTTCACATGGGATTGAAGCAAGAATCTTTTGATCAAATATAAACCTTCACGACTGATAGTCTTATCATATCAAAAATGCAATGAAATCATCTTTACGGACTAAAAGGCTTGGATTGATCAAGGTTAGCATAGATCATACAAAATAAATTGAAGTAACAGGAATAAGTTCCTACAGGAATCAACACTGCTATAACAGTTCCTACAGATCCCTTGCCAGGCGAGACAATGCTCAATCTCTTTTCGTAAGTCCCTTCATGGACAGTAGTTGCTCTTGAGGCGAGAAATCTCAAAAACGAGGAGACGAGCGTCAAGACAAGAAGTACATTTCCAAATTTGAGACGAGACGAGAGAGATAAAAAATTCTCTTTTTCGAGGCGAGAATAGAAATTTCTCGATGCTAGTGGGTAACACTGCTCTGTCTGCGTTTCATGTTTCAAACATTGTTTTCGTTTTACATAATTTCTAGTTGATAGAACTATAAATAAATAAGGTTATTGTACAAACAGAAACAGGAGTCTATATTAACATTTAAAATGTGTAAGTCTTTACACAATGGATGGCAATAATATGGTTTATACGTTGTTGTATCACATTATTCGTGGGCCTCCTTTGACTTTTTGTGACATGGAACGATGCTGACAACATTTAGATAAACTTAAAAACAAAATCAGGGCATAAATTTAGAAATCGAGACGAGATAAAAAAAAAATATGGATTCCGAGAATCAATAGACTACAAAAAAATCTAGGAGAATCCAGATGAGACGAAATCCTTATTTCTTGTTTCATTTCGTTGTCAATACTAATGAATACTTCCGGAAATTAAACATTTAAAAACTAAAATTGGGAATGAAATCGAAATAAGTTTCTAAGGAATAAGGTTCCTTTCAAAGATCATTTCAGATTATAACAGGGTCAGTAACTTCGAAATAAGTGTAGTTTACATTTGAAATCAAAATTACTTAATAAGAGATGCAAATTTGGAAATGAAATGATACGTCAATGTATCTTTCCCTTCTTTTTGTGCTTTTCTTACTTTTTACCATTCGTTAAAGCAAAGATATATAAGTAAAGGGAATGAAAAGTGTAGCAATGTTAATTTCACGTCAGAAGGCTTTCTCTTATTACAAGAGGAATTCTACAGCTGATAGGGGAATATGAGACGATGCATGACAAGTGGTAATGACTGTGTTTTATTCAGTCAAAAGCAACATAATCATGAAGTAGGGATGGAATGGGAAGAGGCATTACAAGACGTTCCGAAAGACGAAGAACGTACATTGATCAAAACTGAAGTGACAACAGTGATGACAACCTAGAACATTAGAAAATCCAATATTAAAAGTCATAAATTCCAACTTTTCTCTTAAATCTCCCACATGCTATATTAATTATAAAATATTTAAAAATGTATAAAATATGAATATTGGAACTACTGTATATCATTTACTTTCTTATAAATTTTTGTGAATTATTGGTAAATTTCAAATTCTAAATTCTAACAAGTATTTTCCTTAATTAAAAGAGACAATTGAAATTGTTCTTAAGAACAAGCACACTTTGATGTCTGATTTTAGGGTTTCTATTACGCTTTGATGCCATAATGTTCTATTGAAAGTAATGGAACAAGACAAACTTCATTCTCCCGTTATTTCATGTTGTATGATTTAGAAATTCAGTTCCTGGTTTGATGATTTACCTTCTCCAGTTCATGATTATTTAAACTACAGAGCACGATTTACGTTCGCTGTTGCTTTATTTCATATTCACAACTTAATGCATAAGTCGTTTTTACCCTAACATGCACTTTTCCATATCAAACGTTGACAATTACTACTGATTTCAGTTTTATGGAAACGTCATTTAGCTTTTTAACACTCATACAGAAATTTGTGGGCGTCGATTAAATATACAACTGAAAAATATCATACATGCTGACAATTTCAACGTAAATTCCCTGTATGTCTACTTGAAAAATTCATATCTCAAAAAATGGGATTTTTCCACGAATTGGCAGCACTGATTATCATGTGGGAGTGCTCAATCATTTAAAAAATAATGTAAAAGCAAACATGTCTAAGGGGTGATCGATAACGCTAACGAACTATTGAAATTTGGGTGTGAAATCGAGATGTCAATGGTTAGAATATTTCAAATTATTGAAGTTTCGAATGCTATCAGTTTTGAACATTATCGAACTTTCGGTTATTATCAAAATTAGAATTTTATGGAAAATTCGGGTATTATTGAAACTTCGAATATCTTCGAAGCTTCAGGTATTATCGAAAGTTCGACCATTATTTCTATCGAAGTTTCTGTTACTATCGAAAGTTCGAGTATTATCGTAGTTTCGACTGTTATTAAAAGTTCGAATATTACCGAATTTCGGATGTTTGAAAGTTCTAGTGTTATCAAAATTTGGGATATTTTTTTATATATATTTGCTTATTACAGGAATTTCTAGCATTATCCAAACTTTGAATATTACTGATATTTAGGTTATTGTCAAGCCATTACAAAATTTCGTTGGTCGAATATTTAAAAGTTGTAGATTTTTACTAAATTTTTCATTCGTGATTTCTTTTATTTTATTTTTCTTTTTTTGGTGGACTCAGACGTGGCTCTTATGAGTGAGGCTAATAGAGGCCATGGACACAAGAAATATAGATGTCTGGCTGTCATTGGAACCAAGGACTCCTAAGTCCAGAATAGAGCAATCTTGACCCTTTGCTACCATGACCGGCATGAATTCTTAAATGACGGTAAAAAAGCGCAAAATTTCTAATATGTCAGGTATGAATGAAAAAGGTGCTTATTAATTTCTCGTATTTTACCTGTAATTTCAGAGGTCTAGAATTTACCAACGACGAATTCAGGAAAGGGGGTGGACGTTAAGTGTTAACATGGCTCTCTTAAAAATCTGGTGATTCGTATTCAAGTTATATAGCCATCGACTCATCCAGTCTGACGTAGTTCTTTTTCTGTCCTTCTTTAGCCCCTCTTATCAGAAAAAAATACCTATGTAACGGATCACGCTGTGCTTCTGTGTGTGTGTCCCATCCGAAGGGCACCAGATGAGATTTATCACACACTCTAAATTATTTTATCAGAGAACACAACCAACACTACAAAAGTTTTCACTCGCACCATTTTATTTTAAGATGGTAGCCAAAAGAATATGGAGACCAACGGGAAAGTGACGAAGTACATTCGCAATAATATTCTAAACTTGTGAACCGAATCAACGATACTTTGGACGATAAATTACTTTAGTCACGTATATATTATAGGGACGAACGCCAAAGGGAATGTTCGAAAAATTCAAAATAATAACGACTCATGTAACATTGTCTTCGGAGGAGGATAGGTCCAATTTGCGGTACATGGTCATAGGCTTTTCAAAATGGCAACAAAAAAGGAAATGATGGCCATAGAAATGCGAATTAAAAAAAAGAGGGCGATCCCAATTCCCAATTTCTAATCGTGACGTATTAATGAGGTAAGTGATTGTAGGCATTTCAAGATTGCTGTAGGGGCCGCGGTGGCTCAGTGGTAGAGCGTTCACCTATGGTGCTTGGGGTTCGCTCCCAGCCCCCGCCAAATGAACTTTGTGGTGGACAAACATCGTATGCATGGGTTTCCTCGGGGTTCTCCCGTTTCCTCCCACTTACTTCATTCCAGCATTTCATTCATTATTCATAATCATCGTTTCCTTTAGCTTAGCTTGCATAACCGTGGGACGTACAACTCAAAGATTTTATTTCATTTCATTTTGTCAAGATTGCTGTAAAGAAGAAAATGGCGGGAAATAAGATGATGGCACAAAGGAAGATAAAAATATTGGCGAAAAAGTGGCACTAGCTAATTCCTCATTCACATTCAGTAAGTATTTGGTAGAAAGACATCTTTGGTAATCTAATGAAATTTAGTTTTCTGTTACCATCTCAGTATTCACGTTTCTGATTCTAGTTAAAATTCAATTGGGTAGTGAGATCAAGGAGAACCTGACTCAGGGTGACTGTCCTGATCTTTTGCAGTTTTCCAGCTTACTGTCTCTATCGGGAATCAAACCAGGGACTAAACGTGAGAACATTAGCCCCTTCTACGCGGGATCACACCTACGAATAAATGTAAAGTACACTCATAATCTGGGACTAGTCTTTAACCCATCGTAAACCCTACTTTCTTTCGTGACTTTAAGTTTTTCAGATTTCCATAAATGTTAGGAAAGTCAAGAAATAGTAATTTTTTTCTTTATTTACTTGATTCCTTATCAATGTACGTATAAAACAGCTCTCCCAATTGAGAGAAATGTTTTAAAGTTTCCATATTGCCCACCAACCTATGGTTGAGGCGAACATGAAGATTTACTTGTTACTTAGAAAATTCTTTACAAAAACAATTTTTATACTTTAAAACCAACTAAAGAATATATTACAAAAGAATATATTTTGACGTTGTGGGTTACAAAATGAATTAACAAGAAATGTTGGTTATATGCTGAATTGTATTTTGAAATTTGTAGAAAAATACTCAAAGGAATTATGTCAGTAACATATACTTTTCATTTATTCAATATATTTTAAAAATTAGAAAGGAGCTCGTTAACAATAAATTCGGACTCGGCTATGGTGAAAGTTCGTTTACTTCTTTATAACCATAATATTAATCTCGTAGTGGAAACTTCCTTTCAACGTTCCTCCCCCCCCTCCCTCCAAAAAAAATTTAACTTCTATCGTGAGAAATGTTATTGCATAGTTATAAATGTGTTTTCACACTGAGCCTTAAACAAAAATAAGTGGTGGAAATTACGTCATCTTTTAAGTGCTGTTGTCTTTTGATTTTGAGATATACGCAATTTATTCGATAGTATACATATGTACTAACGACATAAATTCAACTCTAGATATATCATGGGAGAGCCATGTCTCCCACTCTTCCCTAAGCAAAACATGAAATAAAACTAATGTTCGAAATGTGTATTTATCTTTCGGATATTGACCATAGTCTGAGTCAGGTTCGTAACTACTATGGCGCGAAACACCGCCCCGACACTTCCAAGGGGGCCCTACACACTAGCCTCCTAATAGGTCGAATCATCATGCTTTTCAGTTTTGTATTACTCGGCAAAGTTCTTCCACTCTCCCCTTTTTTGGGAGGCTTGACGTGTAGGTCAAGCACCGCGAACAGAAAAGAGGGAACATCTATAACATCTATCTATAATGTCTATATTAAACTATTTGATGTACTAAATTCATTGTTACATTGTCATTTTACATCTTTGCATGTTACAGTATCTTTGCATGTTACAGTATTTCTTTCTGTTTCATGCCAATATAATTCACCTAACTGATGATGCAATTCTAACGACACAACTATTTCAAACAAGTTGCAGTTGTGATATTGGTTCTTCGAAGTAATTTGCTTTGTGAATCAGTTGAAGTCTGAAATAAGCTAACAAGGCTCTTAATTTTGAAGTAGGCTATACGTCATTGGCGTCTAGCATTTCAGAACTTATTACTGCCTATTTGTTGTTTTAGACGCTCCTTATCTCTGTCAGTTCTGCGGAGATGTCGTTCCCAAAATTAAAATTAATAATAAACAAATAAATAACGTGAGAAGCACAATGGGCCAAAATTGATTAAGTAATCTATCACTGCTTTCAATAAATGTGGACGATGCTGAAAAAAATAGATGTACGGGAGTTAGTAAAGGATTTTGCTCACAGAAAAGCAATAAGAAAACCAGTCAATTAATTCCTGCTACACTTCATGAAGACTGATGTTACTGACTGCAAAGAGATAAGTCCGTCTTCCATTCTGAAGCTTATTGAATAAATTATATGCATGACAAACTGGTTTGCATTTATGAATATTTAGGCCTAGTATTTCCATGCGCTTAACTCATTATTCACAGATACAGGGAACTATGGTTAGCTTTTATGTTTCTATCATTCCACAAAAAATGTTAAGGCGGGGGGCCAATAAAACGTAGTTACGCCACTGGTCTGAGTACAAGAAATATGCATTGAATTGCAGCATTAAGAAAGTGAAATAATACATTTATTTTTGCAAGTCATTCAGCACTAGTTTTAACCGATAAAATTATCTCCAAAATAGAGTATTCAATACTTTTTTTTAGTTGCATTTCTTTGAGAATGGGGCATCGAAACAAGTGCATAAGTGATCTGGCTGGTTAAAAGAATGACGAATCAATTAAAAATTTATGTCACCAATTTAAGAGATTATAATTTTATTATAAACGGAGCGTAGCAAGGATTTTGGTATTCCTTAAAATTAATAATACTAATCAGAGCAGAGAGCAAAGCAGTGTTGCCAGACTTACAGCTCGGAAATATCCCAAAACCTGATCGAAATTATGCTAGATTCGGTTAAATTATGCTAGACCCTCATAATTACTAATTCAGGAGTATTTAAAGGAAAAAATTCTAAAATTAAAAATAACAACCCAGGATGTAAAAAAGCCTTTCAATTTTTTCCTTTTTTTGTTCCTATTAACCTAATTCAAACAAAAAAATGATTGAAGTTCCAACACAAACATTAATTCTTCTGGAAACCAGAGGTTTTTTTTTTCTTGTATTTTCTGATATTTTTTTTTTTTTTCATTTTGATAGAAAATGACCTCGCAGTCAAATGATTAGAAAACCCTGAGTGTAGCTACAAAGAAAAGTAAAAGCAAAAATGCATCTCTGGGTTGGAGGGGAAAGGCCTTTGAGTCACCTGTATTTGTGTGCAATATGTTTCATCTTAACATCAAGAAGCTACCGTTTCAAAAGTCGTTTTCTAACTCATTTTCAGAAAAACTAAATGGTTTTTACTCCACGCCCTTTTTCAAAATGCATCGGTAAAGGGATGATCTCCCGTCGTATCAAACTTGCTACGAACAATAAGATTGCCTGTCTGGTTTACAAGGATCCCGGGTTCGATCCCAGCCCCCGCCAAGTGAACTTTGTGGTGGCCAAACACCGTGTGCGTGTGTTTTCTCGGGGTTGTCCTGTTTCCTTCCACTTTCTTCATTCCACCATTTCATTCATTGCTCATAATCACCGTCTTCTTTAGCCTAACCGGCATAACCGTGGAAGTATAACTCAACGATTTCATTTCATTTAATTTCATGTATGGTTTACCGACTGTATGAATCCATGGGAGAGGATACATTTATGTTGTTCTTTCTCTTCCCACAACCAACTTCTCTCTCATCTACAGGTTTTGCGTCTTTTTGATAAACTTGCTTAAATTATCCTAGATTTGCGCAGGATGCTAAAAGCAAGATGCTAGATGCTAAAGACAATCTAAGACATGCAAATTATGCTAGATATGGCAACGCTGGAGCAAAGGCATAAATTACCTACATATGCTCCTACAAAAAATACAAATGAAATAATGTTAAATCGAAATAAAAGAACATACTTACGTGCTTTTTTTTTTTTTTTTTTTTGCTAGCCAGAGGCTAGCATCCTCTTAGAGGGCTACACCCTCTTCTAGGTTGGGGTGTTTATGGGATAGGGCTTAAGGATTAGCAGGTTGATGGGCTAAGTGATTTTGGTATATTTATTATTATTTATTTATTTATTATCACAAACCTGGACATTATGATCTTTGCGATCATAATCATAAAATTGTGGCAAGGTAAACATTTATATATTAAGTAAATGATGAGTTATGTTAAGAATGAAAGGAACCTAAATAAAGAGATGAAAATATGAAGAAAGTAATCACAAAAATAGAAAAATAAAGAAATATAAATATATCGAAAGTAACATGGAGAAATATAGATATTTATATACACATAAAACAAACTTCGAAATATAAATATAAAATATTGTTGGTGTAGAGATTAGTATATGTTCAGCTATGGTTTAGAATATAATGAAGGTGAGTGATGGAGTGAGGTGCGATACACAGGACAACACAGGAGATGTTAGCAAGACAGATGAAGTTATCTTCTGCCTAGGGGCTGCTCTAGGCTGATGAGAACAAAAGGAGCTCTGTTAGAGACAGAAGGACTTACTGTGCTGAAAATGATGGAAATAAGTGAGGTAGATGGGCATGAATTTCATAGTCGTCGAGTAACAGTAAATCTGGGTGTGCAGGTGGCAGTGTATAGCAGTAGAGAGTGAATAGCAGACTGAGTGGGGAGTAGGCATAGCGAGGACGAACAGGATGAAGAGCATGATAGTGCATTGTATCGAGGAGTAATGGCTGGTGAGAAATATATCGGACTGTGATGAACTTCTGACGAAGGGATTCGAGATGAAACGTGATGTCGGGGAATGTGATGAGATTATATAAGTCGCGGGTTGGACTGGGTAACTGGATACGGTGTGCGATGCGGAATGCGTGACGCTCAAGGACACGTAACTTTTCGTAGTATGTAGGAAGAGCGGAAACCCAGGCAGTAAACCCGTAGGTAAGGACTGGACGCATGAAGGCTTTGTATGTGTTAAGAACTGTTTTAGTTTGTAGGCCCCAGGTAGTGCCAGTTAGGCGCTTTAGGAGGTTCAGGCGCTGATAAGCTTTGGCGGCTACTTTCTTCAGGTGAGGTTTCCATGTGAGGTGTGAATCGTAAAGAATGCCCAAATAGGTAACGGTTCGAGTTGGAACAATTCGAGTGTCATTAACTGTGAGGAAGAGCAGTGACGGGTTGCGGTGAACCCTAGAGCGTTTTCGGGGTGGTATGAAAGTAATGGCCTGTGTTTTTGCGGCATTTATTGAAAGACTCCACTTCCGACACCAACTAGTGAACCGATTAATGGCTTCCTGGAGAGCGTGATTGATCTGGTGGATAGTATTTCCTAAGGCCAAAAAAGCAGTGTCATCTGCATATTGAAATAAATATACATCAGGAGGAAGTACGGGGAAATCGGCTACAAAGATGATATATAACAACGGTGAAAGAGCAGAACCTTGGGGTACTCCTGACAGAAGGAAAATAGGATGAGAAAGTTGATTATTGATGCTGACGTAGGAAAGACGACATACAAGAAAGTGATAGATGAAGCGAATATATGTAATGGGAAACTTGAAATGTAGAAGCTTGTGAAGAAGTGCCAGATGCCAGACTTTATCAAAGGCTTTTTCAAGGTCGAACAGAAGTAGGCAGGATGGTTTAACGGAGTTATAATGATTTGTGATGAGACTGGTGAGGCGAAGGAGTTGATCATTGATAGAGTAAGATGGGCGAAAACCTGCTTGGTGAATAGGAAGGATATTTTTTGATTCTAGGTACGGGTGCAATCTTTTAACGATGATGCGTTCTAGAATTTTGCTAAAAGTAGATGTCAGTTGAATAGGTCTATACGAAGATGTGGCAGTGGGTGGCTTGTTTGGCTTCATACTTACGTGCGTTTTTTTTTAAAGGTTAACCCGATCAAAGGGTTACGCCCTTTCTTCGGGACGAGGATTATAGGTATGGGGAATTTTCTTTATTTATAGGGGGCATTGAGGGTTTGGAGCATTATTTTATTTATTTCATTCTTATTTGTGGGCATCTTTTTTATTTTTATTTTTTATTTTTATTATTATTATTATTATTATTATTATTTTTTTTATGAGAGATGAGGTGAAGTGCAGATGGACGTCACAAACACGAGGGTATATGTTAGTATGGACGAGTGAATGGTTATCTTCTGCCCTGGGGCGTCACAGGGCTGATGTAGACAGATGAAGCCCGCTGCTAGCAACATTGATGGAACACTAGTGCAGAGATGGATAAATGCATGGACTAAGATGAGGTGGATGATAGATGGCAAAGTCGGCCTTTTGAGGGTCGTCGTCGTCTAGAGTGTTATAGTATAGAGTGAGAAGATGTTGGAGAGGAGTGGCTTGGTGACGTGGGGGCGTATCATGTATTATGTCCTGTTGAAAGGTGTCTAGGAATATCGGATTTCCGTCTGCAATGACTTTTGTAATATATTTAGTGCGAAGTGTTTCTAAGTATGGAAATATTGTTGGAAAGTTGATTCGGCGATAGAGGTCGGCAGTCGGTGCTGGTAGTTTGATACGATAAGCAAGTCGGAGAGCATGTCTTTCGGAGATGGCGAGTCTATTATATAGTTCATCTGGGGCAGAGATCCAGCAGATATGGCCATGTGTGAGAGCAGGTCGGAGGAATACTTTGTAAGTCGTAATGACTGTGTCGGTATGTAAGCCCCAGGTTGTGCCCACTAGCCGTCGAAGGAGGTTTAAGCGGTTCGTTGCCTGTGATCGAATCTTTTGTAGGTGGGGTTTCCAACTGAGTTTAGAATCAAAGATGATCCCAAGGTAGGTAACTTGTGATGATGGGCGGATGAAAGTGCCATTTACATTAATGTGAAGAAGGGAAGGATTGCGATGGATTCGTGATCGGCAACGAGGTGGGAGAAAAATAAGAGCTTGCGTTTTGAGAGAATTGATAGTGAGGCGCCATTTGGAACACCAGGAGGTAAAGGCGTCAATTGCCTGCTGAAGTGTTTTATTTATGCTTTGAACAGTATTAGATGTGGCAAGAAAAGCGGTATCATCTGCATATTGGTATACTGAGACATTTGGTGGGAGAGGGGGCATGTCGGCGACATATAAAATATATAGAAGAGGTGAAAGAACAGATCCCTGAGGGACGCCACAGCGAAGAAAGATCGGATAGGAAAGGGATTGGTTGATATTGATATAAGTCATACGATTGGAAAGAAAAGAAAGTATACAGCGGATGTATGAGATAGGAAGATTGAAAGAGTGAAGCTTTGCGATGAGGCCGGCATGCCAAACTTTGTCAAAAGCCTTCTCCAGATCGAACAGTAACAGACAAGATGGTTTTGACGTATTATAATGATTTGTTATAGCAGTGGTGAGGCGCAGAAGTTGGTCAGAAATACTAATATGTGGGCGAAAGCCGGCTTGATGTAGAGGGATGAGATTATGGTCGGAAAGATGAGTATGCAGACGGCTGACTAGAATGCGTTCAAAGATTTTGCTAAGGACTGATGTTAGTTGGATTGGTCGGTATGATGAGAGTGCAGTAGGAGGTTTGTTTGGTTTGATGAAAAGGAGAGTTTTTGAGATTTTCCATTGAGGAGGGTAAAATCCGGTGCGAAGAATGAAGTTGTAGATGGTGGCGAGAAGTGAAAAGAGGATGGGAGGAGATGATTTGATGAGTTTATAGGTAATGTGATCAAAGCCGGGGGCTGTGTTTCGTTTTGATCGGATGGAGGAGGAGATATCTTCAGGAGTTATGAGATCGTTAAGAGGAGAAGCGGTAAGTTGGTGGTGAAGATTGGGTTGAAGTTGAGGAGCGTTCGGGTTTGCGAGATGTTCCACACGGCGCGTGAGAGTTGGATGAAGTGGTTGTATGGTTGGGGTAAAAATGTCTTGAAAGAAAGAGGCGAAAGCATTTGCTTTGTCAGTATCGGTTTGAAGCGGATTGTTATGTGAGATGATTGGGTATGAAGTATGACGGGTTTTGCCAGTTAACTGATGAAATTTTTGCCAGAATTTGGTAGGGTGCGAGGTAGTGGATAGAGTGTTGCAGGCTGAGATCCAACGTTTTCGTTTGTAGGCATCCTTACGTGCGTCAACTCCTGACAGCTAGTGTCCCAACTCCTTTATTGAAGCTGGGTGTATTTTAACATTTTACTGGGATGTGCTAACATACGTCGACCAATATGCATTACATACAAACTCTCTAATTAATACTATTAGAGAGAACAAAATACTGCAAAGAGAATGTCCAGACGGTCATATCAATAACACAAGTTAAAATAAGGTACAAGATCAAATATGGTGCCATCTGTTGAGCAGACTACAAACATAGAAAGCTATTCTTTCTACATTACTACATATATTAGGGGTTCGTACAGGTTTCATATTTTACATGATTACACATCATTACAAGGTTGTCCTGAGAATTATCCCGTTAACTGGCAGCCTTACGTTTAACAATCTCATTCTTAAATTTAACACCTGTAAGTACCAGTAAATCAATAGATTCCGTCACTAAAATATTTATTTTAATTAACAATACTATAACCGTTGCAAGAATAGTCCCTAAATCACATTTGGTGACCAGTAACAAAGCAAAATCAAACTCGCAGCCAGCCACAGAAACAATTCGTTAGGGGGACAAATCTCAAAATTCTAAACCTCTCCATACGAATATTTTTTTTAGATCTTGTATGAATAATAATCGCTAATCCAGGGTGCGAAATCGCGGGGGGTCGGGGAGAATTCCCCCTGCCAAACATTTTATGCTTGCATTTCCCCCCACCAAAATCTGTAGGTGAGGGAAGGACAAATGGAAAGCAAATATCAGAAATTAATAAAAATTAAAAAACTTCATAGTCACACCTTCTAAATTGTGCTAAAATAAATCAGTAGCATGTCTATAACTTCCTTATAGGCTACAAGGGATTTCTATAAGGGAAAAATAATTAGTGCACTGCAGACAAGCGTCTGATACAGGGAGTAATGATAGGGAGTTTGATCAAATAAAGGGGCAGTAATTCAGGATTTAGTAGACGAAGTGGAAAGAAGGTTTCGTTCAAATGATTTGCTAAAATGCTTTTCAGTGTTTGAAAGTAAAGATCATAATAACATGGGTGGTTTATACAGTAACATAGATGTAGGGTCTAAGTAATGCAGTTCAATTATTGGAATTGAATCCTGATACTGCAATGTCCGAATGGAGAGAGTACAAGTCAAGCTCTAAGTCGGTAAATGATTTTCCAGTTTTTAAAGCCTTAACGAGGAAAGTTAGCTCTGTGCCATTATCAACTGCTCGTGTGAACGTGGATTCAGTGTTGCTCATAATATTAAAAGTTCCGAATGAAACCGTATGTTGATGAGTACCTTGCAATCGTTATTGACAATTCAATTCAATGGACCCAGGGGTGGATCCAGGATGCATTTCTGGGGGGCGGGGTTGTAATACTGCTTCTTAGAGCTACTTTTAAGAGCACCAAATTCTGGGATGGGTTTTATTTATATATAAAATAAGAAAGTTTTCTCTTCTGAGGGGGCCGATTGCACCCTGGATCCGCCCCTGAATGGGTCCCTTTTAAAATTATGGGATGCTGTTACTGCTGTTGATACGTGGGTTTCGTCTGACCATCACATGTCTAACTCTCGTTACACACGGGAAAAAAAAGTGAAGAGAAGAAGTCTAATCTTATATTTTTTTCTCTAAAGTAATACGTTATTGCAAACTATATATTAGATCTATAAATCATTCAATACTCGTATTATTATGGCTCTCCCCACTGGCCTAGTGGCTAGCACGCGCGTACCATCTTTGGTGTACGGAGTCACGGGTTCGATTCCTGATCTGCGCCTCAGAAAAATTTGAACGATTACGGTAGTTCGGATTCTGCCTTAAACTGTAAGTCCACATCTCATAGCCTCGCTGCTGAAAAGGAATGCTAAACTTAAATTACCAAATCAATCGTATTATTGTGCTTGTGCTTTCATTTTCTAAAGTTTAGCGTCCTACGAATATCCACCAAGGCTAAGGAAGGCAGTTATGATGAGATAGATGATAATGGTGGATTAAGAAAGTGGAACGAAACGGTAGGACTCTGAGAAACCCCCCCATACAGAGTGTTTATATACCACAAGCAGAATTTTCCGCGAGTTAGGATCCCATGCATCTGAAGTGAAGGCTCTACCACTGAGATAACGCGGCTTTTCGTTGTGCCTTCAAGTATTTATGTTGAAATCATATGTTATTTATAATAATATATTCTTCCTAATAATGCGATATAGATACATAGTATTATTTAAACTTATATAGGTGGTTGGATATCTGAGCGACCAAACTGAAAGACTAAATACAGTGAAGAAACTGAATTTCACAAATAATAATAAAAACTATACTCTGACTCTACAGTTTATGGGACTCTGTGGCTGGTCAGGTGGAGCGCTTCAACTTCGTATGCCTAATGCTTGCTTAGCACATCGGTTCTCACGCGCTATTATTTCTGACTTCTAGATCTCACACCACTATTTTCGTGAATGTAGTCCTCCTTATGATGGAAAACACAAGGGGACTGTGCTCCCACGGGAGTCTAACCCTGGGCCATACGTACCGAATTGTATATTAAATGCAGTAAATAAGTCTACTAATTTACGTAAAATGAATAAATACCGTTATTAAAGTATTTTAAAAACGACGACTAGTTTGAACATTTATTATTATTATTGTTATAATAATAATTATTATTAATAATAATAATAATAATAATACATGAATAATTCAACTTTTTGGAGCCCCCATTTCATGTGTGAAGCACAGTGAGGACCGCTGAACTTCTTCCTCCCCCCCCCATTTTCAAATTATTTCGCACCCTGCGTAGGAATATATTTTAAAAATATTGTTCGTGAGATATGTTGTGTCATGGTATTTTTATGTGTATTTTTCAGTGAACATTTAAGAAACATGAGACGTAGTAATGACGTGACACTGTAAGTGGAACTTCCTTTCGATTTTGGAAAAACACGCCATTTATTCAATAGTATATCAATGCATTGACGGCATAAATTAAACTCTAGACATATCATGGAACAGTCGTGTTCTGAGATTTTTTCTAAGAAAAACATGAAATGAAGCTAATGGTCAAAGCATGGATTTCCGTTTTGGATACTGACCATAGCCTGAATCTAAGAAAAAAAAATGTATTGAATTGCAACATTAAAACAATGAAATAAAAAATTTATCTCTGCACAAACCTAGACCGAAACATTTATCTTCAAATAAAGTATTCCATTCCTTTAACTTGTAGTTTTTGGCAATGAGACATTGAAATTAGGGCACAAGTGATCTAAGTCTTGCTGTTTAAAAAATGGTGATTCTATGAACAAGTTTAAGTAATCTCTTTGAAGTTTTCGGAAATAAAATGAGCGTGATAAGAATATTGGTATTTGCTATACTTTACATATACCAATAAAACACACACAATTTTATATTTGTGTTTAATTACTGTATAGGGCAAAGGCTTAGATTGCCTATTTATGCCCTTCTAAAAAGTGATAAAAAAGGAATATCAAAATTGGTCGCTTTTGTGGCAGTTTTTTTTATTTTTACATGCTAGCCAGAAGAGCTAGCCACCTTTAAGAGGGTTATGCCCTCTATTAGGAATGAGGTGCAATGACAGGATAGGCTCCGGCTACTGTTGTTGGGCTAAGTGTTTCATTAAATATTTATTAACTTCAAATTGTCAAAAACAAGAGAAAGAAACGGGGTGATTTAAGGAACTTTGATTGTTAACATTTGGTGAGGTGAAAAGACAAGGTTAAATATACATGAAAACATAATGATTACAAATACATGAAATCGTGCATTGAAAAATGAACGTGAAATATAAGAATAGAAATAATAATATAAACATTTCAAAATATTTCAATAAGCATGAAAGATGAGGGGAAGTGCGATACACAATACAACACTTTAGGTGAAGTTAGTGAGACGAATGAACTTATTCTTCAGCCTAGGGGCTGCTCAGGCGTTGATGAGAACATTGGGAGCCCAAGTTAATAAACAAAGGTTATTACTATGCGGGAAATGATGGATGTATAAGAGGAAGATGATCGTGAACAACATATTCTGATATGAATCGCAAAGTCGGGTCTGGTGGTTGAAGCGTACATTTGTGCCATAACGTACCTGAAAAATTTTTGTTTGTGCCACTTCCGTTACAAAGTTATGAGAGTTTTTAAGTGGGTAGGTGGCGAAACAGCAGCCACCATCTTGGAATTTCGAAACAATATCTATGCCAACCGTTTGTGCTACGTTTGTGCAGGAAAGTGCCGCAGAAAATTTCGCTTGGAAAATTTCAGTTACAAAGTTATAAGAGTTTCAAAGTGGGGGCTTGAGAAATAGCAGCCCCCCAAATTGGAATTTCGAAACAAAAATCTCTGCCTGTCGTTTGTGCTACGTTTGCACCGGAATGTACCGCTAAACTTTTCGTTTTTACCATTTCCATTACGAAGTTAGAAGAGTTTAAGGTGCACTGCTGGCGAAAGGGCAACCCCCTATCTTGGAATTTTGAAACAAAACCTATGCCAATCGTTTGTGCTACTTTTTTGTTGGAATGTGCCGCAATAATTTTCGTTCGTACCATTTCCGTTACAAAGTTATAAGAGATTCAAAGTCGGGGCTGGCGAACCAGCAGCCCCCACCTTGGAAATTCAAATTGTTAGAAAATAACACGTTAAAACAGAAATAGAAAGACCTCAAAGAAATATAATGATCAGATTAAGCGGAGTTTTTGGTACTGCTCCCCACAATGCGTTCGCTGTACTGATGGGGTTAAAGCCGATGCATTTATTAATAATCCAACGGGCGGCAACATACTTGCTCAAAAAAGCGGATAAAATAGAGCAAAGGACTTAATTGGGATAGAAGTGGATAACATACAAGATATAGAAAGAGGAATATTAGACAAGTGGCAAAGAGATTGGAATAATTCAGAAAAAGCAAGAAGAACATATAGCTTAATCCCAAACATAAGGGAAAGACTTAAATGGCACCACTTTGATCCATCTGCTGGCCTTGTCCACTTTCTCACGGGACATGGCCCCTATGGCCAATACCTTCAAAGATTTGGACTAAAAGAAAACGGAAACTGTGATTGTGGCCAATTTGGCACACCGGAACATTACATAATATGGTGCCCTCTACTTGAGGATCGAATAAACGACAGGAATATCATAAGAACAAGAAGAATGGAAGATGTTATCTCCGATGAAAGAGACTTCAAAGTGGTAAATAAAATAACTAATGATTTTTCCCAACGGAGTAAAAAACAATATGAGGAAAGGAATTTAGCAAATAGGAACCAATAAGGAATCAATAGATATGAAAGAGAAAGAAGCGGAGTGTGTGAGTTGTGTGTTTATGTCTTTCTTTTCGGACCGGAGGACATCTCCTGGAACGCTGGTATTCCGCGTGCCCCGGAAGGAAACGCGTGAGTGAATGTGGGCTCGACACATCCCCGGCACAAACCGGAATGGAACGGCGTCGGGCCGAAGTGAATTTTGAGTTTCGGTGGCGGGACGTGTTTCTTCAATAAACAAATATATAAGATGTCATGAAACTAAATAACGACACGAATCAATACGAAAGATAACGTGACCCTACGTGACTCAGCTAAACAGGCGCCATTTCCGTTTCCGGTGCAACGGCGGAGGGACACAACTGACCAAAGCCCACACTAAGTGCTCTGAGTGGGTCCTGGGCCCCAAGCCGTTGCTCGAGGGACCGAGGACGTACAAAACAACCGAGGAACATAAATTAGAAACAAGGGATTAGAGAAGAATACACCACAGGGGAATGTAGTGAGTGCAATGAGTGAAGTGAAATAGTGTTAAATTGTGTTTCTCACACAGGAATGAGATAGTGTGCTAGTGTTCAAACTACAACAATTCAGTGTGGATAGTGCTAAATAGTGATAAGCGATGTGTGTGATTAGTGTTATAATTGGAGAATGTGGTAAATTCTCACACAGGAGAGAGCCAAATTACACATATATGTGAAACCAAAACAAACCATACAGGGAAAAACTTGAACAAAACGGAAAAAAAGAAGAAGAGGAAATAGTACGGGAAAGGCTAAGTATAGATCAGAAGCAATGAATGATGAAAATGATAGGACTGAAGTCACGTTCAACTCGAGTCAGAATCAAAGTAGATTAGCTAGATTATATAAAGGAAGATTACTCATTATTAGATAATAATTAGTAGTTAGGATCCTGTTTTTTTTTTCAAATTTTATTGTTTGTTTTGTTTGTTTTCTTGTTTTCTTGTTCAACGTTGTAATTTGTCAAATCCAACCTTGTCCTCGACCTTGTCTTTGTCCCCGTTCCTGAAATAAATATGAAAGATGAAATAAAGGTTGAAGAATGATATTGCAATGATGATAGCCCGTTTCGGTTCAAATCTTCAGGTGCCGATTCCGAAGAGGCGCGTCTGAGCAATACAAAAAATGTACCATTTCCGTTACAAAGTTATAAGAGTTTGAGGTGTGGGCTGGCGAAACTGCAACCCCCTACCTTGGAATTTTGAAACAAAATCTATTCCAATCGTTTCTGCTACGTTTGTGCCGCGATGTACCGCATAAAAATTACGTTTGTAAAACTTCCGATAGAAAGTTATAAAACTTTTAAAGTCGGGAGCTGGCGAAACAGCAGCCCCAGATCTTGGAATTTCGAAACAAGATTTATTCCAATCATTTGTGCTACTTTTGTGCCGGGAAGTGCCGCACAAATTTTCACTTGTAAAATTTCAGTTACAAAGTTATAAGAGTTTTAAAGTTAGGGGCTAGCGAAATAGCAGCCCCCACCTTGGAATTTCGAAACCAAATTCTATGCCAGTCATTTGTGCTACGTTTGCGCGGGAATCTAAGGCAAAAATTTTCGTTTGTACCACTTCCAATAGAAAGTTACAAGAGTTTTAAAGTGGACGGCTGGAGAAACGGCAACCCGCCATCTTGGAATTTCGAAACAAAATCTATGTCAAACGTTTGTGCTACTTTTGTGCCAGAAGGTACCGCAATAATTTTCGTTTGTACCATTTCCGTTACAACGCTATAATAGTTTTAAAGTGGGGGGGGGGCAGGCGAAACAGCAGCTCCGAACCTTGGAATTCCACAACAAAATCTTTGCCAATCGTTTGTGCTACGTTTGTGCCGGAATGTATCTCAAATATTTTACTTGGATTTTTTTCCGTTACAAAGTTATAAGATGTTTAAAGTGGAGGACTGTCGAAGCGGCAGCCAGCCACCTTGGAATTTCGAAACAAAATCTATGCCATTCGTTTGTGCTATGTAGGTGCCGGAATGTGCCGCAAAAATTTTCGCTTGTACTATTTCCGTTACAAAGTTATAAAATATGATAAAGTTCTTCTCGGGCAATCAGCCAGGTGAAAACTGGTGGATAGGCCAACGTTTCGAGAACTGTCATTGTTCTCATCATCAGGGCAATTATGTAGAGATCAGCGGATGTAAGTAATATATACTCTGGACTGGCGAAAATGCTGGTTCCTGATTGGCTGAAAATGCTGTTTCCTGATTGGCTGATTCAATCTGAAAAACTGGAGCTGTGATTGGCTCGCTAATTTCCGTAGTCCGTGGTACTGATTGGCTGAGGGTTATCTGGATGTTTGTGTGTCGTTTTCTTTGCTGTGGTACTGATGACCGGGTTCCACAGGAGGCTGAGTTGAAATCCAGTGTCTCTATTAACGTTGTTCGGTTCATGAACTATGGCAAGAGATTCAGCTACTATCCTGGTCCAGTAATTGGTGCTCTTGGTAATGATGGATGTGTCCTTAAATAAAACTTTATGGCCTTCTGTTAAACTGTGTTCAGCTAAACCTGATTTTTCTGGATGGAATAATCTAATGTAATTTTCATGTTCTCTGCAACGTTGTTCAATGGTGCGTCCTGTTTGTCCTATATAAGGCTTTCCGCATTCACAGGGTATACGATACACGCCTGGTGTCTTTAAGCCCAAGTCATCTTTGATCGGGAAAAGTAAGTTTCTGATTTTTGGTGGCGGCTTGTGTATGGTCTTAATGTTGTGTTTTCTCAGAATCCGGGAGATCTTTCCAGAAAGTTGTCCAGTGTATGGTAAAACTGCTATATTCAATGGTTCTTCAGTTTCTTCTTTGGATTTCCTTTGTTCAGAAAAGGTCCTTTTCAGGGCCAAACTGATGTCATGCTTCTTGTAATTATTCTGGTGTAGCGTCTTCTTGAGATGATCCAGTTCCCGAGGGAGGGATTCTTCGTCTGAAATGTCTTTCGCTCTATGTGCTAGTGTGCTAATGACAGTGTTTCGCTGTGACTTATGATGAAAACTGTTGCCATTGAGATAGAGGTCAGTGTGAGTAGGTTTCCTGCAGACGCTATGGCCGAGACTACCGTCGGGCTTCCGGAGGATGAGAATGTCCAGAAATGGCAAGCATCCGTCCTTTTCAATCTCCATTGTGAACTTGATGTTACTATGTTGTTTATTAAGAAATTCTAGGAACAAATACAGTGTCTTCTCCCCGTGACGCCAGATGACAAACGTATCATCTACGAATCTATAAAAACATGACGGCTTGAAAGGTGTCAGTTCTAATGCCTTTTGTTCAAAATCTTTCATAAAGAAATTCGCAACTGCTGGTGAAAGTGGTGATCCCATGGCGACTCCATCCGTCTGTTCATAGTACTGTCCATCATATAGAAAGTATGTTGAAGTTAGGGTGATTCTGAATAATTCCACAATTTCCGGTGTGAAGTGTTCACTAAGTAGAAGTAACGTATCTTGAACTGAAACCTTGGTGAACAATGAAACTACATCGAAGCTGACTAGAAGGTCTCCTGGAGCTGTGCGTATTGTTTTTAGTATATTCACGAAGTCGGATGAATTTTTCACATGATGCTCACACTGTCCTACTAATGGCTGAAGCAGAGAGGTGAGATACCTGACTAGGCAGTAAGTTGGACCCCCAATGGCACTGACGATGGGTCTCATCGGGATGTCAGGCTTATGTATTTTTGGCAGGCCATAAAGTCGGGGTGGCTGACTAACGGGTGGCGTGATTTCTTTGCGGGTTTCATCAGATAAACTGGCTTTTTTCAAAAGAGCAGCTACTTTCCGTTCGACTGCATTTGTAGGGTCCCTCTTAAGGCGTCTGTAGACCGTGTCATTGAGTAGCTCCAACATCTTGTTCTTGTAGACTTCTGTAGGCATAAGTACAGTTGCATTGCCTTTGTCTGCTGGTAATATGGTGGTGTTGGTGTCTTGGCGGAGATTTTTGAGAGCTGTTCTTTCTTCTTTGGAAATATTAGGTTTTGGTATTCTGGCTTTTTTCAGGGCCAAACTTACTTCATGGCGAATTTCGTCTGCTTCTGCTGTTGGAAGAGAGTGTATAGCTTGTTCAATGCTGGAGATTATTTCTGTAGACGGAATGAACTTAGGCGCTGGAGCGAAGTTCAGATCTTAAAGTTATAAAAGATTTAATGTGGGGGCTTTCGAAACAGCAGCTCAGAACATTTGAATTTCGAAACAAAATCTATGCCATTCGTTTGTGCTACGTTTGTATTGGAATGCACCGCAAAAATGTTCGTTTGTACTTTTTCCGTTAAAAAATTTTTAAGAGTCTTAAAGTGGAGGGCTGGCGAAACAGCAGCGTCCGAACTTGGAATTTCGAAACAAAATCTATGCCAGTCGTTTGTGCTACGTTTGTGCCGGAATGTACCGCAAAAATGTTCGTTTGTATCGAAAAATGTTCCGATATAAAGTTATAAGAGTATTAACTGAAGCCCCCTACTTTGAGTTTTGAAACAAAACCTATGCGAATCGTTTGTGCTACGTTTTCGCCGGAGTGTAGCGCGAAATTTTTCGTTTGTACTATTTCCGATAAAACTTATAAGAGTTTTAAAGTGGGGGCTGCGGAAACAGCAGCCTCCCACCTTGGAGTTTTGAAACAAAACGTCAGCTAATCGTTTGTGCTTTGTTTGTGTGGGAAAGTGCCGCAGACATTTTCATTTGTATTACTTCCGAGACGAAGTTATAAGAGTTTCAAAGTGGAGGGCTGGGGAACGCCAGCCTCCAACCCTGGAATTTCGAAACAAAATCTATGCCCATCTTTTCTGCAACGTTTTTGCCGGAATGTACCGCAATAATTTTCATTTGTACCATTTCTTTTCCAAAGTTATAAGATTTAAAGTTTAGGGCTGGCGAAACGGCAGTCCCCCCACCTTGGAATTACGAAACAAAACCTATGCCAATCGATTTTGCTACGATTTTGTCGGAATGTATCGAAAAAATTTTTGTTTTTACTTTTTCAGTTACAAAGGTATAAGAGTTTTAAAATGGGGGACTGGCGAAATAGCAGCCCCCAACATTGGATTTTCGAAACAATATCTATAACAATCGTGTGTACTACGTTTGTGCTGGAATGTACTGCAAAAATTTTCGTTTTTACCATTTCCGTTACAAATTAGTAAGAGTTTTAAAGTGGGAGGCTAGCGAAACAGCAGCCCCCAACCTTGGAATTTTGAAACAGAATCTATACCAATTGTTTGTGCTATGTTTGTGCCGGAATGTACCGCACAAAATTTCGTTTTTACCGTTTCCATTACAAAGTTATAATAGATTTAATGTGGGGATTGGCAAAATGGCAGCCCCCTATCCGATACAAAATCTATGCCAATTGTTTGCTCTGCGTTTGTAATACAAAGGAAATTTTTCTGCTACATTCCGGCACAAAGTTACAAGAGTTTTAAAGTGAGGTCTTGCGAAACGAAAGCCCCCCACATTGGAATTTCGAAAAATCTATGCCAATCTTTTCTGCTACGTTTGTGCCGGAATGTACCGCAATAATTTTCATTGGTACCATTCCCGTTACAAGGTTATAAGAGTTTTAAACTGGAGAGCTGGCGAAACAGTAGCACCCCCACCTTGGAATTTCAAAACAAGAGCTTTTCCAATTGTTTGTCCCGGAATGTACCGCAAAAATTTTGGTTTCTTCAATTTCCGTTACAAATTAATAAGAGTTTCAAAGTGGGGAATGGCGAAACGGCAACCCCGCATCTTGGAGATTTGAAACAAAATCTATGCCAATCGTTTGGGCCATGTTGGTGCCGGAATGTACCGAAAAAAGTTTTGTTTGTATCATTTCCGTTACAAAGTTACAAGAGATTTAAATTGCGAGGCTAGCGAAACAGCAGCCTCCCAAATTGGAATTTCGAAACAAAAATCTATGCCAGTCGTTTGTGTTACTTTTGCGCCGGAATGTACCGAAAAAATTTTCGTTTGTGCCACTTCCAATACAAAGCTATGAGAGTTCTAAAGTCGGGGGGATTCGGAAACGGCAGCCCCCACCTTAAAGTTTCGAAACGAAACCTATGCCAATCGTTTGTTCTGCGTTTTTGCCGAAATGTACCAGAAAAAATTTCGTTTGTACCCCTTCCAGTAGAAAGTTACAAGAGTTTTAAAGTTGATACTCTCGAAACAGCAGCCCCCAATCTTCGAATTTCGAAACAAAATTTGTGCAACATTTGTGCCGGAATGTACCGTGAAAACTTTCGATCGTACCACTTCCAATACAAAGCTATGAGAGTTCTAAAGTCGGGGGGGGGGTTCGGAAACGGCAACCCCCCACCTTGGAGTTTTGAAACTAAACCTATGTCAATCGTTTGTGCTACGTTCTTTACCGGAATGTAGCGCAAAATGTTTCGTTTGTACAACCTCCGATACTAAATTATAAGAGTTTTAAAGTGGTGGGGGCTAGAAAAACCGCAGCCCCCCACCTTGTAGTTTTTAAATAAAACCTATGCCAATCGTATGTGCTTCGTTTGAGCCGGAATTTAGCGCAAAAATTTTCGTTTGTACCACTTCCGGTACGAAATTATAAGAGTTCTAATGTGGTTGGCTAGGAAAACGGCAGCCTCTAACCTTGGAATTTTGAAACAAATCCAATGCCTATCCTTTGTGCTACATTTGTGCCGGAATGTACCGCAAAAATTTTCGCTTGTACCATTTCCGTTACAAAGTTATAAGAGTTTTAAAGTGGAGGGCTGGCGAAAGAGCAGCCCCCACCCTTGGAATTTCGAATCAAAATCTATGCCAGTCGTTTGTGCTACGTTTGTGCCGGAATGTACCTGAACAAGTTTTGTTTGTGCCACTTCCATTACGAAGTTGGAAGAGTTTAAAATGGACGGCTGGCGAAAAGGCAACCCCCTAACTTATAATTTCGAAACAAAACCTAAGCCAATCGTTTGTGCTATTTTTTGCGGGAATGTATCGCAATAATTTTCGTTTGTACCATTTCCATTACAAAGTTATAAGAGTTTTAAGTTGGTGGCTGGCGAAACCGCAGCCCCCTACCTTGGAATATTGATACAAAATTAATGCGAATCGTTTCTTCTACGTTTGTGCCTTAATGTACCGCAAAAAGATTCGTTTGTACTATTTCCGTTACAAAGTTATGAGTTTTAAAGTGGGGGCTGGCGAAAAAGCAGCTCCCAAAATTGGATTTTCGAAACAAAATCTATGCCAATCGTATGTGCTATATTTGTGCCGGAATGTACCGCAAAAAATTTCGTTTGTACCGTTTCCATTACAAATTTATAATAGATTTAAAGTGGGGACTGGCCAAATGGCAGGCCCCTACCCGATATAAAATCTATGCCAATTGTTTGCTCTGCGTTTGTGCCGAAATGTACCAGAAAAATTTTCGTTTGTAGCACTTCCATTAGAAAGTTACAAGAGCTTTAAAGTGGGGGCTGGAAGAAAACAGGAGCCTCAAATCTTGGAATTTCCAAACAAAAGTTTATGCTAATCGCTTGTGCTAAGTTTGTGCCGGATTGTACCCCACAAATTTTCGTTTGTACCATTTCCGTTACAAAGTTATGAGTTTTAAAGTGGAGTCTGGCGAAACAAAAGCCGCAACATTGGAATTTCGAAACAAGAGCTCTGCCAATCGTTTGTGCTAAGTTTGTGCCGGATTGTACCCCACAAATTTTCGTTTGTATCATTTCCGTTAGAAAGTTATACGAGTTTTAAAGTGGGAGGCTAGCGAAACAGCAGCCCGCAACCTTGGAATTTCGAAACAAAATCTATGCCAATCGTTTGTGCTATGTTTGTGTCGAAATGTACCGGAAAAAATTCGTTTGTACTACTTCCAATACAAAGCTATGAGAGTTTTAAAGTGGGGGGCTAGGGAAACGGCAGCCCCCACTTTGGAACTTCAAAGCAAAATCTATGCCGTTCGTTTGTGCTACGTTTGTTCTGGAATGTACCGAAAATATTTCGTTTGTACATTTTCCGTTACAAAGTTATAACAGTTTTAAAGTGGGCGGCTAGCGAAACAGCAGCCCCTGATCTTCAAATCTCGAAACAAAATCTACGCGTCTTTTGTGCTACGTTTGTGCCGGAATGTAGCGCAAAAAAATTCGTTTATACCACTACCATTACAAAGTTATAAGAGTTTTAATGTGGAAGTCTGGCGAAGCTGCAGCCTCCCACATTGGAATTTCGAAACAATACATATGGTAATCGTTTGTGATACGTTTTCGCTGGAATATACCGCAAAAATTTTCGTTTGTACCACTCCGATAAGAAAGTTATGAGTTTTAAAGTAGGGGGCTAGGGAAACGACACCCTCCACCTTGGAACATGAAAACAAAATCTATGCCATTCGTTTTTGCTACTTTTTTCTTGGTATGTAAGGAAAAAATTTTGGTTTGTACAATTTCCTTTACAAAGTTGTAAAAGTTATATAGTGGGCGGCTAGCGAAACTGCAGCCCCTGATCTTGGAATTTCGAAACAAAATCTACACCAGTCGTTTGTGCTACGTTTGTGCCGGAATGTACCGCAAAAAATTTCGTTTATAGCACTACCATTACAAAGTTATAAGAGTTTAAAAGTGGAAGTCTGGCGAAACGGCAGCCTCCCACATTGGAATTTCGAAACAAAAGCTATGCCAATCGTTTGTGCTACGTTTTTGCCGGAATGTACCACAAAAAATTTTCGTTTTTACCACTTCCATTGCAACGTTAGAAGAGTCTTAAAGTGGAGGGCTGAAGGAGCGGTGCCCCCCCATCTTGGAATTTCGAAACGAAACCTACGCCAGTCGTTTATACTACTTTTGTTACGGAATGTACCGCAATAATTTTTGTTCGAACCATTTCCGTTACAAAGCTATAAGAGTATAAATGTGGGTGGCTGGAGAAACAGGAGCCCCAAACCTTGAAATTTCGAAGCAAAATCTATTTTTCCTGTACATTCCGGCACAAACCTAGCGCAAAAGATTGCCATAGATTCTCTTTCGAAATTCCAAGCTGTTGGGCTGCTTTTTGCCTAGCCCCACACTTAAAAACTCTTGTAACTTTGTAACGAAAATGGTACAAACGAAGTTTTTTCCCGGTACATTCCGGTACAAACTTAGCACGAACGATTGGCATAGATTTTGTTTCAAAATTCCAATGCGAGGGGCTAACATTTTGCCAGCCTTCCACTTTAAAACACTTAAACTTCGTAACAGATATGGTAAAAACGAAAATTTTTTAGGTACACTCGGGCACAAACGTAGCACAAACGATTGGCGTAGATTTTGTTTCGAAATTCCAATGTGGGGGCTGGTGTTTGGCCAGACCAAACTTTAAAACATTTATAACTTTGGAAGGAAATGGTACACACTCAATTTTTGAGCTACATTCCGGCACAAACGTAGCACAAAAGACTGATGTAGATTCTGTTTCGAGATTCCAAGATCAGTTGCTGCTGTTTCGCTAGCCGCCCACTTTAAAACTGTTAAAACTTTGTAACGGAAAATGTACAAACGAAATATTTTCGGTACATTCCAGGACAAACGTAGCACAAACGAACGGCATAGATTTTGCTTTGAAGTTCCAAGGTGAGGGCTGCCGTTTCCCTAGCTCTCCACATTAAAACTCTTATAATTTCGCACCGGAAGTGGCACAAACGAAAATTTTTGCTGTACATTCCGCCACAAACGTAGCACAAACGATAGACAAATATTTTGTTTAGAAATTCCAAGGTTGGAGGCTGCCGTTTCCTAGCCCCCCTCTTTAAAACTCTTATAACTTCGTACCGGAAGTGGAACAAAGAAGAATTTTTGCAGTAAATTCCGGCTCAAACGTAGCACAAACGATTGACATAGACTTTGTTTCGAAATTCCAAGATTGGAGGCCGTTGTTCCCCAACCCCCAACTTTAAAACTCTTAAAGCTTCGGACCAGAAGTGGCACTACGAAACTTTTTTGCGGCATATTCCGGCAGAAACGTAGCACAAACGATTGGCGTAGGATTTGTTTCGAAATTCCAAGGAGAAGCCTGCCGTTTCCCCAGCCCTCCCAATTTAAAACTCTTATAACTTCGCACCGGAAGTGGCACAAACGAAAACATTTGCATTACATTGCGGCACAAACGTAGCACAAACGATTGGCATGGCTTTTGTTTTGAAATTCCAAGGTTGGAGGCTGCTGTTTCTTTAGCATCAACTTTAAAACTCTTATAGCTTTGTACCGGAATTGGTACTAACCCAAATTTTTGCGGCACATTCCGGCACAAACATGGCAATAACGATTGGCGTATGTTTTGTTTCCAGACTCCAAGGTCGGGTGCTGCCGTTTCCGCAGACCCCCAACTTTGAGACTCTTGTAACTTTGTATCGGAGGTGGTACAAACAGTGATGTGAGGCGGAAAATTTTCCGGAAAATTTTCCCCTATATTTTTCCGGAAAATTTTCCGTTCTAAAAAAATATCAGTAATCAAGTAACAATTCCTCAGCAATCATGAAATTGATTCAATTCATGTATAGAAATGTTAAAAACTGAAAGATCGTTTAAAAAATCTGAAAATTTTCATGGCTCAGACAATTTTCAGTACTATGTAGGAACAAGTTAAAAAATTGTTCATGAATCGAAATATTTCCTGCCTTATATGAAAAAATTGAAGAATTTTTATGAGTCGGAAAGTTTTCATCATTTCGAAGCAAGAAGTAAAACAACTGTTTTCTGAATCGGAAAGTTTTATTGCTCTGTAGAAACAAGTGAGAGGAATTTTCATAGATCGGAAAATTTTCATCACGATGTAGAAACAAGTGGAAAACACTTTTCATAGCCCTGACAAATTTGGATATTATGTATAGTGATGTTAGGTGGAAAATTTTCCACTATATTTAACTGCACATAGAGCTACAAAATTGAATTTCAGTAGAGCAAAGTTAGGCAGCAACAAATTATAATTTTCCAATTAGCTTTCGGGAACCGGAAAATTTTGTATTTCAAGTTGGGAAATAAACTTTTACCACAGTTTTTCTCTCTCTCTATAGAAGAAAATTTTTCACCTCACATCAACGATGTAGGAATAAGTGGACTATTCTTTTACGAATCGGAAAATTTTCCGTTTCAAAATTTTCCGGAAAATTTTAATCACTGTACAGGACAGACAATTTTTCGATTCATGGAAAATTGTTCCACTTGTTCCTACATAGTAACTAAAATTATCTAAACCATGAAAATTTTCAGATTCTTTAAACGATCTTTCACTTTCTAACATTTCTATATATGAATTCAATCAATTTTATGAATACTGACGAATTGTTACGTAATCACTGATATTTGTTAAGAACAGAAAAATTTCCGGAAAAATATAGAAGAAAATTTTCCAACTCACATCTCAACTAAACAACGATGTAGGAATAAGTGGAATATATTTTTATGAATCGGAACATTTTCCGGAAAATTTTCATCACTGTACACGACAGACAACTTTTCGATTAATGAAATTGTTCCACTAGTTCCTACATCGTACTGAAAATTGTCTAAGCCATGAAAATTTTCAGATTCTTTAAACGATCTTTCACTTTTTAACATTTCTATATATGAATTCGATCAACTTTATGAATACTGACGAATTGTTACTTAATCACTGATATTTGTTAAGAACGGAAAATTTTCTGAAAAAATATAGAAGAAAAATTTCCACCTCACATCTTAACTAGACAACGATGTAGGAATAAGTGGAGTATGTTTTTATGAATCGGAAAATTTTCATTGTACAGGACAAACAATTTTTCGATTCATGGAAAATTGTTCCACTAGTTCTTACATCGTACTGAAAATTGTCTGAGCCATGAAAATTTTCAGATTCTTTCAACGATCTTTCACTTTTTAACGTTTCTATATATGAATTCAATCAATTTTATGAATACTGACGAATTGCTACTTGATCACTGATATTTGTTAAGAACGGAAAATTTTCCGGAAAAATATGGAAAAAAATTTTCCACCTCACATCTCGACTAAACAACGATGTAGGAATAAGTGGAGTATGCTTTTATGAATCGGAAAATTTTCCGGGAAAATTTTCATCACTGGGTACAAACGAATTTTTTTGCGGTACATTCCGACACAAACGTAGTCAAACGATCGGCATAAATTTTGTATCAAAATTCCAAGGTTTGAGGCTGCCGTGTTTCAGCACCTCACTTTAAATCTCTTATAACTTCGTACTGTAAATGGTACAAACTAAGCTTTTTGCGGTATATTCCGCCACAAACGTAGCAAAATGATTGGCATTTTTTTCGAAATTCCAAGGTGAAGAGCTGCGGTTTCTGCAGCCACCACCACCTTAAAACTCATAGCTTTGTATTGGAAGTGGTACAAACGACATTTTTTCGGTACATTCCGACACAAACGTAGCACAAAAGAATGGCATAGGTTTTGTTTCGAAACTCCAAGGTTGGAGGCTGCCGTTTTCCCAGTTTCCCTCTTTAAAACTCTTATAACTTCGTACCGGAAGTGGTACAATCGGAAAATTTTCGGTACATTCCGGCACAAACGATTGGCTTAGGTTTTGTTTCGAAATTACAATGTTTGGGGCGGCAGTCCCCGTAGCCCCCCATTTTAAAAATCTTATAACGTTATACCAGAAGTGGTACAAACGAAACTTTTTGCAGTACATTCCAGCACAAACGTAGCCCAAACGATAGGCATAGGTTTTGTTTCGAAATTCTAAGGTTGGAGGCTGCGGCTTCCCAACCCCCTACTTTAAAACTTTATAACTTTTTATCGAAAGTGGTACAAACGAAATTTTTGCGGTACATACCTGCGCAAACGTAACAATAACGATTAGTATAGGTTTTGTTTCAAAATTCCAATGTGTGGGGCTGCCGTTTCGCCAGACTTCCACTTTAAAACTCTTATAACTTTGTATGGTAGTGGTATAAATGAAATTATTTGCGATACATTCCAGCACAAACGTAGCACAAAAGACTGGTGTAGATTTTGTTTCGAGATTTCAAGATCAGGGGCTGCTGTTTCGCGAGCCGCCCACTTTAAAACTGTTATAACTTTGTAACAGAAACTCTACAAACGAAATATTTTCGGTACATTCCAGGTCAAAAGTAGCACAAACGAACGGCATAGATTTTGCTTTGAAGTTCTAAGGTGGGGGCTGCCGTTTCGCCAGACTTCCACTTTAAAACTCTTATAACTTCGTACCGGAAGTGGTACAAACGAAAATTTTTGCTTCACATTCCGCCACAAACGTAGCACAAACGATAGGCATATATTTTGTATGGAAATTCCAAGGTTGGAGGCTGCCGTTTCCTTAGCCCCCCTCTTTAAAACTCTTATAACTTCGTACCGGAAGTGGTACAAAAAAGAAATTTTGCGGTACATTCCGGCTCAAACGTACCACAAACGATTGGCGTAGGCCTTGTTTCGAAATTCCAAAATTGGAGGCTGTTGTTCCCCAGCCCCCACTTTAAAACTCTTATAGCTTCGTACCGGAAGTGGCACTAACGAAAATTTTAGTGGCATATTCCGGCAGAAACGAAGCACAAACGATTAGCGTCGGCTTTGTTTACAAACACCAAGGTGGGGAGCTGCCGCTTCCGCAAAACCTGCACTTTAAAACGCTTATAACTTTGTAACGGAAATATTACAAACGAAAATTTTTGCATTACATTGCCGCACAAGCGTAGCAATAACGATTGGCATAGTTATTTTCAATACTCCTAGGTGTGGCGGCTGCCCTTTCCGCAGCCCCCACTTTGAATCTCTTATAACTTTGTACAGAAAGTGGTACAAACGAAAATTTTTGCGCCGCATTTCGGCACAAACGATTGTCATAGGTTGTGTTTCATAACTTCAAAGTGTGGCGGCTGCCCTTTCAGCAGACCCCACTCTCAATGTCTTATAACTCTGTATCGGAAATGGTACAAACGAAAATTTTGCGGTACATTCCGGTAAAGACGTAGCACAAACGATTGGCATAGGTTTTGATTCAAAACTCCAACGTTGGGTGCTGCCGTTTCCGCAGCCCCCTTTTTAAAACTGTTAAAACTTTGTTTCGGAGGTGGTAGAAACGATTTTTTTTTCGGTACATGCCGGCACAAACGTAGCACAAACGATTGGCGTAGGTTTTGTTTCGAAATTCCAAGGAGAAGGCTGTCGTTTCCTTAGCCCCTACTATAGAACACTTATGACATTCCACCGGAAGTGGTATAAATGAATGTTTTTGCGCTACCTTTCGGCACAAACGTAGCTCTAATAATTGGCATAGGTTTTGTTTCGAAACTCCAAGGTTGGACGCTCCCGTTTCCCCAGTCCCCACTTTAAGACTCTTATAACGTTGCACCGGAAGTTTTAAAAACGAAACTTTTTGCGATACATTTCGGCACAAATGTAGCACAAACGATTGGAATAGGTTTTGTTTCGAAATTCCAAGGCTTGAAGCTGTCGTTTTCCCAGCCTTCCACTTTAAAACTCTTATAACTTCGTACCGGAAATGGTACAAATGAAAAAATTTGCGGTACGATCCAGCACAAGCGTAGCACAAACAATAAGCATATATTTTTTATTTCGAAATTCGAAGGTTGGGGGCTGCCGTTTCCCCAGGCCCTCCACATTAAAACTCTTATAACTTTGTGGCGGAAGTGGTAGGAATGATAATTTTTTCGGTACATTTCAACACAAACGTAGCACAAACGATTGGCATATTTTTTTCTCGAAATTCCGAGGTTGGATGCTGCCGTTTCCCCAGGCACCCCGCTTTAAAACCCTTATAACTTCGTACCGGAAGTGGTACAAACGAAAATTTTTGCTGTACATTCCAGAACAAACGATTGGCACAGATTTTGTTTCGAAAATCTAAGGTTGGAGGTTGCCATTTCCCCAGCCCCCACTTTAAAAATCTTATAACGTGGCACCAGAAGTGGAAAAAAAATATATCTTTGCGGTACATTTTGGCATAAATTTAGCTCAAACGATTGGCATAGGTTTTGTTTCGAAATTCCAAGGATGGGTGCTTCCATTTCTCCATCCCCCAGTTTAAAACTCTTATAACTTTGTATTGGAGGTGCTACAAACGAAATTTTTTGAGGTGCATTCCGGCACAAACGTAGCTGAAACGACTGACATAGGTTTTGTTTCGAAATTCCAAGGTTGGGGGCTGCCGTTTCACCAGCCCCCCTTTTAAACTCATAACTTCGTACCGGAAATGGTACAAACGAAAAATTTTTCGGTACATTCCGGGTCGAACCTAGCACAAACGATTGGCATAGGTTTCGTTTCGAAATTCCAAGGTTGGATGTTGCGCTTACCCTGCCCCAACTTTAAAACTCTTATAGCGTTGCACCGGAAGTGGTAAAAACGAAAATTTTTGCGTTACATTTGGGCACAAACGATTTGCATAGGTTTTCTTTCCAAATTCCAAGGTCGGGGGCTTCCATTTCCCCAGCCCCCCACTTTAAAACTATTACAACTTCGTATCGGAAGTGGTACAAACGAAATTTGTTGCGGTACATTCCGGCACAAACGTAGCACAAACGATTGGCATAGTTTTTTTTTCCAAATTCCAAGGTTGGAGGCTGCCGTTTCCCCTGGCCCCCCAATTTAAAACTCTTATAACTTCGTACCGGAAGTAGTACAAACGAAAATTTTTGCGGTACATTCCGGCACAAACGATTGGCATAGTTTATGTTTCGAAATTCCAAGTTTGGAGGCTGCTGTTTCTCCAGCCCCTTATTTTAAAATTCTAATAACTTCGGACTGAAAGTGGTAGAATAGAAAATTTTTGCGGTACATTCCGGCACAAACGTAGCACAAACGATTGGCATAGGTTTTGTTTTAAAATTCCAAAGTGGGGCTGCTTTTTCCCCAGCCCCCTCACTTTAAAAATCTTATAACTTTGTGACGGAAGTGGTACAAACGAAAATTTTCGCGGTAAATTCCGGCACAAACGTAGCACAAACGATTGGCATTGGTTTTGTTTCGAAATTCCAAGGTTGGAGGCTGCCGTTTCCCCAGCCCGCTACTTTAAATCTCTTATAACTTCGTACCGGAAGTGGTAAAACGAAAATTTTTGCTGTACATTCCAGCACAAACGATTGGCACAGGTTTTGTTTCGAAATTCCAAGGTTGGAGGTTGCCGTTTCCTCATCCCCCACTTTAAAAATCTTATAACATGGCACCGGAAGTGGAAATAACGAATATTTTTCCGGTACATTTCTGCACAAACTTAGCACAAACCACTGGCAGAGTTTTTTTTTCGAAATTTCAAAGTTGGGGGCTTCCATTTCCCCAGCCCCCAGTTTATATCTCTTATAACTTTGTACTGGAGGCGATATTAACGAAAATGTTTGCGGTATATTCCGTCACCAACGTACCACAAACAATTGGCATAGGTTTTGTTTCGAAATTTCAACGTTGGGGGCTGCCGTTTCACCAGCCTCCCACCTTAAAACTCTTTTAACTTCGTATCGGAAGTAGTACAAACGAAAATTTTTTCGGTACATTCCGGATCGAACCTAGCACAAACGATTGGCATAGATTTTGTTTCGAAATTCCAAGGTTGGAGGCTGCCGTTTCCCCAGGCCCCCACCTTAAAACTCTTATAACTTCGTACCGCAAGTAGTACAAACGAAACTTTTTTCGGTACATTCCGGATCGAACCTAGCACAAACGATTGGCATAGGTTTTGTTTCCGAATTCCAAGGTGGGGGGCTGGCGAAATGCACCTGTTAAAAAGGATAGAAAACTTTGAAAACCAAAACGGTTCCCAGGAAATGCTGAGAGGTTTTGGTTAATGTTTATGATTTTATGAACATAGAGGCTGACAATTGAAATCAAATTAACGTAAAAGAAGTGCAAAGGGGAGTATCTGACGCTACCGTTGTTTCAGTAAGTACTCTAAAACGTGTTACGAGTGCGCGAGAAATAAACAGAATTAGGAGAAAGAGCTTTCTTACTCCAAATAAGAAGCGAGCACAACGAAAAACCAAAATCTCATTGAATGAGTTTGAGAAATGCGTTATTCGTCGAACAATTAATTAATGAAATCGATATTAATCACTATCTACCACTTCTTTCAAACCACTGTTGCTACCTCTTGGAGAAAAAAATAAATTTAATGGAAGCACTTGGTGTTTGCAAAAAATAATCTATTCCTTGGATTAAGGTTGGAAACAATAGACAACTACTTGTTGAAAAAGATGCATTTTGGTGAGAGATATTGATTTATTTACAAGTTCTGGATAATTACAGAAGGCAGAACCACCATATGATTAACATGAAAGAGACATGTTAATCTACAAGCAACTTACTTATGTTACTAGCGAAGGTGGAAAAATTATAGTTTCATTTTTCCATCAGTGTTTACTGTTCCCAATAGATGGCAGCATGTTTGACTTAGTAAATGTTTGCCAAATGTGTTAACAATCTTAAAGTGTACTGAACAATTTTTTAAATTTCTTATTTCGTGTAATAGACTTCGTTAGAATGTATCCTTAGTATGGATATTCCTGTTAGCATCTTAGTGTATTATGAAGGAACATCAAAACAAACGGAATTTTATATTGTGTTCTTTAGGACTAGTATCCAAAAAGTAGTGTTTTTCAGTCATACTTACTTTGGGTTAAGCCTAACCTGTCTTGAAGCAGTTATTGCACCTTCCGATGAAGAAGTATTGCAACACGTATTTCTGAGATCGGTGCAAATACGCTTTTTACAGGGTCGACAAAAGGATTATACGCCTTTTGGAGGGTTAAAACCTGTATTTTTGTTATCATATCATATCATCTCATCTCATTTCTTGCTACCGGGATCCGATCATTATCTGTACCTTTGTATACGCCTCCATCACTTCTGTAGGGCCGTTGGCCCGATGCACAGGCTACCACCCGTGGTCCCCCAGCCTAGGGATCAGCGTAGGCGCACTAGGCGGGATTCTGACAACTCGGATCAAACTGTTGACAAGCGCCCCCGTTCTGGGTCTGCTCCAGAGACAGCCAATCTTGCCGATGACGAACAGGATCTGATTATGGACACGCAACCATCTGTTAGTAAACCAACCGCTCCTCCTCAGCCTTCGACTACTCCGATCTACAATTTTCTTCTAACTAATTTTGACACCAAATTCAAGAACTCGAAACATATTTTCCAAAAACTTGTCAAATACGTTCCACGCCTGGAAATAGCCGAAATTCGCTTCACGAACAATGGCGTCATACTGAAATCAACTAATCCAGATTTTCATCGCCATGTCCGTAACAAGGCCTCATTCGAAATTTTTGGTAAAAACGCAAACATTTCCGTTTTGCAACCAAAACGTCAGGCCCAACCTCCACCACCAAGGAAACCACCATTATTATCTGTGGTAATCAAGGGTGTCGATCCCGAGATAACAGACACTGAGGTCGAAGAGGAGCTTACAGCTGAAGGGGTTAGCATTCAGAAATGCATTCGAATCCGCAACAACACAGGCGCTACCTACTTAGTTCGAGTTCTGACCAGCGAACAACAGGCCATTGATCACTTGCTACAGAATGGAGCCTTTATTTTCAAACGCCGTCATAGGGTAGAGCCTTCTCGTACACCTCCGCCACTCCCGATCCGTTGTGAAAAGTGCCAAGTGTACAATCAACATCTGACAGCTAACTGTCCTAACAATTCTAAGTGCGGCTACTGTGGGCAAACTCACCTCACTAAAGATTGTCCGAATGGAACAGCACCGCCACAATGTAATACCTGTAACGAAAAGCACCCTACTTACAGCTATAAGTGCAAAGCCAAACCTCCAGCAGAGCCTACGAAACCGGAACTAGTTGTGCCTTTACGCACTCCCGATGCTCCAGTGCCCCCACATAATTCTCTACGTGAACCAGTTACTGTTGAAGATATGATTCGCTTTTTCAGTCTCACGCTTCAAAATATCCATCCGTTCTTGCGAGCCCACATAGTCGCTCAAGTCATTCATGCGACCAAAGTGTTATATCACCTCGATGTCAAGGCGACTTATTCCGGTCAGACCGTCCATTTTCAAATCAATCCCGTCACAACCCAAGTTTAATAGTTTTTCACCATGGATAGGAGTCTTCTTATAACGTTACTCTACCTAAATATCCAGTCGTTATGTACCAGGAAAGATCTTCTCACTGCTCTTTTACGTGAACATCAGATACATAGTTTTCTATTGAATGAGACTTTCCTGACACCGAAGCACTCTGTCTATTTTCCAGGTTATGATTTCACCCGCCACGATGGCCCTCCAGGGCAACGAGCAAACGGCGGAACGGCTATAGGGATCCAACATAAACTACCAAGTCGAATCATTACTTACAACTTTTCCGAACGTCTTCCGGAACACAATATTGTTACTATTTACTTTAAAGCCAGACCAATCACTGTAGCTACCATATATATTCGTCCCCATGTTCGCATACCAACTTGCTTCTTCACTTATCTGGATACTACCTTCCGCTATTATATTATCATGGCTGATATCAACTACCACAGCAGAAGTGATGCTGAGAAACGTGCATTTTCTAATTTTATCCACTCGCATACGAATAGCGAAATTTGCGCTATACCTAGAGCAACCCGTCCATCTTCAAATACCACTCCAGATGTGGTAATTGCGTCGTCTAGTATCATGCCGTATCTCGAGATCACTGTTCTTGATTCAATAGGTAGTGACCATGATCCTATCAAAGTAGACTTACAGTTTCCTACCGCCAAGAAACCACAACCGGAAGCTCTTTGTACCCAGCCAAATTTTGACCGAGCTAATTGGATAGAGTACCGGAGGGACTTAACGGATACGCTAGCTGGTGTTCCACTTCCAAACGATATCACATCATTTGACGCTACGCTAAGCAAACTCACTACGAGCATTCAAACCGCCAGTGCACTCTTCATTCCTGTTACCACCAGAAATCTCTACAGGCCTAAATTACCCCCTCAGTACCTCTCATTCATTTCCTTAGCCCGGCCTGCATACAAGGAATACCTACGCACTCGTGATGCTGTCACCCTACGCCTCCATCGCCAATATCTTCGAATGGTGCAAAATTACATCCGAGCGTATAAGAAACGTAACTGGATCAGAACTGTCAACACTTTAGCCACAGAAAGTCATCCAACACGTTACTGGAAACATTTCAACCGTCTTATTGGGAAAACCAGTGCACCTCACTATCCGCTAGTGGAGAACAATACTGCCTTGACCACAGATACAGAGAAAGCTAATGCTTTTGCCCGGATTCTTCAAACCACCTTTACACCAGAAGTCCCGCTTCGAGACAGGTCCAATCTCTATCAACGTGTTGCGAAGTACAGCAACCCTCATAATGGGTACCTAAGAATCAATATGGATCATACTCTGGACGATCAGAATCCTTTGACTGCACCTATAACTCCACTAGACATTACCGAGGTCCTACGCCACAAAAAGAACACTGCGCCTGGCTTCGATCGTATCACTTACCGTCACATTAAGGAAGGTCCAGCTCTTTTATTCCACATTTTGGCGTCGCTGTATACTTTCGTTCTCCGCACCGGCTATTACCCACCCGATTGGAAGGTTTCCAAAGTACTCATGTTTCTTAAGC
Source organism: Thermobia domestica (assembly GCF_964235325.1). Classification (NCBI taxonomy): domain Eukaryota; kingdom Metazoa; phylum Arthropoda; class Insecta; order Zygentoma; family Lepismatidae; genus Thermobia; species Thermobia domestica. Next base: position 159,092,158 of record NC_137467.1, read on the forward strand.
CACATAAAGAAAAGTCAGACCCAGCATCATACAGGCCAATTCAACTGACGTCAACGTTAGGCAAAATATTTGAACGAATAATCGTTCGCAGACTTCATCACCACTTGTCAACCTATGATCTTTTGCCTACACACCAAGCCGGTTTTCGACCTAATCACAGCCTCCTCGATAATCTCTTACGTCTAGTTACTATTCTCACGAATCATTATAATAAAACAGCACCTTCCTGCTTACTTCTCTTCGACCTAGAAAAGGCGTTTGACCGAGTGTGGCACAATGGTCTTATCTATAAATTACATTTTTTTCGTCTTCCTGCGGCCTATCTTCGGATAGTGTATCACTTTCTCACCAACCGTCTTGCATATATTTCAATAAATAACAGTCTCTCCTTTCCAATCTTTCCTTGCACTGGCGTCCCACAAGGTTCAGCTTTATCACCTTTATTATATATTCTATTTGTTAGTGACCTACCTGTTATGCCAGAACCGATTTACACTTTCACCTTTGCGGATGATACAGCGCTGCTCGCTTGCTGTCAAACTCTGCATCAAATCAATACCCATTTACAAAGAGCCATTGATGCTTTCAGCAACTGGTGTAGTCGGTGGCAATTAAACTTAAACTGTGACAAAACACAGGCGTTAGTCATCCTTCCGCATAAGAGGCGTAGTCGAGTGAGACGTAATCCATCTCTGCTTAATATTCAAGTCCAGGGTGTACCCATCCATGCAAGTACTACCGCTAAATATCTGGGAGTGATCTTTGATGCTAAATTAACCTGGAAACCACACCTTCTTTCAATCAAAGAGAAGGCCCAAAACCGTTTAAATCTATTGAAGCGTCTGGTCGGTACCACGTGGGGCTTACATGCTGACACATTGTTAAAAACGTATAAAGCGTTTTTCCGTCCGTGTCTCACACATGGCCACACTGCCTGGGTTAGCGCTGGAGATGAATTTTATAACCGGCTTCTTATCATCGAACGTCATGTGTTACGTCTAGCCTACCGCATCACCTTGCCTAGCCCTACTCGCCTTTTGTACGATAAGCTGACCTTTCCGCATATCACTCGACATCTTGAAGACCTCCGCTCTAGGTACATAGATAAAAAATGGACAACTCAGCATCACACCCTCCTAGAAACCATACACATTGATGCCAGTCTTTCCACTCCTCCTAAGTATGCTTATACGCCTTTACAGCATCTACTTACAATCTATAGTCAGAAACATCCAGAGCATCCGGATCAACATTTCTTTCAATCATATCATCCACCAGAATTCAATCATCACGTTTATCCATCGCTTGCACAGTGACTCTCATTCTAACAAGGGCTTCCCCATGTCGCTCATCAGTGTTGAGTAGCCCCAACACAGAAGATAACCTCATTTGTGACTACTAACATTGCCCTGTGAACTGTGGCGTCCATGCACTTCATCTCATCATCATAACATTACGACCACTCAGATTTCATAATATTCCTTCCTCGTTTGTTTTCATTGCTATTTTCAAACTTATGATTATTGCAGTCTCATTTTGATGTTACTTAGGCTCTGTGTATTTATCATTGTGTCTCCTGCCATGATTACAACAACAATAATAATTCACCTATATGTATGAATAAAGTGAGCTTCTTTATTATTGTTGTTAGAAAACCTCATAGCCCATACATGTGTTCCACTTATTACTGAAATTAAATTTAAGTCCCTCCCGAAGAGACGACGTTATCGTCTGCGGAAAACAGTAAAAAAAAAAAAAAAAAAAAAAAAAAAAAAATGTTTTTCAGGATCCAGTTCTGGAAAACCACATCTTGTAGACTTTTTGGAGGGGCATAAATAGGCATTCTAAGCCTTTGCCCATAATGTAATTAAAGACGCAGAAGAGGAGTTGTTTTATTTAACGTAAGTTATAGCAGGGGTGCCCACAAGGGGGGGCTATGACGCAAACTGCGTCATTGAAATATTTGGGGGGGGGGTAAAAATCTATATAAATATATTTGATGGGGGGGTAAAATTAATCGAAAAGAAGATTTTTTCATGGAAGAACACCCACGGATAGACAATTGGGGGGGGGGTGCGTCATGGACATAAGGGGGGGTGGGCACCACTGGTTATAGAACATATGGCACTGTTAATTTATTTCACTTATGTCGTTATTTCGGTGTTGCATTGCCAAAGGAATGGAAGCAAAAGAAAAGAAAGAAGGAAATCATCTGTTTAAAGATAAATTTCTCAGTCTACATGTGTGCTCTTGTTTAATGCTGCAATTCAATACGTTTTTCTTAGATTCAGATTTGGTCATTTTGCATTTTTGATGAACAATTATGGAAGAAGTGAGTTATTTGGGGAGATCATCTGGTGAGCAATCGTAAGCAAATTAAGTATATCTGGTTTCTGGAAGACTATCTGATAGAACAAGGAATATCTAAAAAAAAAAAAAAATCATGATCTATGACCATGTAGAGCATTTTTGTTTGCGTGCCTCTTAGTAGGATGTTCCAAAGCTGAGAATGGGGTTCGTCTTAAAGAGGGCAGTACCCAGGATTTGTTTGAGGAGGGTATAGGCCATATTTAGAATATTTTGAGGAGGGTATAGGCCATATTTAGGATATTTTCAGAGGTGCATCACTGTATTTTATTTAAACCAGTAACTACAATAAAGGAAACTAACAGTGTCATAGCAGCATTAGGCTGGGACAACAAGTATTTGTGCTAATCTTGATGTTATTTTCGGGCTATGAGAACATGAGCAATTTTGAAATATAAACCAAGAATATTCCAATATCGCACAGTGTGTTTTTCTACGGACGCCATCTCGATGGAGAACAATGTTACAAGAAAGTGTGGGTTTCCAAACTGCAATGTTAGAATTTAATCAAACGTTTGAGCTATACAGATGTAGTCTTGAATGGTAGAGAATATTCTGTGTGGAACTCTCTTGCTTGACATCAGTGTATGAAAGAGTGGATAGTTTTATGACTTTAATCCAAGGAAAATGAGACAGACGGGCAGCTAAATGCTGATACTTGCTTTTCGTACAAGTGTTACAGATTTGATCTGAAGAGTCTGCATTAATACTAAGCTTCTTTCTCGCTCCCCCTGGCCTATCCCATTCTTTAGTTAGTGCGTAGTCTCACCCATTCTACTTCTCTTTAATTCCATCTTTTTAATATTGCTGTTACAGCACTTAATTTCTTCTGCCCTCCTTCATTATATATTTCGTCTGATAATTTACCTTTCTCTCTATGCCCACATTTCGAAAGTTTCCAATTAGATTTCATTAACTGTTCCTGCAGGCCGGATTTCCCAATAGACCTACTAATCCCGGCTCTAGGAACTAAATATTCTGAGATGCGCACGGACAAAAATTGTATAAGAAACCGCCAGAGTGATCATAGTTTAGTTTTATATCCTTATTGTCGAAGGATAGGAGAATGTACTAACAACTTTTGATCAAGATATCTTGCAAATCAAATGCGTAACATTGCATTTTCTTAGGTGATCGCGTGTGAAAGTGAACATGATTTAAAGCATAAATTGAAAGCATGTAGAAAACCGTCACCATTCTACATTTCAGACGCGAAAAATCAATGAATACGTTAGTTGGAAATTGGTTCTATTTTGAAATGGAACTCCAAAATGTTCACCACGTAATACAATCACAAACACTAATTTCTTTATACCGTCAAGTGGGGTGAATACGAACAAAATTTTCATTTTTTTAAAAATTTGTTCACTCTTACGTTTTATAAATGCAAGAGAAACCCTATATTAATTGTTTTAGGTACTCTTCATATTATAATCTTGCTATGCATGCAATAATAGGATTGGCGACTTGCTTTTGACAATTTTTCACCGAGCTTGCGAAGGTTTCCTAGTCGAAAGTTTGGCATTTGTGTTGTCTGTCTGTCTGTGTGTATGTCACACGATAAAAGTCGAACGCGTGAACCGATTCAAATGAAACTTTCACATATTGTTTATTGGTTCAAGTTACAGATCATTCGTTGGGGAACAAAGTCGAACCAAGGGGAGGGAGTGGAACCCCCTTAAAAGTACAAAAATGTAGAAAAACACAGAAAATTAAAAAAATAAAAACGAATTTAATGGTCTATTTTCTGTTGCAAGAGCTTTATAAATCAGCAAATATACTTCGGGGATCTGGAGCTATTTCTTCGAAAAGGGGGGAGGTAAATCGGACAAGGGTGTAGCTAGTGATGGGCAGTGGGAATATTCCCGGTGGGAAGGAATTTAAAAAGTGGGAATATTCCCGGGTTTTTTCCCTGGCCTATAAATTCCCGGGAAGGAATTTATTTCCATTTCTTTACTTTATCTTCCAAATTATAAGAACCATATGACTAATTACTTTATTTTAATATATTATGATTTACTTCTAGGTTTTAAAGAATTTGAGTAGTAGAAAATGGATCGATCTGGAACAGACCTGAGCCACTTTTGATCAACTCACAAGCCCCTGGGAAAATGACCACCATGCACCGTGAGACCACGGTCTTTTACGACCTCCATTTTAGGGGTGTATTCATTCCCTTTTACGAGCACTTTTAAGGGGGTGACCTCGTTCTCTTTTACGAGCTCCATTTTAGGGGGTGAACTCGTTCCCTTTTATGAGCATATTTTTCAACTCCTATGTTAATTACGAACACATAGAAGAACAGATAACACATAACACTACGTAACACACAGCAGAACAGATATCAGATAAGAATATGAAACATAGAAGGGGTGTATTCATTCTCTTTTACGACCTCCATTTTAGGGGTGAACTCATTCCCTTTTTTCAACCCTTATTTTAACATAGGAGATAACACATAAGATTACGAACGCATAAAAGAGAAGATAACACATAAGAGTACGTAACACACATCAGAGCAGATAATACATAGCACAGCTAATAAAAGAACATGGCTTATTTTCAACCCCTATTTTAACATAACAGAAATGACACTGAGATTATGAACACACAACAGAACAGGTAATACATAGCACAGTTAATAAAAGAGCATGGATTATTTTCCAACCCCTATTTTAACATGACAGTGAATACGAAACATAGTGAAGATTAGATAACACATAAGAGTACATAACACAACAAGGGTGTATTCGTTCTCTTTTATGAGCATATTTTCTTTTACGGGGGTAGCAAGACCCCTAACCCTCCTCCTTTCTCATCCAGGACTTGGGACCGGCAATGGCGGAGTTTAAAAAAATAACATCATCATACTCTCATAAATGAATGAAGCATAATATCATTAGCATCAATAGTAGTGAGTGAGAATTTGTTTAAAAAATCCTGCATCGAATAACCAGATGCACGACATGCTAAATATAGGAAACAGTAATGTCCACAAAATTGAGATAAATCACCTTGAATACGTCTATTATTCCATGTATAATACAGACAGTTTCGTTTTAAAAACCTTATATGATGTTGTATATAGGGAGGTATACCATAGCTATCGAAATACTCTCCCACACACATATTAGATATATAAACAGCAACCCAATGTTCACCAGGCTTATCACTAGAATCAGTGTTTATAATTATAGCGGCTGGAAATGTATGAATAAACAAAGGTAACTCATCAGCAGCATACACACCAATAAAATGATCTTTAGGCAAATTTTGTTGTAATGCTTCATAAAACTCAATTGTGTTTAACATTTTCTTTCTTTAATTAATATATATTTTTCTCTGAAAATCAATTTCTAATTCTGAAGAGAATTCACCATAAATAATTGTTGTTACAGGAGATGGTAGTGCTTCTTTAAAATGAACCTCTAAACGTACACTTCCTTGCCGTTGTGGACTAGTATGAAATGCAGCACTTGCGCTTGAATCAGGAGTTAAATCAAACACCAGTAGAGTATAACCATTAGGATATTCAGCACGTGAAATATCATTACCTTGATTAGAATAATAAATACCTGAACCTGTAAATAACGTAGAATATGCTTGTACATATAGATTATTATCAAAATCCGTTTGTAATGGTTTGAAGGGGACTGGATTTCCATCAACATACAATGTAAAAAATGACATACTAAAATGTTGAAAATTGAATGGATTTGTTTGATAATTACCATTAAAAGCAGTATTAGTAACAAAACCAATAATAATACGTTTAGGCACTAGGCCTGAAAATAGATCTGGAAGTGTACTATCCATAATTCCTTGTGGCAGAGTTTCAGTCTTCACTTGCACTTTTGTTATAGGATATTTTACTCTAAATTTAGGATTTTGTAATACTTTATTTTGTGCTATTTTAACGGCCGGTGATACATCAACCTTTTTCACAAGCAATGTTGCATCTGTAATTACAACTTTTCCATCAGCATCTGCGTCGCCCATTAGACAAAATGTAGGTTTAGCTGGAATTAGTTTAATACGCAATTGTACACCATTCAGTAAAAATTTCTCCTGATTGAAAATATCAGCATGAATATAACCTAATAATTCAAATGACTGACTTAAAGCAGTGAGAAGAAAACGTTGTTTAAATCCTACATTAGCATCAGCCACACTGTCCATATGCCCTGCAGTATCTTTAAACCACATTGATGTTTGAAGATGCGTTGATTTAGCTTCAGCATTATAATTTAGTAGTTTTTCAATATACGATCGATATGGATATGTATGTGAAGAGTAGGAAATAAGTTGATTATTTAAATATACTTGCAATTCACTGAACATTGCATTGAGAAAATCATTTACAGGGCCGATTTTCTTATCGGCAGAAGTTAAATTAGAACCATCTGATTTAGTAATTTTACCTTTAACATATAACATTGTGTGCGGTAAGTCAATATAGTCATCCCCATGACCGGGGACTACAAATTCTATTGGTGCATTATCAGCTAATGAAGCCACAGGTTTATATGGAACTATTTTATTACCTATAATACTGGTTTGAGTGGGTAAACCAGCAAATAAATCTAATTCTGATTTCATACACTCACACTGCATTTTTGTCTTTTTTCTCTTTTCTTACTATTATATTCACACATGGTAAAATTTACAATACCGTATTACGTCTACGAAAATGTAATTTTACACATACACTGCCATATTGGAAAGGAAGTGGATTACCTGTACTATCTCTTAAATCAATAATAATTTGATCAAATTGTTTACGTTGCACAGTGACATAATGAGGATTATCAAAAATATGTACATTATTAACACCATGCTCTGTAATATTTGTATTTATAATACGTAACAATGGAGCTACGGTGTCACCCACCATTTGTGGTTCTACAATATCACTGTAAATATACATAAGTGTAGGTAGCGCTTTTTGTAAATCAGGTGGATAACGAGCATGATGAACAACTGCAATATCTTCTTGTTGAATATGATCAAAACCTAGTATTCGGGCTAGTTCAGGAGATAGGCGTACTTCTATATGCTTCTCTTGATCTTTTATTACTCTATTAACCTCAATTCGTTTCACTGATGCTTTGACTTTTAATTGTAAATTTAATATATCACTTTTATGATTAATTTGAGATAGAATATCATCAACATTATAATAGTGTCCTGGTAAGATTTTAGTTATGTTCCAGCTTTCTGTATTCATGAGACGATAATAAATATTATTTGTATATTTGGAAACATTCTGAAATGAACTTGTATAATGCACTTCAACAACAGCTGTTTCCCACACTCCTTTCTCCAGTACAATAGGTTGATATAATTTAGTAGTATAACAAGCAAGAGTATTTTGAGGAAAATATTTCATAGAACTATTGCTAGGAAGTGTGAGATAAAAACTATCACTTTGCTCCATAGTCAATCAATCAAAAATATCTTTGGATCTTTTTATCCGTTTCACACCAGCACCACTAAAATGAACTTTCTTTCTTTTTCTTCTTCCAGATCCTTCCAACACCTGATTTAATTTATTTTGAGCTTTGTTTTTTAAATTTGTTTTGGCTTCTTGCCATCGATCTTGTAAAGACTCTTCAATAGGTCTATTATTATCTAGTACATCTCCTGCTACATTAATTCCTGTACGTATCAATTCTTTACCAACAGTTTTTGCACCTTGTTTTAATAAAGGAAATACAGTACGAAATAAACCTCCTAGAAAACTACCAATGCCATAACCTTCTTGATATGGTGCACCTCTATACACGTTATAATCACTTCCTGCTTGGTGTATGTAGTAATTGAGATAGGGCTCATTCATCTTTCTTTCTTTCTTTCTATATACTTAAAAATATCAATAGATAACAATAGAATATTATTATTATTATTGCTTATAAGTACACCATTTGCGTTTACGGGGTGGAGGACCATCTTCTTCTTCGTCTTCTTCGTCTTCTTCTGTTAGTTTTCTAATATAATCTATTCGTTGAGGATTACCAATGTACTCTAAAGGTATATTGGCTTTTGCTAATAATGTAGCAAAAGGTTTCCAGCCAGCAACTGAAATATTTTTCTTACGACATCTAACAAAATCGGATATCAAATCCACTATATTTGCACCTGGAATTAATTTATTATTAATATTCACATTTCCATTATCGTCCCATTGAATATTTGGATTTTGTTTCAATTTACGTAATAAAGGTCTCGCTTTACGTTTACAAATTTCAGGGAGAGTAGATATTATTTCATCATCCTCCTCCTCGTCCTCCTCGTCCTCTTGTTCTTCTTCCTCCTTAGTAGTGGTAGTGGTAGTTGCTGTTGTTGTAACTGCTGCCGGTTTTTGAATTATATTTAAATATTTTTGTAAGACTTCTCTATATTTTGTCCATTTATCTTCTACATTTAAACTTTTATTATTTAAAATTTCTTTCATTTCATCATCAAGATTAAATATCGTTTGATAATGATGTAATTTTTCTGGTGTGATTAAAATAAGTTTTTGTGCGTTTTGCATAATTATTTAATTAAACTAGATAGTATACCTCCAATAATAGGTGCAAGCAAAGCAGTAAGAAAACCGCCTTTTTGTATAATTATTCGTTTTTTCTTTTGTTTTAATGACGGACCTTTTTTCACCAAATATCTCAGTTCCTTTTTTATTTTTTTAGCTTATTTATCTCTGTTTTATTTAATGGAACATTTCCCTGTAATACGTTATAGGAACATTCACAAATAGAGCGAATTAAATCAGGATCTGCATTTTGTAAAATTGCCTTACGTGCTTTCGGTTTTGACTTTGCTAAAAGTTTTAACATATGTGCATTTTCCTTACTAATCATTTTTTACGGCTATTAAAGCACAAATAGTTGTTAGAATATAAACCATATTACAATTATTATTTTTTTACAGGTACATAAACATAATTAAAAGAATCTGTTGGAAAGATATTTGTTCGAACTCGCTGCTCATCAGAAGTATTTTGTTTTAAATCAAAGAGTAAATAACCATGAGCAATTCGAGTTGCATCTTGATATGCTTCTTGAATAAATTTTGTATTACCTGGATACAATTGTCGTGCGAGATAATTAATTTGAGCTTGGTCTCTAGGATTTTTAAAACAAACAATATAATGACAATTTAACGAAATATCCCGCATTCCTTTTTGTTGATGGAAAATATTCTGTGTGATAAATATTACACTTATATTTCTATGATGACTACCCTTAGTAAATATATCTACAATCCGATGGTCACACTCACGCATTAAATCATCTATAATGACAAGATGTGGACCCTCGTGTGCTTGAAATTCATTATTTTGAGGTAAACCTTCTTTAAACGTACAGTTTGAAATAGTATTATACAACGGTTGCCATTCACCATAACACCATACAATATTTTTAAATAACTTACTATAATGGTCAAGAAATGTTTTAACAAAATATGATTTTCCACAACCTGTGGGACCTGCTACCATACATGTAAAAGGAATTTTCCATTCCATCTCTATTACAGATATATTGAATTTATTTTAAATAGCGTTTTTAAATATTTTGCTTTCTTTTCTCCTTTACATAAAAAAACAGCGTTTGTGGAAGAACAAATTTGGTTTAATATACTTTTTACTTGTGATACTGATAGACCTCGTGATGATGATGATGATGATGACAATTTAACTAAGCAACGAAAATTTACAGTGTTGCTAGAATTTAAAATACTTGTGACGACATGCTTCACCTATAAATTCTTGACTTCTCTTTTTTTTACAATATAGTATGTTTTAAATCGATCCAAGAATTTTCACTTTTTGGCAGACCTAACCATTTCACATAGGCCTTATTATTTTTCTTTCGCAACACTTTTTCAATTAAATATGTGTTTGGAAATTTCGTTAATTGTAATTCGTGTCCGTAAAATCGTCCTTCAATAGGTTTATTATTTGAGTCTACTAAGTGATATGTCGGAGGATTAGTGAAGAAAACTTTAGCAATTCGAAAAATTTCTGTACTCCAATTGCGTGTAAAACCTCTATCAAAACCAGGACGCTTAAGTTTATTAATTCTTACATATTCACCTATCTTAAATTTACTTTTTCTTTTTATCACAGAAAACTTTTTGCAATAGATGTTTGTCAATAGATGTTTTTCATTTTCTTTTTTAACAGCGTCGATAGGTTTCATTTTAATAGTGGAATGAATAGTATTATTATATTTATGTAGTAATTCCGGCAGAATGCCAATCCATTTATAATTTCCCTGCAGTGTAAATTGTCTCCACATTAAATTACGTAACGATCTATTAAATCTTTCAATAATACTTGCTTTCACATCACTGTACGTGGAATAATGTTTAATGTTATTTTGGGTCATCGCCTTCTGAAACTCTGAATTATAAAATTCTCGACCCCTGTCAGTTTGTAAAAATTTAGGGCTTTTGTTTGCTTTTCTCAGTACTGTTAGAAATGCTTGTGTAATTTCTTTCCCAGTTTTATTTTTCACAGGAATAGCCCAAGCATATTTAGAGAATGTATCTATCACAGTTAATAAATATTTGAAATTTCGATTAATTTTTGCTAGACCTTTCAATTTTCCACTATTCATTTCAACTAAATCAGCTTGCCATAAATCATGAATCCCTTTCGTTATAACAGGTATTCGAGGATAGTTTCGTCTTGCACTTTTATGTAATTCTGCAACTATTTGTTCTCGAACTGATTGTGACATTTTTTTTTAATACTAATATATCCAAAAAAAAATTTATATCGTATTTACAATATACAAATCGTACATTTTACATCTTTATTATTATAATACCCCCAAGGAACAGTGTGTATATTACAATTTAAAATTTTTCTTTTGTCATCATACGGATCTAATGCTAATTTTGTCACCTGATTTGTTGTTAAATTATGGTATTTACTTTTAATTTCAAATTGTGTTTTATAGATCGTTTCGTTTTTAAATATACATGATTTATAATCGTCAAACGTAATTTGTTCTTTAACTATATTTTTCTTGATCCCTTTACATTTTTTCAATTCTTTATTTTCACCAGTTTTTATAGCATAATTTTTTGCTCGTAACCCAACATATTCAATCATAGGAACTCCACCTAATTCGTCTTTCATTTTACCCAAAACGTGTTTATTTTTTGTGCTATATAAAGAATTATTTTCAGGATAATTTGAGGTGTCAAAATACTCATTCATATCTTTTATATCGTTATAAATATTGTTAGTTTTAATTTGGTAAATGAAAGAGTCAGTATCCATATATGCAATTCTAATTTTATCTCCATATCGCGGTTTCATTATATTATAATGGAATTCATACATTGCTAATTTGGATAATTCTAAAACTGTCGCTCCTACGTAAATTGGTTTATTAAGGGTTACCGATTTTTTTACCATATGAAACAATGCCAAATTATCAGTCAATTTTACCCAATTTTCAAACTGATTTTGCGCTACTAATTTTTTACACTTTTTTTCATTGTTAATTAATTTTATATCAATTCGTTTTCGTACATTCTCCATTGTCTTTCCGTATACCGAATTATTTAATAACTTATAGAAATCTTTTTCAAATTCAATTGTAGCATTTGCACGGCGTTGAGTATTTTCTTGAATATAAGATGCAAGCCATTTAGATTGACGAAACCATAATATTTTATGTACTTTTACCAATATTAAACCTTGTTTTAGATAAAATTGTAATACTCTATAATGCAAGATATAATTCGATTTCGATTTAAGTGTCAATAGTAATTTTGAATATTTACCATTCGGTGGAACTTCATTAGTTGGAGCACACGGAAAATCAGAATGGTATTCGTGTAAATCAGTTGGATACTCTAAGTCCACTTCTAGAAAAAATCCCCATTCACTATCCGTGGGCCAATTGATAATTTTATGTTTGTCTTGCCAGTTGTCAATTTTATCCTCCCACCGAAAACCACCATATGGTAAATGGTAAATAGTCAATCATTGATAGTCCGTACAGATTGTTCATGTCAATATACAGTAAATAAGATTTTTCTTTTTCCGCATCAAAATCATGTACGTAAGGATTATTAGCTTTGGCATACCTTAACACAGCTTGAGTAATACCTCCGCGAATCGATTTTTCTACAAACATATACATATTGATATCTGATAAAAGTTCAAGTTCAATTTTTGTTCTATATAACATGGCTTGCCATGCCAACCCAGGTGCAGTAAAACAATTAATCGGATCAATACAAAAAGCATTTAAACATGTCTTTCTAAAATTCTCCAACACATCTGCTGTGAGAAGTACATCACATTTTAAATATAGATCGTGGTAGTCCCCTAAATTTTCACATTTAAACACACGCCAAATCAGTTTTGCATATTGATAATCAGTCTCGGAAATTTGTGTTCCATTCAATTTGCTACTAAACGCCTCTCTTCCAGGAAATTCAGTTTCTTTAAATGTATCTAAATTTGTTATGTATTCATAAAAATAAATTCCCTTACGGAGAATTAAAGGAAACTTTTCATCGGAAAAATATTGCTTTGTGTAGACAAATTGCTCAGGTTTTAATTTTGACACCAAATTTTCGAGACTATACGGTAGGAATTTAAATAAGTCTACAAAACGTAACTCGATAGGTCTACCATTAAAATTAAAGTGCTTAGAGAATGTTATGTATTTCTCAGTGCTTTCAGCAATTACAAAAATATTTCCAGGGGTGCAACCTAATTCTTTCACAAATAAATGTGCATCATACCCAGACAAATTATGGAAGAAGACAGGGATAAAATTACTTTGACGCTTAATTTGTAAATTACACTTGTTGCACACCGTGGCAATAAATTGACCAGTTAAATGGTTATGATGTTTAACTTTTCTATTGTCACTCGTATATTTACTATCACAAACTGAGCATTCAGTGGATAGGTTAAACTCCTGTAACTGAGAACTAGTTAATGGTATTAATGGTTTTTCTTGATCTAATATGTTTATGATTTTTCTTAATTCATTCTCCATAGCAGACATAAACTTCATCGATACATTTTCTCCCGATAAATAACTAAATCTGATTTCATATAGTTGTTACTCCAACATACAATATAACCAAAACTGCATGGTATATGTTGGTGAATTTCTACTGTATGAGATCCACTTTGTTTATTTATAGGTTTTAATAAACTTTCCATATCTGCAATTATTATCACATCATTCTGTAATAACAATTTCAATTTTCGAAATTTTAAAACTTCTCCTTGTTTCGGCATGTTAATTTTGGTTGGAGTGTGTTCTTTACATAATTTGTCATGTTCATCTAATTTTGATTTGTTATAAAATGATATTAAACATCGTCTACAAATAAATGTTTGATGACTACCTAACTGATGTCTGACTAAACCATTTAAATTTGTAATTAAACAATAATGAGAGTTTAAATATAATAAATCAATATGTTTACCTACAGCTGTGTTTTCGCTTATATGTAATGGGAAAATAGTTTCATGATCATAATTAATGCCATATATATTAATGGAAATTTGTTCTTTAGGAAATACGGAATTATACATATGTTCAAATTTGCTTATGTGTGCTATTTCGACTGGAAATTTTTCAAATAACGGTAATAAAGTATTACTATATTGTATGTAATTATTCACACGATGTGGATTATCTTTTGTGGGATGCAATGCAGCTAGAATACTATACATAAAACTTCTATTATCGTTATTTTGAATATTTAAAACACATTTTGTGGATAAAATCCATTGAGGCAATTTTATATGACTCTTCAATAACGCATTGATATTTTTTATTAGACAATAATGAGAGTTTAAATATAATAAATCAATATGTTTACCTACAGCTGTGTTTTCGCTTATATATAATGGGAAAATAGTTTCATGATCATAGTTAATGCCATATATGTTAATGGAAATTTGTTCTTTAGGAAATACGGAATTATACATATGTTCAAATTTGCTTATGTGTGCTATTTCGACTGGAAATTTTTCAAATAACGGTAATAAAGTATTACTATATTGTATGTAATTATTCACACGATGTGGATTATCTTTTGTGGGATGCAATGCAGCTAGAATACTATACATAAAACTTCTATTATCGTTATTTTGAATATTTAAAACACATTTTGTGGATAAAATCCATTGAGGCAATTTTACATAAGTTTTCTCTTTATGACTCTTCAATAACGCATTGATATTTTTTATAAGACAATAATGACTGTTGCAATTTTCTTCACAATACAGTAAATCAATATGTTTAAATACACCTGCATTTTCGCTTATATGTAATGGGAAAATAGTTTCATGATCATAGTTAATGCCATATATATTAATGGAAATTTGTTCGTTAGGAAATACGGAATTATACATATGTTCAAATTTGCTTATGTGTTCTACTTCGACGGGAAATTGTATATTGGTTTTTTCAAATAATGGTAATAAAGTATTACTATATTGTATGTAATTATTCACACGATTTGGATTTTCTTTTACTGGATGCAACGCAGCTATAATGCAGTACATAAAACATCTATTATCATTATTTTGAATATTTAAAACACATTTCTTTTTGGATAAAATCCATTGAGGTAATTTTATAAAAGAAGAAGCGGAAAGCGGATCATATTTACTGATTTTAATTTCTAATTGATGGTTTGGTTCAGAACATAAAGACCACCCTGATTTCTTAATTGCCCTATTTTCTTGTTCAACTAAAATTTTATTAAATAGTTTTTCAATTATAGAATTCAAATCTGTACTCGGCAAAATAATTTCGTTACCACTATTTACAAAGAATCTACATGTTTCTAAATCTACTGGTTTTACAAAAGTTGTAGCCAAAGAAAAATTTACTTTAAACGATGTCTTAGTTTGTTCTTGTTGTAATATATCTAAACAGTCTTTTCTTTTATTCTTTAAAAAACATCCACTATCCTCATTTAAATCAGTATCACATTTTAAAATAAAATTTTTTAAATTATTATTAAATAGAGTATCAGAATTGATAATATTTGATTTAACCTTTTTTGTTGCCATTTTTTTTAAAAAACTAACTCTTCAAAGTTACTATAATAATTTTGAACTGAGTTTTTATAATATAATATTAATAGTATTATTATAAAATGTCTTACTTACAAAAGAAAACAAAACCACACTATTAATAAACCACACTAATAATATAAACGCACACACACAAAAAATATCTGAACTTTACGCTTCACACGGTAAACATGAAGTGATTACAAAAAAACATGTCGGTCAGTCTTTTATACCTGTCTGACAGTATTACGTCATGTTGCGCAATAGTATGAGTCATCCTCGGGAATTCCCCTCTTTTTTTTTATACCTTTGTGATTGATTACATTACGTTCAGGGATTCCTATCGTTGAATGACGACAAGTTATTGTCTGTTAAAGAGAAAACTAGGTCAATGTTTTTTCAAATCCGGATGAATGACGTAATGAGAATTATCTACATATGGCGGAAGTTATTATGTAACTGATAACAAAACACGGAAGTTTCGCATTCTTTAAATAATCATCTCTGCTATGTTCAAATATAGGTTAGAATCTTTGCTATAAGGTTCGAATGTATTATCTGTTATGTTCAAATAATGGTTGAAAAATGAGAACGAGTACACCCTCCCTCCGTAGCTATGTATTATCTGTTGTGCTGTGTGTTCATAGTCTCAGTGTATTCTCTGTTATGTTAAAATAGGGGTTGGAAAAGGGAACGAGTTCACCCCCCTAAAAGACCATGGATTCAAATAGGGTGGAACAAGTCTTATGTATCTGCTGTGTGTTCACCTCTGCTATGTTTCGTAGTCTATGTCATGTTGAAATAGGGGTTGAAAACGAGTTCACCCTAAAAATGGACTATGCTCAAATAAGGGTGGAAAAATAAACCCACTGCTATGTTACGTATTCTTATGTCATTTCTGTTATGTTAAAATAGGGGTTGAAAACGAATTCACCCCTAAAATGGTATGATATTCGTACTCAGCATGGTCGAAAACCCCCATATGCCTAGTTTTATCCAAATCGGTTCAAAGAGCGTATCCAATCGCTATGTTACATAGGTATTCATTGTCTTAAAATAGGGGTTGGAAAACGAGTCCACCCTTAAAATGGAGGATGTTGTGTGTTACGTACTCTCAGTGTAATTTCTGCTATGTTCAATTAGAGGTGGAGAAAATGAATACACCCCTTGTGCTATGTCCGCCATGTTTCGTAGTCTCTGGCATGTTGAAATAGGGGTTGGAAAATATGCTCATAAAAGAGAACGAATACACCCTTGTTGTGTTATGTACTCTTATGTGTTATCTAATCTTCACTATGTTTCGTATTCACTGTCATGTTAAAATAGGGGTTGGAAAATTATCCATGTTCTTTTATTAACTGTGCTATGTATTACCTGTTCTGTTGTGTGTTCATAATCTCAGTGTCATTTCTGTTATGTTAAAATAGGGGTTGAAAATAAGCCATGTTCTTTTATTAGCTGTGCTATGTATTATCTGCTCTGATGTGTGTTACGTACTCTTATGTGTTATCTTCTCTTTTATGCGTTCGTAATCTTATGTGTTATCTCCTATGTTAAAATAAGGGTTGAAAAAAGGGAATGAGTTCACCCCTAAAATGGAGGTCGTAAAAGAGAATGAATACACCCCTTCTATGTTTCATATTCTTATCTGATATCTGTTCTGCTGTGTGTTACGTAGTGTTATGTGTTATCTGTTCTTCTATGTGTTCGTAATTAACATAGGAGTTGAAAAATATGCTCATAAAAGGGAACGAGTTCACCCCCTAAAATGGAGCTCGTAAAAGAGAACGAGGTCACCCCCTTAAAAGTGCTCGTAAAAGGGAATGAATACACCCCTAAAATGGAGGTCGTAAAAGACCGTGGTCTCACGGTGCATGGTGGTCATTTTCCCAGGGGCTTGTGAGTTGATCAAAAGTGGCTCAGGTCTGTTCCAGATCGATCCATTTTCTACTACTAATTTGGATAGAAAACAACGTGCCATGGGGGGGGCTCTAACCCGCCTTCATTCGCTAACGCTCGCTCTGCAATACTGTCTGAATTTAATGTTGGCAACGTAATTTAACGTATGAAAAAATAAAACAACCGAATCGGAATAGAATATCGCTAAAAAGTAGGTGCAAAAGCTGGCCCCCAATGCTAAAGAACAGCCAAAATTAGCAAAGTACAAATTTACAAATAATGAAAAGGAACCATTTTGTAAAGTAATTTAGAAACATGTAGAAATAGAGAGAAGTACTACTAATAAACCCTGAACCATCATTAGTAATAGACGTCGGTCTGTCTCCTCTCTCTGACTCGAATTTCTGAAGAGGTACTCGGACTTCGTTTACATGTGAATTAACGTATGGAATTTCGAAAAATAGGTAGAATGAAAGGTCGTGTATGCCAATGTTACGTGCTAAAATATAAAGATAAGTAAGTATCTTGCAGATTTTGTGAACATAAATATGTATGCGCAAATGTTGTTAAATTGGTAAGACATGTATCTTCTAGCATTTACCCAATCTAATTGGTTTATAACATTTATAAATTTAATGTGTTTATAATAACAGTAATAGAGTCAAGTTGAGTAAATCCACTTACATATAAATTTAAATTGTTACTTTATAATTTTTTCACACATATTTAATTGATATAACATGTAAATAAATATACATTTATGCGTACTCTCTAAATATAATAAAGTGTTAATAAAGTAACATAGTACCGTTCAGAATATACATTTTAAAGAATCCTCTGTGGACAACAGTAATAATATGCTTTGATATAAAAATTAATTCCACTTTGAAATCATAATATAGTAATAGAATGCAATTTTTTTTCTGTTTGTACATAAATTCCCGGATAAATTCCCATTTTGGGAATCTTCCCGGGAATCTTCCCAGGGAATATTCCCGAAAAATATCTTCCCGGGAATTTACCCATCACTAGGTGTAGCTAGAAAATTACAAGAGGGGGTTATCTAAAAGTGAAAATTGACGAATACGAATGAAGCTTTCGCAGGTTTATCACGAGGTCTACTGTTCGTTTCACAGAGTGTTTATTGGTTCAAATGACAGGTCGAGTTCGTTGGGAAACAAAATCGGACCAGGGGAAGGTGGTGAAATTCCCTCTTAATAGTGCGAAAATATACAAAAACGAAGAAAACCACAATTAAAAACGAATTTGATGAACTCCTCTCTGTTACAAGAGCTTAATATAATAAATAAGCAATTATGAACTATTGATTCGGAGGAAGGGGAGGGGGTAAAATCGGATAAGGGTGTAGCCAGAAAGTAGAAAAGAGGGTTATTTAAAAATGAAAACGGACGAATCAAAACGAAATTTCCACAGGAAATGACCAAACATATTTCGGACATTACAACCTGTTACTTTGTAGGTGTGTATATGTGGGGGGGAGGGGTAGGATAAGGGTGTAGCCAGAAAATGGAAAAGGGAGATCTAAAATAATTAAAACTGACGAATCAAAACAAACCTTTCACAGGAAATGAGCAAACATATTTGGGGATTACGGCCTATTGTTTCGGAGGGAGGGGGCGCGGTGGCTCAGTGGTAGAGCGTTCACCTCCGGTGCTTGGGGTCCCTGGTTCGATTCCAGCTCGCGCCGTGTGGACTTTGTGGTGGACAAACACCGTGCTCGTGGGTTTTCTCGGGGTTCTCCCGTTTCCTCCCACTTTCTTCATTCCACCATTTCACTCATCTCTCATCATCATCGTCTCCTTTAGCCTAACCGGCATAGCCGTGGGACGTAAAACTTAAAGATTTCATTTCATTTTTTTTTCGGAGGGAGCGGGGTAAAATCGGATAAGGAATAAAATCGCAAGAATACAAAAACGGAGGTGATCTAAAATTGAAAACTGACGAATTAAAACGAAACTGTCACAGCAAATGAACAAACATATATCGGGGATTACGACCTTTGTTTCCGGAGATACGGTGTAGCCAGAAAATGAAAAGGGGGTGATCAAAAAATGAAAACTGACGAATCGAAACAAAACTTTCTACGCAATACACAATGTATAATATACGTATATTAAACGTATAATAAACATTCCAACGTGTATTAGACGTTTAATATACGTATATTATACATTATGTGCTGTGTGGGTTTCACAGAAAACGAGCAGATGTACTTAGCGGATTACGGCATATTTTTTCGGAGGGGGTGGGGGTAAAATAGCTAAGGGTGTAGCCAGAAAATGAAACAGAGGTGATCAAAAATGGAAACTGATGAATCGAAACGATACTTTGACAGGAAATGAACAAATATACTTCGAGAATTACTGTTGTTTCGGAGGAAGGTAGAGGGGGGGTGAAATCAGATAAGGATGTAGCCAGAAAATGAAAATGAATTATCCAAAAATGAGAACTGACGAACCTAAGTAAAACTTTCAGAAATTTATCGCGAGGTCTACTGTTCGAAGAATCTTAATACTAATTAACTTAGTTTAACTTTGTTCACTCCAAAGGTGGCGCTGCAAGAAATTTGACGTGTGGGGCTTCAAGCATTTGTTTTTGACTGCACTTCGATGTTTCATGTGCAAAACTAGTTTTGAAATTTCATAATTTGATTTTAAGACATTTTTGATAAATTAACAACAGCATTTTTGAGAGTGGTAGGTGAACAGGTACATAATGTCTTGAGTTTATAAACCATAACCCCGTGCCAAAAAATATCGCAAATACCCAAATGACCTAACTGAAAAAGCTAAAAGGGCATTATCGTTAACAAACTAACGTAAAAGATGTGTTAGTAAAAAATATGACATACCCACAGCAGTGTTACAGAGACATGTAAACCAATATAACGTGAAGTCTCAAGATCGAATACTGTAAAAAAAAATACAGAAGAAATGATTATTGATGAAATTGTGGAGTATGCAGAGTAGGGTTATTCCCTACAAGAGTATGACATAACACTGGTGATCAAAAGACATCTTAACAAATAAGGGAAAACATTTCCAAAGTTCAAAAATAATTTGCTTGTACGTTTTCTTCAACGTCATTCCGAAAAATCTCAGATATCGAGTTCGTGTGTGGCTATCCCGACGTTCCAGATGTGTTCGATTTCCATTTTGGGTAGGTAAAAAGGAAACTCTCGCAGCCAAAGCCTTACTGTAAGGGAATGATGATAATTCATGTCAGTTGCAATACAATAGGAAAGTAACACAAAAAAATTAATGCTTGTTCCTATTCACCCCACCTGTTCACAGTCTGCAGACTACACAAAGGAGCATGGAGAGATGTATGCTCGGAATAACCCGAAGAGATAGGAAAAGAAATACGTGGATCAGGAAGATGACAGGAGTGACGGATATTATTGCGAAAATAAAGGGACTGAAGTGGCAGTGGGCGGGACATATCGTAAGAAGAACTGATGGCAAATGGACAAAGGCAGTTCTCGACTGGATACCTAGAGACAGGAAACGCCCAAGAAAGCGTCCTAATACAAGATGGAGTGAAGAAATGAAAAAGCACTGTAGAATAGCATGGAAAAGAACAGCAGAATATAGATGGTTATGGGGAAAATTTGGAAAGAACTTCATCCACCAGTGGATCAACATCGGTTGAAAATGATGATGATGAAATTATATATATATATATATATATATATATATATATATATATATATATATATATATATATATAAACTATTTTTCCTCAATGCATTATATCATTGTAAAATGTGCTAAACTGCACAAAAATTGCTAGGAATGATGGATTGCTGATACAACAGGTCCAGGGTCTGGAAGCATCCATCTTATGTCCAGGGCTTGCACCGAACTTCCCTACACTGAATCTTCCATATCCCCGCAAAAATACCATTTCTTGCAATTTGTCCTATTTTTAAAGGACGGTAAAGCCCCTTGACCTCAGAACCTTCATCTATATTTCTAGGTCAAATGGCTAAAGATAGAAACAGCAAAGACAAATGTTGATTATGATGAATGGGAATGAGAATGAAAATTAGAAATACGAAATTTGATATAAAAATCTTTCACCAAACGTGTATTACGAAAATAATTTCTTTAAAAAGTTCATGAAGTCGCCATCTTGAATCCAATATGGTGGATGAGAATGTATTTCACAATCGCTGGGGATAGAAATACCAAATGAAACACACATATTGATTATCAAGATGTGATCACGAAATGATAAATAAAGTGTGAAAAAGTCGTTGTCTTGAATCCAAAATGGCCTCCTAAAATAAAAATCGAAGGTACCAAATTTGGTAGAAATGTTCATGAGAATGGGCAGGTAAAGGGAAGAATACCAAATGTAGAAAAGTTCCCATCGTGGATCAGTATGGCGCCAAGAATAAATAACGAAAGTATATGCACAACCCAATAAATGGATGAAGGCAGAAACACTGAATTTGGTATAAATGTGCATTATGATGACTACGTAAATGGGATAATATGAAACTTTGAAATGGTTTTCATCTTGGATTCAATATGGTCGCAATCACGAAATAGGAACTTTTCCCTGTATATGACTTTAATCGAAACAACTACTAATTGGTATCTGAATTAAAGCAACAAAATGAAAATACAGAAAAAAAAGCGAAGATATTTGAAAAGCCCTCGAAAAAGCGGACGAAAACAAACTACGCTTACATTGTACGGAAATGCTGGCTACTTTGAAATTGTATGTACGGTTGCCATATTGAATTCAAGATGACAACATTTTCAAAGTCTCCAGTGATGTCATCCTAAAATTTTAGGTGGGTATACGCTCTGACATTTATTACACACTCTATAGATGCGGTATATAGACTTCATAAATTTTAGGTAGCCATACAATGGTGTCTCAAAATTTAAGGTGAGTATACGCCGAATACCCTCGTATTCCCTCCATTACATTCTTGCATTCCCTCCAATTTACCTAATGGATTTACCAATTTATCATAATGCACATTTATACCAAACTCTGTGTTCGTATAGCTTCAGCCATTTGGTTTGTGCATACACACTCCTTATTTTATTTAGGCTGCCAAATAGGATCCATGATGGCAACTTTTTCAAAATTTGGCGTTATTTCCTTGACTTGCTCATTCTCAAACATATTTCTACCAAATTTGGTACATATAACTTCTGCACTTTGACTGTACTACTATGAGCAAAATAAATGACGCGTCTCTTTATTTTGAAGTTTTTTTCAAAATATCTCCGTTTTCTTTATATGTTCGAAATTTCGGAAGGATTCCCCAGCAGGAAACGTTAATAACAAGCCCGTTTTACATATTTGTGTTAGATATCAGCTTAAAATAAATAAATTAGAAGCAAAAAACATTAAATCGACCGAAATTACGAGAATTACCAACTCTGCTAAAGTGGGAAATTTTCAAGAACGCGAGGGAATTCTGCAGTTCAACACGAAGCAGCGACATCTATGTCATTGAGAGAAATGTGGATTAAATCTACAAACGAAAATATTAACAAAATATTTCTAATATGTCTTATTATATGCATTATCAGCGAACTCCAAATATATGAATCTATGCCAAGTATTAGAGTTTAGATAGAGCAAATAGTTGAAATTACCTATGGAAAAGGACGAATTGGTAGCACGATCGTAATGAAAAATCATATTTACCGTAGAACATGTTCAGGTTGCATAAGAAAACAAATAGCTCAGTTAGTTAGTTGCGCCTGAGTTTTCGTCGAGGCAACACGTCCTGTGTTGCTCGCGTCTTGGTGCTGATTCTGCTAGTAGTGATAGTTTTTTTTTATTTGTGCGAGTTTTTGCTGTGCTTTTTGGACTTGAGCAGAGTGAGCTTACCACTTGATTTGGGTGATTTCTCCCCGTTTTTGTTCAGTGAAGTGCAAGATTACGACTGATTACGATGGCCAATATTAGGCTTAACACTCTTCGCATTAGTTTTCAACCTGTCTCCAAAGTTCCCAATTCGATTTCGCTCCATGAGTGGATACGAACCACCTTTGAGCTTGCACAAGATGCAGTATTAAGTATTGAACTAGACTTTCCACGTAAACTTCTATATATCAAATTAATTACTCAACAGCTCTGTGAACAGATCATTACTAAATTTGACAATAAAGTTCCGTATATAGATGCAGAAGGTACTTACGACCTTCCGCTTGACTCGGCTTCTCATACAATTAAATTGGTACGTATCCACGCGGTACCTATGGAAATTTCTGATAACCAAGTGAAACAAGTTCTTCAAGTTTATGGTGAAATTCTTAGTGTTAGTGACGAACTTTATACTGATGGACATTATTATAAAGTACGTACTGGCCGCAAAGTTGTGAAAATGATTTTAAAAAAGAATATCCCTTCCTATATTACTCTCAGTTCTCTTCGTTGTTGGGTGACGTATCCCGGACAGACAAAAACTTGTGCGAGGTGTGACAGTGAAACGCATTTGGTGTCCCAGTGTGATCGCCGAACATTTAGCGCCCGTTTAGATCATCGGTCCAGTGATTCTTCTGGAATTTCTACTTTGGGTAGCCGCATTGCTCGACCTATCCTACAACTGAAGGATGCGCCTGCTATTCACAACTATAGTGTGTTTCCGTTTTTGCCGACAAAAAGCGGGCCCGCTATTACTACCATGCCGACAACTCCGGGTGACTATACCCCGCCAGCCCCCTGCGAGGCAGTTTCTGTGTCCCGACCAAGTGATACATCCTCACAGGTCCCGTTTCATGAAGAGGGTATGGCCAGCCAAATTCTTCCTGAGGTTAACCCCCACGCAAATAAGGTAGGTGACTTACCTGATAAGACTGAGTGTCCCGGACCCCAGCCAATGACTTTCGATACTTCAGCACCTGCTCGGCCTGAACCTGTTGTTAGTGATTCCCTTGACGTGGTGCCTCCTCTCTCCGATGTGCTCGACTCGACTGGTAGTGGTTCCCCCGTTACGCCTACATCCAGTGTTGATGACACTCCTGAACCCCCTATTAGTGAACAACTGAAAAAGAAGAAACGTTCCAGTCACGAGGTGAATACTGGGAAAGTTTTGAAAGTGACCGGGAAGACCTATGATTCGACCAGTAGATTAACCCGCACTAGATTACGACAGATGTCTCAATTAGATGCTACTACATGTAATGATGGGGAGGTTGTCCCCGAGACTTTGGATAGACCCGCTACGCAGTGAGAATATGCTAGCGGTCTGTTTGGGACTTTTGTTTTTGTTAATATTACATCTTTTTGTTGCTTTCCTTGGGCCTGCCGGTTCCTTTGTGTGTGCTTTTTCCTCCACACCAAGCCTTTCCTTGCAGCTCTTAATGTATTCTTTTAAAATAGGAACGGTCAAATTTAATGGTCTAACATCTCCTACCAAGCAAAGTGCTGTTTTGGATTTCATTAAATGTTATTCTCTTGATATACTGTTTGCTCAGGAAGTGACCTTGACTGACCTTCAAGGCCTTTATCAGCACACCTTTTTTTCTAACGAAACTGTTAACGGCACGGGTACTGCACTTATATATCGTAATGATATAGAATTTGAACAGTTATACAAACATCCCACCGGCCGGATTATTACTGGAAATGTGGCCAATATCCGGTTTTGCAACTCGTATGCCCCTGCAGGTACACACCGACGGCGTGAACGTCATAATTTCTTTAATTCCGAGGTAGCCTCCGCCTTACATGACAGTTCTCGTTTGATTATATGGGGTGGAGATCATAACAGTATAGTTTCCGCTCAAGATTCCACTTCTACTTCGAACTTCTGCCCTACTTTATTACAGGTGATTAACCAATTTAATTTATGTGATGTCTGGCGTCATTTTCATCCCCACAATCCTGGACATACTTTTTTCTACGCCACTGGATCTTCACGCCTCGATTCTTTTTATATCTCACGGTCATTACTTCCACATGTGCAATCTGTGGAAAGGATACCTGTTTGTTTTTCGGATCACATGGGCCTAGTTATGACTATCCAGCTACCGCTTCAAAAGCTTCTGAACCATAATAGCTTATGGCACCTCAATACCAGCATCCTTTCTGAGCCAGAATTCCAGCAGTTGCTACGCCAACGCTGGAGAGAAATTAATCAGCAACTTTTGCGGCGGAACAATATTATCCAATGGTGGGAGCAACGGGGGAAACCAGCTTTGAAACAAATATGTAAAGAATACAGCAGAGAACGGTCACAGCGATTCCATGAACAATATAATTACTACTCTCAGCTTCTACGCGACTATCATACGGCATTCCTTAACGGTGTACCTGTACTTCCACAAATTAAACAAGTAAAGGCTTTCTTGTTAACATTACACCGCAAAAGACTCCACGGTATTACTGTTCGCAGCAAAATCTCATCAATGTCCCCCACTGAGCCTCCGAGTCTTGTACATATCAGTGCTGAACGTCGCAGAGGCAAACAACAGATTATTCATAATATACTGGATGATAAAGGTGTTTTATATGAAGGAACTAATATTATTCCATACTTTGTGCGCTATTTTGCTGATTTATATCGCAACCATGACGTTCCAGCTAGTAATGACGGTGTTTACGATACCTTGAACCCTCTCCCAGTTGAACTCCAAGCAGAGCTTGATGCTCCCTTTACTGAAGCAGAAATTCAGCATGCCCTCCTCCAGGCAAAAAAGAATAAATCTAGTGGCATTGACTCCCTACCTTACGAATTTTACCAGACATTCCCAGATCTTTTCATTCCTTTTTTTACTGAACTTTTTAATGCCTTTCGTTCTAATTTACAAGTCGGCAAAACATTTACACACAGTATTATAGTGATCATTCCTAAGCAGCCCAAGAGCACTCGCATCAACCAATTTAGACCTATCAGTCTCGCATGTTGTGATTATAAACTTCTCGCAAAAGTTCTAGCAGCTCGGTTACGTAATACTTTAAGTTCCATTCTGTTACCGGAACAATTTGGTCACGATCAGCAGCATCCTACATATCTGGCTTTATCGAATATTAGGGACACGATCGCTTATTTTGAAAGTCGTCCGAAATTGACTGCAGCGCTTTTGAGTACTGATTTTTCTCAGGCCTTCGATAAACTAAGCCATCAGTACTTATTCACAGTTCTTGAGAAGCTCCATTTCGGGCCAGTATTTTTAAATATGGTTAAGACGTTATACTCCCAGCGTACTGCCCAACTTAAACTCAACGGTGCCTTAACGCGGGTCTTTTCAATTAACCGGGGGCTTATTCAGGGCTGTCCCTTGTCCCCCATGCTTTACAGCATTGCCGTTATGCCGGTTCTGTATAAGATCCGGAATGAAATGACGGGATTGTGTGTTCCTCCGGCTACTATTAAAGTTCAGAGTTTCATAGATGATATTTGCTTTTTCTTTCGCTCCCAGCGCGATTTAGATACTATCCTTACTAATCTCCAGATATTTAGTCAACTGTCTGGTGCGGAATTACATCCCACGAAAACCAAATTACTTTTTTTGAATGATACGTCTTCTTGCCCTTTTGTCTCCCCCTTCCCTGTCGTTAAAACTCATAAAATTCTCGGCATTACTTGGCATACCACTATAAAAGCATCTATTCAGGCAACCTATGGAGTGGCTGTTCCTAAGGTCATTAACTTGCTTTATAAACACAAAGCTCGCAATCTTACATTACATGAGCGAGCGACCTTCTTAAATATTTTTGCCTTCAGTCTATTGTACTATATAATGCAGATTTTTCAGCTTTCTGTCTCAGACGCTAACACACTTAACAAACATTTGTTTGCCTTTTTGTGGTATCAATCGACACTGCGAGTACATCGTCGAACTGTGTGTACGACCAAGCAAGTAGGAGGGTTAGGTATTAAAGACGTGGCTCTTCAAGGCCGTTGTCTACTACTACAACGCACGTGTGAGCTGTTAACTTCCTTTTCTGAGTCTTTCTCCGCGTGCCATATCATGCGTTGCCTTCGGCACGTGACTCTCAGTTCACCTGTTTCTATTTTGAACTGGTCCCAACCTTACCATTACCTGCGCACCGTCATTCTAGACATTTCGTATGCTCTTATCAGTCACACAGCTATTGAAGATATGACTGTGAAGAAATTGTATACTTATTATGCAAATTATCTCTATACCCCCCCTAAATGTGTTACTCGCCATCCCAATTGTTCTTGGGCGCAAATTTGGCATAATATTAATTCCTCTTTTTTACCCTCTGGAATGAGAGAGTTATGGTATAGGTTAGTGCATAATGTATTTCTTACTAACCATCGAGCATGGGAACTCGGTTTTCGACCAGATGCTCAATGTATCCGATGTGGATAAGCTGACACACTCATCCATCGCTTGCAAACATGTCCATCTATCCAGCATTTGTGACGTAGCTATACACATATTATAGCACGAATACTTCGTGTTGATCAACGGATTATTAATAGTGAGCCGTTTTTTCTTTTGCCTGATTTCAAATACTTCCCACGTCCTAAACACAATATCATAGTGTGGTTAACTATTCACACAGCGGCTATCCTACTTACCGAAAATGAGCTGGTGACACAAGCAATGTACATTTTTAGACTACAGTGCTCTTTAAAAACAATGCCTTCAGATCTACGCTTGCGTCATTTTGCCCACTACCCGACTGCTGTTTACTAATTTTTTTTTCGTGTGTGTTTTGTGTGTATACTTCATGTGATTGATTTTCAATTGTATTGCAGTGGTATCCTTTTGTAATTTGTGATTGCTCTTTTATTCTTATTATATATACATATATGTACTGTAATTTCTTGCAATAAAACTGACTGTTTAAAAAAAAAAGTTAGTTAAAGCAACGACTCTGTATGCCGGAGGTAACTGGTTCGAACCCCATAGAAGTGCAATTGTGACTTTTATTATTATGGTTATTTGATATACTTTTTTATGTGGGAAAGAATCAAATTGTAACATATGTGTAAAACTCATGACAATACCAAAAAAGAAAAAATGTTGTCGCACTTGCATTAGTGTCCCTAATTTTTGTTTGCAAACAGTTTCGTAATTATTTTCCCTGTGCTCACTGCTCACAATATGCTCGCTGGTGTATAACAAATGCTTTCCAGTAAACGTTAATTCTAATTTGGAGATTTTTATAAAGTTTCACAACGTTTATCATTAAATAATCTTCTATCTACTTGTTTGGACATTTTGATAACAGATTTCCCTATTAAATGTTTAATTTTCCCTAGATGTTTCATTGCGGAAAAGTTTTACAATGTATTTGTTTTAAATTGAAATTGTTTTGAATTTAGCCCATGAGGTAAGTAGCCCGAGAACTGAAGTAGCTGATATTCTACGTAAAAGCAACCTATTGTAGAATGATGATGCTTCTTACCTTCAGCACATAATCTTTACATTAGAGAGTCTGATGGAGAAAAATCCTGTTTTTTCCTGCCTTATGACCACCCATCATAAACCACCTCTACATACCATGGTTCGTCTTACACAATTTCGGTGCTCCAAAGACATTCATATAATAATAATAATAATAATAATAATAATAATAATAATAATAATAATAATAATAATCCTGAATATGCCATACAGTGGCAGCGATTGGACGTTAAAAGTGGGGGGGGCAAGACATGATCTGAATATTTGTATATCACTGCTAGTTTCCCTGGTTGTTTCCAACACTTTGTTTGACGAAAGGTTGTATAACTAATAGGATACTATCTTTTTCGGTTAAAATACCGTACATCGTATTTTTATATTCTATTAAATAAATTGACAAGAGCAACAGAAGTAGGCACTAGCCCTTTGTACTCTTAAACAACGAAGGTGTAAGAAGAGATTTGATTACTTGCTCATGAACATCTTAAAATTCTGGAGGTCGCGGTGGCTCAGTGGTAGATCGTTCACCTCTGGTGCATGGGGTTCCTGGTCCAAACCCTGCTCTCGCCAAGTGGACCTTGTGGCGGACAAACACCGTGTGCGTGGGTCCTCCCACTTTCTTCATTCCAGCATTTCATTTACAGTATTTCTCATCTTCACCGTCTCCTTTAGCCTAGCCGGCATAAGCGTGGGACATAAAACTCAAAACTTTCATTTCATTTCTTTCTCTTAACATTCTGTCTGGAAAATTGTGTAATCAGATTATTTAATAACAAATTTACAAAACAAATAAATAGAAAGGATAATATTAATCATAGTAATGAATAATAAGGTATGCTATGTAGAAGTAATATTGAAACTGGGGATTAATGAACAACTTAATTTTTAATTCCACATATGCCATTAAATGAATGTTATTACTCTTGGAAAATGAAAGCCAGTAAATACAACAAACATTTGCTACGACATTTAAAGCAATACATGTATTTGCTTGTGCAGCTTCTCGAAACATTTTCGTTGCCATTAGGTGCAGTTTTAACTCACTTGGAATACATCAAAACACAACCACACTTAGAATCATTTCACACTCCAGTTATACAAAATAATTCTAAAAACTAGAATTATGTTGAATTTACTAAATCTAATTGTGTATACACTCGTACACCCCTAAACACACCACTTCTCTCGTATATTACACTACAAAACAATGGAAAAGGTAGAAGTTGTTTCTTATTACGCTCTTTTTAATCAATATTCCTTACTTTAGAAAGAAGAAAAGACATTTTAGGAACTGTCAATTTTTGTGCAATTAAAGAATTCCTTGTGAAATACCTTTTTTTTTTTGTTGCAAATGTTCTCTCAATTAGTTTCAAAGCGGCTGACTAACATATCGAGCCGTTGTAAGAAGGTTGTATAGAAGCAAAACCTTCTAAATTCGTTTTTGAATTTTGTCTGGGAATGAAGAAAAAGTTACGCCCTCATGTTTTCAGAATTTCTGAACAACTTTTTTCTTTAGTTGTTGATTTCACTCATTTGTATTATTGATCACTGAACAAAAAAAATGTTCAACAATTCTGAAGCATAAGGGCGTCACTTCTCCGTTTCCTGACAAAATTGAATAATGGATTTATCAGGTTTTGCTTCTATACCCCTGAATTGAAAGTATGCTGGAATTGTTGTGCTTCAATAGGTTAATTTTGGGTTTGTTTTCCGTGGCAATTAAAACGCAATTCCTGTTGCTTTCTTAACTTCACGGGAAAACAACCAATATATACTCACGCAATATATAGTCACAATATTATATGGCACCATTTTTTCTATGAGACAGTAATACATACAAAAACTTTACATTTCCAAATGAAACTATATACATTAATGGGTTACTTCAAAACAGTGGGTGGGCAAATGCCCCCCTTTCCCCCCCTAATCGCCGCCCATGATGCCATACTTACCTAATGTAGTAACCTTAGACATCTTAGTTTAAAATGCTTTCTTTTGTAATAATTTGAGCAACCATGTGGGATGCGGCACGACGGTTTTTTGCCCCTCTCATTTCAGTACCCTCCCAACAGACAAGGACAACGTTACCTCCGTGGCTAAGCGGTTAGCGTACGCGCCTTTGGCGTGGGAGACCCGGATTCGATTCCCGGTGGGAGCTCATGTGGTTCGGATTCCACGTTAATCAGTAGGTCCACGTCTCATATAGCCTCGCTGCTGAAAGGGACGCTAAACTAAAATCAACTCAACTCAAGGACAACGTTACTGACAAACAGGGACAACGTTACATAATTTCTGATACGCAGGGCAGACAAAATGAATAAGAAAATATATTTATATCACCCTCTCCCCGTTTACGATTGGAATATCACGTAGCATTTTTAATTCTACTGAAGATAACCCTGTGCGGTTAGGGGTAAGTAACTAAAGAGATACCTAATACATAGCTCCCCTTGATTGTAATATTACCGCTTCTTTATTTGTTCGAGGGAGCTGCTACACAACCAAGGGTGACAAAAAGAATAGGAAAAGTGTCTATTGATTCTAGTGGCTGATCCAGCACGGATTCCTGAGGAAGGGGGGGGGGAAGCGGTGAAGTGAAGGATTGTTTTGATGATGTGAAGCTGTCACGAATTACCACTTAACTAAACTAAACATAATAGTGTGGTTAACCGGAACCCAGTCAGTTCAAATTGATGTAAAAGTTTAATTTTTTACTTCATAATTAAGTTTTGGTTCCAAATGAGAATTTCAGTCCGAGTGGTCAATGATCAAATCTTGGGGGACTTTTCGGTGTAGAGGGTAACACCCCCTTATGGGAAAAGGCAAAAATATTAAAATTCTTAAAACTTTCGAAGTTTTCGTCTATTTTAAAGGAACTTTTGGCTTCATATTCAAGTGTTTGTTCCAAATGACAATTCCAGTCCGAGTAGACAATGATCAATTCTCGGGGGACTCTGCAAAGTAGGAAAAATAATGACGTCTATATCGTGATCCTGTTGGTGACATCACGAGTCATGACGTGAATATAGCACAAAGTAAACGCTAAATGCTGTCGGCTCTCGTAGCTGAGTCAGATCCTAAATGTTTTCCGTGAGCATTACCATAAATTAGTACAACCCCGACCTTCTGACACCAATGTTACAACTCAGTTTTTGTCGATTATTCCCAATCTGATTACGGAGGAAGAGGGTCGTGATCTCATGCGCCCCATAACTTTTCAGGAAATATGGATGGCCCTCCAGGCAACAAAAGGAAAGAGCGCGCCAGGATATGAAGGTCTGCCGTACGCGTTCTATAAACAATACTGGACCTTTCTTTCAGATACCCTAGTCAAGTTATTTAATACATATTTACAGGGAGGCCCCATCCGCGATAACGTCGGAATCACAATCTTTATCCCGAAATCCGCCACTTCCCATTCTGTACAGGAGTACAGACCCATCACTTTACTGCCGACCGATTTGAAACTGTTCACGAAAATTCTGACGGCACGTTTAGAACCCCTATTGCAAAAGTATATTAGTCCATTTCAGGCAGCCACCCACTCCAAATATAACATCTACTATGTGTTACGTTCGTTACGGGATTTTATAGCGTACGTGCAAACTCGGCGCATTAAAGCGGGGGTCCTGGGCATAGATTTTTCTTCCGCATATGACTGCGTTGATCACGGGTTTCTTCTTCAAACTTTAGACGCTTGGGGATTTCCTCCTGCATTTCAACAAGTCATAAGACAACTATACCAATCGGCCCAATGTCGAGTACAGATAAATGGTCAGCTTTCTGACACATTTGCTCTGAAACGCGGATTACGGCAAGGCGATAGCATCTCGACGAGCCTCTTTGTGATAGTTGTAGATACCTATCTCCGGGCTCTGGCTCAGATTACCTCTCCCGGTATACCGGAATACCATCAATTACACGTCTTCGGATTTGCGGATGACGTAACCTTAATAGGAACTACGCCCGAAGATATGCTCACCGCCATTCGCATAACTAACGAGTTCACCCAGTGCTCCGGCTTGGCATACAATAAACACAAGACCAAACTCCTGTCATTTCACGGATTCTCCCTACCCTCCTTACCTGATTCACGCTCTCACATTCCCACGGTTGATGCTTTAACAGTACTCGGCATAACTTTTCATAGCGATGTATGCAAACAAATGGATGCTGTCTGGCTTCCTATCGTTCATCAGATTAAGCAGATGCTATACTTACAACGGTTCCGAGGTCTGCATATAATACATAAGATTCAATATCTCAACCAGTATGTTGCTGCTAAACTTTGGTACTACGCGCGCACCTTTCCCCTCCCTTCTGTTTACGCTCGCCAAATTGAATCTTTATTTATGTGGTTTCTTTGGCGGGGCTACTTCTTCCGCCTCCGCCACAACACTATTTATCTTCCTCGCAGCGAAGGGGGACTTGGACTCGTAAACATTCGTCTTAAAAGTCAAGTTTTATACATGCTAGATGCATATCAAGACGTTGAGCCCCACATGGACTATACACGGGTGTGGATCGAATGTTTCTGACCCGAATACTCCCAACCAAGGAATCCGCCTTTCTGCAGATTTGGCAAATTATGTCCTACCTATGTCACCAATCTTGTTCAAGCATGGACATATTCTGGTGAGCTTGCTTCCCCTACTACATATACTCACCAAACCTTATACCAGCAATTGTGGAGAGCGTCACTTGTAGATGTGAGAGTCCGGGTACAGGATATGTTCCAAAATAAACAATGGCGCCATATTTGGCAAAATCTAAGAACCAATGTCCTCCCTTTGCACACACAAGCGGTATGAACGACCATAGTTCTTCAACTGCCTGCCACACAAGAAAGACTTCTGCGCATTGGACGTACCACAACCCTCACCTGCAAATATTGTGGCCACTCCGACACACTACCTCATCGCTACATGTCATGTTAAGGTGCCGATATTATTTGGAACCTCTTCCTTCGTATGTTGAGCTTGATCTGCCGTACACCTGTTCCTTTATTTACCGTAGATCTCCTATTCTTTCCTGCATTTCAGTATTACCCAAAAACCAAACATAATACGGTCCTCTGGTTAGTTGGTACCACATTGTTATATGTTCATCATTCCATGCCGTGGAATGATGAATGCTTATATTTTGACTTTTTACAACGGGAACGCCGCAAATATTTTTCAGTCGATCTAGAACGACAGTCTTTCAGTGGTTTTTTGCAAGCAGCTCTGTCCCACTTGTCGGGAAAGACCGGGAGGCCATGAATTGTACTTGTGAACATTTTCCTTGTGATGCATAACCATTATCATCGTACAGCGGAGTAGGTTCGCTCAGAACCACATCTTGGACTCTCTCCCAGTGGTCGGTCCTAGATAGCGCCTATATTGTCTACATGTAATTTTGCTATGTACTATTAGTGACAGAGTACAATAAATATTAAGTGAGCTAGCGCAGCATGCTAGTAAGGAAGGTTGGTTTTGGCGTGGGTTCAAATCCTTCCTAAGGACAATTATTTTTATTATTTTTTAAAAAGTTTATAACACTTCTTTCGTTAAAAAAAAGATTTAAAATAATATTCAAAAAGTGATTTAACAATTATTTTTTTTAAATTTTCATTAAAATAAGTTTGCCCTTGTACTATACAGATCCATAGCGAAGTTAGTAGCAAAAATAGTAGTAGTAGGAACGGGTTACAATGCAATTCAGCATTCATTTGTTTCCGTGCGATGTTGCCAAACGTAACTCGCCTACAATGCTTTCTGGATAGGCCTTAGTGTGTTTCGAAAATATGCTTGTGTTCGGGATGAAGTTCCAAGGTTCAGCATTGACTAGGAGTTTTTGCTGACTAGGAGATTTTGAATTTATCCCTTCTAACAATATTGGCAGTGGACAAAAGTTGGACCGTGTTGAAGCTTTTTGCTCCTAATTTAGTTATTTTACTTTATTATTTAACGAATATATTGAAAATATATTTGTCAGCGGGCACATATGCAGGAATTTATTTCGGGAGGGGTCCAAAGTTATCTGGGGGTCCGACTTCAATATTAGGATAAATTATATTTTTTAAAAAAATAACCCCCAAAATTAGGTTAAATTTACAGAAAAGTTGGGGTTTCAGAGGGGGTCTGGACCCCCTGAACCCACCCCTAAATGCATCCTTGTTTGTCAGTAATGTTTCCTCATTTTGAAACCCTCAGAATCTTCGAATATATAAAGGAAAAAGAGTTATTTTCGATAAAGTACCACTTCAAGGAGACGCGATATTTTTTATTGCACATGGTGGTACCCCAATTCAAGGGCAAGAATTCCTTTACTTTGGTTCTCTGCAATTGCGCTCTATCGAAAGGTTAGGTTTGTAATATATACTCCTAAGAACAAACGTGTTTGCCAGAGAACCGTGATACTGAACAGAGCTCCACAGAAATGCATGCTGAACTTTCGTTTATAGCTACCATTTGGTGTTTTTTGCCCTCAAGGTCAATCGAGTGATGATTCAGTTCAGTCCCTGTTCTTAAGTTGTGTTCGTATTACTTCGAATAGTTTTGACGTGTGTTTTCCAACCATCATATGAACAGACAATCAGGGCAAATCATAGCATACAATACATTTAAGCAAGTATTTTTGTCGCGAAATTATTACACACATTACCCAAAGACACTTAATATATGAATCCAAACATTTATTTATATAGGTAAAGCAAAGAGTGGAAATTACCT
Source organism: Thermobia domestica (assembly GCF_964235325.1). Classification (NCBI taxonomy): domain Eukaryota; kingdom Metazoa; phylum Arthropoda; class Insecta; order Zygentoma; family Lepismatidae; genus Thermobia; species Thermobia domestica. The sequence goes on from NC_137467.1 coordinate 159,127,596, forward strand.
ATCGAAAGAATAAATGAACAGCACGATCATAATGAAAAGCATGCCTCGTAATATAACAGACTTCTTTCGCGTAAGAAATAGAAACTCGGTTGGTCAGAGCAACTAGTCTGTACGAATTAGGTTGTTAGTTGGAGCCTAATACGAGTAAGAGTTTTTTTACTATTTTTTTCTCTTTTTTATGTGAGGAAAAATCAAATTGTAACATCGCGATATCAAATGTATTTGGTTAGGTAACTTTGTCTTAGCTAAACTTTAAATATCAGTAACCGTCGAAATTATTTTACTAACCCATTAGTTACTGAACATTTCAAACACCAGTCGCATAACATGAAGGTTAACCTCACGCCGGCAGCAGCCCTTAGTTATGCGTCCATACTTTCAAGGTCGGACCTTGGGCGGGGCAACCCGGGCGACTGCCCGGGGCGCCAGAGTCAGAGGGACGCCAAAACGAGCCTCAAAAAATTAATTTTATAATGTGTTTCCTACTGACTTTTTTGGTTTATATTCTTGTAAAGTAGCGGCAATTACATAATCTTTTTCCATTTCACCATGGAAGAAGAGTTTCATAGCACTAAGGGGACTGTATCGACAAATGGAGAGATGGCATGTAGAATAAAGAGTGGAGGGGGAGTAAGTATTGTTTGTTTCTTTGCTTGAGTTTAGCGTTTTATGCCTTAATGGCCAAAGGAGATGTGGATACTGATTATAGTGAAATCCGAACCACGTTTATCGTTCAACAGTAACCCACCGGAAATTGGACCCGGGACCACAGAAGGCAGGCGTGCTAGCCACTAGACCAAGCTGGTGGCGGGGGGGCGGTGTTCGTATTGTTTATATATATGGACGGCAGGCCATATTGTTTGTGAAGTTTTCTTAGGTAATGAATGTCTTTTTGAAAAATGGGTTTAAATATTAAAAACACTAGGATAAAATGTAAAATATAGGCTAATACTAGGGGGGAGGGCGCCATAAAGTCACTTTGCCCAGGTGAAAATTTGGCCTGGTCCGTCCCTGCGTATTTTCTATATATTTTTTGACTTTGCAGCTTGTGCGGTCCAGTAGTATTCATAAAACCAGTTTGGGGCCACTTCCTCAAACCAGGCATTTTTATATATGAAATCCTCCAGCATAGAATCACATCGAAAATTACAAACCCGTCACTGACCATAGTACTTAAACAAAGTTACCCCAAACCCACCGCTGACCATAGTACTTAAACAAAGTTGAGCGCAAAGTATATTGAGTATTGTACCTTGTGCACTTGCTTTTATCACATTTAGAATCAAATCGTGGAAATCAATGTAATTATAACAAAGAATGAACTAAGTATTTTGAATATTTTATATTTAATAAATCATGAAAAAGTGTGTAATTTGTGGAGAATTAAAACAATACCAACAGTTCTCTAGAAATGGTAATACAAGACGAGATGAATGTAAAGCATGCCGGAATAAAATAAGCAAACAAAATGATGAAACAGAAAAAATAGGTGCGTTTGCTTATCATGTTGTAAATCCTGAACAATTATCTGAAAAAGAATTTATAGACTTACAAAACGAGCTGAATTATATCAAACTAATGTTTTTAGAATTTTACATCGACTATAGGAATGGAAAAGTTCAACTTGATGAAAGAGCAAAATATCATCTTAATAAAATACATGAACTGTGGAATAATGCATTACCCTATAAGAATTTAGACTACTACTTCAGTTTTAAAAACCATCATATCTTCATCAATCATATTAAAAATAACAAGTGGATTGATTATATAAATGCATTTTTAAAATGGAGGGTAAGGATGATGCCTTATTCAGATTGGAAGTAAAGCTAAATAAACATCTGTTTTATGACATTTAAAATCATAAAAACTTACATCTAAAACTTATAACTTATAGTGTTGTCTTTGATTGAAAAAATACTTTTTGTTTGATTAAAATCGGCCTACTAATAGCTGAGTAATAAGAAGATGAACTTAAAGTGTATATGAGTATTGAATAAACGCACAGCCACAGTATATATATATTTTTTCATTCATCCAACTCACTGATACATGCACACACAATCCAGTTTGCTTGGTAAGAATAAAAAAATAAGTTGTATTAAAGCGAAGGCTATCTACTTCCATTGTATATGAGGAAGATTTTTGCATGCAAGCTGCGTACGTGACTTCCATCTGAACATATGTAAAGGAGAACTTGTTTCTTTTTAAGTCACAAGTTGCATTCCCTCAAGCAGTATATGGAAGTCTAGTAATAACAACACCAAAACTGTCACGTTATCTAGCTAAACTAAGAAGTTTAAAACTTTTTCGATTGTGAAGAGAAGAAATTGTAGCTATATAACGTGACAATGTAACGTGATGATTTTTACCTTCACGTGACAAACAGGGTTGGAAACTAATTATTTTTATCATGTTTTTCCAGAATTGTTAAAATTACGAATTAAGCTCTGAAACTTACAAATGAACTAGTACTAAATAAGGTAAACATGATAATTTTTTGGAAACGATAATCAACCCTAACATCAATGGCGGCTCATGAGGGAAAATATCTTCAGATCTTTATAACTTTGTTGTTTATTAACCGATTTTCAAAATTCAAACGACAATCGATAAACAAAAAAAAATTGCTATTTTTTGATTGTATTGTGGATTGCATACTTCTAAGGATACTATTCCGAATTTGTTATATCTCCGTTGTTTATTAACCGATTTTCAAAATTCAAACGGCAATCAATAGACAAATTAATTTCCTATCTATTGAATGTCTTATAAATTGCATAACTCTAAGGATATAATTACAAAAAACTCAAATAAATCCCTTATTTATATATGTATCTTTAAAATTCAAATGACATTATGTTCTGTATATCCAAAGGTCTTAGTTTTTTATAGTATCAGACTATAAAAACACTTTTACACTTAAAATTACAAGTTCGGATATTGATAATGAAATCAAAAACACTTATACACTTAAAACATACTTAAAATTACAAATTCGGATACTGATAATGGAATCTTCTGCTAACCTCGTTCTCAATAGGAAACAATGACTTCTTAAACTCTGTCCACTGATCATAATTCAAGCTGAATAGACAGCCGTTAATATCAAAAACTACTTGAACTTCGGTCTGCACATTTTTCACAATTACATTGAAATTATTAGTAAGTATAAATTTCTTTTGAGGATCCATTCTATTCACTCCATTTTTTACTTCTGACAACATATTTTTGATCATTTTTTGGATTCACAAAACCAATCATCATTTGAAATTTACATACAGAACTCAACAGTTGGATAATTATCTTTTAAACCAGTGTATTTGATTTTTATTCCATCTTTAACGATCTCATCAATCATTTTATCTGTTAAGTGTTTTGTAAATCTAGGTGGAAGAAATACCTTAAACTCTTCACATTCAACTAAAATGCTCTTTCCAAACTTAGTTTTAATCTTTTCCATTTTCACAATCTTATATTCTGTATTTAATTCTAATTCTCTTAATCCAATAACCTGTTTTTGTTCAAGACTTCCAAGTTTATTTAAAAGTTCAATATGACTCGCCATCGTATTTATTATATTAAAACTTTTTAAAAATCAGTTTCTAATAGCCTCGAATTTCGTTAAGTATGTCATTGATTCTGTTAACAATATCTCTTACATTTTCATCTGTTAATTCACCATTCATGAGCTTAATTACATTAAGCTCATCTTTAAACAGCCGAATTCGATTCACCATATTTTTATAATATTCTTTCTTTGAAGCTATATTAAACCGTGTTGATAGGCCAGTGATAACAGCAGAAGCCGAAGCAAATGCAGTTGTAATAATTGAATACACTGTAACAGGAATAAATACATTGATGAACCCTGTAGAAGCTGATAATAGAATTGATAACGTAATAAGAGTAATATAAACACATTTTATTCTCTTAAACTTCCTTTTGTTTTTCATTAATAACTTCTCAAGATTTAATATAGTATCTTCAATTAACACAATTAAATTCTCACGTGGAATGTTATCTGGAATAGTCATTTTATTAAATAAGTTTTTATGATATTATCATAAAAACACTTACAAACTAAACAAATCTAATAAACATATAATTGATTTATATCTTCTCAATTATTTTTTCTTTCTCAACATCATACTCTAAATTTTTCTTACCAATCATAAAAACATAGCAAATTGTTTTATCTGGTACATCGCTTTCAAAATTAACCGTCAGTTTTAAATTAGTTCTATCACTTACAGTTACTGATTTATGCTTGCTTGTGTTAATTACGAACATTGGTCTATTTTCTAAAAACTCTTTAGGATAATAAAACATCTCAGTATTTCCAATTGTAGCTCGCTTACATACCGTATACATTTCATAAACTTTCAAATACTTATGTTTTGCAAAATCTAAGTTTAAAGATTCTAATGGGAAAGATTCATTTCTAGAATTACGAAAATGGATATTCTGAACTTTACAATGATCAAAATAGCTTGAATCTCTTTATTGATTATCATTTCTATCAGTTTGGAAAAAGGCAATCACAAAATTAGGCATATCAAATTCACTTGAGTTAAATTGTGTGGTTAAATCGAATTCTAAATACTTCCCACTAACAGTCTTCTGCAAACATTGATACGTGTTGAATGAAATAGGAATCTTACCTTCTTTTAACATATTAGATCTTAACAAGGTGGCATAGTTAGGTTCATAATTAACAATAGGCATTCTTAACTCCATATTTGTAATCTTAATTTTACCTGGATGCAGTTGATCATTCTCATATGTTCCATCCTGCTTTTTTGTTTTCCAAATAGCAAATGCATTATCATCAGAACCACTTCTTTTAAATGTATATTTCAAACCTCCTTTCCACATAATATCTTTAAAATCTGAACAAAATCCTGGCAAAAGTCTTAACAAAAACACTATTTCTTCATCTGTTCTTGCCCACGTAATTCCTTCCCATCCACATTCATCATAGTGATTAGCCTCTGGTTTTGAAATCGTACATGTGTTTACAGCTGTTGAAGTTAAACCAGGATAATCTATAATATCTAATATCTGTCCATGCTTACTAACTTGAATTTGAGAAAACAAATGTGGGAAGAAATTATTAATAAGTCTAATATTTTGACCAGTAGTATATTCTCCATCACCATCTCTACCTCTAATTTCAAAAGTTACATAAATATCAGCATAATAAGGATGTATGAAGCCATCACCCACGTCAATATCAAATTCAATAGACCAGTTTGGCTTATTTAAATTCTCGATTGTTTTTTGATTAGGTTTAAAGGATTGTAATTCATATGATTCTATCTTATCCATATTTATTATAAAAAATATTTATAATCGTTTTATGAATTAAGCCCATAAATTAAACCCATAAAACTTAAATATAACTTCTCCAAATATCCTTATTCCTATTCAACTGACTAATAATTTCTAAAAAACTATACCCATCTGTAAACATTTTTAACACTGTAATGCATAAATGTCCACAAATTACCTCGTTAAAATGTTGTATACGGCTGCTATTGTATTCTATATTATGACCAAGATATTTTACGAGTGTTTTTGGTGGATTACCTCCAAATGAATCAAACACATACTTTCTATTTCCTTTTTTCCAATAACAAATCCAATGCGTTCCTATATTTTTAGACGTATCAAAATTAACAATACCACACTCATTCTTCCTTGGTTGTTTAGGCAATTCATCACTCATAAATACACCTCTAAAGTTTTTTATCTGAAGTTTTTTAACAAGTTGTATTAGGTCTAAATTACTTAAAGGTTTAATTTCTTCTTTTTCTTTACTGTTTTGGAGTTTACGTTTTTTGAAAGCTTACCACCTTGTTTTTCTTCCATTGCTAAGTTATGTCGCTTTTGTTCTTCTAATTCCATTTTATTCTTTTTTGCATCATCTACAGTCTTAGCAATAGCAGCCGCACCTCCAGCAACAGAACCTAGAGCACCTATTAAAGCTAAAATCGTTGGAATAGTAAATATAAAACCACCATAATGAACTTTATTATCATTTGCTTTCATTTCTTTGTTTATTTTCTTAAGTTGTGGTATAGAAAGAGATAGAGACATACATTGTCCTTTACTTAGTTTTGCTTCCTTTTGTTTGAGTTGTTTGTTAGTTAAAATGTGATCTATATTTAATTGTTTAAGTTCCTGATTAGGAATCGTAAATGTAAAACCTTTTAACTGCATATTTATTATATAATTAAAAGCTTTTTATGAAAAATTTCCATAAAAAGTACATATAAACCTAAATCTAAAAAATACCTATAAACCTAAATCAAATCTTACTTTCATTACTTATAAACCTAAACCAAATCTTACTTTTGTATTCATCACTAAAGCAGTTCCAGGTAGTTTTTCAGTTATTAAATTAGCATCTTTAGCAAAAACTCTTTCCCAAGCTTTATTTTCTAATTCCTTATCTGCAATATGTCTTGATTCTGTATCTTTATTATCCCTATAGTATATATCATGTTCTTTACAAGCCTCATCTAATGGGTTAATACCTTCATCACCTCTTTCTAACCTTTCTTGAAGCTTCGTAAAAGGTCCGCAAAATTCATAACCTGGTATATGTAACTCTGGAATTCCTTTCATGTTTAAAATCTTATTCATTAGTCCTTTCCCATACTTTTCACTATTCCAAAATTTTGGTGGCAGCGTATTCAATATCTTTATCAAATAACCTATACCTTTTGGATCATTAGGTATAAATTGTATGAGTTTAGAATTAATCATATCCATAATACCTACTTTCTCATTATAAAAGTTATCATTTCCAGATTTTTCTTCCCCATCAATAACAATCAAGCGATCAATCAGTTTTCTCACATCATCCATCCATATGTATTCTTTTGATAATTCGTTATATACCTTTATTCCTTCTCCAGATTTCGGTGTCTTTTTTGAAGGTGTTGTTGGTTTTATATATTCATCCCAAATAGGTTTGATAATTTCTTTATATTTTTTACCTTTACTAGATTTTTGTTTTCTTGTACTTGGATCATTATTATGAAATGCAACACTAGAATCAATTACTATTTGTTTATATTTTTCTAGATCATCATCATTATAATTAGTTGGATTATGTTTTGTCAATAATTCCCATAAACCTTCTGTTCCTGTATAATGTCAATTATTAATAACTAAATCATCACCATGAATTTTAACTTCCGCATTTCCTATCATATGTATAATTTTCCCATCTTCATCATATGGTTGTATTCCAAAACTTTTATCATCTCTAGTTGCATAATATCTTGAGGCAATCTTACCAAAATGAGTTGTTGCTAAAGATTCTATTCCTTCTACTTTATATTTAATTTGCTTTTTCATGTGTTTTATTTCTTCTGTTATAGGCGTATCACTTTCATTTATAGAACTATCATACATAGGCGGTGTTTCTAATAAGCTTGAATCCACTCTAGCACTTTTATACACAACTGGAACTAACTCTTGAATTAGATTTTTTTCTTCTGCTACTTTTGATATATCTTGCCCTAAATCTTTAATTGCATCAATAACAGGTTGATCTTGTTCTTTAAATTTTTCATACTTACTTCGATTACTTTGTTTAATTTCCTTAAATCTTTTAACAAGTTCTTCTTTTAACTTAATATACTTCTTAGCTTTATTAACATCCATTTATTATATAAAGAAAAAAATAAAAACATAACATAACATAACATAACATAACATAACATATACGTTCACCTGCGTTCATATACGTTTTGTTTACACTTTTAGAAATTCTTTAATTTTATTTCTATATTTACCATTATTCACCTTCCTAGTCATATCTATTGTTAAGAAACCATGTTCTTCACTCCAACACTTGCTACATAATGATTGTAATTTTTCAAACGACATATCAGATGCAACAAATTCATCATATATATGTTTTAAATTTACATTGTCCTGTCTAAATATAAAAAGAAAGTTTAAGTTGTCCCTAATTAATTGTTTTGGTACTTTAGAATATGTTTGTCCAAGATAGAAACAGTTCAAACCCTTATAACGACCTCGAGTAAAATATTATCTAACGTGATTTTGTTCTTCTAATATGAAATCATCAAATACTACCACAGAATAGTCCTCACATTCATCTAATGGAATAATCTCTTCATTGTTTCCTTTTATTATTGCTACTGTGTCTTTAATATTACGTTCTATATCTCGAAAAAGTTGAATTAAGTGTTGGTATTTAGGTTGATTTAAACTTTTAGAATATATATATACATTTGCATAATTTAACCATTTAGGTGCTAACAAGAAATTATCAATCATTAACGTCGTTTTACCACAACCACTAGGCCCAACTATTAAACATCTTATATCATCAGGTAACAACTCACCATTCCTCTTTCTCTTCGCCGTTTCTTCTGTTAACCTTACTTTAATATCCCAATTATCCATATTAGTTATTTATTATATAATAAATGAAGGTATTTAATTTAAATGGTTATTCATCTGTATTAAACATGTCATTGCATTACCCATTTGAAAACGATTTAGAAGTAGCAGTTGCAGGATTTTACACAACATACTTAACTCCAAACATTACAGAAAAAAATAATAAATTAACGTTTTGCACTGAAGAACCTTAAGTTACAAGACAAGCCATAGTTCAACCTGGTCAATATAGTTTAAAAGAATTAGAAGAATATATTAAATCAAACCTTCCATTCTACACTGATGAATTCAAAGATACTTTTGAAATTACGGAAGACAGGAAGAGAAATAGAGTTAAAATATTTAGTGAGGTTTGTGATATAACCTTAGATACCATTAATACTGTATTAGGTTTTAGTGAGAAAAAGTTAACTAATTACATAGAACATGTTGGAGATAAGCCACCAAAGTTTCATCCGTTTGATACTATAAATATTCACTGTGATTTAGCAGAAGGTATGATTTTAAAACACAATGACACAACACACAACGAAACAGATTTAATCGCAACATTTAGAACAAATGCAGAGTTTAGAGAACCAATTATATATGAACCTAATGAAAAGATATTTTTCCCAATACATCACAATAAATTTATTAATTTGAAAGTTTCAATTAAAGATGAGAATGGTGATTTGATTGATTTTGGTGGAGCTCGTATAACTGTTTTACTTGCTGTTAAATAATTTGAATTGTTATATAATAAATATGGACATCTTTGGTAATACTAAAAGGAGGACTACAAACCTCAATCATGTAAGTGAAGATTTTACATCAAATATGACATGGGTTGATTTCAAAAACAAAAGACTTGTTAATGTAAGTGATGCAATTGACCAACAAGATGTAGTAACTTTACAACAGCTAGATTTAATAAATAGTAATGTTAATAGTCAATTGGAAGGTGATAGAAACAAATTTGAAGATGTATTAAAAACATTACAAGACACATATATAAAGAAAGAAGATTTTCAAAAGGTTAGGATGGATACTACTAAATTGATTATGCAGAAGGAAACTATACTCTTAATATGTCGATTGAGAGCTAAAAATGTTAAGGAACCAATCTTTAGAATATTTAATCTCTCTAATGGTTACAAATTTCTATATAATGGGAAAATAATGCACATGGAATTAAGTTTGGATAAATACTTTCTAGAGATATATTTAGGTGATACTTTGATTGAAAATTTACCTGTAAACATTAAAAAGGGTGATATAATTACGTTTCAAGCAAATAAGAATTCAGCTATGGAAGAAGGGCAACCATTGCAAGTTATTATGTATATAGAAAGAGAACTTAAATGATTTTCTATACAATAAATAGGATGTATTGTGTTAAGTGTAAGAAATCAACGGATACAGAGAAAGATACCATTAGAATAGAACAGACAAAGAATGGGAGATATGTTAAGAAAGGTATATGTGTTGTATGTGGCACTATTAAATCCCAATTCATTAAAAACCCCGATTGACTATATGAAGGTGAAGGTATTAGAGAAGACATTATAGAAGAAATTCATAAACCATCTAGAAAAAATTATCCTAGGTTAAGTGTTATTGTTAAAGGTATAGATGATTTATGGCAAGCAGATCTTGTGGAAATGGATAGTGGTGTGTTAAAAGGTATTTCCAAAATCAATAAAGGTTATAAGTATTTGCTAACGATTATAGATGTGTTTTCAAAATATGCGTTTGCTGTTCCTGTTAAAGATAAGAGTGGTAAGAATGTTACAGAAGCATTTGAATCAGTGTTAAAAGTAAGAAAACCTAATAATTTACAAACAGATCAAGGGAAAGAGTTTTACAATAAAGAATTTGAAGATTTGATGGGAAAAAACAATATCAATCATTACTCAACATATAGTGGTAAAAAAGCTTCTGTTGTTGAAATGTTTAACAAAACACTTAAACAAAATATGTGGAAAAAATTTACTGTTCAAGGTAATTATAAATGGTTAAAAATATTGCAAGGTTTGGTTGATGAATATAATAACAAAGTACATAGAACAATTGGCATGAAACCTGTAGAAGTGAATAAGAAAAATGAGCATGTGATATTGAAAAAAGTATATAAGAAAGAATATAAGTCTGTTAAGTTAAAGTATAAGATTGGTGATCATGTTCGTATAAGTAAGTCGAAAGGGTTATTTGAGAAAGGATATACACCTAATTGGTCAACAGAAGTATTTGTTATTAGTGAAGTTATTCCATCTAATCCACCTACATATAGAATTAAAGATTTAGAAGAAGAGGATGTACAAGGTAGATTTTACGAACCAGAACTATTAAAGACGAAACATAAGGATGAATACTTGGTGGAGAAAGTGTTGAGAAAGAAAGGTGACAAAGTATATGTTAAATGGCTAGGTTTTGATGAATCACATAATGGTTGGATAGATAAAAGTAATGTTGTAGTGTAAATATATAATGTCTTTTATGGTTATTATTACATAAAAGGTTAGTATGAATAGTGAATCATTCCACTTGTAAATGATGATTGTTTTAGTTGTAAGGGAGACTCAATCAACCTTCTAAATAAAGTAAAAGAAAAAGTATGATTATCATGTGGATGGAGATATTTATAAAGGTAAGGGTTATGTAAATATAACTTTTATGATCAATAATCATAAAAGTTTAACATTAATCTACACTAACCTAATTCTTCATAAAAACGTGCTATCAATATCTAGAATAAACCGGGTTATCAATTGCTATTATTATATATAACCGTTCTACACAAAGGACAAGTGTTATTATTTCCTAACCAGGTAACCATACACTCAACACAGAACACATGTTTGCATGCTGTTTTACACAATTGAGTTTTTGTTTCTTTGAATATTGGACATTCTTCTGAGTTTTCTATTAAGCGTAAACCTGATGAAAGTAACATTAGTTTGTTTCTAAGGCTATCGCTAACATGTCTATTTAATCTTAAGAATTCAACTATATTGATCTTGTCTTTGATTCTCATTATAAAGCTTTCAGAAAAACTCCTATTCCAACAAGTATATACTATCTCACTTAAATCTAAACCTTTGCTTTCAAACTCGAGAATGAATTTTTTGCTTTTATCATCTAAACTAACATTTGGCCAATAAACTTTATTCTGGTATTTTCTCACATGTGTTTCATCTAGTTTCGGTGTAATAGCTCGCCAATTGATAAGAGAATTAAATTCGCTCAAGAAGGCTGTTTGTTCTTTTCTTTCAATATGACACTTTTTAGAAACTACATCCCAACAGAGTTTATCTTTAAAGGTTCTTAGGAATGCAAGTGTGAGCAAATTTGAATGATAAGAGATTATATCCCATTGTAAGTATTCTCTGAATTGTGTACAAAAATTAATAGCCTGTTTCTCTGTATACTTTGTCCAGTTATTTATTTCAGTGAATGCAAGCCAATCAATCTCTTCTTTAAACTCATTAAGAAAATCTTCCGTCATTTGTCGAGCATATTCATCAGTGTAGTAATACCATCTTATATGTTGTCTTACATGTTCTTTATGTTTTAATACGAATTCTGGTTTTAGATGAGAATATCGCCCATACGTTGAATCAAACTTTGGCTCACACAATTCATCCCAGAAAATCATATCGCCATACTTACTAATAATGCATTCGTGTTTAGGCAGATCTTTTCTTCTTGATAATCTAACCCAATCAATATGTTCTTTGTGATTTTCAATAAAAGAAAGTGATAGATTATGTTTAAATGTAACTGAATACCAATTTATCTTGTTTCTGAAAGTATGTAGAAAGTTATCGGATAAATCCTTTATTTCTGAAATTTGTCTCCATTCTTCGACATTTCGATTATTAAGCACATCTATAACTATATTTTTACAAAGTGGATTTTCAAAGTAGTTTATGATATGTTCAGGATTTAATTTTTGAACCATGTCTTTTATAAGTTCAGTTAGTTGTTGTGAATTTGTGGTAGTTGTTCTGTGTTCGTTGATTAAGGTTATTAGTTCTGCTTTTGTAAGCTTTGAATAACCTCGTATACCCTTTTCTTTACATAAGTTTTTCAATTCAGCAACAGTATGTTTAATTAAACTCATAATTACTCTATCGTATATATATAAATTTTAAAAAATAATGATCATTTTTGCTAATTTTCTATATAATAAATATGAAGACATATTTTGATTTATTACATGATAGACTTAAATTAATTCATCATGATCTTAAACTCATAACAGCACTACTAGAGAAGCAAATACTGTTAAAGGAAAAAGAATTATCAATAATACAACAAAAAACATCTGATTTGGATAGTGATGATGAATATAAATATGATAGTGATGATTATGACGATGATGAATAAGTTTACAAGAATGATGTAATTTTAATATGTGTATATGTAACTTTGATGGGTTATTCCCATAAAAGTCGTGTTCTAATACAACGCGTAATATGTAGACAATGGCAGGAGTGTACAAAGTTAAGCGTTGTATTAGGATATATGGAAGTAAAATAATACAAAAAATGACTAGTAATAATTTGGCGAAGATAAAAAATTGAGTAATAGTAAGATTTTCTATATAAAACGTTAGAGTAATTATGAATTTAATTAAACATACTGTTGTTGAATTAAAAAAAACTTATGTAAAGAAAAGGGAATCAAAAGATATTCCGGATTAAGAAAAGCAGAACTAATAAACCTTCTTAAACAATATGATGATGAACAGATTGGAAATATATTCCCATTTAAAGAAGAAGTATTTGAAAGACCGAAACCGAAAAGACCTGAGCTAAAAGTTGAATTGAAAGAAACATCATTGAAATATAGATTACAGACATTTAGAATAGAAAACATTGATGGATATAAAGATCCTTTGAAATTCTTAAATGCAAGTAGTAGGATTGTTAAAAATAAAATCAAGGAGAGTTTTAAACTTTTCAATGCGCTTAAAGTTAATATGTCATTTATTTGTAAATTTAAAAAAGAAAATACGATACAAGAACATAATTTTAAAACTTGAAATGAAATAATACTCGAATTTACAGATTTAGATGACTTTTGTAAAAAAGCTTCATACAAACTCATAAGAGAAATGGAAGAGTTTCAAAGTAAAGGATCTGGATGGATGTTATATTCTATAGACTTTTTAGAATTAAGAATTAATAAGTATGTATCAATGAGAGGTTCCTCTTACATAGAACTTCCATACATGATTAAGAAGAGAAGAGCATGTGTTAATATAAAGAATAATGATCAAAAGTGCTTCCTATATTCAGTCGTATCTGCATTATATCCAGTTAAACATGGACAACATGGAGACAGGGTATCTACATATAAAAAACATGAAGATAAGTTTAGAGATGTTTTTAAAGATATCCCATTTCCTGTACAAATCACTGATATAGCCAAGTTTGAAAAAATAACTGATATTTCCATTAGTGTATTTAGTTTTGATAATAACTATTCAATTTTTCCACTTCGAATCGCACAAGAAAAGAAAGAAAAACATATTCATCTGTTATATCTTAAAAGTGAAAAGAAAACTCATTATTGTTGGATTAAAGACTTGTGGAAGCTTGTAGGCAATCAAATAACTAAAGATGGTCATAAAAGATTCCTATGTGAAACATGTTTAGCTAAGCATTTTAAATCAGAAGAGTTATTAAAAGAGCATGAAAAATACTGTGGATTATATTCAGCTGCAAAAATCGTTTTACCAAAAGAATGGAATAAGGTACTTGAATTTATTAATTATAAACGATCTTTGAGAATTCCATTTACAATTATTGCTGACTTTGAATCACTATTAAAGGAAATTATTACATGCCAACCTGATCCAGAAAGATCTTATTCAAACGCATATCAAGAACATAAACCAAATAGTTTTACATACTATGTCAAAAGCACTTTAGATTCTTATAAAAGTAAACCAGTATAATATATAGGAGATAATGTATCAGATGTATTTGTAGAAAAATTAAAAGAAGAAGCTATTAAAATTGCAAAGATTTATGATACTTATAAACCTATGAATCACCTTACAGAAGAAGAAAGAAATACATATGAATCATCTGAAAAATGTCATATTTGTGAAAGAACTTTTGAAGAACTTCCACGTTTATTAGAAAAGAAAATAGAGAGGTTAAATATTTTAACTAGTTATTTATAAAGAAAATCGAAGAAGGTTATAAACATTTAGAAGAGGAATTGTATATGAAAATAGATGATGATGATGATATTGATGATATAGATGACATATTAATAGATATAAAAGAGCAAAAGGAGGATATAGAAGTTATACTTGATGAATGTACTAAAGAATTGAAAAAGACTATAAACAATATAAAATCATGTATAACCAAAGTTGCTGATCATGATCATTTAACTGGAAAATTTAAAGGAGCTGCTCATTCTTATTGTAACATAAAATATACAAACCCAAGATTTATTCCTGTGTTCATTCATAACTTATCTGGATACGATACACATCTATTTATAAAAAGTTTAGGAGGCGGAGAATTAGAAGAAAAGATAACTATAATACCTAACACAGAAGAAAAGTATATTACATTCTCAAAAACTATAGAATACAAGAATAAAGAAAATAAAGAACGATCAATCCAATTAAGATTTGTAGATTCGTTTAGATTTTTATCAAGAAGTCTAGCTGAATTAGCAAAAAATTTAAAACCAGAACAATTTAGAGAAACATTAAAATTCTTTCCTAAAAATGTAATTGATTTAGTAAAAAGAAAAGGTATCTATCCATATGATTATGCTGATTCACCTGAAAAACTAGATGAACCTGTTCCACTATCTAGAGACAAGTTTAAGAATAGATTAACAGGAGAAGATATAAGTGACGAGGATTATAACCATCATCTATTAATCTGTAAAATATTCAATTTAAAAACCTTAAGAGAATATACTCAATTCTACAACAAAACAGATGTACTTCAATTAACAGACATTATTGAAAACTTCAGAGATACAGCTCTTAATACATATAAATTAGATCCTGCATGGTATTTCACAAGTCCAGGCTTCTTCTGGGATGCAATGTTAAAGATGACACAACAAAAATTAGAATTGTTAACTGATTATGATAAACTGCTCTTTATAGAAAAAGGTATAAGAGGTGGAATTTCTCAATGTTCAAATAGATATGCAGTAGCTAATAATAAGTATCTAGAAAATTATAATCCTAAAGAGAAAAGTTCTTACATAATGTACATGGATGCAAATAACGAATATGGATGGGCTATGAATCATCATATGCTTTATGGAGAATTCAAATGGAAAAAGATTATTAATGGTGTAAATGATAAATACTGGATAAATAAAATATTAGAGACAGACGATGAGTCTAATACTGGATATATACTAGAAGTCGATTTATAGTATCCAAAAGAACTTCATAATAAACATTCAGATTTGCCATTAGCTCCTGAAAATTATATAATCAACAAGAAACTTCCAAAATTATTAACAACACTTTACGATAAAGAAAACTATATATTGCATTATCAAAATTTAAAATTCTATGTGTCACAAGGTCTCAAAATTAAAAAGATACATCAAATATTAGAATTTAAACAATCAGGCTGGTTAAAGAAATATATAGAATTAAATACGGAACTTAGATCGCATGCAAGGAATGATTTTGAAAAAGACTTCTATAAACTAGCGAATAATGCAGTATTTGGAAAGACTATGGAAAACATAAGAAAGAGAGTAGATATAAGACTAGCACATAATGTAGAATTAGCAGAGAAACTAATAGCTAAACCTACTTTTAAAGATAGAACTATATTTTCTGAAGATCTAGCTGCTATTCATATGTATAAGACGAAAATTACTTTTAACAAGCCTATGTATGTTGGGATGTCTGTTCTGGATATATCTAAAATTTGTCTATATGATTTCTATTAAAATGTGTTGAAGAATAAATATGGAGATAAAGTCAAACTATTGATGAGTGACACAGACTCGGTTATAGCACATATAGAAACAGAAGATGTATATGAGGATATGAAAGCTATGTATGAGCATCTAGATACATCTGATTACAAAGATAATAACAAATATGGGATAAAACAAGTTAACAAGAAAGTACTAGGAAAATTCAAAGATGAACTGAAAGGTGAAATCATAGGAAAAGTTGTAGGTCTCAAATCAAAGATGTATTCAATACAAGCACCTCAAATAGACCTCGAAGATAAAGACTTTAAAAGTAAATTTGATAAAGACAAATGTTGTAAAAAGGCAAAAGGAATAAAATCGAATATTGTTAAATCAGAAATAACTTTCAAAGATTACGAAGATTGTGTCTTAAAAGATTATGAATTATATAAAATGCAAAATACTATTAGGAGTAAAAGACATAATGTATATTCAGTAGAAGAAAACAAGCTAGCATTAAGCTCTTACGATGATAAAAGATACATATTAGAAGATGGGATACATACTCTAGCTTGGGGTCATTATTCGATAGATTTAAGGAAAGAAGATTTACTAACAAAGTTAAAAGAACTAATGGATAGCTATATCAAAGGGAGACAAGAAAAAGAAAACCGAAGAATAGAAAGTTTAAGAAATGTTTAGATATAAGTTTTAGATGTAAGTTTAGGTGTAAAATTCTTTTATGGTTATATATCATAAAAGTAAATTGAAGATGTATGGGGGGAAGATGTAATTCTATGCTGGAGGATTTCATATATAAAAAAGCCTGGTTTGAGGAAGTGGCCTCAAACTGGTTTTATGAATACTACTCGGTCCCCACGCCACAGGGTTGTGGGGGCGCTATTTACGCCAATGTTTCGAACGTAATTCAATAACAGTTTCAGAAATTCTACCATCAGCGTGGAAACGGGAATATATATTTTTCTAATAGTCCCATAGAACTTTCACCCATAAAACCAGATGCAATATTTGAGAATGGGCTCTGGCTAAGTATAAGGAGGATCTGATATTTCCTAAGTAAGTTCCTTTAAGAAAGTTTGATATTTCTTTAACGGTGTTGTAAATAAACATACTCATCGTTATTAGCCCGTCACCAAACTATCCTGGACAAATCCCTCTAGAGCAACGATCGGCAAAAGTTTATTCTGGCTAATCTATAAGCGACTCAAGGGTGAAACACTTGTTAACGAAAGCAATGCTGTGCATACACTGCCATGCTTCTGACAAAATATAAAGTGTTTTATAATCTTTAGACACTTTTCCTATTCTTTCTGTCACCCTTGGTTGTGTAGGGCGCCTTCGAACAAATAAAGAAGCGGTAATATTACAGCCAAAGGGCGCTATAAATATATTACGTATTTCTTTTGTTAACTAATCATAACCGCCTAGAGTCATCTTCGGTAGAATAAAAAAATGCTACGTGATATTCCACTCACGGAGGAAAGGATGCTCTAAATATATTTCTTCTTCATTTTGTCTGCCCTGCTTGTCAGAAATTAAATACTTTCTTTTGGGAGGGTGCTGAAAATAGAGGGGCAAAATACAACGTCGTGCCCCTCCTACAGTTTAAATTTTGTTACGTGGTTGCTAAAATTATTACTAAAGAAAGCACTTTAAACTAAGATGTCTAGGGTTACTACATTATGTAAGGGTGGCATATTCAGGAATAATAATAATAATAATAATAATAATAATAATAATAATAATAATAATAATAATAATAATAATAATAATAATAATAATAATTATTATTATTATTATTATTATTATTATTATTATTATTATTATTATTATTATTATTATTATTATTATTATTATTATTATTATTATATGAATATCTTTGGAGAGACGAAATAATGTGACACGAATCATTACATGTAGAGCTTTAAGATGAGTGGTCAAAGGGGAGGAAAAAAAAGGATTTTTCTCTCTGACTCTCTAACGTAAAGATTATGTGCTGAAGGTAAGAAGTGTCATCAATCTAAAATTGGTTGCTTTTACGTAGAATATCAGCTACTTCAGTTCTCCTCCTTCGGGCTACTTACCTCATGGGGTACATTCAAAATAATTTCAATTCAAGACAAATACACTCTAAAACTTTTCCGTAATAAAATATCTACGGAAAATTAAACATTTAATAGGGAAATCTGGTATCAAAGTGTCCAAAAAAGTAGATAGAAGACTATTTAATGATAAACATTGTGAAATTTTATAAAAATCTCCAAATTAGAATTAGCGTTTACTGGGAAACATTCATTATGCACCAGCGAGCATATTGTGAGCAGTGAGCACAGGGAAAATAATTACGAAACTCTTTACAAACAAAATTAGGGACACTAATGCAAGTGCGACATTTTTTTCTTTTTTTGGTATCGTCATGAGTTTTACACATATGTTACAATTTGATTCTTTCCCACATAAAAAATAAATAAAATAACCACAGTAATAAAAATGACAGTTGCACCTCTGTGGGGGTTCGAACCAGCATTCTTCGGCATACAGAGTCGTTACTTTAAATAACTGAGCTACTTGTTTTCTTACGCAAACTGAACATGTTCTACGGTAAAGATGAGTTTTCATTACGATCGTGCTACCAATTCGTCCTTTTCCGTAGGCAATTTCAACTATTTGCTCTATCTAAACGCTAATACTTAGTATAGATTCATATATTTGGAGTTTGCAGATAATGCACGTAATAAGACATATTAGAAATGTTTCGTTAAAAGTTTCGTTTGTAGATTTAATCCACATTTCTCTCAATGACATAGATGTCGCTGCTTCGTGTTGAATTACAAAATTCCCTCGCGTTCTTGAAAATTTCCCACTTTAGCAGAGTTGGTAACGAGTTTGTTATTAACGTTTCCTGCTGGGAAAACCTTCCAAAATTTCGAACATATAAAGAAAACGGAGATATTTTGAAAAAACTTCAAAATAAAGAGACGCGTCATTTATTTTGCTCATAGTAGTACATATAGCTTTGATTTTTATTTTAGGAGGCCATATTGGATTCAAGATGTCGATTTTTTCATACTTCATTGCGTGATCACATATTGATAATCAATATTTGTATCACATTTTACAACGGTACGTTGTATATTTGTGGGCCATAAGGTATTCTAAATATTTACTAGGCTGGCTGATTCTACTATTAGAAGAAGAGAAAGAAAAAGAAATAGTGTATAGTTATAATGTTAATATATAAACATATTTAATGTTTTAAATAATGAGATTTTGGAACGTCGTTGTCAGGACAACCAAAAATAAATAGAGCTATTCAGATTTAAAGAGGTAGACATATTGAAGAATAGGTGTGTAAACGTAATGTACACTTCTCAGTTTTGATTATTAAAATAAGTGTGAAAACAGAAAAATAAAGATGTTTTAGTGGCTCAATACTAAGAACAAAGAACCAGGAATCGTTATAAATTGGTGCCGGAACACCGAAAGTGAGAAACGAACTGCGTCGTTTAGAAGATATAGAAAAACGAGCACCATTGAGCCACACATCAATTTCACTATTTGAAGAAGTGGAAAAGTAGTACCCAGGAATATAATGAGTACGACGAATAGTGAAGCGACTGATACCCAAATTATCCAGACCGATTCTCCAGAGAACTTAATGGATGTTTTAAGACAGATTTCACAACAAATTAAGGACCAAGCTCAGGAGTTGGAAAAAAAATGAGTCTACAAGTACAGAAGATAGACCAAAAGATGGAACATCTTGATGAAAAACTGGAGCAACTGCAGCAACGCAACGACGGCAAATGGGACCAGATACAGGAACAATTAAATCAGGTGAACCAACAAATTGCTGCCAAATTTGGACGTTAGGATGACGATAGGGAAAAGATAGTACAGAGATGCACTGAAGTTCAGGACTCTGCAGATATTATAGAGACTGTGGTAAATGAACACGCCAATCAAATTAAGCAGTTGCCGGATGAAGTAAATTTCAGTAAAGAAAAGTGTATTCTCGAGAGTGCAATGCGAAATGGTGGGCACATTACATTAGTGAAATGTACGGAGTTTTCACAAAAGCATACTGCCGTATTGGTTGGATCGGATTATCCCGACTTCTGTCTTCGTTGGAATGTTTTTCACTGCTTTGCTGATACTGTGTGTAATGAAGATTCTGGTATGTATCAGTGTGCGAAAAGTTATCATTATCTTTATCTAGAGAATGCTATTGACTGTCTGTGTTCCCCGTATATTCAACATATTAATCCTGTGGTTCATGTAGCAGGAGGTAAGTTGATTCCAATATTCGTGAAATGCAGAAAGAAAACGTGTGTTCATATTAGTGTTTGTGTTGATTGGTCGATTGAATTGAATCTGTTGAATTGTTCATTCAACGAAAAGATCAAAATGATGTTAGTAAACAATCCGATGATGTTTTCACAGAACGTGATGCAGTGCATTGACTTTAATAGTCTAAGCATGATATTGCAATGTTTTGAAAATCCATCAATAGTGCAATACAGTGATGAATTGCACTATTGCAATCAGCAATGCTTGAATCAAACTAACCTTCGAAACCAAGTTCGGAGTGTCCATGTGAGACTAAGGTGTGATCCCAATGTAAAAGGTGATGTTAAATCCATATGTACCGGTAATGTAACCGAGCCTAACTACAAAAGAAACAGAAACCATGGCAGGACAGACTACCGTGGATGTCATGTAAAGGACAAATACAGATCCATTAGGAGGCACGATATATCACCTCCAGTGAAACGAAGAAGAACTGAACCTAATTTGGCTGATAATACAACTCAATCTAATCACAGCAGAAATAATACAATTTTTCAGAAACGCTGCGCAGATGGCAGGAGTTACGATAATAAAAGTAAGAAACTAAGAACCGTAGAAGTAAAGAACACGGAAAACCGTATTCCGATTTACGATTTTTAATGTAACTTATATGAAGCCGTTGGACATGTAACTTAAAGTTACGGCGTCTGAGAAGACCGTACTCAATTGATTTTGCTTTAAATATCATTATGATTTCGTTTGTTATTCGTACCTTATTTGAGTTCTGTGATGTTAAGAAGACGTTAATTATTATCTTATGTTCTGATTATTATCGATATAGCAATCTTAATCTATATTTTGTTTAACTATATCTTATATCCGATCATTTTACGTTCAAAGGACAACTATATGAATATCACTTACATCTTTTTCAAAACCTTCTTCATGATGCCTAAGTAAATAATTATTAACTTGTAAGAAGCATTTAATGGACCCAAAAAATGACTTAAAAATCAAATAACTTGCAAATTAAATTTCGAATGTACCTTATCGTTGTAGAAACGTATAAATAAATGAAGATGATGATAAAGTTTAAAATAAACGTGATAATAAATATGATAATAATATTGTTATAAAATTAAATATGATATATATGTATAATTATATGAATTGTAATTTTCAAATATACGAGGTGCATTAAAAAACTCGAATGATTAACATGTAAAAGTAAAGGGTCCAGAATTCTTTTTCTTTTTATTGAGTAAATGAATAAAAAGAAAAGTCCGTCGAGCGCCATAATATACAACGGTACGTTGTATATTTGTGGGCCATAAGATATTCTAAATATTTACTAGGCTGGCTGATTCTACTATTAGAAGAAGAGAAAGAAAAAGAAATAGTGTATAGTTATAATGTTAATATATAAAGATATTCAAATGTTTTAAATAATGAGATTTTGGAACGTCGTTGTCAGGACAACCAAAAGTAAATAGAGCTGTTCAGATTTAAAGAGGTAGACATATTGAAGAAGAAGTGTGTAAACGTAATGTACACTTCTCAGTTTTGATTATTAAAATAAGTATGAAAATAGAAAAATAAAGATGTTTTAGTGGCTCAATACTAAGAACAAAGAATCAGGAATCTTTATAAATTGGTGCCGGAACAACGGGAATAATAAGGTATCGTTGTAATTTGGTGTTTCTATCCCCAGCGACTGTCAAATATATTCTCATCCGCCATATTGGATTCAAGATGGCGACTTCTTGAACATTTTTATTATTCTTTTAATGCACGTTTGATAAAAGGGTTTTATACCAAATTTCGTATTTTTAGGTTCAGTAGTTCGGGCTGTGCATATAACTGTGCTTATATTTTAGGAGTCATAGTGGATTCAGGATGGAGAACTTTCCCAAATTTATTTTCTTTTTGTAACCTCCTCGTGATGGTCATTATTTATACCACATTTGGTGTCTCTAGCCTCAGCGTCTAGGCTCTGTATTTTTATGACAAATGCTTCCGGCCACCATATTGGATCCAAGACTGGGAGGTGATAGGGGAGGTCATTCAAAGCAAAAATGTTTATATGAACATATAGGGTTTCGAAGATAGAGGTGGAGATAACTTTTTGCATATTGCACTTGCCCATTTTTGTTTCAAACATTATAGCACACCCTGTAGTTGGTCTTACATTGCATATTATAGCTTGTTTTAAAGCTAATGAAACAGGCTTTTAGGAGGTCTGCAATTTGTGTCAATACTGCATACAATAGGGAAGTAACGGAGGGATTTTTTTAAAATTCTCTTTTGTAACACAATTTTTCACTGTTCTTGAGTAGAAACTCTGTCAGTAGAGAAACTGTTTCTGATTTGGGGAAAACTATACACAGGTGTCAAGTTGTTATCTTCTTTAGAAGCCACAAACACTTCTTACTAATCGGTTTATTTGTTAAATAATGATTTCCACTGGAAACAAACAATTTTGCTTGTTTAATAATAATAATTATTATTATTTCTTCTCTTATTTTAATTGTTGCTGTTATTATTGTCACCATTTTTATTGTAACTTGTGTTCCTGAAATGTAGATCTTTCGTATGTTTGGGAATAGTATTGTATTTCCAGTTTTGTAGAAAAACGGCTTATTAACCAACTCTGTATGTTCCACATCTCCTCCTAGACGGTTGAACCGATTTTGACCAAACTTGGCACCGATTTAAACGAAACTTGGCCCACATATAGCTTATAGTCTGTCGAATAATAATGTTGGAGTAGAACACCCCTAGCGGGTCCAGGGGCGGAGGTGGAGGGAGTGAAATATAAATAATGGTATAAATGGTTTTAATGAAATATCTTAAGAACGACTACACCGATTTGAACGAAACTTGGCATACGTATAGCTTATAGTCTGGCGAATAATAATGTTGGAGTAGCACATCCCTAGCGCGTCCAGGGGCGGAGATGGAAAGGGTGAAATATATATATAAATAATGGCATAAATGGTTTTAATAAAATATCTTAAGAACGACTACACCAATTTGAACGAAACTTGGTACACGCATAGCTTATAGACTGGCAGATAATAATATTGGAGTAGAACATCCCTCGCGCGTCCAGGAGCGGAGGTGGAGGGGTTGAAATATAAATAATGGCATAAATGCTGTTAATGAAATATCTTAAGAACGACTAAACCGATTTGAACGAAACTTGGCATACAATATACATATACCTTATACTGTAGTCTGGTGGATAATAATGTTGGAGTGGAACATCCCTAGCGCGTCCAGAGGCGGAGGTGGAGGGGCTCAAATGTAAAATTTGTCGAAAACGACCTATATTAGTGTCGTTTATATAGGTTTTGAGGTCACTTAGATCAATGTTAAAACTCCAAACGCCGTAGTAGTAGTAGTTGCTGTTGTTGTTGGGTGAGTAGTAAGTAGTAGTAGTAGTAGGTAGTAGTAGTAGTATTTGCAGGTAGGTGTAGTAGTAGTATTAGTAGTAGTAGTAGGTGTAGTAATAGTAGTAGTAGTAGTAGTACTAAGTTGTAGTGTTAGTAGCAGTAGGTAGTTTCAGTAGTAGTAGTGGTAATATTAGTATTAGTAGTAGTAGGTAGTTGTAGTAGTGGGTAGTAGTGGTAGCAGTAGTAGTAGTAGTAGGTAATTGTAGTAGTAGTGGTGGTAGTAGTAGTAGTAGATAGTTGTAGTAGTAGTGTGGTAGTATTAATATTATTATTATTATTAGTAGTAGTAGTAGTAGTAATAGTAGTAGTAGTAGTATAATGTAGTAGAAATAGGTAATAGTATTCTTTAAAAAAACAGATCTCCCCGTACGAAGTCGGGCGTTAAGGCTAGTAACCTTTAAAAAATAAGAAAATACTGGGATAAACTGCATGTAACGTAAGGCCAACTACTGAGTGGGCTATAATGTTTCAAATGAAAATCGGCAAGTGCACCACGGAAAACGTTACCCCCACCCATATCTCCGAAACGAAAGGGAATAGACCCTATGTTTACATAAGCATTTTTGCTTAGCATGACCTTCCCGATCCCCCCTCCCCATCACATCCCAAAATCTTTGCATTTCCTCACCGGACACCGTGTATACATTATAATATACTTATTGGAAATATCAGTATAATATTTCGAAAAAGGGTGATGTTCGTATCAGAAGTGATATTCGAAAAATCTGCATAGAAATTTTCTAGAATTTCTGGCATGAGGATCTCTAATAGTGGATTATCATCTGTTCTCACTTTGTGTGGGATAGGATACATAAAAAAGACTGTTTATGTTGTTCCACTGCGAACTACCGTGGATGAAATGGGGAATCAGTATTTTGCATATCGATAATACTCGGGAAGAAGGAAAAGACTAGATCCACAGATTCTACTTTATAGCGTCTCACCGTGCCCCCTACACTATCTATCTTCTTGCGTAAACCGAATTTGAAAATTGTTCTTCGTTCCAAAGATATTTTGATTTGTCAAATTAAATGTACATAAAAACCCTGTATATAAAAAGTGTATACCTTTTTTTAACTTTATGAAAGTAATTTTTAATGCTGAAATTGTATTCAAACCGCATTCTATGTGGTTATTACTTTTAACAAACATTAAGAAAACACCAATAGCTCAATACCCGCGAACTTGTACCTTTTCATACACACGCACAAATATATTCATTTTCACAAAATTTATATTTGGATCGAAATATTATTGGTAAGAAAGAACAAAGCAACTTTATGGAGCCTGCGGTGCTACTTTCCGGGGTATTTATCATCTCCCGAACCTGGAAACGAAACGAAACTTTTCTGGTGGAAATTCACGCAATGCTGCTCATTCAGTGCTAAACGAACTTATTGCTACGTGCTTTGAATGCACCAAATCGGCCCATTGGAATGTGTCCAGGCTTGTCGTCGTCCAACCTTGTCGTCAGCGACTCAAAATTAGACGTGTCCAGGTTTGTCGGGGTCGACCCCGACAAATCTGGACATCATTAGGAATGTGTCCAGGCTTGTCGTCGTCCAACCTTGTCGTCAGCGACTCAAAATTAGACGTGTCCAGGTTTGTCGGGGTCGACCCCGACAAACCTGGACATCATTAGGAATGTGTCCAGGCTTGTCGGGATCGATCACGACAAGCTTGGACATCTCAGGAATTCGTTCGAGTCTGGTGCAAGAGGATAAATTGAGAAGTGTCCAAGCTTGTCGTTGTCCAAGCTTGTCGTCGTCCAACCTTGTCGTTGTCCAACCTTGTCGGGAGCGACCAAAATTAAGTGTCCAGGCTTGTCGTCGTCCAACCTTGTCTGCGTCCTATTTCATTATGCTATGGGAAAGTTTTGGTTTACTTTTCTACAAAAGCGGTGCTGTTTTTCTGATAATATTGGAGATAAATACCTGCTCGTTATGTCTAGTATTGGTTCATATCAAAGAAAATTAAATCGAGGAATTTGAATGGAGATTAATTATTTATTACAAATAAATATTCTAATTATGAGGTGGGTTAAAGACTATCTCAGGACGCTATTCCGCCCCTATATGCATCCAAATCTCCTGCCTGCCTTTACCCAATAACTAATGGAGAAGGAAAAATTCAAGCTAACTTCCAATTTTCCTAATTTCATTAATTATTCAATATCTCTCTAATTTAGAAGGGACCTGTGGAAATACGGTTTACAGGAAACAATTAATCCTGGCCCGTACTCCTTACATTTCAGAGATTAAACCTTGACTCACAGGACACAGTCTGGCCTACTCTGATTCTGATACTCCAAATTAAGTCTACAATAAAGAATCTATCTAAATTATATATGTAGGATAGGTTGGTCTTTGAATAGCTTGTCAGCTTCACTCCTCGGTTCTGACTAAAGATCCTTGCACTCAAGGAATGAGGAATTTGGTCAACACTAACTTTTACACTTTCCTGCTTGAAAGTTGTAGTGAGAAATCTCTAATCACTCACTGCACCTAACTGTGCTAATAAATACACAGGGGATCGAAGCCAAACACCTTAGCATCCAAATAAAAAGTTGCTCCACCACTAGGACGGAACCAATTCCTAATACTATTCGAGCTTCACTCACCTCCCTTATAGAATCCATAGGATGCTTATATATTTCCATTTTGATGATGCAATAAATGTCCCAAGTAGCCTCTATTATAAGGCTTATGATCAAATTTCTAAGAGACAAACTCAATTCTTAATTCCCTAGCATGGTTTAAGCTGTCTTATGGCCAAAACTCAATTGCTTTAGGGGACATCTGTATTGTAGTAGATGTCTAACTTGACTACATACGGAGGGGCGCGGTGGCTCAGTGGTAGAGCGTTCACCTCCGGTGCTTGGGGTCCCTGGTTCGATCCCAGCTCGCGCCGTGTGGACTTTGTGGTGGACAAACACCGTGCTCGTGGGTTTTCCCGGGGTTCTCCCGTTTCCTCCCACTTTCTTCATTCCACCATTTCACTCATCTCCCATTATCACCGTCTCCTTTAGCCTCACCGGCATATCCGTGGGACAATAAACTTAAAGATTTCATTTCATTTTTGACTACATACAGTAACTAACTAGATGGGATTCTCTGCAAACTGTACTACTCATTTCCAGTTAAGCGAACTGGCTGGCCTAGATCCCTTACTCAAAGACTCCTACAACGCACAGCGACGAAATATGAGGGAGGCTGCCTTTCTATGTTTTCGCCTCCTGAACAAAGCTAGAAAAAAAAACATTTAAAAATTTTTACCGCCATCTACTCGGATGGAAAATTTAAAGCAAGGGAAACTGAACACAATGGAATTTTCCGCTGGCCTCAATCGACCGGCATCTAAAAGGCAAAAATCTAGCATGTAAATGTCAACGATATCGGCTACCTAACTGTAAAAAACAATATGATTAAATCTTAAATAGGGAATAATTCTCTATATATATATATATATATATATATATATATATATATATATATATATATATATATATATCCTTTCGGCATTGTCAAGGCTCTATATTTGTATTTTACAATTATTATTGCAACCGGGTGTTTCTGGCTGCCGTATGCGATCGTCCGATCATCACCCTTGTTCTTCCTGCTCACAGTCAGTCGAAGACCTAAAAACGTACTCTGGTCACAAACAGTTTATGGTTGTGAACTCGGAAACCCTGGTACTTCTGCTTTACAAGGTAAAAAGTGGGAGAAAAAAGCAAATGTAGAATGTAAAGAGGGTGCAACAGTGACTGATACTTGTGAGAAACATATTCATTTGTAGTTCGTGCACATTCCGCCTTTAGCGCTAGTGTGGAGCAACGTATATTGTAACGGTATAATTCTTGTATTCAGCTTGTAGCTCTTGCGTTGTAAGTGACGACCGAAACTATGTTGTCAGCACTGACTGCGATAAGAGAGTATTGTGCTGCTTTTGCGTTTCTTTTTTCTCCTTTGTCATTTCTGAGACGCCTAACCTGTTGTTTTTGCTTGTTACAAAGCGCTGAATCTGTTCCTGCGGAGCGAAGTGTTTAAGAAGTTGACTATATATTCTTATTTACGATAGAAATATGATAAGTACTTTGAATTATAATACAATTTTAAATTGGTTAACTGTTGAAGAAAATACGAAAATAAAGCTGTACTTGCAAATGTACATTAGTCGAGGACGTAGCTACTGACAGTGTTGATTACAGGTTTTCTCGTGGAAGTATTTCATTACACTAGAGTAGTCTTAGTGCTATATCTATCCAAGCTTCGCAGGCAGGGGGTCTTTCCCAGACAATGGGTAGAGAACTTAGATCTATAGAAATATACTATTGTTTAAATGACATATGATGACAGGTAATGGGTGAGGTACTATTGTATGTATAGGAGTTACACAAAAGAGAATAATGAAATATGTCAAAGTTAAAAAGATAAATGATTAGTAAAAAAAATAATAGAAAAGAAAAAAGCATTGGAAATTTATTGAACAATGGTAGATTGTTATAAAGAATAATAGAAGTATACAATACATTGTAAGAAGAATTTTGAATAAAAGAAAAAGAATAATAAAAGTGAAACATCGCATCTGTATGCTTTAAAGAATAATAATTTAGTTGCTGAACAATACTAGATTGTTATAAAGAAAAGAAAGGAATAATACCAGATGTTGATGTCGTGGGAAGTTGAAGAGAATATTGCACAATAGACGAATTGTTTATGAAAACATTTGTTAGCCGGCGGCGGATGCTGGAAACGCGCACACGGCGCGGGAATGCACGGGGCGCGAACGGAAAATATTAACGTGCGCGGCCGCGAGCGCATGACGTCATTTGAATTTTTTATTTAAATATTGGTTTTAAAAAATAGACATGTATAGTTTTGTTAGCGATGGAGAACCGTCAGTTTGTAGAAAACGTTGATGTGAAACATAAGTTAGACGTTGAGAATGAAAGTTGTTGTAAAAATATAAAAGAATATCCAGATTCCCCGATTCTACAATTAATGAAAATGAATTAAAAAGATATGAAAATGATAATATAAAAGTTTATACATGTGATAGTGAAGAGGGATCAGATAATGAAGTGTACGAATTTTTGTAGAATAACTCTGATTTTGAGGCGGAATCAGATGACGAAGTGGTATCAAATGTGGGTACGCCGCCATGTTCACCTGCTTTATCGGAATTAAGTTGGAACTGTGAATGTGGTGTTAACTATGTTGATGTGAACTGTGTTAGAGAATGCATTGTGAAATGGAATCCAAATGATTATTTGATATGTTATGCATGTTATTCTCATGATACATGTGAATGGTTTCATGAGTGATTTTATTGTAATGAAGACATTTTAGACATTCGTGTTTGGTCTGTGTTGGTGAATCCTCGTGTACAGAAAAAATTGTTTGAGATTTATACAGAAAAACATACAGTTATTACACCATTAACAAGAGATTATTTTAATATTACATTTGGTGAACTATCAGCGGATGTGAATGTGCGAAAAGAACTTCTAAGTATTTTTCTTGAAAATGACAGATCGAACGAGTATAGTGAAGTGTGTTAAGAAAAAGAAAACGTACTGTACATAATGTGTTTCGAAAATAATTTTTGTGTATCATATAGTGAAGAACATATTAGTGAAGTTTGTGTTTTAAAAACTATAAGTGCATACTTACGTTTTAATAATATTTGTTGTGAACAATGTTTGCTACATCTTGAACATCAATGTTTATTTCTTCATGATATTGGAACTTTTCCTGTGGAACATTTATCCAACGACATAACTTTTATTGATTTGTTTGAAGTGTTTGAAGAACATCATAGTGAAATTTCAAGTATAAACTTTATACGCAAAGCGCGTGATTGTTTAAAGAACACTGAATTTGTTGGACAAATTATACCGTTTTTCTTAGAACGTAAACATTAAATTTCAGCATGTGTTAATGAATACATTATTGACTTACAAGTTTTAAGATTTCAAATCATGTATTTATTATACCCGAATTTTGTTTAACTGCATGTGATGATACAGTAAATTTGCACTGTTTAATAAAATCACCAGTAGAACACAATGTACTTCCGTTAGGTTGTCAAAAACCAATAGAATGGTTAACATTAAACTTACATGGATTAACTTGGAATGATAAATGCGGTTATACTGTATCACACATACGTAACCTTATATATCAACTTTGTAAACAAGATGCAACCTTTTTGTGTAAAGGTGCAGAAAAAAACACTTTGGATTAAAAATATTTTTGCACTAGTTAATGTTATTGATTTGGAAAGTAAACAGTGTCCACCATTAAACACATTGCATGCAAACGTATTTAATGATTATTGTACATTTCATGAACAAAATATTAAACTTGACAAAAAATCAGGTTGTACATTTCGTAATGCACAACAATTATGTTATTGGTGGGGCATTTTGCAAAGTTGTAAAAAAGAATATGATATGTTCTTGTAAATAAAAATACAAGATTTTAAATTGTAAATAAAAAGTTTATTAAACTAATCTAGTTGGTTTTCTTTTTCATTATATTGGTTACGTGATTGAATACAATTTTATCATTTTGTTTATGGTTATTTTTTCTGAATAAATTTAAACATTCTTGAAAGCTTTTCTTTCGTACAATATGATGCAAAAAGTATAACAGAAATTGTCCACACAAGATATAATTATCATCCTTATATGCGGAACTATTTGTAAAATATATTTTACAATTTTTATTTTAAAAAGTTTTTATTTCTTTTGGAAATGGTAATGCTAGGCTATCGAAGTAATAGCCTATTTGATTTTCATCAATGAATACACACACCCAATGTGTGCCACCTGAAGATGAATTGCTTAAATTTATAAGTCCAGCCGGTGGTTGCACAGTTTTTGGTATTTTATCAATAGGATAAATGCCATGCACATTTGCACCAGTAAGTTTATCACGAAGTAACACTTTTACTATATCATCTCTGTACATAACTTTTGTTTTTTTAAATTCACTTCACTTCACTTCACTTTACATCACTTTATACGCGTATATGTTGGAAGACCTAGTGGAGTGTATGGAATATTCTCATAAAACGAAATAACATGTTTAAAATATTAATGACAGATTTTTTTATAACTTTTCCAATAACGATGAAGGGTGCTAACGCATGGAAAATACTTTTGACAAACTTCATAGTATGATACCTTGCAACTCTGAATAATCAAGCGTAATTGTATTTAATGTAATTGATAAGCTTAGAAGTGAACAGTTATACCTCTTTTATTAAAATGATACTTTTAAAAAGTATTATCAGTATATATATTTCTATCTTTATCAATTTGAATTAAAGAATCAAACTGCGCATATACAATACATGTTATAGGTTCAGTTAAATTTTCAGAAAAGGAGACTTTAACATTCACAGGTGCATCACGCACAAGGTCCTATGTAAAATCATCTAATGTTGCTGTAGGTGATAGAATACATGCATAAAGAGTATAGCCGTGTGGATATTCTTCAGGATTAATAGTATGTGGATCATCTTTATAATATAAACCAGAACCGGAAAACAAAGAATGGTAACTTAGAAGGTACAAATTGTTTTTAAAATCGGGAGTGAGGGGACTAGGAGGAAAAGATTTTGGTCCAACTTGTAACTGCAGTTTGTTAACGTTAAAGTGTTGAAAATGAAATCGATTTAGTTCAGATTTTCCTTCAAATGCCGAATTGGAAACAAATCCGATAACAACGCCTTTAGGTACGTTACCCAAGAAAATATTATCAAGATTGTATGAATTAACGTTTGCAGGAATAGTATACGATATTGTTTGTACTCTTGTAAGGGAATATTTTGTTGTTTCATGATTCATATTAGTATTGATTTCCATTGCCAAATGAGGTGCCACATCGATGCGACGTATATGCAGAATAACATCTTCAAGTTTTACTTTATAAGAAGATTTTGCAATAAACAAAAAGCATCTTTACTACGATGTAATTTTATACGAAGACCTACTTTATTTACAAGTGTTCTTGGTAATCCAGCAATATATTGTATACAGACGCCCATACATTTGAAACGATTCACTATTTTAATATAATTAGCATGTTGTTGAAAACCTACATTAGCATTACCTATGGTATCAAATTGTTTAGCAGTATCTTTATACCACATACCTAATTTCAAATGTGTATCAGAAGCATCACGGGAATAATTTAATAACGTTTCAAGGTATGCACGATAAGTATAAAATCCTGATGAAGAAGTAATTAATTTAACATTTAATGAAATGTCAATTTGACTAATAATGAATGTAGGAAATTATTTGTTGGTGCTACAACATCAGTGTCAGCTAATGGTGCGTCATCAGGTTTTGTAATTTTACAACGTACGTAAAGATACAGATATGCAGTATGAATAAATTCTCTTGTTTCACCGGGAAAAAAATTCAATATGTCCATCAGAACTTAATGTTGAAATTGTACGATATTCAGCATTAAAGGAAGATTCAATTGCAGTTTGTGTCAATGGAGTACTAAATAAATCGAAATCGTTGGTACAGCTTTCAACACTGCTTGAATTAAGTATTGTCATTATGAAAATATATCTGTAACACGACTTATTTTTCTTTTCACTTTCTTTTATGCTTTTGCTTTTGCTTTTGTTTGTATGCTTACGTTTTGCTGGACGTCCAAAACGAACAATTGCCGGAGCTCTTACCACTTCCAGTTAATAACTGACCAACTTTGTTAACAGCTTTTGTCTTTAATGTTTCACCAGCTCCTTTTACACGTGCATGAACAGATTCTTTAAATGGTTTATCTTCTAATACATCACCCGCTACTTGTATTCCCGTTTGTAATGCTTGTCGACCTAAAGTTTTTGCACCCTGTTTAAGAAATGATAATGCAAAACGAAATAATCCTTGGAAGAAACTACCTATACCATGTCCCCGTTGATATATAGGTCCTGAAACGTATGGGATACCATGTCCTTAATGTCGTCTAATTTTCATCTTTTAAAAATATAATTAATTAATTAATTTTTATTAGAAGAGCGCTTAAAATGAAGTGTAACACTTAGTGTCCCAGAACGAAATGGTAAATTTCGTCCTGCATGGTCTTTTAAGAGTATTTCAATACTATTAAACGAAAACTGCAAGTGGAAGATAATGAATATATTGAAATGTTAATGTTTGCACTTTGCCGTATTTTACATTTGATATTGTTGCAATACGTAACAAAGGTGTTTTTGTATCATCTAAAAACTGATATTGTATGATATCAGTATAAATAAAAATTTGATGTGGATATCCTATATAAACATATGCCTGTTTAAATCCGCGTTTATACAAAACAAGATATTTATGTTGACGAAGTCCTAATTGCAATGCTAATGTTGGTGCTAATAAGGCAGATTCAACACGATCACTACAATCTACATGTACAATATTTGATACAGAAAATTTTATGCCTTTTGATACTTTATTTAATTTATCAATGATATGATGTACGGAGTGATAATATCCACTTACAATTTTGCTTTTTTGTGCTTCTTCATTTTTTATTTTATACCGTATAACATTTTCTCCATCGTTAACATTATAACATGTTAAAAAACATTTAATTCACTTAATCCTACATACCAATCGGTTTCTGATAATTGAATATTATTTTTTAGTTGATTAATAAAATGTGTTGGACTATTTGTAGGGTATACATCAGTACTTGCGTTTGATACAAGTGTAATGTAAAAACTATCATCAATACTTTCAGAAATCGTTTTCGTTTAAAGTGAAGTGTATAGTTTGAAGTTCCAAATTAAAATGGCAATTTTAAACCATGCTCATCTTTTAAGTTTACTTCAATCGTGTTAAAATAATATTTTACGACTTTAACATATTGTGGTGTGTAAAATAGAAAACATTTTACATCTTCATGCTCAATATTATATGCAATAACTTCACGAAGTAGTGGTCCAATATTTTCTTGCTGTTTTACAATATTAACACAAACATTAAAAACGTTTGGTATATTATAATCTAAATTTCATGGAAATTTTGCACGTTACGGTTGCAACATCTTCATTAACAGGTTTTACAAAAACAGCATCTGTAAACTCGGTTGTATTTTCATTTATAAATCCAAGTAAATGTTGTAATCCACTTGTCATTGCAATAACAAAAATCTTTGAATTTTAAAGAATGTCTAATTCCAACTTGATTTTTATTTTTATAATATTTTCACATGCGTAATTCTTCAGGAATCATATCTAAAATGGATGGAAAAGAAGTATAGTATCCTGGAGTAATATCAACATGTACAATTTCAAGTTCATCATTAACGATGGTTTCAATTACATTTTTTTCATTTTGACGAATATTATAAAAACTAAAAGGAACATTAAGCTGTGTTAAGGCGACATACCATTCTCCTTCACTTAAGTGAATAGTTGTGCTGACTTTACGATAAATTAAGAAGTTGTATTATTAGTAGCTATCTGATTTTACTATGGGAGTAGAAATAAATTCCCGTGGTACATTAAGATCATCTAATAAACTTTTAAATTCGTGAATACCTATAGGATTTCTTGAATATTTTCGTGTACGAACAACATCATTTATTTAAAATATAATATAAGAACCTGGTATTATTTTTCCTTGAATACGTACTGTTCCTGATTGATCCCAGTGAATGTTATCAGAACTTGTTAACTGTTTTAATAATAGATCTGTTTTCCTTCGTTGTGTTTTTGGTACTGATTGTAAAATGTCCGATACAACGGGTAAAATAGAATTATTATTTTCTTCTTCAGATGATGTTTCACGAACATCTTTTTCAATAATAGGTAATGTAATTGGATTTTGTGAAACTGATGAACTATAATTTAAATATTGTTGTAATGCTTGCTGATACAATTTCCATTTTTCATCAATACTAAGATTACGACGTTGTAAAATACTATTCATTTCTTCATCTAAACGCGATTGATGTGAATCTATTGATTTTATATTTGAATGCATTTGTTGCATTGCATTTTCAGGAACTAATATCATTTTACGAAATTCAACATACTTATCTTCCAAACTACTTGCTACTGCACCAAGTAATGTTCCTAAGATTAATGGTAAAAATACACCACCTTTTTGTAATAAAATTTTCCTTTTCTTATTAAGTGCTGTACGTTGTACAGATAAAGCACGCAAGATCTTTTTATGTCACGTAATCGTTGCTTCTGACGCGAATTCAACGAAATGTTTCCTTTTATTGTGTTTTTAGCAACTTGTGAAATAGTACGTATTAAATCACCAGATGCATGTCGTATAATTTGTTTTCGCTTTGCGCTTTTGTACTTGCACAAAGCACGGAGAGTATCAAAGTGTTGTTTGACCTACAACATCTTGAACTAAACTAAACGTAAAAGACTAAATTACTGTCTTTTACATTTGCATATACATGCAGTATTTCATTAGGAAAAATATTTGTACGTAATCGTAATACATCATTTGTTTTTTGAATTAAGTCAAATAACAAATAAGTGTGAGATTCACGTGTTACATCTTCGAACACATTCACAACTTATTTACTATATCGTGGCATAATTTGTCTTGCTAAATATTGTATTTGTAATTTATCACGAGGATTTTTAAATACTATAATATAATGTGCATTTAAACTTATATCACGAGCATGGAAATAAATTTTTCTTTTGGAAATAAATTTTGAACAATAAATATTACTGTTAATTTTTTATGATGTGCATATTTTGTAAATAAGTTTGCAACATCACCATTGGTTTCAGACATTAAGTCGTCTAATATTAATAACGAATTTTCTTGTATTTCAAAATTATTCATATCTGGAATTCCTTCAATAAAACGAATTTCTGAACTTGCATCTAAATTTGGTATTACTGCATCGTAACACCAAACAATTTCATTAAATTCCATAGTAAACATTTGATCACGTTCATTTAATAATCGATTTACAAAACATGTTTCGCCTGCACGTGAAAGAGCGGCAATTAAAATGGTTGAAGGATGTTGAAACTTTAACATTGTGTATTAAACTACAATGCACACAATATATACTTTAATATATATACAAACATTCACACACCCACTCACAGAATTAACAAAATAATGACACTGTAAGTGTTCTTGCGACTTTTCAAAGAAAAAGAGAATATAAAAATAAATTAAAAATTAATTAAGAATAAATTAAAAATAAATATTAAAACTTCAAAAGACTAGAATCACAGCATAGCTGTTGTTGAGTATGCTTTGGCCTTCAATTTATTTACAAGTTCACAGCAATTTTTATATTTTCGGAATCAATTTTAACAAGGAGTTTGCACGGCAAACGATCGAACTAAAATTCCTATGGAAGCGAGCCATTAAAAGTTACGAGTTTGCACAGCAAACGATGGAATACATAAATTGAATAGTAACACTACGAATGTTCTGTTAAAAGTAAATAAATAAATAAATAAAACCAATCACTTATAAGCCAAGCTAAAATTATTATTGCACATAACCATGAGGTAAACTTCTTGTCTTTGGTACTGGTTCGTCACTATGTATATCGTCAATACGTTTACGTTTTTTGTTTACCTCTTGGTGTGTTTTTGTCTCTACGTGAAAAGATAGTGAAACCGTTTTCACACAATGCTATTTGGATTTTCTATAGTTGTACAATTAATATCTCCTGTCACTAATCCATAGAAACTCTCAAAGTTTATTCTTTGAGAGGTCCTATCATTTAGTGTAATTCCCCGAATTTTGAAAATATTCCGAAATTCACCTGAGGCATTTTTAAGCCGCATACTGTAGTTTTTTGGCTCTAAGCCTATAAACGTTACACACTCCCACCCTTCTTCAATTTCATCATTCAGATCACCCAAATAGTTTCCAAGCTTCAACGGAAGTTCCCTATCTTTTTTACACGTAAACATAATACTGTCTGTGTCACAATAAATTACGTCATTAGGTCCTACAGTCACAAGTAAGTCATATAATTGTAGCCTGGCCCACGAAGTAATAAAACAAGCAAGCACGATATTTTAAAATTGCAGACGTACATTTTCAGTTTCCAAGTCTTTATATGTGAGAATAAGATGTTCCTCACCAACTGGAATAACACTATGAACCTCATATCTCGGTGAAGTATGGTACCTACGGAACTCTGCCCTACTATCAATAATTACACACCGCGTCATATTTGTACGTTGACCCCATTTTCCGTATAAAAAATTGAGGTACAAATTCGCGCATTGTCTAAGTCCAGGGGTCGACCTAATATTACCTTTATTTAATTTAATGCCTTCGTAAACATAGTAATCGTCAATGTATTTATCTTTGTCTTCTTCACTTTTACACCTATCAGGATAGCCTGATGCTTCCTGCTTCATCTGAAGAAACGTATTCACATAGTCCGGGAATAAACTAGGTGAATTCCGATCTTCAGAACCAATGAGATCAAATTCCCATATTTCATAAATTTTGACGATTTTATAACCGTTTTCAAGAGCACGGTGAAGCTCTGGTGTACAAAAAGTTCCAGTTAATGCACGTTCAGTATTACTATGTGTGCAATTATCAATAGTTTCTCCTTCCATACATAGCCTACAAAGTCCAAATATTAATCGGCTTTGCGCTACATGCGGCAAGATGTGAAAAAGAGTTGTTTAGGAGCCAATACAGTACATTTTACAATCCCATGAATTTTTCCCACATCTGGAAAAACCGGCCCCTTATGCACTTTAGGTGCCCCCACCGGAAGAGGTTTCCTTGCCATTACGTTGGAGTATAACGATGTAATATCATAATAAAAAATGGATTCATCGTCCGCACAATTCACATATGAACGAAAAACTTCAGTACGGCCTCCGTTTTTGCAACTCTTAGGAATAACAAAGTCGACAGTAGTATCGCATTGTTCTTTAAGGAACTTTTACAAATCTACATCTGTGCGTACTTTATTATCCCAAGAGCACTCTCATATTTCATACAAATTCATTTTTAGAATTTCTGTGAAATATTTTCGCCGGATTTCCGTATGTTCATACCTTTTTTCAAATGTATTGTACGAACCATGTGCATTATCTATTATGGCATTACGGTTATTTGGAAAACACGTCTTACAAACATGCCAGTAGCATCCCATAAATTCGAACACTGCATTAAGCTCTACATTGTATCCGTCATCATTATATCTTCCAAAAGATTGTTCTCCGTTTCGTCCAGCATGCTGGATTTCTATACCCAATTGGTGTTCCATATATTTTAGCCATTTCATAGCTTTTTCACTAGTTTTAGTTTTATAATGGTACCCCAAAGGTGGAATAACAGAAATACTTTCTTCTGGAAGATATGATGTACGATATGTTTGCATGGCTAAACTTGCAATCGTAGACGAAATTAGAAAACATTGTAAACCACCCGTTTCCTCTTCTATAATGTTACTAAATTTAATAACAGCGTCTGTGAGAATTCTCACATCATTTTCATAATACTGCAGCAATTCCTTTTGCAAATTAATTTGCTTTCCAAATTGCACCCATTCTTCGTGCCATGCCTCCAACTGCTTTCTTTCTTCAGCAGATCGCGATTCCGGATCATAGTTCTCTACTCCCGGATATGGGCCTACATAATTTTGAGTCTCTAATGTATTAAATAAATATGGGATATGTCCCTTTTTTAAATTTTCTGAAAGGCCTAACGTCTTAGGTAATTTGGATAATTTTACACCAACAAACAAATAACTATCTCTAAAAATGATTTTATTATGAATAGAAATACTAAAAATCTTCTGACCCTGAATTAAAGCTTTTGGAATGATATGCTGGGACTCAATGAGAGATCTCAAACAGAAAATGTTATCAAAACGGCTACCATTGTGACTTATGACACATATTGTACTAAATAGGGGTCTATCTAATAAAGTATGTGTAATAAATTCATCAATGGTTTTAAAAGAAAACAAGCGGTTACCGTTTTCGTCACAACATGTACTGCAGGCTTCAATAATGTCTTTGTTCATACATTTATGGCACATGTCTAAGGCACACCAAGCAAAAAACATGTTTCCGCTCCCCACGCTCATTTTCCGGTTTGACCATGGTTTCTACGTCAAAGACAATATAAAGAAACCTCTTGATATGAGTAGATTTTATTTTCTTCACATAACATGTGTGACCTTCCTGTACATGTTCACGACACGTACTGCAAAAGTATTCACCACATGTATTATCGGATTTCCGTGTTCTTAAATCATAGAGTGCATTACAGTTGATGCAAACTTTAACATATTCACACACATCCTTGCCAATATTATTAACTTTAAGTGATTGTCAAAACATTCACCCGTAGTAAAATATTTATTGCATGCATTGCATTTCATTTTATACATCTACTTTGTTCATATGTTCGCAAGATGAACACCTTAACTCACATTTATGGAAACAATTAAAACCATTAAGCCCCTTTAAGCAATGTAAACAATACTTTTCCTTTCTTAAAAACGATGTTATTGTTCGAGTAGGGCGGAAATGTCCAATACTTTCCCTTTCATCATAATAAATATAGAACGGTTTTGCATCCTGCAACTCTGATCTTTGTACTTCTGTTTCTAGGTAACGCACTCTAAATTCACGTTGCTTTCGGGAACTTTTTCATAAATAATAATTTGGTAATTTTGACTTAAATGTTTTTGGAATAAATCCACATCATTAAAATCTCAACCATTCTTCCTTTAACGCTAACACCTGCATGAGTACAAAGTTTAATAGCTCTACCTTTTAATGTATTTTATTTCTAGTTGGATCCGTTTAATGACTCAAATTTTGATGGTTTTCAGTATGTTTTGCTATACCCCAAGCAATACTTTTAGGCAAACAAGGTTTGTCAATGTCGTTTCCCGGAAGCTCAACCAAATGTTGTACCAAAAATTCATTTAAAGGTAAATATTCGTTTAGTGTGGAATTATTATCTCGTGTTCTTCCAGCATCAAACATTGAATTTACTATATGAAATCTAAACAGAAGATGATTACCTAAAAGGATGACTTAGCAGAAATATCTTTGCGGCGTCTCCATGAAACCTACACTGCTTTCTTATCCTTACTATTGGAGGAATCAATGTACTTTCCAACAAAATCATTAGGTCTCGCACTGTTAAGTACATTATCCAATGCGAAATTCATTAGGTTTTCAATATAGGCCTCAGGACTTCTAATTTCTTCATTTCCCATTGGCCTTACCGGAATTTCATGTCCCACCAAGTTGAACTTAGTGAAACTTTTTCTGCTTTCATGTACTATTTCGAAATTTCCTTCCCCTGTATTTTGAACATCTGTATGTCCGCTACGTTCACTTGGAGGAACGTAACCGGATGTACTAGGTTGTGAACACATCATTCCGTAGCCACGAGTATCCCGTGAACATTGTACACTTGATAACTGTACTTCATTATTTACAACATCCACAGGATTTTGTCCATTTTCACATAACTCATTTAATAAGGCCTCCACATAATCAGATGTTCCAAACTCATCGCAATTTACTAAAACTTCGGAATTTTGAATTGTTTGTGTACCATCTGATGCTTCATTTTCTATTTGTTCATTAATAATTTCATCAATTAAATTAAAATATTCTTCTTGAAGTGTTTTCCAAGGGTTGACTTTCTTGGTGGACCGAGGTTACGGAATTTTCAACAACAGATGGTATCACATTATTATCAACCAAAAAATAACGCGATCCATAATTACAAAATTCGGCTACCTCTGCCGCAATTCCTCCTATCACCTTGTGCACAATTAAAATGATTAAAATGAACAAATTTATCATGTGCCCACTGGTACATGACTTGTTCACGGAAAAATCCGTGTGTGAACAGGTCAACGATGTCTGCACTCGACATAGTGTATTGTAATATAAGTGCTTGATTATCATGATAAAATTGAAAAAGAGCAGATAACAAGGTATCATATCTTTCACTACCACGCAATTTTTGGCAGTGCTTATCCATAATTTTCCACCAGGTCTCCAACACGCGTTCCTTCGTGTGCAGGCCTTCAATAACTGCAGCCAAGTAAATTTCGTCGATTTCGTTGAAATGTTGAACCATTGATGCACCAAGAAATTCCATCTGTAAATATAAAAACAAAAATTAGTTTACATTAAAATAAATACAACAATATATAAAATACAGTGTTATAATGTTAACAATATTATTTACTTTACCTCTACGAAGCTCTACTTATTTTTCTTTTAACAGAACACTCATAGAGTGTGATCGTATTTAAATTCTGCAATAACTTGGTTGTTAAAATAAAGTTTGATTCTATTAAAAGTTTTAAAAACACGTTTCTTGCATTAGAAAAATGTTAAAACAAATTTCCTTTCTTTAAAATGTATATTACTCTAGATGTTTATCAGTTTACAATTTCAAAAATAATGCTTTATATCCGTATATTTCCTCAAAGTATAAAAACATTGTCATTCAAATATGTATAATATAAATATACTTACGATGATCTAAGTAAATCTGGTATGTATCCTAAACTTAGTTAAAATCAGGATTCCTTGCTACTTTTGTTTTCAATTTCAACAACTGTAACAATACAGTTAATATTAATACTCTTCTCTAAAATATAATACTTTACTTTTTCTTTTAATATATGTTTGTATAAATCTAATCAACAAGTAAATATCGTGTTGAAGGTATGGTTACCAACAATCATGATAATATTTCCTCAGCAACAGGGTATATATACACAATGGGTAACAATAAACACTATGTCTAATATTGTAATTGCGTAACAATAACAATAAAACTAGTTTAAACCAGTTTCAACACCTGCAACAAGTTAAACAAAAGAAATTCCTAGCATTACTAAGAAAGGAATTTTTTAAACCACTGAGACACGAAAAAAAGCATACAAAAAACAAGCAACAATAATTCTCATACACTAAGATGCTTGCGTAACAAAGCAAAAAATTACAAAGTTTAATACTACAATTACAAATTGTTCGATTAAATTATGACACATTTTCTAATATTACTGTTACTAATTTAAACTAAATGCATTTGGGTACGAGATTGAATTTTGAAAATAGAAATTTTGCGCAACAAGCGGTACCACATCCTATACAACTGTTGGTGTTATACTCGGTGTTGTTACCGCAATTATTTTAAAAGATGAATTTCGTTACAAAATTACAATTATTGCAAAGTACACGTACATCTAATAATAAACTTTCAAGTATACCTTTGGTGATTTTTAAAGTTACAAGTCTTTCGAAGTTACATTTACCAAACGTGTACAGGAATTGTTGATAAACTCTTATGTTTATTTTCCGTAAACTTCGGCAA
Source organism: Thermobia domestica (assembly GCF_964235325.1). Classification (NCBI taxonomy): domain Eukaryota; kingdom Metazoa; phylum Arthropoda; class Insecta; order Zygentoma; family Lepismatidae; genus Thermobia; species Thermobia domestica. The sequence continues at coordinate 159,170,082 of NC_137467.1, forward strand.
TTTTTGGAAAACTTCGTGTGGTACATTTAGCAAACGTATATAGGAATTGTGGATAAACTCTTATGTTTATCTTCGGTAAAGTACGGCAATTTTCGGAAAACTTCAGCAAACTTCGGCAATCTTCGGAAACATTCGTGCAAAATTCTTAGAATTTTAAATTATTGGTGTTCAAAATAAGACAATAAAATATTTAAGAAACATTCCGTAGCTTAAATGCAAGTATGTAATGTTGTACATTTTGGTTAATATTATATGCTGAATACAGATATTATAAACCTTATCACTTATAGGGTATATTAGTGATGCAACGAAAACTCATTAAAATCCATTATAGTGACCGCTATGTTTGTTTCTTCAAACAACACCATCTGTGCACACGACATTGATATTAGTGTGTACAAGACTGTGCGTGTGTCTACATGTACCATAGGAAGTTACGGAGTGTTGTTTGTTTTTATAACCGGCAATACCCCGTGCCCTTTCCGAATGGAAATATTTTACGCGTCCCGCGTCGCGAAAACGATTTTCCGCGCGCAAATATTACGCGCCGCGCACCAGTAGCGGTAAAAAGGCGCAAAAATGGTGTATATTTAAGTAATATCATTCATTTTACCTATTCATGTAAAAATATATCCTTTAATAAGCATATTTCTAAAGTTTCAGAAAAATCAACGCCATATTGTTTATGCAAATTAATTAAAACCTTTTTTAAAGTTACAATGTTCTAGCTTTATGATTGTGTTCGTTATGCGATAAGCTTCAAGAAAATATCTTTCTTTTCTTCCTACGACCAATAGTTTGCCGTAAAAAAACAAAAAAAGTAATGTAACATCGCTCATTTTCTTCGCCGCCCATAACGCCCCCGAAACAATTGTTCAAGTTTATCCTGTAAGGTGTCATTCTATATAGTTTTCGTTCTGACAAATCGATTTCTGTAGTCCATTTTCTTCTAACTTGAATATCTTAGGAGTTACGCCCATTTAAATTCATCATATTTTTATTTTAAAATGTATTAATGTATAGCTACATTGTATACTAGCGTTCGTTTGGTTTTAAGCTTCAAGAAAATATCTTTCTTTTCTTTCTACGACCAATATTTTGCCGTAAAAAGCAAAAAATGTAATGTGATATCCCTCATTTTTCTGCCGCCCCGTAACACCACCCGCAAAAATTTTCCAAGTTTATCGTGTAAGGTGTCATTCTATATAGTTTTTCACATGACAAATCGATTTCTGTAGTCCATTTTCTCCTAACATGAATAGTTTAGAAATTACACTCATTTTAAAAAGATTATGGTCCAAAAAATCTTACTTTTTTCCATCAGCGCCATCTATTCAACCACCTTTGTCAGTACTGTGCTGGATTTTCTGCGTCTACCTTCCAAGGTTACCACATATTGTTATTCCTACAAACGGCAATGTCTCATACGTTTACCGACAAAAATATTTTGTCGCTTCCCGTGTTGCCTAAACAAGTTTTTTTATTTTTTCCCGCCATGTTCTATTTTTTCTATACAGTTTCCGTATGTGCTTCAAACATTCAAGAGGACAGTCTGTATTAGGTAAGTCACAACTTTTTTAAATTTGTATAATTTATAACGTCCATGTGCTTTGCAGTAGTACCCATAACCGTATAATGTAGCATTACATAGACATATATGATACTTAAAACCTAATAATCCCCCTTTCAAATGGTAAAAATATCTTTAAACTAACACTAAATAGCTAAAAAAATAATTACTCAAAAGCATTTACATATTCTTCAATCTTAGTTTACTCTCAGTAAGCCGCCCACATAATCACATTCTGCATACGCCACTGTTCTCAACAAGCAAATCATTCCTTTCATTAATAATAATTCAACTCAATCATTTGCTTTTTGTTTTAAAAAATATATTTTTAATTCATTCTTAGTTTACAAAAACTCCTGGACTATAGCCTGCAAAACAAGTTATTCCCCCTGCTATTTTTTTCTTCCTTGCATTGGAATGCCATAAAAGCGTCCATCCACTTTCACCTCCCATTGAACTCAGCTGAAAGCATGGGTAACAATCCTACCCATTCAATAATTTCGCTTTCTCTCTCTCTCTCTCTCTCTCTCTCTGTCTCTCTCTCACACACACACAAACACACTCCAATGCAGTTACACAGCCCTGCGGGCGTTCTCACACGCACAACAATACAAATATACAATGTCTCCCCACCGCTCTCTCTCTTTCTTTCAAAGTAACAACACAAGCTGTTCCACCTCTAGGCTCCTAGTGTAACCTCCAGCCAAACCAAACATTTTTTCCTTTTTTCCTCTCCCTCTCTTAGCTTCCATATTCGTTTCAAAACGAAGGTAATCCGACTCCCCCTTACAGCTTTTATTCACTCATTTTAAACCATCTTCTCCAGCTAGCAAACAAGTGTTATATATATATATATATATATATATATATATATATATATATATATATATATATATATATATACCTGTCTTTCTGTCTCTGTTACTGCTATATTCTGTGTTCGTTTCAAATCTTACGTAAGCCATTTCACCACTAGCCCCTTTTAAACCATAGTACTACAGCTAGCATACAATTGTATCTATCCCACTCTTTCTCTGTGTTAACTCACACACAAGTATTTGTATAAAACTCCAGGAAATAGTACAACCCATTTCCGCTTTTTCACATTTTTCATTCTTAAATTCTTGGCAGGCAAATCTCAGTGTCATTTTCGTTCACAACAATATTTACAAGCTACAGTTCTCCAACAAATAAAAGCAAAAAATCAATTCATTTTATTTCATGTAAATACATTAAAATCGCAGTTAAATATTTTTTATCATATTCGTTTATATAAACGGTAAATTTTAACTTACCTTTACTTCCAGTAATTCCAAATTTATTCGCCAAAGATCACACTTACACGAAAATACACAAGCCAACTTTCCACAAAACCAAAATTAGTATTTAATTTCATCTGATTTCAAGCACCGTTATATATAACTTGAGCTACGTGCTTCCATTCACACACAAACACATCTGTGTTTTTGCCTTCCGTTTTTTGTTCACAAAACAACTACAATAGGTTTTGTTCAAGTTTACAAGGTTCTTTCCAGATAAAAAGGGGTCTTTATTTCTTTCTTTGCTACCATCAGGGTAGGTGGGATGCTGAATGTCACATTTATCTATCTAACAAGTGAAAAGATCTCTTTTCATCTATTTCAAATGTTTTTTTCTAAAAAGGGGTGCATTCAAGTCAAAAATCGTAACATACAGGTGCTCACAAGCAAGAAATAAGATTCTCTCTACACAACAATAAATGTCACATACGTTTCCTCATTTTATTCTATTCGGCTGTATACACTAGTGTCCAGCAATGTCCACCAGTATGTGGTTCCCGGTCTCCATTCCAATAACTTTCACAAACTGACATCTAACATCTCCCAACTTTTTCTCTCATCTTATTCTTTTTAGTTGTATACAATGCTTTCCAGCAGTATAGGGTTCCGGTCTCCAAGATTGTTCCAATGGAATCTCAGCAAATACATGTTGCAATAACTTTGTCAAGCTGACATCTAACATCTGCCCAGGTGTTTGTAAAAATCTCAGTTCCTAAACTTGGCATCTTTTTGTTCTCTATTCATCCTCCACAAGGTGCAGGATTCTTTCATTCCATTTATCCATTTCACATGTGAATACCGTCTATTCTTTTACAAATACATTCATCTAAAATGTGTGATGCTCTCTTTTGAGTTCCTACAGCTAGAGTATTGTCCCAATTCAATCTGTCAATTTCAAGTGTCAATAACTTCAATTGTATTAAACATAGAAGGATCAAATTTATGTAACAGCAACATAATACTATATTGTTGCGAATACTAAGGTTCTTTTATCTCCCACCCCTATTTCTGGACCACACACGTTGGATAGATATACCAATAAGACTACTCACTAGAGGTGAAAACAGTACTCCAAAAATACTTGTAATTCATATTGAGCACGATAGGAGGCATTGTTCATTTCAGATTTTCCAGGGCGGGGGGATTGAATAAACGATGGGGGAATATAGTACTCCGAAAATTCTGGTAACTCAGATTAAGCACGCTCGGGGAAATGCCCTAGAGGAAATTTGGAAGCTTTAGTACCCCGAGCCAACTCTATAATCAACACTGACTGCCATTTCAATAATGTGTTTTATGATCTTATCTCCATGTTCCCATCCTTTCCCTCCCCTCCAACTGAACACTTGATACTTTTTCTGTGTTCTCATCGCTTTCGAGTTAGTTAATTATTTAAGTTAGGATTCCCTTTCTGCATCGAGGTTATATGAGACGTGAACTCAAAGATTAAGATGAAATTTGAGCACAATAATTGTTCAAATTTTGTAAGGGACTCCTGCAGGGAATCAAACGTGGGACCCCGTGCACGAAAGGAGCACGTGCTAGCTACTAGAACAACGGAAAGGGCGTCAGCATTTTCGAGTCTCTTGAAAGTTCAGTTGCATTTACATCTTACAAGTTGTGTGTACCTGCAATATAAGAAACAAACATAAATTAAAATTATACGAAAAACTTAAGAAAATGCTTATAAACATTTAAGAACATGTAGAAAAGGCCAGAAATTTCTCTCTCTCTCTCTCTCCCTCCTATGTCATAGTGCTATTTAAAAAGGATACTTTAAAAATAATAATATAAAAACTACAGTCGCACCTACAACTTTGGATGGCAAATAGTCTAGTTTTTTTTTAATTAGGGATGGTACCGAGACGAGCTTTTATATACCGAAACAAAACCGAGGCCAAGACAGGCCTCTATAATTCGAGACGAGACCGATCCGTGACTTAGGTCTGTCTCGAATGTCTCGGTCTCTTCTCGAATACTGATAAAAAATAAAATTGCCTTCACTCAAAATTTCTTTTGTCGCAGTGTTACATAATATGGGAACGGTTGACTGATGTACAGTCCTATATTTAGGGGGTGCATATCAGACTCAAGCCTCTCCCGAAATAAATTTGTGATGATTTTTTCGCACTGCACGTACAGCACAAATCTTTCTTACCCGTTCATCAAATCTCTTCCGAAACAAAATCCACTGCTGATGTAGCCTTCTCTCTCTCTCTCTCTCTCTCTCTCTCTCTCTATATATATATATATATATATATATATATATATATATATATATATATATATATATATATATATGTATATATATATGTTTCTTCAAAACAACACTGACAACGTTTGGGACGTGATTCCTGACACCAAAATAAGACATAAGGTATAGATCAACCCAAGGTCCGTCGACCCTACTGTTCCGCGCTTTTACAGGTCCCTTCATTACTCGCTGTTTCTGCGTAGCCACTTTCTCCAGCTGTAGTGTGACGTCACTGCGGTGAAGCAGGGACAAATATCGTGTGCTAAGCCTATATTCCGCCGTAGCGATTAGCAAAGGAAAACAAATTTTTAAATGCAATGAAAATAAAGACTACATACAGATACAATATGTACTCACTATACCATTGAGTAGCACTTGAAAAATAGCTTTGCATCCACTATCTTAAAGAACATTCCTCCTGCGGAGTTCCTGTGTTTTTCTATTCAAAAACCGAATTCTGTAGTATGTCTTAGCCGTGTCGAATAGTTTCAAGATCGAATTGTCTTTCTTAGGACATAAAACGGTCGGCCAATCACATTCTTTTCTCTTCTTCGATTCACAGTTTTTGGTGAAATGTTCGAAATATAACTTCATGCTATTTTATTGCTTCCATCCAACTGGAAGAAGGTGAAACGAGATCATCACGTAGCATCATATTGCCAACATTGAATTTCGAAAGAATCGTAACTATCTTGAATTCTGAGACTTCCACTTTCGATATGATTTCGAAGAGTATTTTTCTACTTTTCATAGTCTTTTCGAAATCATAATACACTGGGTGTTTCCACACATCTATTAAGTCTCGAATCATGCCACCTGGACACTTCTGTGTGGTCCTAAAAATAAATAAACTTCTTGGTCATAGCATACGCGCCTATTAACATTCAATTCATCAAATATAAGCACTGAAAATTTTTTCACACTCTTTAAGTAGCGCCCTTGCTAAGTCAAAATTTTCAGAACTGGGGTAAGAATACCAGAAAAAACGGTATTTTTTGCATACAACGTCGAAATGTTGACACATTGGGTACGGGGATTCGAACTTGTAAACGCAGATGATTGTATAATTTATCAATGAGGCGTGTTGTGTTAATGTACCAATGATATCTTAATCAATCCATCTTAGTTTTTTCTTGCCATTTATAAGCATATTTACTTGACCTAGTGTAAAACTTTTTCGTAATATATCCACCACCGGTTATTAACCACTTTATTGAAACGATCACAATATTATATTTTAGAACTGGCCTTTCAAATTAATTCTTTATTATATTTGCTTTCCAATTCTTTTAACTTCGTTTGTAAACACATTATTTGGCTTTGTACATCTTCACGCAAAAAGGAGAGCTCTTCTTTTGGTTTATGCTCCTCACTCTCCACAGAACAAACGGAAAATAACATAAATAAAGAGTTATTTTTTGTTTCAATCACAATAGTTATTTCATCTGGCTGCCCCAGTCTCTGATTTTTTCTTTAAAAACCTAACTGCCGTACATTTAATTCTTTCATTATTTACATCAACACGGTTCCGTATGGTAATGGTAAGTTTAGTGAAGGCACATGTTGTTTAAACTTTTTCTTGGGTAGAATATTTAGAAGCTCACATTTTAAATTATGTCCATAAGCTTCGGGAATAAAATGATCGGAATAGATGCTGGCATTTTCAACTTTAAAGATGTCTCTCCGACAGCATTTCTTTTGCCAAACTTTCCGCAAAAAATCCAAGGGAAATACGTGATAAATAACTTTGGAACCCGTAGTATTTCTACTATAATTGCGACAAGTACTTAGCGTAGAATTCGACATGTTTATAGGCTAACACGAGCACTACAGTAATTAATGGTTTCTGGTTTCTTAATACAGGAAAGCAAGAATCACTCACTTTCCTGCAAAATCAAAGAAACAAGCAAGGGTGAATGACAAGGACCTTGGGCGAAAGCTGTTTCTGTTCCCGCCGTGACGTCACAATTTTACTGCATCTTCGGTTTTCAAAGAAGGATAGTTATGACGCGACCTTAAAAGAGGAAAGGAACTGTAGGGTCGACGGACCTTGAGATAAACCTGGGTGGACAAATGCTTAGTTTCGGAGTTTTAACCTCTTAACTGGGTGAACCGCGTTTAAGCATCACGGAGAATCTAACGTTTGTTGGGGCAACCGCTTTTTGGCGTCGCGAAAAGATCTTATCTTTTTCTAGCTGTATATGCCGCTGTTTCTAGAGTTTATCACGAACTCGTTTTCTACTAGAGGAACTTGTAGAGGCAGCCAGTTTTCTCGACAAATGACTAACAAGTTGCCCACTGAAAATATGCTTAATAGGCGGCAGGAAAACTCAGAGAGAATATGGTAAATGCATGGCAAGAAGTTTCCCCAAAATGCAACGCTCATACCCGGCATAAACAGCTAGAAAAATATAAGATCTTTTCGCGACGCCAAAAAGCGGTTTCCCCAACAAAGGTTAGATTCCCCGTGGCGCTACGCAGAGCAACTACTGAAAATTGGCAACCTGACATGTTTGTGATTATGATGGTTGTAACTGTGAAATCTCTATTGGTTCATGTTGGTTGTATTAGAGTAGGTTATATAAAAATAATATATAGTTAGAATTTAGTGCTATTATTTGTTTCAAAGACTTTATAAAGCAATATTATAATATAAATCTTGCATCTTAAATTAAGCTTAAAAAATTCCCCAACAGGCTCTTCGCCTCAGGTGACAAATTACTCGCTTAACAGGTTAAGTTGCCGAAAACATGAAAAAATAAACTTTAATGGTCCATAGCTCCAATACTATGGGATCTACGGTAGTCGGGTCAAGACTTCACTTAGGAACTAATATATACCCTATTCAAAAATACATGTTTCAGAATCCTGCGGTACTCACGCAACAATTTCCTTTTTGGGAGTTTGGCTAAGGTCATATAATTTGAAGTACTCATCAACTACCTCTGTAAAAACTGTTTCAGAAGTACCGCAGGATACCGATATATGTATATTTGGATAGGGCACATACTAGTTCTTAGGTGAAGTGTTGAGCCGACTGTGGTAGATCCAATAGTTTTGGAGCTATGGACCATTAAAGTTAATTTTTTTCATGTTTTTGGCAGCCTGTAACTCCGAAAGGAAGCAATTGTGCACCCAGGATGGTTTATACCTTTTGTCTTATCTTGATGTCAGGAATCACTTCCCAAACGCTCTCGGTGTTGTTTTGAAAAACCCCCGTATATATATATATATATATATATATATATATATATATATATATATATATATATATAGATAGATAGATAGATAGATAGATAGATAGATAGATAGATAGATATAGATATACAGGCACGGATGCAAGGAGGGCCGTAGCCCCCCTTTGACGCTCAAGTATACATTGGATAAAATGGGCTTCAATCCTGCTTTACATTGGGTAAAGCGGCAAACTATGATTAAGCTTCTCCCTTGATCACATACTGGATCCGCCACTATATATACAGTATATATATATATACAGAGAGAGAGAGATAATATAAATAAAATAGAGTTTGTGTGTTTGTCTGTCCGTCTGTCTATGTGAGGCCTGGGGACCAGACGAGTGGACCGAGAGTTGTCAAATTTTGGTCACGGATACCTTGATCCAGTCCCCAGACCAAGACGAAGTGTTTTTTTTATTATTATTATTATTCAAACCAGAAAGTCTCAGGGGGTCACTTCCAAATTCATTCCATTCGGCTGCGGCCGGGGAATACCGAGACATGTAAAAATATTAAAAACTTACAGATATTAGTGTCATATCCATATTTTCGTGGTCACTGAGATCAATGGTGACACTTCCAGTAGCGGTGACTTCAAATTCATCTAGCATTGTATATGGGCCCGGGGTCAGCGGGGAGGATACTGAGAAAGGGGCGCGGTAATTTTGGCACCGAAAATTTTGGCACCAGTAGTTTTGACACGGTAATTTTGGCACCAAGAAACGAAGCAAACGGAAGTTTTGGCACCATTTATAATTGAAGTACAGAAAATGTGAGAAAATACTCTGAATGTAATAGATATTTAAATTCACATGTTATTAACTAGGACTGTTCCAGCGCGACAAATCTAACCAGTGACGAATGTAAAGTCAGCGACAAAATTTCTTTCTCTTCTGTAAAATTTATTTGCCTATAACTTTGGAATTGATGGACTGATTTGAGAAGTTTTCTGTAATTTATGGAAAACTGTATCTTCTTTGAGTTGCTGAAGACTGCACTATGTTCACTGCACTGGGTTTGTATTTTACTTGCAAGTGCAAACAGTAACAGCTGATTCGAACCATGGAAATTGAAATACAGAGTAAAAAAATAGAAAATACTCTGGATATAATAGATATTTACGTTCACATGTTAGTGACTAGAACTGTATCAGCACGAATACACAAACAAAAGTAAAAGGTAATATTGGTAGCTTCATTAGGTATTCAAAGCAAGTCAAAATGAAAATGTTTGAACTCTTAACTAAGAAAACTTAAATACACACTTACGCAAGAAAAATTAACAAATCAATAAATGAATTTCAACAACACATGATTTACAATAATATATGGTTTACAATAATCCCAATTGTAAAACATTGCACCTTTTCTTTACATCTTTAACTTTTGTTATGCACAACATTAAATGAAACAGCATGCAAAAATTCTTGCATGCTCTTTGTTCCAGCATTGTAGGCCAAGCACAAATTTTCATCTATTATATCCCGAGTATTTTCTAATTTTCTTTCTCTGTACTTCAATTTCCATGGTTCCAATTAGCTTTTACTGTTTGCACTTGAAAGTAAAATACAAACTCATTAGAGGGGAATTTTAACTTGCATTGAATATATAATGAAACTGCCAATAGTATCTTTACCGGTGTCTGTACTGTCAGTAACAAAAGTTCTTTTACTATGTTAATATTTCTTCCGCGAATATCTCTCGAATGGACGGACAGATTTGAGTGCAATATTCAGCAACTTAAAGCAGATATAGTTTTCGGTAAATTTCAGAAAACTACTCAAATCAGTCCATCAATTCCAAAGTTATAGGCAAATACATTTTACAGAAGAGAAAAAAAATTTGTCGCTGAATGTACGTTTGTCACTGGTTTGATTCATCGCGCTGGAGCAGTTCTAGTTAATAACATGTAAATTTAAATATCTATTACATTGAGAGTATTTTCTCACATTTTCGGTACTTCTATTATAAATGGTGCCAAAATTTCCGTTTGCTTCGTTTCTTGGTACCAAAATTACCGCTGCCAAAATTACCGCGTCAAACCTACTGGTGCCAAAATTTCCGCCTTTCACTGAGACATGTAAAAAATTCCAAAATGACGGAGATTTTTGTGTCAAATTCATAGTTTTCGCGGTCGCTGAAATAAATAGTGACACTTCCATTAGCGATGACTTTTAGATTTAGCTACCATGGTATGCGACCCGGTCGGCGCTTGTGGTGTGGTTACCGATAAGTACTAGAAAATGACCGATATTAGTGTCGAATTCATAGTTTTCTCGGTCGCTGAGATCAATGGTGACACTTCCATTAGCATTGACATTCAAACTCAGCTAGCACTCTATGCGACCCGGGAGGTCCCTACAGCACAATTACATAGCAGGCATATGTCTATCATGTTTCCTCATTAACATGGGAATGTGTCCTGTATCTGCCTTATGTACAGTCATGTTCAAAATTATTGTCGCATATCTATAACTGTCATCTTGTAAGAATATAATTTGATAATGATTTTGCGGGGCATTTTTAATACTGATACTATGTGTATAATTGGGAAATGTATATTTGTGGTAAATTTCATAGGAAAAGAATTATAAATAAGAAAATTATAATGAGTAAAATAAAATGTTGCTAAATGGACAAGAAGATTTTATTTTCGTTATATTGTCCTTATTTACTGCTTTTTTGACATAAAATATGCCACATACATGTTTTTGCTGATTATACATACTAACATTACAAGAAATACCGGACGAATTCGTTATCAAATTATATTCCTTGAACAATATATTTATAGACATGCGACAATAATTTTGGAAATGAGTGTACCTCTGAGAGAGAAATCACATGGGTGGCAAATGATAAACACAGTCCCTCTCACATGCCCGACATGTACCTGGGGAACGTGCCTATGTTCTAGGTATGTTCTCCATGCCTTAAGCGTCAATGAACCACAAAATTACTCCCCCAAAATATGTTATATCGCCTATATTCGTAATGTGTTTACATTAAGGAGAGTCTTAAAAAAATATGAAACAGGTAAAAAAATGTAGCACAGGGTGAGCGCAAAATACCAATCTTTGGATTACTACCCGCGTGCTCTTCCGAGTTTGCCACGGAATTGGTGAAGAGAACGTCACTTGTAGAGGGATAAATTGTTGAGGTCTTTTGAATTTGGCTAATCAGAGTGTTCCTTTAACCCCGTATATCGACGATAACCGTTTCGGATCAGATAAAATCTGCTCGCTATGTAATTTTATAACAAAATGACGAGTGTCTATTTACTTTATTTCATGGTTCTTACATATTCACTTTCAAATGATCGGCGACAGTTCCCATCTAATAAAGTTGATGCGTTTCTTGCTTAAAGGAAGAAGTAACAAATGCATTAAATATGGGAGATGAATTTAGAACACCTAAATGGCGCATGCCTAGCACATCTTGTGCTGTTAGGGTATCGAAAACAGAATGTACCTAAAGGACGTACCTAGAACATGACAGATATGTCTCAAGTGACGACATTGAAACAAATGACTGTTAGAGTGCGAAACTGAGCCAGGTATATAAATGCTATATTTGTGGTACATAATTGCAAATATCAATTAGGTGTAACAAATACCTAAAACTCGAAGTAAATTTAGCTGAAGTACATACTTAGCACATGAATATCATATGTGCCAAGTGTCAGGTATCTAAAAAAGCAGCTGGGATACCTAACTGGCACAAGCCTAGCAAATCTTGTTTTCTTTTAGGGGCACTTGCGGGGTGGTTACCGATATATGTAAAGATAGTAGAATGACCAATATTAGTGTCGAATTCATAGTTTTCTCGGTCGCTGAGATCAATGGTGATACTCCCACAAGCGTTCAGTTCCAAATACAGTCCCCATCGGCTGGGAACCAGGGTGTCTCAGGGGGCGTTTACAAGGACATGTAAAAGTAGTATTGACTGATATTAGTGTCAAATTCAGTTTTCGCGGTCGCTGAGGTTAATGGTGAATAGGGATGGTACCGAGACCGAGACGGACTTTTATATACCGAGACGACACCGAGACGGACTTTTACATACCGGGACGAGACCGAGACAGATCTTTATAAATCAAGACGAGACCGAGACGAGACTTCGGTCAGTCTCAAAAGTCTCGGTCTCGTCTCGAATATTGATAGTTATTATGCCTTTACTCAAAATTTGTTTCGTTGCTGTATGACATAATATGGGAATGATTGACTGATGTACAGTGGCGTATTTAGGGGGTAAGTATCGGACTAAAGCCCCTCCCGAAATAAATTTGTAATATATATACAGGCCTGTAATATATATACAGACGCGGATCCAGGATATGATCAAGGGAGGGACTAAACCATACTTTGCCTCTTTATCCAGTGTAAAGCAGGTTTGAAACTCATTTTATTCAATGTATACCTGAGCATTAAGGGGGGATATAGCCCCTATAGCCCTTCCCTTGGATCCGCGCGTATATATAAACAAGCAGTGTTACCAACGCAAAATAAAGTTGTATTTTCTCAAATTGCACTATGTAAGATATTACCTAGTTCTAATTTAGATATTAAATAAAACCACAATACCACATATATTATTCAATGAAATAAAGGAAAATACAGTATCACCAACATCAATATTTTGGAGATCTCTAATAATTCACATAGCATAGACCATGCAATGCGCATGATTTGTATCTTAGCGTCAAATACTATGATCATGTTTGATGTATTTAGAATGAATTTAGGAACAAAGTTACAAGAAATGAAAAATTTAACTTTTTCTAAAGACTTTACTTCGAAAACGTGCTGACATATCACGTCTCATCATGTAGATGCTTCCAAAAGACTTAAGTGATCATAATGTCATTAACAACAATTGTTATTTCAAACCGTTTCAGAGATACCAAATACATGGATAGTGATTGTTTTACTGCTTAAAATAACGCATTTGTGTTGCTTCTATAACATTACAACAATACTGTTTGGTGGTTTTAATTAAAACAAGTTGCAGTTGCATTGTTTTAAGCAGTGTTGCCAACTTAAATAAATTGATAAATATTATTCTAAATATAGTGCAAACAACGTAACTAACAGTAAGCTGCAAAATATTTTAATAACTAGTAATTTGTTTTATGGTGAAAGAATGTTTTCAAAAGACGACGTTTTTCACAGTCTTTGGCCTATTTATAATGTTAATATCAAAGTTTTCGTTCCAGCAATAGATGTAAATGCAAATTGTAACTGAAATTAAATGTAACTGATAATTTTTCAGTAACATTGGTTGTTCCACCTAAGCCCTAGGTCTACACTTTACATTAAAACCGTGCTTCATTAAAAGTTCTAAATACACTCTAGTTAGACTACATTTCACTTGTTTTAGTTTGATCACCGACCACCTCAAACTCGATCCATACATATAGCTATATGCAATAATTCGAGGACTACAGTTAGTAATACATATTGTGTTGATTTTTGGTTTGGTTTGTTTTAGTTTAACGTCCCATGATTATGCTAGGGTGTCTAAAGGAGACGTGGAGCTAATGATTATAATGGAATCCGAACCACTTCGGTCGTTCAAATGTACCCCCACCGGAAATCGAATTCGCTACCACGTGAACCGAAGTCCAGCGTGCTAGCCGCTAGAGCAAATGGAGGTCCTCACATTGTGTTGATTTAAATCATTGAGTCAGTGTTGATAGATTATGATAGATTAGAAGATCAAAAAGTAGAGTGTCTGTGCTCCAAAAGTAGCGGGTTTGAACTATTTGTAGGCCAAATATATACAGTAGAAATGAATTATTTGGCAACTAATGAGTGGTACTAACTGAATAATTTTTATCATGGGCTGGAAAATGTGCTGGACATACTGCGAGAAATTATGATTGATGGACAAAACCATTCTAGACAGGATACTACGAGATAAATACAGCCTAGGAAACGTTCTTATACAAGAAGGTTTGACGAAATCAAGAATAACTGGGGAGTAACCTAAAAAAGAATTGCTCAAGGAAGATAGTTGTGGAAAAGACTTGGAAAGATCTTCATCCAGCAGTGGATTGGCAATGATTGATTATGATTATGGCTATGGTTTTATTGTATCTGGATCTCAGAGGTAAACTAAAAGAGGTCATAATTTTGTAATTTTACAAGAGAAGTGAAAAACCAGTTCCTTAAGTAAGACCTATAGTTTTCAAACTATACTAAGTAGTTACAAAGTTATAGGATGCTTTTAGACTTACATTGTTACACCACTAGAAAGAACATAGTCTATTAATAATGTATTCTTTACTCAATTTCGACCAAAAAATTACTTAGCATAGTGTACCTCTAACTAACTAACTAACTAACTCTATGGCTTATGGAACCCGGAGGTTCAATGCCGCGTTCACAAAAGCTCTCCCCTGACTTCTATCCTTAGCTAACTGCAACCAGTTTCTACTTTGTATTCCAACCTCTGCGAGATTCATCTTAATATTGTCCTCCCATCTGCGCCTAGGTCTTCCTAATGGTTGTTTTCCGATTGGTCTTCCAGTGAAGACTTTGAATGCGTTTTTACTTTCTTCCATTCTAGCTACATGACCCGCCCACCTAAGCCTCCTAGACTTGACGACCCTAACAATGTTGAGTAAACCATATAAATTATGTAGTTCCTCGTTATGAAGTTTCCGCCATTCCCCATTCCCGTTCCTCTTAGGTCCGAATATTCGTCTTAGGATCTTGTTCTCAAATACTTTCAGTCTATGTTCTTCACTCAGAGTAAGTGACCATGTTTCGCAGCCATACAGAACAACAGGCATGATTATCGTTTTGTATATTTTAAGCTTAAAATTCCTCGACAGAATTCGCGACGACAAAAGATTTTGAACCGAATAGTAACACGAATTCCCTGCTTTTAGTCGACATTTAATTTCTTCATGAATATGATTTTCCTCTGTTAATATTTATCCTACATATTTGAAACTATCCACTTTATCAAAAGTATTATTTAATATTTTAACGCATCCATAATTAGCTGTATTCCGGTCCCGACGCACTTCCATGTATTTAGTTTTCTCTGCATTTACTTCTAAACCCATGTCCCTGCAAGCGTTTAATAAGATCTCTGCATTTCTTTCTATTGTTCTCCTATCATCCCCTATTAAATTTACATCATCAGCATATGCCATAACCTGGTGAATGCCGTTCAACTCTAGGCCCTGGTTGCTATTTTTGATTTTCCTTATGGCGTATTCCAGAACGAAGTTAAATAATAATGGCGACAACGCATCTCCTTGTTTCAGGCCATTTTCGACGTGAAAGCTCGTGGACAAAAATTTTCCTACCCGGACTTTACTTTGGGATTCATTTAAACATATCTTAATTAATCTAATTAGCTTTCTCGGTATTCCAAGTTCTGTAAGAACGTTGTATAATGTTTCTCTCCTAACCGAGTCGTACGCCTTTCTAAAATCAATAAATAGTTGATGTACCGGGGTATTGTATTCCCACTTTTTTTCGAGTATTTGGCGAATGGTAAATATTTGGTCGATGGTTGATCGATTTCGTCTAAATCCGCACTGATAATCTCCAATAATTTCATCTGCGTATGGGGTCAGTCTTGCTAATAGAATATTTGAAAGGATTTTATAGGATGTTGACAGAAGAGAAATGCCTCGATAATTATTACAATCAGTTTTGTCGCCTTTCTTGTGAATTGGAACAATGACTGATTCTTTCCACTCTTGTGGCAATTCTTCCTTGTTCCAGATAAGGAGAATGAGTTTGTGTATCTTGTTCCACAATTTTTCGCCTCCAGCTAAAATAAACTCAGCCGGAATTTCATCTACACCCGAGATTTGTGTTTCTTTAATTTCTTTATATCGGTTTCTACTTCTATTCGGTTGGGTTCTGGAATATACGGTTCTGCGGTGTGTATCTCCTTTTCTCCACGCACACTAGTTTTTGGTTGCGTGTTAAGCAAATCCTCAAAGAAATCTTTCCATCTATTTAAGATGCTATCCGTGTCAGTGAGAACTGTACCGTCAGATTTCTTTAATATATAAGCACGAGGTTGATAGCCTTTCTTAAATTCGTTGATTCCCTTATACATGTCCCGGATGTTCTTATTTTTACTATGATCTGCAAGTTCCTTTATTTTGGCTTTCAAAAAATCGCGTTTCTTTGTTCTAAAAGTTTTGAAAGTTTCCCGCCTGATATCTGCGAAATTTTGTGTAGTCATTTCATTCGGGTTTTGTAGCCAGCGTAATTTTGCTCGTTTTCTCTTCTCTGCTAGTTTTGTGCATTCCTGGTCGAACCATGGTTTGTTCCTACGTATTTCTGCGTGTCCCAATTTTTCTTTTGCTGAAGTTTTAATGCTATCTATAATTTCAATCCAAGTATCCTCAACACTAGTGCACTCCGAATCTTCTAAAGCCGAGAATCTATTCGAAACTTCAATCTGGTATTTCTCTCTTACCTGGTTCTCTTCTAATTTCTTTAAATTGAATCTCTCCGTTTTCGGACAATGAATATTACCTTTATTCAACGAAAACCTCTCTCGTATTATCGCTGCTACCAGGTAGTGGTCAGTGTCACAATCAGCCCCTCTAAACGACCGGACATCAATTATGCTAGATTGCCTTCTTCTATCTACTAAAACGTGATCAATTTGATTATGTGTTTTCCCGTCTGGTGATGTCCAAGTGTATTTATGAACGTCGCGATGTGGGAATTTTGTACTCTTCACGATCAGGTTTTTGGACGTTGCAAAGTTCACGAGTCTAACACCGTTGTCATTACTTTCCTTATGCAGACTTTCGTTCCCTATAATCGGTTTGAAAATATCCTCTCGTCCTACGTTCGCATTGAAATCCCCTAGTAGAATTTTCATATGGTATCGCGGGAGTTGGTCAAATATCCGTTCCACTTCTTTCGTAAAAACTGTCTTTTATATCGTCATCCTTATCTTCAGTTGGGGCATGTACATTTAAAACAATAATATCACACCACCGTCCCTTAAGAGTTATAAAAGAAAGTCTGTCAGTAACAAATTCAACCCGTTTAATTGCTAGTAATATACGTTTATGAACGTAAAACCCTGTTCCTAACTGGTGATTTTTATTTCCTTCCCCGTAAAAGAACGTAACATTTCCGGAATTCTCAGATCCATTTCCTTCCCACCAAACTTCCTGAACTCTTACTACGTCCATCCTGTACTTCTCTAACTCTCTCGTTACGGATTTTAACGCGCCTGCCCTATAAATACTCCTAATATTCCATGTTCCAAACCTCATGTCCATTTCCTTTTGCTGAGGTCGTGCCAATTTATTAGTCCTTGTCCGAGGCTTTTGTGAATATTTCTAAACAAGTGCTTTTTTTTTTTTTTTTTTTTTTTTACAGGATGAGGTACCTACCCAAACCCCCATGCTGGAGGACCACTCCTAGTCGGCTGTCCGCGACTGCTTATTCAGTATATTCGCAGCTAACCTCTATATCTAGAGGCCTTCTCCTCGATCCGCAACCTGAGGACGCGCCATGCCGTGGTGACAGGAACCCACGTTACACGGATAGTGTACCTCTAGAGTTTATATATAGCGGGTGCACCATTTATATTGTCCCACTTTTATAACAGAGCAACCAAGAGAGAGAGAGAAGCGAAACTTTGCACAAAGCAACTACACAAAGGGGGACATCTATCCATATATTGGGTAACATCATCAGGTGAACAGTGTTGCCAACCCAATATAAAGTTATGATTTTTTTTAAATGGGATGACCTAAATTTAATTTCATAATTGTAATCAGCAATGAAAACAAAGACGAAAGAGATGACACTCGCAAATCAGTGTTGCATACTTTTTGAGAAATATTGTTAAACATGTGTCAAATTTAAACGCCTTTAACACACAGAAGGAATGAAGTAGTAACTATTTGAGCACATTAAATGAAATACTGGGAAGAGCTCTTTAAAATGACTTCAAGTTTAGAAGGATCAGTTAAACAGTGTTGCCACAAGAGAAGAGAGAAAAATTGAATTTGGAAATAGTGCAATAACTTGGAAATGGTCCCTAGTACAGTATGGTTTAAAATTCATAGAGCAAATCAGTATGCCATAAGGAGCATTGTCACGTTTATTTGAGATCGATAAGTCAAGTACTTACCGAGAAATTCGGTACTCTGTAAAAGCTGATAATTTTGTGCTGTAGAAGATGGTAACGCTGTTTCTAAATTCCCTTTTTTCCCTCAGCCTTGGAGAAATCGTGAAAAAATGATTAAAAAGAAATAAAACTTTAATAAATGGACATACAATGAAATGAAAGCCATTTGAGATCTTGAAGGGACTAATTGAACGTAATGTGGATATAAATTGTTCTTGAGTTAGTAATACGAATTTACATTTCAACAAGATGGTAGAAATACGTTTACGAGAGTTACCGAATAGCTATTTCATTCGGTGAATATCATTCTCGTGCAATTTTAGGCCAGTAATATCGAAACAATTCAATATTATCTGTAAATATTACTGACTTGTTACCATTTCTTTTTTAAACACGAATGAATGAAATAAGTAACAGTTTGTTTCAATTGAAGCAATACAAAGGATGATTCGCAAACACAATTTCTTTGGCTGTGTTGTAGCTGGTGGGTTTAGCCAAGTGGTGTAAGCAAGATAATTACTCACTTTCTTCGTTTCCACGTCTAAGGAGATCATTCGGAAGCAATTTTTAAGAAATTGTAGATACAAAAAATGCAAGAAGTCATTATAACTGCTATGCTGATGAACACTAACAAAATGTTAAATACTGCTTTGCGTTGACGCAATCCATATCTGAATAGTTCCCCAAGTCTCTCGCATTACCCATCAGGTCACGAGACAGATTGATTTGTACAGATTAACTCACATTTAGGAACTTAAAATTTTAAAGTCATTTGCCCTAACTGAGTATTTCTTTTTATTTATTATTGTTTTGCTACCATATTATAAATCTCTGCAAAGATTAGCTATATGAGTTGTAGCCTATATGCACCAATCAAATAGGCATTTTTCTGGAAATTACCTAATTATATGTACCAAATTCGCGTATTTTTTAAAATTTCTACTTTGCCGCAAACATGTCAATCTGCACGTTATTTTCTGTATTTGTCAGCTCATGTATTGAATGTGTAGTTACAAATCATCGAATAAGTTCGAAACACGCTACTGCCTTTTTGTGAAGCTCGGCATAATGTTTTAAGCACATTTTTAGGAATATTTCTCGTGCAGCTTTACTTTTGCCGCACCACTCGAAATAATTGTTCAAAACTTACAATTCTTTCACAAATTCCTTCTTATTGTTTACTAAATGATTTCCGCTGACCATCTCGTCTTCAGCTTCACCTTCTCAGTAATGATTCTGTAAAGTGAAATGACAGACATTTTGGCCTCATATGCAATTTTCTCACATGTTTTCGTCGACCCTCTCTCAAAATGTCATCCAGAATAATCTCAGGAGCGTATTCTGTTGCAATTGATGGTCTTTCATTTGTTGGGGTGTCCGCAGTGCTTACACGACCTTCACGGAAACAAGCTGAGCATCGAAATACAGTGCTATGATCCACTACACTATTTATACAAACCTCCCGCAAAGCATTGTAAATTTCAGTTTGATTCTTTCCACATAGAGTTTCGATGTTGATATAGGAACGCTTATCATTCCTATAACACTTCATTCTGTTCAAATAGTGACCAACATGCAGAAGTTTGTACGAGTAGATAGATAATGGGGATTCTGCAGACAAATTCATTATTAGCCCATTTTAACTATATGTCACCCTATCATCTCTAATAACTTCTAATCTACCCCCTAATAATTTGCAGCGCACTCCCTATCCCAAATAACTTCTATCACATCTCAAATAACTTTCTATCTTACTCATAACTTCTAATGCATTCTATCACTAAATCTAGTTACAAAAAATCACTAAATCTGGTTACAAAAAATCACTAAATCAAGTTACAAAAAACAAAAAAATCACTAAATTTAGTTACAAAAGAGTCACTAAATCTAGTTTAAAAATAAAAAATCACTAAATCTAGCTATAAAAATCACTAAATCTAGTAAAATAAAATTACAAAAAACACTTTTATGATTTTACCATAAAAGTTAACTAAATTCTACATAATTAAATAATAGTTACAAATTAGTATATTGATAGTTACAAGTTCGGATATTGATAATGGAATCTTCTGCTAACCTCGTTCTCTATAGGAAACAATGACTTCTTAAACTCCGTCCACTGATCATAATTCAAGCTGAATAGACAGCCGTTAATATCAAAAACAACTTGAACTTCAGTTTGCACATTTTTCACAATTACATTAAAGTTATTAGTAAGTATAAATTTCTTTTGAGGATCCATTCTATTCACTCCATTTTTTACTTCTGACAACATATTTCTGATCATTTTTTGGATTCACAAAACCGATCATCATTTGAAATTTACATCCAGAACTCAACAGTTGGATAGTTATCTTTTAAACCAGTGTATTTGATTTTTATTCCATCTTTAACGATCTCATCAATCATTTTATCTGTTAAGTGTTTTGTAAATCTAGGTGGAAGAAATACCTTAAACTCTTCACATTCAACTAAAATGCTCTTTCCAAACTTAGTTTTAATCTTTTCCATTTTCACAATCTTATATTCTGTATTTAATTCTAATTCTCTTAATCCAATAACCTGTTTTTGTTCAAGACTTCCAAGTTTATTTAAAAGTTCAATATGACTCGCCATCGTATTTATTATATTAAAACTTTTTAAAAATCAGTTTCTAATAGTCTCGAATTTCGTTAAGTATATCATTGATTCTGTTAACAATATCTTTTACATTTTCATCTGTTAATTCACCATTCATGAGCTTAATTACATTAAGCTCATCTTTAAACAGCCCAATTCGATTCACCATATTTTTATAATATTCTTTCTTTGAAGCTATATTAAACCGTGTTGTTAGACCAGTGATAACAGCAGAAGCCGAAGCAAATGCAGTTGTAATAATTGAATACACTGTAACAGGAATAAATACATTGATGAACCCTGTAGAAGCTGATAATAGAATTGATAACGTAATAAGAGTAGTATAAACACATTTTATTCTCTTGAACTTCCTTTTGTTTTTCATTAATAACTTCTCAAGATTTAATATAGTATCTTCAATTAACACAATTAAATTCTCACGTGGAATGTTATCTGGAATAGTCATTTTATTAAATAAGTTTTTATGATATTATCATAAAAACACTTACAAACTAAACAAATCTAATAAACATATAATTGGTTTATATCTTCTCAATTATTTTTTTCTTTCTCAACATCATACTCTAATTTTTTTTTACCAATCATAACAACATAGCAAATTGTTTTATCTGGTACATTGCTTTCAAAATTAACAGTCAGTTTCAAATTAGTTCTATCATTTACAGTTACTGATTTATGCTTGCTTGTGTTAATTACGAACATTGGTCTATTTTCTAAAAACTCTTTAGGATAATAAAACATCTCAGTATTTCCAATTGTAGCTCGCTTATATACCGTATACATTTCATAAACTTTCAAATACTTATGTTTTGCAAAATCTAAGTTTAAAGATTCTAATGGGAAAGATTCATTTCTAGAATTACGAAAATGGATATTCTGAACTTTACAATGATCAAAATAGCTTGAATCTCTTTCTTGATTATCATTTCTATCAGTTTGGAAAAAGGCAATTACAAAATTAGGCATATCAAATTCACTTGAGTTAAATTGTGTGGTTAAATCGAATTCTAAATATTTACCACTAACAGTCTTCTGCAAACATTGATACGTGTTGAATGAAATAGGAATCTTACCTTCTTTTAACATATTAGATCTTAACAAGGTGGCATAGTTAGGTTCATAATTAACAATAGGCATTCTTAACTCCATATTTGTAATCTTAATTTTACCTGGATGTGGTTGATCATTCTCATATGTTCCATCCTGCTTTTTTGTTTTCCAAATAGCAAATGCATTATCATCAGAACCACTTCTTTTAAATGTATATTTCAAACCTCCTTTCCACATAATATCTTTAAAATCTGAACAAAATCCTGGCAAAAGTCTTAGCAAAAACACTATTTCTTCATCTGTTCTTGCCCACGTAATTCCTTCCCATCCACATTCATCATAGTGATTTACCTCTGGTTTTGAAATCGTACATGTGTTTACAGCTGTTGAAGGTAAACCAGGATAATCTATAATATCTAATATCTGTCCATGCTTACTAACTTGAATTTGAGAAAACAAATGTGGGAAGAAATTATTAATAAGTCTAATATTTTGACCAGTAGTATATTCTCCATCAGCATCTCTACCTCTAATTTCAAAAGTTACATAAATATCAGCATAATAAGGATGTATGAAGCCATCACCCACGTCAATATCAAATTCAATAGACCTGTTTGGCTTATTTAAATTCTCGATAGCTTTTTGATTAGGTTTAGAGGATTGTAATTCATATGATTCTATCTTATCCATATTTATTATAAAAATATTTGTAATCGTTTTATGAATTAAGCACATAAAATAAACCCATAAAAACTTAAATATAACTTCTCCAAATATCCTTATTCCTATTCACCTGACTAATAATTTCTGAAAAACTATACCCATCTGTAAACATTTTTAACACTGTAATGCATAAATGTCCACAAATTACCTCGTTAAAATGTTGTATACGGTTGCTATTGTATTCTGTATTATGAAGAAGATATTTTACGAGTGTTTTTGGCGGATTACCTCCAAATGAATCAAACACATACTTTCTATTTCCTTTTTTCCAATAACAAATCCAATGCGTTCCTATATTTTTAGACGTATCAAAATTATCAAAATACCACACTCATTCTTCCTTGGTTGTTTAGGCAATTCATCACTCATAAATACACCTCTAAAGTTTCTTATCTTAAGTTTTTTAACAAGTTGTATTAGACCTAAATTACTTAAAGGTTTAATTTCTTCTTTTTCTTTACTGTTTTGGAGTTTACGTTTTTTGAAAGCTTACCACCTTGTTTTTCTTCCATTGCTAAGTTATGTCGCTTTTGTTCTTCTAATTCCATTTTATTCTTTTTTGCATCATCTACAGTCTTAGCAATAGCAGCCGCACCTCCAGCAACAGAACCTAGAGTACCTATTAAAGCTAAAATCGTTGGAATAGTAAATATAAAACCACCATAATAAACTTTATTATCATTTGCCTTCATTTCTTTGTTTATTTTCTTAAGTTGTGGTATAGAAAGAGATAGAGACATACATTGTCCTTTACTTAGTTTTGCTTCCTTTTGTTTGAGTTGTTTGTTAGTTAAAATGTGATCTATATTTAATTGTTTAAGTGTCTGATTAGGAATCGTAAATGTAAAACCTTTTAACTGCATATTTATTATATAATTAAAAGCTTTTTATGAAAAATTTCCATAAAAAGTACATATAGACCTAAATCTAAAAAATACTTATAAACCTAAACCAAATCTTACTTTCATTACTTATAAACCTAAACCAAATCTTATTTTTGTATTCATCACTAAAGCAGTTCCAAGAGCAGGTAGTTTTTCAGTTATTAAATTAGCATCTTTAGCAGAAACTCTTTCCCAAGCTTTATTTTCTAATTCCTTATCTGCAATGTGTCTTGATTCTGTATCTTTATTATCCCTATAGTATATATCATGTTCTTTACAAGCCTCATCTAATTTGTTAATACCTTCATCACCTCTTTCTAATCTTTCTTGAAGTTTTGTACCCGGACCACAATATTGAAATCCTGGAATATGCAACTCAAATGGAAGTTTATTAATCAAATCATTTACTAATCCTTTTCCATACTTTTCACTATTCCAAAATTTTGGTGGTAACGTATTTAAGATCTTAATCAAATAACCTATACCTTTTGGATCATTAGGTATAAATTGTATGAGTTTAGAATTAATCATATCCATAATACCTACTTTCTCATTATAAAAGTTATCATTTCCAGATTTTTCTTCCCCATGAATAACAATCAAGCGATCAATCAGTTTTCTCACATCATCCATCCATACATATTCTTTTGATAATTCGTTATATACCTTTATTCTTTCTCCGGATTTTGGTGTCTTTTTTGAAGGTGTTGTTGGTTTTATATATTCATCCCAAATAGGTTTGATAATTTCTTTATATTTTTTACTTTTACTAGATTTTTGTTTTCTTGTACTTGGATCATTATTATGAAATGCAACACTAGAATCAATTACTATTTGTTTATATTTTTCTAGATCATCATCATTATAATTTGTTGGATTATGTTTTGTCAATAATTCCCATAAACCTTCTGTTCCTGTATAATGTCGATTATTAATAACTAAATCGTCACCATGAATTTTAACTTCTGCATTTCCTATCATATGTATAATTTTCCCATCTTTATCATATGGTTGTATTCCAAAACTTTTATCATCTCTAGTTGCATAATATCTTGAGGCAATATTACCAAAATGAGTTGTTGCTAAAGATTCTATTCCTTCTACTTTATATTTAATTTGTTTTTTCATGTTTTATTTCTTCTGTTATAGGCGTATCACTTTCATTTATAGAACTATCATACATAGGTGGTGTTTCTAATAAGCTTGAATCCACTCTAGCACTTTTATACACAACTGGAACTAACTCTTGAATTAGATTTTTATTTTCTTCTGCTACTTTTGATATATCTTGCCCTAAATCTTTAATTGCATCAATAACAGGCTGATCTTGTTCTTTAAATTTTTCATACTTACTTCGATTACTTTGTTTAATTTCCTTAAATCTTTTAATAAGTTCTTCTTTTAACTTAATATACTTCTTAGCTTTATTAACATCCATTTATTATATAAAGAAAAAATAAAAACATAACATAACATAACATAACATAACATATACGTTCACCTGCATTCCTATACGTTTTGTTTACACTTTTAGAAATTCTTTAATTTTATTTCTATATTTACCATTATTCACCTTCCTAGTCATATCTATTGTTAAGAAGCCATATTCTTCACTCCAACACTTGCTACATAATAATTGTAATTTTTCAAACGACATATCAGATGCAACAAATTCATCATATATATGTTTTAAATTTACATTGTTCTGTCTAAATATACAAAGAAAGTTTAAGTTGTCCCTAATTAATTGTTTTGGTACTTTAGAATATGTCTGTCCAAGATAGAAACAGTTCAAACCCTTATGACGACCTCGAGTAAAATATTCTCTAACGTGGTTTTGTTCTTCTAATATGAAATAATCAAATACTACCACAGAATAGTCCTCACATTCATCTAATGGAATAATCTCTTCATTGTTTCCTTTTATTATTGCTACTGTATCTTTAATATTATGTTCTATATCTCGAAAAAGTTGTATTAAGTATTGGTATTTAGGTTGATTTAAACTTTTAGAATAGATATAAACATTTGCATATTTTAACCATTTAGGTGCTAACAAAAAATTATCAATCATTAACGTCTTTTTACCACAACCACTAGGCCCAACTATTAAACATCTTATATCATCAGGTAACAACTCACCATCCCTCTTCCTCTTCGCCGTTTCTTCTGTTAACCTTACTTTAATATCCCAATTATCCATATTAGTTATTTATTATATAATAAATGAAGGTATTTAATTTAAATGGTTATTCATCTGTATTAAACATGTCATTGCATTACCCATTTGAAAACGATTTAGAAGTAGCTGTTGCAGGATTTTACACAACATACTTAACTCCAAACATTACAGAAAAAAATAATAAATTAACATTTTGCACTGAAGATCCTGAAGTTACAAG
The DNA here is from genome assembly GCF_964235325.1 of Thermobia domestica. Taxonomy (NCBI): domain Eukaryota; kingdom Metazoa; phylum Arthropoda; class Insecta; order Zygentoma; family Lepismatidae; genus Thermobia; species Thermobia domestica. Next base: position 159,196,296 of record NC_137467.1, read on the forward strand.
ACAAGCCATAGTTCAACCTGGTCAATATAGTTTAAAAGAATTAGAAGAATATATTAAATCAAACCTCCCATTCTACACTGATGAATTCAAAGATACTTTTGAAATTACGGAAGACAGGAAGAGAAATAGAGTTAAAATATTTAGTGAGGTTTGTGATATAATCTTAGATACTATTAATACTGTATTAGGTTTTAGTGAGATAAAGTTAACTAATAATATAGAACATGTTGGAGATAAGCCACAAAAGTTTCATCCGTTTGATACTATAAATATTCACTGTGATTTAGCAGAAGGTATGATTTTAAAACACAATGACACAACACACAACGAAAGAGACTTAATTGCAACATTTAGAACAAATGCAGAGTTTAGAGAACCAATTATATATGAACCTAATGAGAAGATATTTTTCCCAATACGTCACAATAAATTTAATAATTTCAAAGTTTCAATTAAAGATGAGAATGGTGATTTGATTTATTTTGGTGGAGCTCATATAACTGTTCTCCTTGCTGTTAAATAATTTGAATTGTTATATAATAAATATGGATATCTTTGGTAATACTAAAACGAGGACTACAAACCTCAATCATGTAAGTGAAGTTTTTACATCAAATAATATAACATGGGTTGATTTCAAAAACAAAAGACTTGTTAATGTAGATGATGCAATTGACCAACATGATGTAGTAACTTTACAATAGCTAGATTTAATAAATAGTAATGTTAATACTCAATTGGAAGGTGATATAAACAAATTTGAAGATGTATTAAAAACATTACAAGACACATATATAAAGAAAGATGATTTTCAAAAGATTAGGATGGATACTACTAAATTGATTATGCAGAAAGAAACTATACCCCTAAATTGTCGATTGAGAGTTAAAAATGTTAAGGAACCAATCTTTAGAATATTTAATCTCTCTAATGGTTAAAAATTTCTCTATAATGGGAAAGTAATGCACATGGAATTAAGTTTGGATAAATACTTTCTAGAGATATATTTAGGTGATACTTTGATTGAGAATTTACCTGTAAACATTAAAATGGGTGATATAATTACGTTTCAAGCAAATAAGAATTCAGCTATGGAAGAAGGGCAACCATTGCAAGTTATTATGTATATAGAAAGAGAGCTTTCATAAAACCATTTGCTATATTCAATCTATATAACAACATTCTAATTCAATCTATATAACAACATTTTAATTCAATCTATATAACAACATTCTAAATTGAATTATACAGATGAATTATAAATTGTTATATAGATTGAATTATTGTTCGAATTATAGACTAAGTTATAGAATGTTATATTGATTAAATTATTTAGATGAACAGTGTTTGAATTGTAGAAGTTATTATATAGATTGATTATAGATTGAATTATAGATTGAAGTTCATGATCAATTATAGTATTAATCAACAAATACCAACAACAGCATTAATTATACTATTAATCATCAAATACCGATACCCGTTAATTATAGTATTAATCATCAAATACCGACACCCGTTAATTATAGTATTAATCATCAAATATCGACAACAGCATCAAACAAACATATGCTTGAATTATAGTTTGAATTAGGCCGATCTTTAGAATGATGTTGTTAGTTGATATAGTGTTTCAATTATAGATTGAGGCTAATAATTTTCCATATAATAAATAGTATAATGTATTGTGTTAAGTGTAAGAAATCAACATATACATAAATAGATAACAAGAATAGAACAAACAAAGAATGGAAGATATATTAAGAAAGGTATATGTGTTGTATGTGGTGTTAATAAATCTCAATTCATTAAAAAACTCGATTGACTATATGAAGGTGAAGGTATTAGAGAAGACATTATAGAAGAAATTCATAAACCATCTAGAAAAATTATCCTAGGTTAAGTGTTATTGTTAAAAGTATATATGATTTATGGCAAGCAGATCTTGTGGAAATGGATAGTGGTGTGTTAAAAGGTGTTTCAAAATTAAATAAAGGTTATAAGTATCTGCTAACGATTATAGATGTGTTTTCAAAATATGCATTTGCTGTTCCTATTAAAGATAAGAGTGGGAAGAATGTTACAGAAGCATTTGAATCAATGTTAAAAGTAAGAAAACCTAATAATTTACAAACTGATCAAGGTAAAGAGTTTTATAATAAAGAATTTGAAGATTTGATGGGGAAAAACAATATCAATCATTACTCAACATATAGTGGTAAAAAAGCTTCTGTTGTTGAAAGATTTAACAAAACACTTAAACAAAATATGTGGAAGAAATTCACTGTTCAAGGTAATTATATGTGGTTAAAAATATTGCAAGGTTTAGTTGATGAATATAATAACAAAGTACATAGAACATTTGGTGTGAAACCTGTAGAAGTGAATAAGAAAAATGAGCATGCGATATTGAAAAAAGTGTATAAGAAAGAATATAAGTCTGTTAAGTTAAAGTATAAGATTGGTGATTATGTTCGTATAAGTAAAATTAAAGGTTTGTTTGAAAAAGGATATACACCTAATTGGTCAACAGAAGTGTTTGTTATTAATGAGGTTATACCATCTAATCCACCAACATATAAAATTAAAGATTTAAACAATGAAGAAGTTAGAGGAAGATTTTATGAACCAGAATTATTGAAAACTAAATATAAGGATGAGTATTTGGTTGAAAAAATATTGAGAAAGAAAGGTAATAAAGTGTTTGTTAAATGGTTAGGGTTTGATGATTCACATAATAGTTGGATAGATAAGAGTAATGTAATATTATAAATGTTATATTTTATGATTATTTCATAAAAGGTATAAAATGTTTATTAAATGGTTAGGGTTTAATAATTTGCATAATAATTAAATAAATAAAAGTAATATAATATTATAAATGTTATATTTTATGATTATTTCATAAAAGGTATAAAATGTTTATTAAATGGTTAGGGTTTATTAAATAATTAGGGTTTAATAAATGCATAATAATTACATAAATAAAAGTAATATAATATTATAAATGTTATTTCATAAAAGGTAATAAAGTGTTTATTAAATGGTTATGGTTTAATAATTTGCATAATTATTAAATAAATAAAAGTAATATAATATTATAAATATTATTTCATAAAAGGTAATAAAGTGTTTGTTAAATAATTAGGGTTTATTAAATGGTTAGGGTTTAATAATTGCATAATAATTAAATAAATAAAAGTAATATAATATTATAAATGTTATTTCATAAAAGGTAATAAAGTGTTTGTTAAATAATTAGGGTTTATTAAATGGTTAGGGTTTAATAATTGCATAATAATTAAATAAATAAAAGTAATATAATATTATAAATGTTATCTTTTATGATTATTTCATAAAAGATAAATAGGATAAGAAGGTGAATGATAATTATGATGATGAGTGAGTTTATGAAAATGATTTAATTTTTATCATATTAATAATGACTTTGATGGGGTAATTCCATAAAAGCCCTATACTAACACAACACACTAATATATGTAGACAATGGCAGGAGTGTACAAGTATTAGCAGTTGTGTTAGGAAAAATAAGTATGCTAATGTTGGTATATATAACATGAAAAAAATATTATGAAAATGAACTAAAAAAATTTCGTAAATATATAAATAAACGATACAGTATTTTTCATATAAGATGAGTATAAATAATGTTAATTTTACTGGTGAGGAGATGAGGGAAATGACGATTACAAAACTAAAACTAATATGTAAAGTCAAGAAAATCCGTAACTATAGTTCTTTAAATAAGAGTGAATTAATCAAAAAAATCAAACAATATCAAAATGAACCAGACGAATTGAAAGTTATATACAGAATGAAAGTTGATGAATAAAAAACCATTGTAAAAGGAAAGGAATAAAAGGTTATTCTAAATTAAGAAAGGCTGAACTTATTGACCGTATTAAAAAATATGAAGATGAACAAAACAGATCACAAATTAGAAACATATTTCCATTTAAACAAGATGTTTTTGAAGAATCGAAACCACAACGAATACCAAATAAAGTAGAAACAAAGGAAACAGCAATACAGAAACGATTACAAACTATCACAATTGAAAACATAGGAGGATATAAAGATCCGGTGAAGTTTTTAAATATAAGTCGGAAAGTAGTTATTAACAAAATCAAGGAAGAATTAAAGCACCACCCATTAAAAGTCAACCTTGTATTCATTTGTGATTATATTAAAGATAAAGAAGTACAAGAACGTAATTTTAAAACTATGAATGAAAGAATATTACAATCAACTGACTTAGATGAATATATAACCCATGCTAAACAAAAACTATGTAGAGAGATGGAGGAATTTCAAGGTAGAGGATCAGGATGGACATTACATCAAATTAAACATTTAGAAATCAGACTAAATAAATATGTACCATTACGAGCTTCTTCCTATATTGACCTTCCTAAACCAATTAAAGATAAGAAAGCAGTAATCAATATTAAAAATCAAGATAATAAATGTTTCTTATACTCAATTGCAAGTTATTTAAAACCTATTGATAGATGTTCTCAGTATCAACGACCTTCACACTATACAGAAATTGTGAATGAGTTACAACATAAATATTGTAATGGTATTGAATTTCCTGTACAATTAAAAGATATAGTAAAGTTTGAAAAGAGAAGTAACATATCTATTAACGTGTATAGTTATGATGAATATAATATATACCCACTTCAAATCACAAAAAATAAGCAGGACAAACACGTTAATTTATTATATGTAAAAGATGAAAATAATAGTCATTTTTGTTGGATAAAGGATTTATCGAGATTAATAAGAAGTCAAGTAACAAAACATAAGGAGAAATTGTACTTTTGTGATAGGTGTTTGGTAAGACATTTTAGAAATGAGGAGCAATTACAACATGAACTATATTGTAAGGAGCATGAATCTGTTAGAATAGAACTTCCAAAACCATATGACAATCAAATACAGTTCCAAAATTATAATAGATCATTTAGAGTACCATTTGCGATATATGCCGATTTTGAATGTTTGTTATGTAAAATGGAAGTAGACCATAATTGTTCTAAAACTGTGAAGTATCAAAAGCATTTACCAATGAGTTTCTGTTATTACATCAAATACTCAAATGATGTGTATAAACGTCCTGTTAGTTATATTGGTTTAGATGCTGCAAAGGTGTTTGTGGAGAAGTTAAAACAAGAAGCAATAGAAATAAAGAAAATATGTAACAAAAAAGTTGAAATGAATAACCTAACTAAAGATGAGAACGAGATATATAATAATTCCAATAGTTGTCATATATGTGAGAGAAACTTGAATGATTTACCACCAGCAATTGAAAAACAAATAAATATGTTAAATAAGAAAATACAATTCGCTAAAGATAATGATAGCATGATTGAAAAGTTAGAAGAATGGAAAAATGAATTAGGAAAATGTTTAAAGGATATAAATAAAAATAAAGCAAAAGTAAGAGATCATGATCATTTAACTGCAAAGTTTAGAGGTGCAGCTCACAGTTATTGTAACTTAAGCTATCGAAATCCTAATTTTATTCCAGTATTTATTCACAACTTAAGTGGTTATGATACTCACCTGTTTGTTAAAGAACTTGCTTATGATAAGAATGAAATAAAACTAATTGCAAATAATGAGGAAAAATATATAACATACTCAAAATATGTGAAGGTTGATAAAAAGAATGGAATTAATTTACGATTTCTAGATTCATTTAGGTTTATGCCAAGGAGTTTAGCAGAACTAGCAAAAAACCTTACAAAAGAACAATATAGAGAAACGTCAAAGTACTTCCCTAATGATTTGTTAGATTTAGTAATTAAAAAAGGTGTGTACCCATATGATTATATTGACTCAATTGAAAGATTAGAAGAAACAAAACTACCTTCAAAAGAAATGTTCTATAATAAACTTATTAAAACCCACATCAGTGATGAAGATTATGAGCATGCGAAAAATGTTTGGAAGTTATTCAATATTAAAAATCTAGGTGAATATACAGAACTTTATAACAAGACAGATGTATTAATATTAGCTGATGTATTTGAAAGTTTTAGAGATGTGTGTTTAAAAACATATGGTTTAGATCCTGCTTGGTATTTCACTGCTCCTGGTTTATCGTGGGATTCAATGTTAAAGATGACTAAGATCAAACTAGAAATGTTAACTGACTATGACAAAATATTAATGATAGAAAAAGGTATAAGAGGTGGAATTTCACAATGTAGTAAGAGATATGTAAAAGCAAATAATAAGTATATGAAAAATTATAACAAAGAGGAACCTTCAGAGTATTTAGCTTATCTAGATGCAAATAATTTATATGGATGGGCTATGAGTCAGTACATGCCATACAAAGACTTTAAATGGGTTCAACCTTACATAAACATAATGAATATTCCAGATGATTCAGAAACTGGCTACATATTAGAAGTTGATTTAGAATATCCAGAATACTTACATGATAAACATACAGATCTACCATTAGCTCCAGAAAATATGTGTCCACCAGGATCGAAACATTCAAAATTATTAACAACGCTTTACAATAAAGAAAGATATGTTATTCACTACAGAAACTTAAAACTATATATGTCACTTGGGGTGAAATTAAAGAAAATTCATAGAATATTGGAGTTCAAGCAATCAAACTGGTTAAAGGAATATATTGATCTAAATACAAATATGAGAACAAAAGCTAAGAATGATTTCGAGAAAGATGTTTACAAGTTAATGAATAATAGCGTATTTGGTAAAACAATGGAAAACATTAGAAAGAGGCCATCTATTACCTTAGAATGTGATCCAATGAGGGTGGAAAAGTTAATAGCGAAACCGAACTTCGATTATAGAACAATATTTACTGAAGATTTGTGTGCGATACATATGAAAAAAGAAAAATTAACCTTCAACAAACCTATATATGTTGGTATGAGTGTGCTAGATTTGTCAAAACTATTAATGTATGACTTCCATTACAATATTATGAAACCTAAATACGATATCGATATAGACTTATTTTACACGAATACTGATAGTTTTATATATGAAATTAATACAGATGACTTCTACAAAGACTTAAAGGAAATGGTTGATCTATTTGACACAAGTGATTATGGAAAGGATAATCAATATGGAATACCACTAGTAAACAAAAAAGTATTAGGAAAGATGAAGGATGAAAACAAAGGTAAAATAATGACGGAGTTTATTGGGTTAAGATCAAAGATGTATGCCTTTAAAGTTGAGAATGAAGAGGAGAAAAAAGCAAAAGGAATAACGAAATGTGTAGTAGCAAAAGAGTTACAATTTGATGATTATAAGCAAACCCTATTCAATGATGTGAAAACATTTAAAAATATAAATCTAATTCGAAGTTGTAAGCATGATGTGTATACCATAGCTGTAAATAAGTTAGCATTAGATTCAAATGATGATAAAAGATATATACTAGAGGGTGGTGTAAGTACATTAGCTTGGGGGCATTATAAGATATAGTTAAAATGTATTTATGTGTAGTTTAGTTTTAAGTCATATTTAATTAACTTTTATGTATAGTTTAGTTTTAAGTAAAATTTAATTAACTTTTATGTGAGGTGTAGTTTATTTTTAGGTCATATTTAATTACCTTTTATGTATAGTTTAGTTTTAGGTCATATTTAATTAACTTTTATGTATAGTTTAGTTTTAGGTAAAATTTAGTTAACTTTCATGTGTGGTGTAGTTGATAGGTGTTAGTGAGTAATAATGTATAGTTTAGTTTTAGGTAAAATTTATATTTTTAAGTCATAAAAGTTTTTGTTGTAATTTTATCCTTAGACATAGGCAACCAGTAATGCATGAAAATAATTGTTTTGTAGTCTAGTATTTATGTCCTGTTTACATTTCCTTAATACATTCTTACATAGTGAAGATTTGTGATTGTTTATAATTTCATCCTTAGACATAGACAACTAGTAACGCGTTGTAAAAAAATTATAAGAAAATAGAAACCATTTACCGTTTGAATTTTGAAAATCGGTTAATATTTGACGAAGTTACAGCAAGTTTAAAATTTCGGGATTTTTTACGGGTTTATTTTTGAGTTTTCGGGAAAATGTTATTCTTTAAAAAAGTCTTAGAATTCTATTTGAATTTTGTTAGTATTTTTATTTTTTCGATTTGTTGAAATGTTGTGGAGATATTGAAAAAGGGAAAAGTATCCTGTGGGTTATGCAACCACCTATGCATTTTAAAAAATTGGTTATGTTATTAGTATTCATTGGCCGTTTGAATTTTTGAAATCAGTTAATTAGGGACCGAGGTATTAAATAATAACGTTATTTGGGGGGTGGGACTGCAAGTGTTGCCAACTCACTTTTAACAATTATCATATTTATTAGTAATGGGGTGAATTCATCCCGATATGTTTTAAAGCGATATCTTGAAAAATTAAAATCCTGGAACGTTCCGAAAAAATATATGGAGTTGGAGACACTGCATGGTAAAACATTAGTTTCGTTGGCAGGTTTATTTAAACAGTTTCTCGTTCATGCTAGCTAAGTAACACGGAAAGTTTTTTAATTTGCATAGTTGAAGTTGTCCGATCAAAAATTTTCATGAGCGATGATTGTGAATCAAGAAATCGAAGACAGACACTCCGGCAAAGGTTTCAACTGGGTTAATGCTGGCGGAGTTGCTTCTAAAAAGAAAGAAAATATGTTGCTGGTGCTCCGGTTGACTGAAGAGAATGTGAGTGTGGATGAGTGTATGATGATGTAAGCAAGTCACGTTCCCATGTTAAGAAAGAAAGAAAAAGAGAGAGGCTATATAAATCTAAATACATACATGTATGCTGTTGCTTCTCTCGAGCAAACTGAATTGTAAATGTGTGTGTGTGTGCACAAACCTTCTGTGTTGGGTTGTATAAATACAGGCGGCAAAATGCTAAATTCGTTATTTTTTATCCGATTTTAATAATTCAAACGGCATTTAAAAGAGTATGTATCAGAGTTTAAAATGCAATTGTTCATTATTGTTAAATGTTGTTAGATTTAGTAATTTTTTTGTTTTTGTAACTAGATTTAATGATTTTTTGTATCCAGATTTAGTGATTTTTTGAAGTCAAAACCGGTTATAACCAGATTTTGTAACTAGATTTAGTGATTTTTTGTTTTTTAAACCAAATTTAATGATTTTTTGTATCTAGATTTAGTGATTTTTTGAAGTCAAAACCGGTTATAACCAGATTTAATGATTTTTTGTAACTAGATTTAGTGATAGAATGCATTAGAAGTTATTATGAGTAAGATAGAAGTTATTTGAGATGTAATAGAAGTTATTTGGGATAGGGAGTGCGCTGCAAATTATTAGGGGCTAGATTAGAAGTTATTAGAGATGATAGGGTGACATATAGTTAAAATGGGCTAATAATGAATTTGTCTGCAGAATCCCCATTATCTATCTACTTGTACGTATTTTTCCGAGAATAATCGCTTTTCAGACATATCATTTTGCAGTATATCATAAATCTGTATCAATTATTGAGAAGCATTGTTCAAAAATCAAAAGATTTTGATTAAATTATTATAGGAAAATTGTGTGGTTATGCCTTCATAAAGTTAAGCAGCGAGGGCACGGTTGCTCAGTGATAGAGCGCTCACCTCTGGTGCGTGGGGTCCCTGATACGATTTCCAATTCAGTAAGTTTGTGGTGGATAACATCTTGTCCATGGGGTTTGTCGGGCACTATCGCTTTCCCTCACATTCTCATTCCATTAATTCTTCTATCATCAGTCACTTGCCTTAATCATTGTTCACCTTAGCCTAAATGGCATAATCGTGGGACGTTATACAGAAAGTTAAGCTGCGCTAAGAAATACAATGTTGCATATAATTTACAGAAGATCTATGAAATATTCTTTACACAGTATGTTTACACTATTTCGCTTACAAGCATACCCACCTTTGCTAACGCGCCCAGTGCCTATGTAACGCCCCTATATAACTTATTTACAATTGTATTACTAGTACAATTTACAATATACTTCTTGTAACCTTTTTGTATTTGGCAACCCTGTTGAAACATCATGTTCGCGGGTTCGCGCAAAGGATTCTGGGTACTCAATCAGGGACATGAAGACGCAATAGTAGCAGTAACCTTTGTCTGCTAACAAAATTTTGTTAAATCTCACTCGCTAGTGATCATCGTAGTATTTAAAATGGTTTTACTTTACCTCGTAACCTGGTGAACAATTTCTCACATTTTTTTTCGTGTGCAACTAGTTTGAATAACATCAAATTTTTGAATGGAGTTGGGAAATAGTCATTCGCCCTAGCTCACACGTGAGTCGTCTTTGTGTGTGTGCATGTTTCAAGTTTGCCTTCATTCTGTTATACTATCATATTTGGATATCCAGTGTGCGTTCTTCGGAGTGATTTAGTCATCATGTTAATCTCAGTACACATTTTTAACTTGCAGCTTGAGTCAAGTAACTTTATGTGCAGCTAAACTCTTAGCAGCGGGGCCCCCAACCCATTCACAATGTCCGTGAAGCAAGACAAAATTAAGCATTCTCTTCGTCTGTTTTATTTAGTTATATCAGTGCAGTTATTTACTATGGAAGTGCCAAGAGTGTATAGTAAACTCACCAGTGATAATATAACCTTCTGTGAATGGAGTCCAGAAAGCCGCTACCTCAGCAAGTTACGTGAACAGCACGCATGGCTGCAGGGCTACCGTATGTTCGTAATAATCTTGTACGTACTGCTCAGCCACTTAATCGTATGTAACCTTTTAATCAATGTGAGCAATCATCTTTCTTGGCTATTCAAGAGGTTAAAAATGCAGCATCACGTCAAGTAGTTAAAGTGGAATTTGGTGTATATATTCGTATGTAGAGTGTTAGCCAATGAGAGTCACTCTCATATCCTTTCATTAATCATCTCTTTGAAATATCAACAAAACGTCCAGTCTCCAGTTCATTGTTATAGCCTTATGTTCATTCTACTTACCAGTTGGATTTAAGTTTATAATCTTAAATAGATGTATCATCATCATTATCCAGACTATCTAGTGACCTCCAGGAAGTGGATGCACACCAGCTCCTACCTGCCCAGGCTGGATCGTGTAAAATGAAGATGTCTTCTTACGCTTAATCTCCTATGCCAAATAATTTAGAGGAACAACTCAGCAGCAGTGATTATTTAATTTATCCAAGCCTCAGTGCCTTGTATGTGCTTAAAGCAGTAGTTAGTGTGCATATCGTGTAATTTGTTTCCTGTTGGAAATGTGTTTCGTTAATGTTGAAAGTGCATTTGTGAAAATTATAATAATTTTTGTTTATTCTATACCTGCCAAAAGGGTAAGTACCTTGTGTTATAAGAGCCCGCCTTCGTAGCCGGCTAATAATTCTGCCTCGTACAGAATTTTTGTCTTCATTATTTGTGATGTGTTGAAATACGTGTACTACCATGAGCAAAATAAATGACGCGTCTCTTTATTTTGAAGTTTTTTGAAAATAACTCCGTTTTCTTTATATGTTCGAAATTTCGGAAAGTTTCCCCAGCAGGAAACGTTAATAACAAGCCCGTTTTAAATATTTGTGTTAGATATTAGCTTAAAATAAATAAATTAGAAGCGAAAAACATTAAATCGACCGAAATTACGAGAATTACCAACTCTGCTAAAGTGGGAAATTTTCAAGAACGCAAGGGAATTCTGCAGTTCAACACGAAGCAGCGACATCTATGTCATTGAGAGAAATGTGGATTAATTCTACAAACGAAACTTTTAACGAAACATTTCTAATATGTCTTATTACGTGCATTATCTGCAAACTCCAAATATATGAATCTATACTAAGTATTAACGTATAGATAGAGCATATAGTGGAAATTGCCTATGGAAAAGGACGAATTGGTAGCACGATCGTAATGAAAAATCATCTTTACCGTATAACATGTTCAATTTGCGTAAGAAAACAAACAGCTCAGTTAGTTAAAACAACGAGTTTGTATGCCGAAGGTAGCTGGTTCGAATCCCCACAGAGGTGCAACTGTCATTTCTATTACTGTGGTTATTTTATTTATTTTTTATGTGGGAAAGAATCAAATTGTAACATATGTGTAAAACTCATGACGATACCAAAAAAAAAAAAAAATATTGTCGCACTTGCATTAGTGTCCCTAAGTTTTGTTTGTAAACAGTTACGTAATTATTTTCCCTGTGCTCACTGCTCACAATATGCTCGCTGGTGCATAATGAATGTTTCCCAGTAAAAGCTACTTCTAATTTGGAGATTTTTATAAAGTTTCACAATGTTTATCATTAAATAGTCTTCTATCTACTTGTTTGGACACTTTGATACCAGATTTCCCTATTAAATGTTTAATTTTCAGTAGATGTTTCATTACGGAAAAGTTTTACAGTGTATTTGTCTTGAATTGAAATTGTTTTGAATTTACCCCACGAGGTAAGTAGCCCGGAGGAGGAGAACTGAAGTAGCTGATATTCTACGTAAAAGCAACCAATTTTAGATTGATGACGCTTCTTACCTTCAGCACATAATCTTTACGTTAGAGAGTCAGAGAGAAAAATTCTTTTTTTTTCCTTCCCCTTTGACCACTCATCTTAAAGCTCTACATGTAATGATTCGTGTCACATAATTTCGTCTCTCCAAAGATATTCATATAATAATAATAATTATTATTATTATTGGCGTAAATGGCGCCCCCACAACCCTGTGGCGTGGGGACCGCACAAGCTGCAAAGTCAAAAAATATATAGAAAGTACGCAGGGACGGACCAGGCCAAATTTTCACCTGGGCAAAGTGACTTTATGGCGCCCTCCCCCCTAGTATTAACCTATATTTTACATTTTATCCTAGTGTTTTTAATAGTTTAAACCCATTTTTTCAAAAAGACATTCATTACCTAGGAAAACTTCACAAAAAATATGGCCTGCTATAAACAATACGAACAACGCCCCCCCCCCTCCAGCTTGGTCTAGTGGCTAGCATGCCTGCCTTCTGTGGTCCCGGGTCCAATTCCCGGTGGGTTACTGTTGAACGATAAACGTGGTTCGGATTTCACTATAATCAGTATCCACATCTCCTTTGGCCATTAAGGCATAACTGTGGAACGCTAAACTCAAGCAAAGAAACAAACAATACTTACTCCCCCTCCACTCTTTATTCTACATGCCATCTCTCAATTTGTCGATACAGTCCCCTTAGTGCTATGAAACTCTTCTTCCATGGTGAAATGGAAAAAGATTCTGTAATTGCCGCTACTTTACAAGAATATAAACCAAAAAAGTCAGTAGGAAACACATTATAAAATTTACTTTTTGAGGCTCGTTTTGGCGTCCCTCTGACTCTTGCCCCGCCCAAGGTCCGGCCATGAAAGTATGGACGCATAACTAAGGGCTGCGGACGTGAGGTTAACCTTCATGTTATGCGACTGGTGTTTGAAATGTTCAGTAACTGATGGGTTAGTAAAATAATTTCGACAGTTACTGATATTTAAAGTTTAGCTAAGACAAAGTTACCTAACCAAATACATTTGATATCGCGATGTTACAATTTGATTTTTCCTCACATAAAAAAAGAGAAAAACAATAGTAAAAAAAACTCTTACTCGTATTAGGCTCCAACTAACAACCTAATTCGTACAGACTAGTTGCTCTGACCAACTGAGTTTCGATTTCTTACGCGAAAGAAGTCTGTTATATTACGAGGCATGCTTTTCATTATGATCGTGCTGTTAATTTATTCTTTCGATAGGTAATTTCCACTCTTTGCTTTACCTATATAAATAAATGTATGGATTCATATATTAAGTGTCTTTGGATAATGTGTGAAATAATTTCGCGACATATATACTTGCTTAAATGTATTGTATGCTATGATTTTCCCTGATTGTCTGTTGATATGGTGGTTGGAAAACACACGTCAAAACTATTCGAAGTAATACCAACACAGCTTAAGAACAGGGACTGAACTGAATCATCACTCGATTGACCTTGAGGGCAAAAAACACCAAAAGGTAGCTATAACGAAAGTTCAGCATGCATTTCTGTGGAGCTCTGTTCAGTATCACGGTTCTCTGGCAAACACGTTTGTTCTTAGGAGTATATATTACAAACCTAACCTTTCGATACAGCGCAATTGCAGAGAACCAAAGTAAAGGAATTCTTGCCCTTGTTAAGTTGGGGTACCACCATGTGCAATAAAAAATATCGCGTCTCCTTGAAGTGATACTTTATCGAAAATAACTCGTTTTCTTTTATATATTCGAAGTTTCTGAGGGTTTCAAAATGAGGAAACATTACTGAAAAACAAGGACGCATTTAGGGGTGGGTTCAGGGGGTCCAGACCCCCTCTGAAATCCCAACTTTTCTGTAAATTTAACCTAATTTTGGGGGTTATTTTTTAAAAAAAAATATTATAATTTATCCTAATATTGAAGTCGGATCCCCAGATAACTTTGGACCCCTCCCGAAATAAATTCCTGCATACGTGCTTGCTGACAAAGATATTTTCAATATATTCGTTAAATAATAAAGTAAAATAACTAAATTAGGAGCAAAAAGCTTCAACACGGTCCAACTTTTGTCCACTGCCAATATTGTTAGAAGGTATATTAATAGCAAAAACTTATAGTCAATGCTTAACCTTGGAACTTCATCCCGAACACAAGCATATTTTCGAAACACACTAAGGCCTAGCCAGAAAGCATTGTAGGCGAGTTACGTTTGGCAACATCGCAACGGAAACAAATGAATGCTGAATTGCATTGTAACCCGTTTCTACTACTACTATTTTTATTACTAACTTCGCTATGGATATGTGGAACTGTATAGTACAACTTATTTTAACGAAAATCAAAAAAAAAAATGTTAAATCACTTTTTGAATATTATTTTAAATCTTTTTTTTTAACGAAAGAAGTGTTATAAACTTTTTTAAAAAATAATAAAAATAATCGTCCCTAGTCAGGATTTGAACCCACGCCAAAACCAATCTTCCTTACTAGCATGCTGCGCTAGCTCACTCAGCTACGAGAGCCGACAGCGTTTATCGTTTAATTTGTGCTATATTCACGTCATGACTCATGATGTCACCAACAGGATCACGATATAGACGTCATTATTTTTCCTACATTGCAGAGTCCCCCGAGAATTGATCATTGTCTACTCGGACTGGAATTGTCATTTGGAACAAACACTTGAATATGAAGCCAAAAGTTCCTTTAAAATAGACGAAAACTTCGAAAGTTTTAAGAATTTTAATATTTTTGCCTTTTCCCATAAGGGGGTCATAGCCTCTACACCGAAAAGCCCCCCAAGATTTGATCATTGACCACTCGGACTGAAATTCTCATTTGAAACCAAAACTTTAATATGAAGTAAAAAATTAAACTTTTACATCAATTTGAACTGACTGGATTCCGGTTAACCACACCATTATGTTTAGTTTAGTTAAGTGGTAATTTGTGACAGCTTCATATCAACAAAAGAATCCTTCACTTCACCGCTTCCCCCCCCCACTCAGGAATCCGTGCTGGATCAGCCACTAGAATCAATAGACACTTTTCCTATTCTTTTTGTCACCCTTGGTTGTGTAGGAGCTCCCTCGAACAAATAAAGAAGCGGTAATATTACAATCAAGGGGAGCTATGTATTAGGTATCTCTTTAGTTACTTACCCCTAACTGCACAGGGTTATCTTCAGTAGAATTAAAAATGCTACGTGATATTCCAATCATGAACGGGGAGAGGGTGATATAAATATATTTTCTTATTCATTTTGTCTGCCCTGCTTATCAGAAATTACGTAACGTTGTCCCTGTTTGTCAGTAACGTTGTCCTTGTCTGTTGGGAGGAAATGAGAGGGGCAAAAAACCGTCGTGCCGCCTCCCACATGGTTGCTCAAATTATTACAAAAGAAAGCATTTTAAACTAAGATGTCTAAGGTTACTACATTAGGTAAGTATGGTATCATGGGCGGCATTAGGGGGGCAAAGGGGGCATTTGTCCCCCCACTTTTTTGAAGTAACCCATTAATGTATATAGTTTCATTTGGAAATGTAATGTTTTTGTATGTATTACTGTCTCATAGAAAAAATGGTGCCATATAATATTTGTCATTGCGTGAGTATATATTGGTTGTTTTCCCGTGAAGTTAAGAAAGCAACAGGAATTGCGTTTTAATTGCCACGGAAAACAGCCCCAAAATTAACCTATTGAAGCACAATAATTCCAGCATACTTTCAATTCAGTGGTATAGAAGCAAAACCTGATAAATCCATTATTCAATTTTGTCAGGAAACGAAGAAGTGACGCCCTTATGCTTCAGAATTGTTGAACATTTTTTTGTTTAGTGATCAATAATACAAATGAGTGAAATCAACAACTAAACAAAAAAGTTGTTAAGAAATTCTGAAAACATGAGGGCGTAACTTTTTCTTCGTTCCCAGCCAAAATTCAAAAACGAATTTAGAAGGTTTTGCTTCTATACAACCTTCTTACAACGGCTCGATATGTTAGTCAGCCGCTTTGAAACTAATTGAGAGAACATTTGCAAAAAAAAAAAAAAAAGTATTTCACAAGGAATTCTTTAATTGCACAAAAATTGACAGTTCCTAAAATGTCTTTTCTTCTTTCTAAAGTAAGGAATATTGATTAAAAAGAGCGTAATAAGAAACAACTTCTACCTTTTCCATTGTTTTGTAGTGTAATATACGAGTGAAGTGGTGTGTTTAGGGGTGTACGAGTTTATACACAATTAGATTTAGTAAATTCAACATAATTCTAGGTTTTAGAATTATTTTGTATAACTGGAGTGTGAAATGATTCTAAGTGTGGCTGTGTTTTGATGTATTCCAAGTGAGTTAAAACTGCACCTAATGGCAACGAACATGTTTCGAGAAGCTGCACAAGCAAATACATGTATTGCTTTAAATGTCGTAGCAAATGTTTGTTGTATTTACTGGCTTTCATTTTCCAAGAGTAATAACATTCATTTAAAAGCATATGTGGAATTAAAAATTAAGTTGTTCATTAATCCCCAGTTTCAATATTACTTCTACATAGCATACCTCATTATTCATTACTATGATTAATATTATCCTTTCTATTCATTTGTTTTGTAAATTTGTTATTAAATAATCTGATTACACAATTTTCTAGACAGAATGTTAAGAGAAAGAAATGAAATGAAAGTTTTGAGTTTTATGTCCCACGCTTATGCCGGCTAGGCTAAAGGAGACGGTGAAGATGATAAATACTGTAAATGAAATGGTGGAATGAAGAAAGTGGGAGGAAACGGGAGAACCCGAGAAAACCTTACCGACAAGGTGTTTGTCCGCCACAAGATCCACTTGGCGGGAGCAGGGTTTGGACCAGGAACCCCATGCACCAGAGGTGAACGATCTACCACTGAGCCACCGCGAGCGATCTACCACTGAGCGAATTTTAAGATGTTCATGAGCAAGTAATCAAATCTCTTCTTACACCTTTGTTGTTTAAGAATACAAAGGGCTAGTGCCTACTTCTGTTGCTCTTGTCAATTTATTTAATAAAATATAAAAATACGATATACGGTATTTTAACTGAAAAAGATAGTATCATATTAGTTATACAACCTTTCGTCAAACAAAGTGTTGGAAACAACCAGGGAAACTAACAGTGATATACAAATATTCAGATCATGTCTTGCCCCCCCCCCACTTTTAACGTCCAATCGCCGCCACTGTATGGCATATTCAGGATTATTATTATTATTATTATTATTATATGAATGTCTTTGGAGCACCGAAATTGTGTAAGATGAACCATGGTATGTAGAGGTGGTTTAAGATGGGTGGTCATAGGAGAGGAAAAAACAGGATTTTTCTCTCTGACTCTCTAATGTAAAGATTATGTGCTGAAGGTAAGAAGCGTCATCATTCTACAATAGGTTGCTTTTACGTAGAATATCAGCTACTTCAGTTCTCCTCCTTCGGGCTACTTACCTCATGGGGTAAATTCAAAACAATTTCAATTTGAAACAAATACATTGTAAAACTTTTCCGTAATGAAACATCTAGGGAAAATTAAACATTTAATAGGGAAATCTGTTATCAAAATGTCCAAACAAGTAGATAGAAGATTATTTAATGATAAACATTGTGAAACTTTATAAAAATCTCCAAATTAGAATTAACGTTTACTGGAAAGCATTCGTTATACACCAGCGAGCATATTGTGAGCAGTGAGCACAGGGAAAATAATTACGAAACTGTTTGCAAACAAAAATTAGAGACACTAATGCAAGTGCGACGACATTTTTTTTTTTTGGTATCGTCATGAGTTTTACACATATGTTACAATTTGATTCTTTCCCACATAAAAAATAAATAAAATAACCACAGTAATAGAAATGACAGTTGCACCTCTGTGGGGGTTCGAACCAGCTACCTTCGGCATACAGACTCGTTGCTTTAACTAACTGAGCTATTTGTTTTCTTACGCAAACTGAACATGTTATACGGTAAAAGATGATTTTTCATTACGATCGTGCTACCAATTCGTCCTTTTCCATAGGTAATTTCAACTATTTGCTCTATCTAAACGCTAATACTTGGCATAGATTCATATATTTGAAGTTTGCAGATAATGCATGTAATAAGACATATTAGAAATGTTTCGTTGAAAGTTTCGTTTGTAGATTTAATCCGCATTTCTCTCAATGACATAGATGTCGTTGCTTCGTGTTGAACTGTAGAATTCCCTCGAGTTCTTGAAAATTTCCCACTTTAGCAGAGTTGGTAATTCTCGTAATTTCGGTCGATTTAATGTTTTTTGCTTCTAATTTATTTATTTTAAGCTAATATCTAACACAAATATTTAAAACGGGCTTGTTATTAACGTTTCCTGCTGGGGAAACCTTCCGAAATTTCGAACATATAAAGAAAACGGAGATATTTTCAAAAAACTTCAAAATAAAGAGACGCGTCATTTATTTTGCTCATGGTAGTACATATTGCACCCTCATGTGGATTTGCTGGTGCACGTTTAAAGAATGTTGTTTCGCAGGTATTTATTTGCACTTATCAACGTTTCAGCTATGTTGGAAGTAATCTACCAGTAATATAAGTGCACAGTTAATTACTATCCTTTGAGATTATCACTGTCTAAGTCACGAGCACGTCTCTCGCGTTTAAGAGTCGCTTGGCTATCTAGCACGAGTTGGTCAAGAATGTTGTCCCTTTAGCTTATTATGTTTGTGTTACCATTGAATTTACTTTGGCAAGTTCATGTTGGTTTCTCGCTAGTTCTTTCCTCTTAATCTTTGCCAAAGTGTGTCTAAGCCACAGCAGTGTCCTACTGTGAAATTATTACATGGGTTTTATTAAGCAAGTCACTATGTCTATATTTATATGGTAATCCACTTTGTCCAGCATCAGGATACGTTTGTTGTTTTTGGCGATCCAGCATCAGGATCGGAGCATGGTTGTTAGCAACCTGTTGTCAGGACCGGTCATTATGTCTTGTATCTATATCTGTCCAATTTGTCCACCTTTTGTCCACTTTAATAGCCTTATTCAATTAGTGTAGTTCATTTATTTTATGGCGACGTATAATGTAACGAAAACTAGATCTAGCATGATGTTTCCTTGGGGTTTATTAGTATTCTAATAATTACTTACTGTTATATAATGGTTGAACGTAAGCATTACTTAATCTTGTGTACACCCGACTAGTCGTGGTCAGTAAAGCTTACCTCGCTCGAGCTATTTGTCCTAATAATTGTCAAAACCATGGTGAACTCCTTAGCATGACATTTTTCATATAAGCTATATTATTTGTGTGTATGTTTAATCGCTTATCGTAATGTTCATTTTACCACCAGCGTATAGTTGTATCTAGTATGATTTTGTTTGGTCATGTACCTGTATAGGTTATAAAGGAAAATATCGCAGAAAATTCTCAAAACTGGTTTCAGTCTTAATGTCAGTATAATCACGTTGTTCTATTTACCAGTGTACAATGAATAATCTTTATTGTGGGAATACGTTTAGCCAAATAAATATTACAACACCATAACTATAAGTGTTATATTCCATGAAACCAAACATTATAGGTTTATCTTTCAGCAGCTGAGTTCTCTTGGAACACCTATAGGTAAGGAAATCACTACATGAGGAAAGGGCTGTTCTCTGTGCACTCGTAGAGCGTATAGGGTGCAGTCTCGCACAGGTTGGATTCGTTTACCGTTGCATAGTCATAGTTTTTTTTCTTTTAGACAATTTTAATGCAAGTTTATTCTGTTCTTGGAGTTTGTCTACTCATTTCCTGTGTTCCGAGCAGATCACAGGTGGCGACCCCTTTTCCTATATCTATCAACTCAGTGCCCCGGCACTGAACATCAAACTTAGCCGTAGCCTGCCAGGGATTAGGGCCCTCTGGGGCGCTACAGCGGTTTGTTGTTTTTGGCGACCGGATCGCCAGGATATCAGCTGGTACCTTTTGATTTTTCTTGTGTTTTAGTGATTTCTATTCTTATTTCTCTATATAGGATCTTGTCGGTATCGTATTGCAATTTTTGTTTATCAGTATCTTGTATATCTAGTATATTTCTTAGCTTCCGAAGATGGATGCCGTCATCTCTGAATCTTTCATAAAAAAAAGCCTTACTGTTTTAAGTCAACTTTCATTGTAGGTGAGGTGCAGTGCTCTTTGTTGACAATGTCGGATTGGGTTGGGGACCCGCATCATATGTCAGTGAAGTAAAAGTCAATTGAGTGTCTAACGTCAAATAAACTATTTTTTTTCCAGTGTATTCTTTTAATTTTAGTGCTTGTGTTAAACTGTTAGTGCCAGAATGAACAAGTCTAAGAGGAAAGCTCGTCAGTGTGGCCATTCAGGCACTTTATTAGAGTGTACTTCCTGTAATATTTGGTACTGTAAACAGTGTTCAGGTTTAAGTGAGGAAGCTTTTGCCGAGAAAGGCAAGCCCAATGTTTCGTGGGATTGTAATTCATGTTTGGTACAATTGCCCAGAGTAGCAGATAATACTATTGAAATAGATGATGTAAACGCTGGATCTTTAGTGGAGAAGAATCTAAGCGGAAGTAGTAGTGAAGTTGGTGTTGCTTCTAATTTTTCGGAGCTCCTAGCGCAGCTCACCGCCCAAATAGATTCCATTAAGGTAGTTGTGACTGAAGAAGCCGTGCAGCTGAAGTCAAAAGTCACAGAAGAACCCGCGCAGTTGAGGTTGGATGTAGCCAAAGAGACTTCGCAGTTGGGAAAGGAGATGTCAGGTTTAAAGGATACTGTGGATCGTCATATTAAAGAACAGGATGCTCGTATAGCAGCCTTGAGTAACCAATTGGAAAACAATACGGCGGAATTGAATCATCAGTTGGAAGTGGTGAACGAGAATTTAGCCTCTCAGGAAGAAACCTTACTTAATTGTTTAAGGACAATAGTGTGTGCAAGCGTCAATTGGAAGCTTTGTCTACCCAAGTGAAAGAAATCCATCAGACCAGTAACTCCTGTCTAGGACTACGGGACGAACTTGAAGCCTTGAAGGAGAAGGTTGACAGCCTCTTTGATCAAGATTACGACGAAGAAGTGGAAGAGCAAAGTAACAAGCTCAATTCTGATGTTGTCAATGTGGAGCGTAGACACTTCAGACTTTGAAAGATTTTTAGGTCTTTTTAATCCTAGTACTTGTGAAGGTAGTAGTCAGTCTGAAATTCCAGTGGTTGTTTCTAGTCCTTTGATTGGAACTACTTCAGTAACCACTACCTCTTGTCTTCGCCCTGCCAAAGTCAATCTGTCCCAGGTACAGCATTTCTTTAACAATGCTAGTTGTGTTTCCACTGCTTCTTTTCATGGTATGCCGCATAGTCATTGTACTCATTCTCAGCTTAGTCATGACAAAGGTTTGGATGGTCGGAAAGCTGATGGTTTTCCTAGTTATGAGCGAAATAATTTATTCAACCATTTTCTTTCTCAGCATGCTAAAGATAGAAATGACTTGCCATGTGTTTCGTCCGTCAATATTGGTCGAGGTGACTCTGCCTACCCAAGAACTTCCACCTTGGAGCCAGATGTCCCCTCTTTCTTGTCCAACGGTTGTCCACTGTCTAGCATTAACGGTAATAATAATAATGGTCACGGTTTAAAGTCGTTACGTTTGTCAGATTTGAGTCATTTCCCTGAGTTTACAGGTAATGTGTTGGAGATTTCTCCACTTGATTTCTTGCAACAATTAGAACATAATTTTAAGTTGTTGAATCTTGATCCCGAATACAAGTGTTAGTTGCTATGAGAGCCATGAAAGATTCTGCTGCTTGTTGGATTTCGCAGGTCTCAGATCAGATTCATTCATATCAGGACTTTAAACGTCTTGTCACAGTACTTAAATCCAAAGGTTTGTAGGGCTCAGTGGAGATATTTGCTGTCTACCAAGTATAACCCCAGCATTCACGGAAAAGCTTCTGAATTTGTATGGAAACTTTCTAAAGGTTTGAGAATGCTTAAGAATAACATGTCACAAATAGAGTTAGTAGATTATCTAATTGATACATTACCTCCAGAATATCAGTTTACCTTAAGTCAAGTAGAAATCACTTCTGTTTCTGAACTCGCTGAGCGCCTAATGAGACTAGAAGTACCTGACAAAACCAAGTTACTAAACAGTCCTCTAGTGTCTTTAGAGTCATTTAGTTTTAAACGTAAAGCAGGTAATGATAATGACACTCCTAATAAGAGTAAGAAACGAAATGTCCATTTCGATGTTAACCTGGCCACTACTATGATCAATGAAAATAATAATGAACCAGGTAGCTCTAGTGCAAATCCTAATTCTGAAAGTAAGGTAACTACTAAATTGAAATGGGCTCAAGTAGGATATGCCAATGTAAAGGATTACTTAGGTAATAATCCTCCTGGTAATAACAATAACAATAGTAATAACAACAATGTTAATTTCAGGCGTAATAATCGAAGAAGGTTTGGTTTTGGTAATCGTAATAATAACAATAGTAGTAATAATTTCAGTAATAGACAAGGTAATAATGGTTTTCAAGCTAGACAAAGTAATCGCAATGTCCGAAGGGTTAACGTTAGAAATCGTAACATTAATAATGGCTTTACCAGAAACACTAATAATCAATCAGGAAATTCTTGTGAACAGTCTGAACCTATTTCTTCTTGTTGTAATTGTAGTCATTGTCCTAACTTTAGGAACAACCATGAAAGTATGGGTGTAAATTCACAAACTGTCTCTGAGCCTTATGCTCAATGTAATGCAACTTTAAATTAACAGGGCAGACTCCTGATCGGTCGCCTGGAGCCCGCCAAAATTGTAGTCAGCGACCAGAAGCTATGTTATCTAACAGAACTAATGGTACCTGGTTTACTCAGTCCCCTCTTCAAGTTTTCTTTATCTTAAATGAAAATTCTCATGACAGTGTTAATGAAAATAGTACCTTCGTAAAGTCACCTTATCTGTCAGGCCAAATAGCCGGTTTGTCTTTATCTTGCATAATCGATAGTGGGTGTGAAGCTAACCTTTTGAGTTATGATAAGTGGAAAAGGATTGTAGAAGTGTTACCTACCGCCAAGTTAGTGCCGGCCAAGCATGTAACTCTGCAAGCTTTCGTGGGTGATAATAAACACCGAGTTAAAGGCCAAAAGACTTTATATCTGGAATTCTCCGGTCATGTTCTCGAAGTTTCTTTCTTCATTGTGGAAGGTATGAAGTCAGACGTTCTCCTAGGAACTCCTTTCTTGAGTAAATACAGTTGTGTTGTAGACTTTGCTAACCGTATCCTTACCTTCAAAGACCTAGATGGCAAGCCAGCCAAATTGAATCTGAACTCCTTCTGGATAAGTTCAGTGGAACCAGAACCTTTAATACAAGAAGTGAACCAAGAATACGATTATTTGGTACCAGTGAGCGAAATTCGAGATACCATCTTGTCCAGAACTGACCTAACCGAGGATGTTAAGTCCAGATTGGTGGATTTACTAGTTCGATATAGGGAGTTATTTTCCGAGCGACCTAGACCAGTAAAAATAAAGCCTCTGAAGATCGAGCTCACTGATAATGAGCTAGTGGTGTGCAAGCCGTACCCGATAGCCTACTCAATGCGAGAGCCATTCCGAAAACTCTTGCAGAAATGGCTGGAATGGGGAGTGATTGAAGAAAGATTGTCACCTTATTTAAACCCTGTGCACTGTGTCTACAAGGCAGACAAGCAGTCTATTAGGCCCACGTTGGATTTAAGATATCTAAATAGGAAGGTAATATCTGCTAATATGCGCGTGGAGCCCATACAAGACATTTTGGCTCGCCTCAAAGGTTCTATGGTGTTTTCCTCATTTGATTGTAAAGATGGATATTATTGTCTACCCTTGGAAGAAGAATCCTACGAGAAGACAGCTTTCTTGTTTGAAGGAAGGCAATATTGTTTTCGTTACCTAGTGATGGGACTGAAATCTGCTACAAGTTTGTTTCAGTTTGTTATGAACAGTATCTTCGACCTGTCCACAAAACATTTTGTTTCCTGTTATTTAGACGACCTTCTTTGTTTTTCACCCTCTATAGAACAACACTTCGAGCATCTGGAATTTATTCTGCATACGTTAAACAAGTTGAACTTCTCTCTAAATTTTCGTAAATGTAGATTTTTGTTTCCAGAACTGTTATTCCTAGGACACATCATATCTGGCCGAGAAGTTAAGGTCAACTCCAAACTGACTGAAACAATCAGAAATTTTCCTGTACCAAGAACTCGTAAGCAGTTACGTCAATTTCTAGGTATAGCCAATTGGCGTCGCAAATTCATTAACAATTACGCCGACTTAACTGAAGATTTAGTGCATCTTCTACGTAAGGAAGTGAAATTTCAGTTCGGTCCAAAGCAACTGGAAGCTTTCGAGTTATTAAAGCGAGAGTTAATTTCTCCTCCTGCCTTAGCATTGCCTGACATGGGTAAAACTTTTCACATCTTTTCAGATTCCTCTGCCATAGCCATTGCCGGATATATTGGTCAGTACGAAGGTGACGAATTTAGAGTTATTTCTTATGCCAGTAGACGTATCAAGCCCACTGAAATGTCATTGTCTATTTTCCAGACAGAATTATTAGCGGTAGTATTTCTCTGTGAGAGGTTCGCAGATTATATTCTTGGTAGAGAAACTGTTGTCCATACAGACAACAAGGCTATAACACATCTTAAAACTATACGCAATCTAGACGCTAGAACCACTAGATTATTGTTAAAACTTCAGGATTATAACTTGCAGTTCGAACATCTGTCCTCTGGCGAGAACTACATTGCTGATGTCATTTCACGTAATCCTCCTGATGAGGATGAGTCTGTTAATGCTATGTACATGGTGAATGTTGTGTTCAGAAATTTAACCCAATCCTCTTTCTTACAGCTAATGTCTAAAGAACAGCAGAACGATGCTTTTGTCAGTAAATGTTTAACTAAATTGGAAGAAGGTAATTCAAATTATTGTAAACATTTAAATTTAGTGTATGTTAAGCAATCTAATGTTTGGAAATTAATCATTCCTAAAAGTTTAGTGCATGTAGTAATAGACGAAATTCATAAGGAAGCACATTTTGGGTTCAGGAAATGTTACTTGCATTGTAGAAAGCTTTTCTATTGGCCGAATATGAAGCGTGACATTGCTAAATTTATAAGTGATTGTGAGATTTGTGCAACAACTAAACCATGTTCGCAGGCCAAGGCACATCAAGTTTGTCATGTGGAGGCAGACCGCCCACATTGTAAATTAAGTGTAGATCTTATAGGGCGTTTACCAAAAAGTAACTCTTATTCGTACATATTATCTGTCTTAGATGTTTACAGTAAAATTCTTGTGTTGTATCCAGTAAGGAATGCTAATGCCAAAGAGATTATTTCTATTTTTACTAAAAGGTATTTTTAGCACTATCCGATTCCCCAGGAACTCATCACTGATAGGGGAGCACAGTTCGTTTGTTGTTTGTAGCGTTGTTTTTGTCGCCGGAATGGCATTCAACATTTGTTGTTGAGCCCGTACAATCCAAAATCTAACCCTGTGGAAAGGTACCATTCAGAAGTTTCTCGTTTGTTAAGGGTATTTATTAACAAAGATCATACTCAATGGAGTCAAAAATTATCAGAGGTTCAGTCACTGTTAAATAACTCTGTGTCTCTTACTACTGGTTACGCTCCTTCAGAGCTTTTTCCCAATTTTTCAGCGCTAGATAATTTCAAGAAAGAATTAGATTGGCCTTCAGAGTTTGGTGAAGTAGACCATAAGTTTAAACATCAGTCGGTGTTGTTAAATACAAGGAAAAGTCTCAGGAAAAATATTTCTAAAGTAAAAACCAAAGGTGTCGAAATTAAAATTGGTGATCTTGTTTTTGTAAAGAATCAGAAGCATAGCTCTATGATAGATAAGACTATTAGCAATTTTTTCTTGAAATATTTAGGTCCATTTTTAGTCATAGGTGTGGAGAATAACGCAGTAAGTCTGGTAAATTTAAATAATGAATGGATTGGTACTCATAATTTGGATAATATCAAATTGTTTAACTGTTCCCTGGAAAAGCGCCAGGAACTGTTGGTGAATACGAACTTATAAAAAAAACTGTTTGGTCAAAGTTTTTTTTCTTCAACTAGGGCGAGGTTGTAACGCCCCTATATAACTTATTTACAATTGTATTACTAGTACAATTTACAATATACTTCTTGTAACCTTTTTGTATTTGGCAACCCTGTTGAAACATCATGTTCGCGGGTTCGCGCAAAGGATTCTGGGTACTCAATCAGGGACATGAAGACGCAATAGTAGCAGTAACCTTTGTCTGCTAACAAAATTTTGTTAAATCTCACTCGCTAGTGATCATCGTAGTATTTAAAATGGTTTTACTTTACCTCGTAACCTGGTGAACAATTTCTCACATTTTTTTTCGTGTGCAACTAGTTTGAATAACATCAAATTTTTGAATGGAGTTGGGAAATAGTCATTCGCCCTAGCTCACACGTGAGTCGTCTTTGTGTGTGTGCATGTTTCAAGTTTGCCTTCATTCTGTTATACTATCATATTTGGATATCCAGTGTGCGTTCTTCGGAGTGATTTAGTCATCATGTTAATCTCAGTACACATTTTTAACTTGCAGCTTGAGTCAAGTAACTTTATGTGCAGCTAAACTCTTAGCAGCGGGGCCCCCAACCCATTCACAATGTCCGTGAAGCAAGACAAAATTAAGCATTCTCTTCGTCTGTTTTATTTAGTTATATCAGTGCAGTTATTTACTATGGAAGTGCCAAGAGTGTATAGTAAACTCACCAGTGATAATATAACCTTCTGTGAATGGAGTCCAGAAAGCCGCTACCTCAGCAAGTTACGTGAACAGCACGCATGGCTGCAGGGCTACCGTATGTTCGTAATAATCTTGTACGTACTGCTCAGCCACTTAATCGTATGTAACCTTTTAATCAATGTGAGCAATCATCTTTCTTGGCTATTCAAGAGGTTAAAAATGCAGCATCACGTCAAGTAGTTAAAGTGGAATTTGGTGTATATATTCGTATGTAGAGTGTTAGCCAATGAGAGTCACTCTCATATCCTTTCATTAATCATCTCTTTGAAATATCAACAAGGCGTCCAGTCTCCAGTTCATTGTTATAGCCTTATGTTCATTCTACTTACCAGTTGGATTTAAGTTTATAATCTTAAATAGATGTATCATCATCATTATCCAGACTATCTAGTGACCTCCAGGAAGTGGATGCACACCAGCTCCTACCTGCCCAGGCTGGATCGTGTAAAATGAAGATGTCTTCTTACGCTTAATCTCCTATGCCAAATAATTTAGAGGAACAACTCAGCAGCAGTGATTATTTAATTTATCCAAGCCTCAGTGCCTTGTGTGTGCTTAAAGCAGTAGTTAGTGTGCATATCGTGTAATTTGTTTCCTGTTGGAAATGTGTTTCGTTAATGTTGAAAGTGCATTTGTGAAAATTATAATAATTTTTGTTTATTCTATACCTGCCAAAAGGGTAAGTACCTTGTGTTATAAGAGCCCGCCTTCGTAGCCGGCTAATAATTCTGCCTCGTACAGAATTTTTGTCTTCATTATTTGTGATGTGTTGAATTACGTGTACATATTGCACCCTCATGTGGATTTGCTGGTGCACGTTTAAAGAATGTTGTTTCGCAGGTATTTATTTGCACTTATCAACGTTTCAGCTATGTTGGAAGTAATCTACCAGTAATATAAGTGCACAGTTAATTACTATCCTTTGAGATTATCACTGTCTAAGTCACGAGCACGTCTCTCGCGTTTAAGAGTCGCTTGGCTATCTAGCACGAGTTGGTCAAGAATGTTGTCCCTTTAGCTTATTATGTTTGTGTTACCATTGAATTTACTTTGGCAAGTTCATGTTGGTTTCTCGCTAGTTCTTTCCTCTTAATCTTTGCCAAAGTGTGTCTAAGCCACAGCAGTGTCCTACTGTGAAATGATTACATGGGTTTTATTAAGCATGTCACTATGTCTATATTTATATGGTAATCCACTTTGTCCAGCATCAGGATACGTTTGTTGTTTTTGGCGATCCAGCATCAGCATCGGAGCATGGTTGTTAGCAACCTGTTGTCAGGACCGGTCATTATGTCTTGTATCTATATCTGTCCAATTTGTCCACCTTTTGTCCACTTTAATAGCCTTATTCAATTAGTGTAGTTCATTTATTTTATGGCGACGTATAATGTAACGAAAACTAGATCTAGCATGATGTTTCCTTGGGGTTTATTACTATTCTAATAATTACTTACTGTTATATAATGGTTGAACGTAAGCATTACTTAATCTTGTGTACACCCGACTAGTCGTGGTCAGTAAAGCTTACCTCGCTCGAGCTATTTGTCCTAATAATTGTCAAAACCATGGTGAACTCCTTAGCATGACATTTTTCATATAAGCTATATTATTTGTGTGTATGTTTAATCGCTTATCGTAATGTTCATTTTACCACCAGCGTATAGTTGTATCTAGTATGATTTTGTTTGGTCATGTACCTGTATAGGTTATAAAGGAAAATATCGCAGAAAATTCTCAAAACTGGTTTCAGTCTTAATGTCAGTATAATCACGTTGTTCTATTTACCAGTGTACAATGAATAATCTCTAATCTCTATTGTTTTTACGCACTGTTCCGACTAAAGTAAGATTCTTCTCTCGCAAGATCTTCATTAGCGGATACGAGGTAAACCAATTGTCCATTGTAATATTTCTACCAGTACCACTTATGGGGTTAACAAGTCTTAGCACGACATCCTTGGCCTTATTACTACAATTAAATGGTCCTTTGGGCTGCTCACCAACGTACACTTCTAAGTTTTTTGCATAGAAAGTTTTTGAATCGGCCAGTATGAAAATTTTTATACCATACTTTGATGGCTTAGAAGGAATATACATTCTGAAACTGCATTTCCCTCTGAAAGCCACAAGCATTTCATCCACTGTCAGATATTCTCCTGTTGTATAATGAGCATTACAATTATCAGTAAAAATATTTAAAATATCTCTAATGGCGGCCAACTTGTCCACTAATTTCCTTTCATTCCTAGTTTTAACGTTATCAAATCGGATACATCGCAAAAGAAATCTAAATCTTCTAAGGGACATAGTAGCTGGAAATGCCTCAATACCAAAACCAGACGTGTCCCAGAATTCCTCAATATTTGCATGTCCAGCATGAAAAAGTCCTGCAAGGTAGAGTAAACCTAAGAAAGCTTTTATTTCTTCCTTTGTACACTCTCTTGCCAGAAATGGATCATCTTTGTATCGCGGCCTCACAATTTCAATAAAAGTATTCGTGCTAGTCACAACAATATCTAATAAATTTTCATCAAAAAACAAAAGCCAAGCGTTTAAAGGATTATCTGCCTCCCTCGCATCTCCTTTCACTCCAGGCAAATGAGTAACAATATTATGACTTCTTGTTCGACAATTCGAGGGATAAAATGTTTTGTTCCATTTTGTTGTTTTATCTCGTCCAACATACTTTGATGCTGTACCACACCTCGTAGAATCAACATCACTTTCACCATCATCAACATTCAGCCTTTGCACAGGTGTAGAAAAAAAATTACGATCATCAGGAACCGCTTCAACACAATCTTCTAATTCACTGTCTGTATTATGTTCACTCTCCAACTGGAAATCTGGATCTGCATCTGAGTCATCGAATTCACTAGGTTCTCTTTCCAATTCAAGTAGTATTTGATCATCGTTTAGCACTTCAGCCATGTCTAATCGGTCAGATACGCTGCCAAAACATTCACCAACAAATTTTTTTTTTTTAGTGCTAGCCAAAGGCTAGCTTCCTTTTAGAGGGCTATACCCTCTCTTAGGTGACAGAAGTGAAGGAATGGTTATCTATATAGGAGTAAGGCATAGGTGGGCTAAGGGTTTTTTATTAATTCATTTATTTAATTTTATTTTAGAACGAGGACATTATGATCTTTTCGATCATAATCATATGGGAATGGTAGGAATATTTGAAAAACATAAGAACATAACAACAATAACATAATATAAATATAAGTGTACACAAAAGAAAAAAGGAAATGATAAAGCAAAATATAAGCACAATAGTTTCAAGGAGATTGATGATATAAATAGATAAAGAATGGAGTTACAATACATATATATGGTTATTGAGTAGGTGATCTTGGAATGGTAGACTGCCAAACGAGATTCAATGAACAATGAGAGTGAGAGATGGGGCGATGTGCAATACACGAGACAACACAGGGTACATTAGTAAAACAAATGCGTGTTATCTTCTGCCTAGGGGCTGCTCTAGGCTGATGAAGACATGGGGAGCCCTGTTAGAAACAAAAGGTGTTACTGTGCAGTGAAGGATGGAAAGATGTGTGGTAGATGAGCATGAAGTTGGTAGTCTTCGAGCAGAAATAAATCCGGATGGTCAGGTGGCAGAGTATAGCAGTATAAGGTGAAAAGCAGACATAGTGGGGAATAAGCGTAGCGAGGGCGGACAGGATGGAGTTCATGATAGCGCATAGTATCCATGAGTAAAGGATGTTGAGTACTATATCGCGCTGTGATGAATTTCTGCCTAAGAGATTCGATATGGTGGGTAATGCTTGGAAAGGTGATAAGGTCATAGAGTGCTCGGGTCGGACTGGGGAGTTGTATGCGGTGAGCGATTCGGAATGCATGTCGTTCGAGTATGCGAAGTTTTTCATAAAAGGTGGGCGGAGCGGAAAGCCAGGCCGGGAAACCGTACGTAAGGACGGGGCGCATAAATGCCTTGTACGTATTGAGAACTGTAGCTGGTTTGAGGCCCCAGGTAGTGCCAGTAAGACGCTTGAGGAGGTTTAAGCGTTGGTAGGCTTTGGCAGCGACTTTCTGAAGATATGGTTTCCATGTGAGATGCTGGTCATAGATGATGCCAAGATAGGTAACGGTGCGAGTAGGAACTATGGGAGTATCGTGGATGTGGAGGGAGAGTAACGACGGGTTTCGGTGGACTTTTGAGCGTTTGCGTGGCGGAATGAAAGTGATGGCTTGTGTTTTGTTTGGATTTATAGAGAGACTCCACTTAGTGCACCAGCGAGTAAAACGATTAATAGCCTCTTGCAGGTCCTGATTAATCTGGCGAATAGTCTTTCCTAAGGCTAGCAAAGCAGTATCATCCGCGTATTGAAAAAGATATATGTCAGGAGGAAGCGGAGGAAAATCTGCTACAAAAAGGATGTACAAAAGCGGTGAGAGAGCTGAACCCTGAGGTACTCCCGACAAAAGAAAAATGGGATGAGACAACTGACCGTTAATGTAGACGTAAGAGAGGCGACCAACCAGAAAGTGATAGATGAAACGGATATAGGCAACGGGAAATTTGAACTGAATGAGCTTGTGAAGAAGTGCCAGGTGCCAAACTTTGTCAAATGCTTTTTCGAGGTCAAATAACAGAAGGCAAGAAGGTTTGACGGAATTATAATGTGAGGTGATGAGACTGGTGAGGCGAAGAAGCTGATCGTTAATTGAATATGAAGGGCGGAATCCTGCTTGGTGAATGGGAAGAAGATGTGTAGTTTCGAGATATGGATGTAATCTTTTAACGAGGATGCGCTCCAGGATTTTACTAAAAGTGGATGTCAACTGAATAGGGCGGTAAGATGAGGTAGCAGTAGGAGGCTTGTTAGGCTTCAGAAACATGAGTGTTTTGGAAGTTTTCCAATCTGTCGGAAAAAAGCCGGTTCGAAGGATGAATGTGTAGATGAGTGCAAGCAGATTGAGAAACAATAATGGACCTTCTTTAATGTGGCGATATGTAATATTATCAAAGCCTGGGGCGGAATTTCGTTTGCGATTTACAACAGTCATGATTTCATCAGTAGTAACAGATATGGTAAGAGGATGATGTGGAAGTGAATGAGTGACGTCGGGCTGTAAGTGAGGAGATGCGAGATTTAGGCGATCTGTTGGATGTGGAGTGGAGGGTGCTGCAGGTGTAAAGATATCTTGCAAGTAGTCTGCAAAGGCGTTGGCTTTCTCCAGATCTGTTTGGAGTGGTACATTATTATGAAGAAAAGGGTAAGAAGGCTTAGAGTACTTGCCACAGAGAGCATGGAATCGTTTCCAGTATCTGGTTGGATGGCTGGTTTCGTTGAGGTCATTGCAGGTCTTAACCCAATTCCGCAGTTTGTACGCTTTGATGTAATTGCGAACAGTGCGTTGTAGTTGAGTGTGATGATGGAGGGTTTCAGGGTTCCTAGTACGGAGATAATCACGGTATAGCTGACGGGAGCGACGGATCATGGATAAATATTGAGGTGGAAGATGTGGTTTATAGGGAGTAGAGTAGGTAGTTGGAATATACAGTTCGGAGGCATGGCTAAGAGTCGAGTTTATGGTAGAGAGGCTGTCGTATAGTTGCTCTTCGGTAGCAGGTGGTGTGTGATGATGTAAAGACTGAGAAATGTAGTCACGGTATTTTTGCCAATCAGCTTTATCGTATCTAAGTGTTGGCCGTGGGGGTGGTAGATGAGCAGATTTAGTGGCCTGGGTATGACGATACGTCAGTTTAATAGGTGCGTGATCGCTGCCAAGTAGTGCTAGAACGTCAACAGTGCAATGGGAAGCAAGAGTATTGGATGTGATGACTATATCGGGAGTTGTCTGAGAAATAGGGCGAGATGGGGATGGTAAAGCGTGGATGATGCCTGTTGTATTTGATGCAACAAATTGCGTGAACATGGTACGTTCGTTGTCTGTACGACTATGAAGATTGATATCTGCCATGATGATGTAATGTTTGTATGTATTGGATATATCTTGGAGAAAATGAAGTGGAATCGGATGACCTGGTCTGACGTAAATGGTAATGAGTGTGATGGCTATATTTGGGAAATATAATGTAGTTATTACATACTCAGGGAGATTGAGTATTGCGCTAGAATGACGTCTATATGGTAGGTTGTGGTAAAAACCAATTGCTGCCCCACCGTTTGCTCGCTGAGCTGGAAGAGTGTTGTCACAACGGAGGATGTTATAGCGTGCTATATGGCAAGTATCCGATACTTTGAAAAAGGTCTCATTGAGTAGAAATGCATTTACTTTTTCCTCGAGTAGAAGCGCTTCGAAGAGAAGTTTGTTTTTGAAAAAGGACCGGATATTAAGAAATAGAAACACTAAAGTCATGATGATATGCTGTAAGAGTTGGCTGTTAAGAATAAGACGGAAGGTGTGACGTATGAAAATGAGCATCGGTATTCGAGTATGTTGCGTTGAAAGAGACGTGAAAAATGATACGGGCTGCGTGAATGATTTGTGGAAGGATGTGAGGACGGATAAAGGGGTGGATGTTTTGCAAGGCAAGTGTAGTAAAAGCGAGAAGTTTATCTATAGTAACAGGAGTGGAGTCAATGGGGAAATCTGTGTTGGTAGAAGTATCATGAGTGCGAAGTGGAGCAACTAATTCAGGTCGAGTACTTTCAGGTTGAGGTTTTCCTTTGCACTTGTAACTGTATGTGGGATGTTGTTCGTTACAAGTAGCACAACGGGGTGGAAGTTCTAAATTCGGACAAGTACGGGTAGGGTGGGTGCCTGTGCAGTAGCCACAGATAGCAGTGTTGCGACAGTTAGTAGTGGTGTGCTGATTGTATGCTTGGCACCTTTCGCAACGAATTGGAAGTGGCGGGGATGATCGGGAGGGTTCTACACGATGACGTTTTTTATAGATCATGGCGCCATGTGCGAGCATGGTGTCAATTGTTTCTTGCGATGTTGTTAAGACTCGCATCATGTAAGTGGGTCCCTGATCGTTCCGGATGCGGAGTACTTTGGTGATGGTGAAGCCTTCTAGTTTCAGCTCGTCAGAAACTTCCTCGTCCGTGTATGTGGGATCAACGCCCCTGATAACAACGGAGAGAAGAGGAGGCTTTTTCGGAGTTGGTGGTTGTTTACGGCGAGAGGAACTGAGGGTGTCAATTTTGGCTGTTTTCCCAAAGATTTCGAAAGAAGCCTTGTTTCGTACAGTAGTAGCGAAATGTGGGTCCGTAGATTTCAAGATTATCCCATTGCGGGATTTGACAACGTGAGTGAGATCAATACTTGGGAGATATTTACGAAGTTGAAGAACTACGTATTTGACGTTATCGAATTTTGGATCAAAATTTTGAAGAAGAAAGCAATGAAGCTCTGGTTTTGATAATGATGGAATGACTTGGTTTTGACGTTGATACGAAGATGAAGAGTGAGCGATTTCGGCGTCCATGTCTACGGAAGTTGATGTGCGACTTAAATGTTGTTTCTTTGCTGGCGGTGAGTTCACTAAACGCTCAGCATAGGTCTCTGAATGAATTGGCGATCGCGATCGACTGGAGGCATTCGAGACGGTGGAGGCAGTGGAGCGTTCAGAAGCTCTGCGATGACGTGTGCCATCCTTTCGCTTTTCCACCTTTGTGGCTTGAGCCGGTGGAGCGAGGAATACTGGAGGTAGTCCGCCATGCCGACCATCCATCGAAGCCCCAGTGATCTGAGGTGGATCCGCCATGGAGAGCAGGAAGCGGGCCGAAGCCCCTAGATTGAAAAATGAACGAGATGTAGTGTGTGATGATTATGAAAGTTGATGTAGGTAAGGTGACCCGTTTGGATAGCCACCAAGGTTGGAACAGTTCTCTGGACAAACCCGTAGCACTACACACCCTTGGCTAGATTAGTCTGGAGAGTAGTGCTCAAAGGAATGACGCAGAAAAAAGTCCGGGATAAGGAACAGGAAGGATATCAAAAATGCAGCTGTTCTGACGTCTGGTACGTCACAGCTGTTAAGATCGAATGTAATATCGATCGGCAGTATGACCAACAAATAACCACTTTATATTCTTATTCTCGTTAACAATATGAAGTTTTTACGGGAAACGTTACTCAGTATGCCATAAAGAAACCTATTATTGGCGCAGCTCACAGTTATTCCACAAGACTGACGTAAACGGACGGGTTGGGTCTCACA
Organism: Thermobia domestica; assembly: GCF_964235325.1. NCBI lineage: Eukaryota > Metazoa > Arthropoda > Insecta > Zygentoma > Lepismatidae > Thermobia > Thermobia domestica. The sequence continues at coordinate 159,231,834 of NC_137467.1, forward strand.
GACCGAAAGCAATTTCAATCCTCACTCGTACACAGACTAATTGCAACTGAAGTAACATATGCATATTCCTGACATCTAGTGACATTACCTGAAAGGTATAGAGAAGGACTTAACAATAGCTTAATCTTGTGTACACCCGACTAGTCGTGGTCAGTAAAGCTTACCTCGCTCGAGCTATTTGTCCTAATAATTGTCAAAACCATGGTGAACTCCTTAGCATGACATTTTTATATAAGCTATATTATTTGTGTGTATGTTTAATCGCTTATCGTAATGTTCATTTTACCACCAGCGTATAGTTGTATCTAGTATGATTTTGTTTGGTCATGTACCTGTATAGGTTATAAAGGAAAATATCGCAGAAAATTCTCAAAACTGGTTTCAGTCTTAATGTCAGTATAATCACGTTGTTCTATTTACCAGTGTACAATGAATAATCTCTATTGTGGGAATACGTTTAGCCAAATAAATATTACAACACAATAACTATAAGTGTTATATTCCATGAAACCAAACATTGTAGGTTTATCTTTCAGCAGCTGAGTTCTCTTGGAACACCTATAGGTAAGGAAATCACTACATGAGGAAAGGGCTGTTCTCTGTGCACTCGTAGAGCGTATAGGGTGCAGTCTCGCACAGGTTGGATTCGTTTACCGTTGCATAGTCATAGTTTTTTTTTCTTTTAGACAATTTTAATGCAAGTTTATTCTGTTCTTGGAGTTTGTCTACTCATTTCCTGTGTTCCGAGCAGATCACAGGTGGCGACCCCTTTTCCTATATCTTTCAACTCAGTGCCCCGGCACTGAACATCAAACTTAGCCGTAGCCTGCCAGGGATTAGGGCCCTCTGGGGCGCTACACCTATAGACACCTTGAGTTTCCACTACTTTAAGGCCTATGTTTAGCAGAAGGGGTCCACCTCTTTTCTCTAAAAAATGTTACAATTTTGGTAATTTCTGTTCACATTCGGTTAGTTTAGAGTAGGTTATGTTTGTTTAGGCTAGCTTAGGTTAGTTTAGTTTATGTTAAATTAGTCTAGGGGTCCCGCATAATTTTCCAAAAAATGATAGAATTTCGCTTATTTCTATAATATTAGGTAAGTTTAGGTTAGTTCAGGTTAACTTAGGTTACCGTACCGTAGTTTATGTTAGGTTATGTTAGATTTGGTTAAGTTGTGTTACGTCTAAGTACTTGTATCATTCATTTGACCTGTAAATTTTGTTTTTTACGTGCTTCTGGACCCTTGTACTAAACATACTCCTACTTTAACTTTGCCCTGACTTGGTTAAATAGTTTCATGCTTTTTGTGGCCATCCAGCACAGATTTGATTTTTGTTTTTACACTACTCGTTTACTCGTCAGCTCACTACGAATCCAACTGTTCATGGACCCACCAGGTTCTCCATTTCTTAACCGATCAGATACATTTCTTGTTTTTAATGATCACTTAACAGGGGTTGTTTGGTGTTTGTTCCATTATAGCTTTTATGGCATATTTCTGTATGCTGTACTTTTACTCATAACGTTTGAGTCCTCATAAGGGAATCGGCACCTATGAATCCATAAATGCAACTCAGTTCTTAAAAAAAAAAAAATTAGACATTATTTGTAGTTAATTTCGTGGTGAATGAAATACAAACTAAGTTGTGTATCTTCCCCTAAAATTGGACAGTACGTGTAAATATTGGATGATCTGAAAAATTTTGCTACCATTTAGGAGAACTTAGCCTATGTATTGTCAATTAAAATTTTACAACTATTACGTTTTATTGTCTTTTCTAACATATTCAGGAGAAAGAAATTAAATGATCAAGAAACAATTATTCATAACATACATTACAAAATTCATGAAACAGAAAATATATTCTGTTTCCTTTTTTAAATAGTCTTCTTTTACTCGGCATGTCACAGAATATAACTTGTGACACAGATTAGTACTTTAATAGTATCGGGAGTGTAATTATGCATTTCAGCGACCCCGAAAGCTATTGAATAGACACTCATATATTTCAATTAGGAATTTTTAATTTTCACCCCTCCCATTAAACCTCCATGCAGATAATGCTAAAATTTGATGTGAACGATATAGAGGGTATCATACATAATTCATGCACTCAAAAGCTATGGATTTAACATTAATATCGTTCATTTTCGATTATTTTTACATGTTCCTGTGTCTCCCATGATAGAACTAGAGGTGATACGGGTTTCGATTCCCGTCAGGAGTCGTGTGGTTCGGGTTCCACGTTAAGTCGTAGATGTACGTCTTGTATAGAGTAGTAGCTGAAAGACACGCTGAACTCTATATCACTTCGCCTCGTGAGATATTCTACGTTTGCACAATTTCTAAACCACTTTTCTTTCTTTCAATCTCCTCCTTCCTCTTAGGACACGCATAGGTTCAAACAGAAACATTCTTCACGGTTGGAGGACGCGAGGCTACTGTACCATACGCGTACAACCCTTATGGGACTAGGTAGTGAGTTGCGCAGTTTGAGTAGCACACACGAATAAACCACGCTTACATTTATTATATATAGTTAATAAAATCTCATATTAGGACTTACTCTGCACGTCAAACTTTTAACATATGTGACTTTTTAGATTCTGTTCTTCTTCTGCTTTATTATTATTATTATTATTATTATTATTATTATTATTATTATTATTATTATTATTATTATTATTATTATTATTATTATTATTATAGCTATATGAAGCAATTATCTCGGCAAACTTGGTTAATACACACCATTCAGCAACCGGTAGTTGTAGAAATCTGGCTCTTCCAACAGTAGTTGTTAGCTCAATTGGTAGAGCGCTGAGCCATGGATTCAAGGGTTGTGAGTTCGAATCTAGTGTAAGTCAAAAGATTTTTTTTCCTGATATAATTCTTGAAATGGGAATCTTTCTCTCTTCACCTTTATCTCGTAATTCTGAATAGAGATGTTTGGATGTGAAAGAAAAAGTATACTAGAATATAACAAAAGAGAGGTAATTTACATGAAACCTTTGGCAATTTTTAACTCTATTTTCACCTATCTAGGACGTTTCTAAAAACTTCAGACTTCTAGTGCTCCTTTTCGCTCTCTTATGTGTCCTTTAACTAATTTCTACAGTTACTTAGTGAATCACATATACATATATTACAGATGTCGTATCTCTTTCTCATCTCTCTACATCATGTCTGGAGATGAATGTTTTGACAATAGGTTACAAACACGATTTTAAAAAATAATACGATCTGCGATATCAGTGATACATATTGTGGTGCTTAACTTAACATATAAAACAATAAATAGAAAAACTGAGAATACGAATCTTTTCGTGCACTGATGCTTCAATAACAGTGAACTGATGCTTCAAATCTGTGTCTTTACTCCCTTCACCTATGTTAATTCCCTAGTCAAAATAAAAACTCTTCAAAATTAATCACAAATTCTTATACAACCATCCCTTCCTTGGAGTACTGCGCGGTCACATACCCGTCACTGCGATGTAAAGGCACTTATGGCGACGAGGATACCTAGGTAATTTTAGGTATTGGTATACATATCCTAATACCCATTTTAAAAACACCCACATTTGCCCTTTTCTGAATGAAGAAAGAGAATTTCGAATATTTTGGAAATTTCCCCGATAAGGCCAAAATTTTCGAAAATGCGGGAACAATCATTTTTACTTAATAATTTATATGACGAATGTCACAGCTCCTATTTAAGCGAATACTCACATTCTCCATTTACTGAATAAAAATCAGTGAACTTCAATATTTTGGAAATTTTCTTCTTTAGGAACCGAATTTTTGAATACGATAAAATGCTTATTCCCTTATTTTCATGTAACGATTTATAAACCGAATTTCTCCTCAACTTTTGCAAATCCTCACTTTCGTAACTATCTGAATAAATAAAGGAGAATTTCAATATTACAGAAATGTCATCTCTTTCCTCTTTTCTGAATGAGATTTACAAATTCACATGTTCGTTTATTTTATAGACGAGTTCATGTGCCAAGATTCATCTCACGAACTTAACGGATTTGTGAGAAACTCGATACTTGACGCGACTTCGTTTGGTCACGTTTACTTATCTCTTCACAAGGGAGTATTCTGTCCAAATTTCACGTTTCTACCTATAGTACTATGGCCTGGGCGATGGGTCAGTTACTTCTACTCTTACACATGTCTATATATTACACAGGCCTACAGAAAAAAAAATTCTTGGTGCCTAAAATTTTAGAGCTGATTTTAACTATGTGTGGGGCGCTGAATCCAATAATGTAAGCAGTTTTTTTCTATCAGCTCTACTTTGGTAGATACAGGCTACTGTACCAGTAGTGTTATTTACGTTACAATGTATGTGGAAGAAATAACAACAACAACAACATAAGCATTTCATTCCCGTCATGCGACGGGCGGGCCGTAGACGGTTACGCCGTCTCTGTGGCCAGAGTAATGACAAAACTATGGAAGCCAGATAAGATGGATGGTTAATAGGAAGTGATGAAAGCCGGAGGAGGATGTTATTCAGCCTTTATGGTCAGCGACGGTGGATAAGTAAGCATATGTGTAAGTGTAAATTATAAATTATGTGGGATAGATGGATGGATGGCTATGGTAGATTCGGCGGTCCGGGTTATAATCAGCCGTCTGCGCCTCTCTTTCATAGATAGCCAGGAGATGATCCAGAGGAGGATATGCACGGCGAGGAAGTGCAGGTGCCTGGTCCAGAAGTTCGGCAAGAATTGGATGGTTATTATTGATATGCTGGGTGATATAGCGGGTCCGGAGGCGATAAATGTGGTTTAGCAGTAACGGCATGGATGTTTGCTGGTAAACAAGTGCGGTGGGTGTGCGAACTGGTAGTGAATAGGCAATGCGAATGGCGCGGCGTTCCAGAACTTGGAGGCGATCATAATAGAATTTACAGGCGGATAGCCAGGCTAGATGGCCGTAGGTGATTACGGGGCGAACGAATACCTTATATGTATAAAGTAGGAGTGCAGAATCTAAGCCCCAGGTAGTGCCCTTCAACCGACTCAGTAGATATAAGCGTTGGCGGACGGTTTGCTCCAAAGTTCGGAGGTGGAATCGCCACGTCAGATGGCTGTCAAAATGCACACCCAGGTATTTCAGACTATTGCTGAGAGGTATGGTGGAGTCCAGGACGGTGATATGGAGGCGGTCCGGATTGCGTGTAGGGCAATATTTGTTTTTATTTGGCCCGAAGAGCGTCATCTGGGTTTTGGTTGGGTTGATCTTCAGTTTCCACTTTAAGCACCAGGCGATGAGACTATCTATGGCTGTTTGTAGATGAATGGAGATGCGGTCCACTGATGACCCCAATGCAAGATAAGCGGTGTCATCTGCGTATTGAAACGCATGCACCGGTGGTGGTGGGATCGGCATATCCGAAACATATAATATATATAAGAGGGGAGATAGAACTGACCCCTGGGGTACCCCAGCTCGTAGTGGGAATTTAGTGGAGCGTGTACCGTTGATATTGATAAAGGCCTGCCTGTCAGATAGAAAATTTGCAATTAGCCGGACATATGCGAGAGGTAAGAGCCGTTGAAGTTTGTAAAGCAACCCTTCATGCCACACTGTATCGAAAGCCCGTTCAATATCAAATGAGATCAGGACTGCCGGAAGAAACTTGTTGTAGTGGTTGATGAGCAGTGAGGAAAGTTTGAGCAACTGATCCGATGTAGAAAAAGAGGGTCTAAAGCCGGCTTGTGAAAGTGGAAGGATATTATGACGTTGAATATGAACATGGAGCCGCTTCACGATAATGCGTTCAAAGGTCTTACTGAAAGCTGTGGTGAGACTGATGGGCCTGTATGAGGTGACCTGGCTGGGGTCTTTCCCAGGTTTGAGAAAGACGACTATTTTTGCTAGTTTCCAGGCAGGTGGAAAAAAGCCTGTGGTGAGGATGGCAGTGTAAAGGAGTGCAAGCAATCGATGAAAGAGAGGCGGCGCTTTGTAGAGCTGGCGGTAGCTTATGGAGTCCACTCCAGGAGATGTATTACGTTGAGTGGACAGAACAGAGGTGATATCGGCTGCAGTAATGGGTGGAAGTTGAGCTCCATTGTCGGGAGGCTGACGGGCGAAAAGCGGTTCGAAGAGAGGTTGATGTGGGGCGCCTGCTGCAATGATATGTTGGTAAGTCGGATGAGTGAAGATGGGATCCATGTGTGGCGTAAAAACTGTTTGAAAATGGTCGGCGAAAGCTTGTGCTGTGTCTGCGTCTGTTGCTGGAGCGGTATTATTAATAATAAGTGGGTATTGCGATCGAGTGGATTGTGAAGTAAGTCGTTTAAATAGAGCCCAGAATTTATGTGGATTTTGTTCGGTGCGTAGTTGATTGCAGCAGGTGCGCCACGTGAGACGTTTCCTGGCTATTATGAAGGACTTGACCATACGCTGGAATTGCTTGTGGAGATGGAAAAAGAGGGGATCTCCGGTGCGCTTATATTCCCTAAGATAGGCATGGGACCGAGCGAGAAGCGTACGGGCATATGGAGGCAGAGGAGGCCTGGAAGGATGCGGCGTGTAGGTAGGGACCGCCTGGGCTGTGCCATGAATGATAGCATCAGTTAGCGTTTCCGTAAGTTGGAGAATGGAGTCTGATGTAGAGAGGTCAGTGCAGGCACCTGTAAGCGTCTCTGTGATAGACGATTGATATTTCGTCCAGTCGGCCCGATGAAAATTATAGTTTGTTGACGGAGTAGTTGGAACAGCATCACGGCCAGGTTGAGTGATGGTAAGTAAGACAGGAAGATGATCGCTGCCGATGGTCCCCAAGACGTCAACCGTAGTAGATGGCAGCAGGTTGTTGGTGACAAGTACAACATCAGGCGTGGTGCCACTGACAGGACGAGTTGCCTGTGGGATTGGCATGAAGGATGCTTTAGTTGTAAGAAGGAAATCTTCAAATCGGTGTTGTTGGTCGGCGGTACGAGAAGAGTAATTAAGATCAGCCAGAAGTATGTAGGTTGTGAAATGGGTATCGAGATAATTCAGAAAACGGTAAGGTAGTGGTTGTGTGGATCGTACGTAAATGGTGGCAACGGTAATGATTCGATTTGCAAAATAAACTGTAGTAATGACGCTCTCCGGGTATAAACCAGCATTAATTGGTGTGATATGGCGGTAAGGTAAGGAAGAGCGGACAGCCAGAGCAGCACCACCTCGAGCAACAGTTGACGAGAAATCTGAACGAAGCAGGTGATAATGTGGAAAGTAATATGGTTCATTGAGTTTGAGGAAGGTTTCGTTCAGAAGAATGCAGTCCGCTTGGTAAGCTGTAGCCATCGTTTCAAGGAGAACACGATTGGTTCTCAGCGAGCGGACGTTGGAGAAGAGGAGATGTATCGGGCGTCTTCCTGTCGATCTGAGATTCATGACGGTGGATCAGAGTGAAAGTGGAAATAAGTTGACAAACCGGAATAAGTGGCAGCCATATGGAGGTGAAAGACATCCATGGCCGCTTTGGTGGCGTGTGTGAGAATGGCTTCACGCTGATAAGGAAAGATATTTTGTAAGACCAGTGTGACGAATTGAAGCACATTCTCGACTGTTGGTGGTGGTAAGAGAGACGTTTGAGTGCCCGTTGAGATTTGAGCGGCCGGATGGAGTCGTAGCGTTACAACAGTTTCCGGTTTGTCAGGTAACGGCTGTGGCTTCTTCTGGCAACGATATGAATATGTAGGGTGGGGACCATCACAGGTATTGCAGGTGGCCGGCTGTTGGAGGTTGGGGCAGCTTTTGACCTTGTGGGACCCCTTGCAGTGTGGGCAGATCGTAGGCAACGTGCATTTGTTCGTAGGGTGCGTATTGTAAGAAAGACAATTTTCACACCGCAACGGGACTGGCGGAGGAGTGCGGGAAGGCTCCACCCGGTGGTGGCAACGATAGATATATACTCCGTTGCGGAGGATATTGTCAATTAAATTTTGGTCATCCGTCAGGATGCGCACCATGTACGTGGGCCCGTTAGCATTTTTGATGCGAATGGCACGTTTAGGATGAAGACCTTCCTCTTTAAGTTCGTCCAGAATGTCTTGCTCTGTCAAAGTGGGCTCTACTCCACGGATTACCGCGGAGAGAAGAGCGGTGCGACGAGGTGGTGGTGGTGTCTTTGAAGTGGTGGACGACAGTAGTTGGATTTTGGCACTGGGGCCAAACATCGCCGGTCCTACTTTATGGATTAGCTGTTGATATAATTCGGGGTTTGTAGATTTAAGAAGGATGCCATTCTGGGTTTTCAGTAGCTGTTTTAAATCCAGTCTATTGCAGTAACGCATAATTTGCTGGTAGAAGGATTTGATATTGGAGTAAGCCGGGCTGAGGTTGGTAAAGAGAATATTGAAGACAGTGGGAATGTCGGCATTCACGTCCATGAGGTTTTCCACAGAGGAGGCTGGTGTAATTTGAGGAGAGTCACTCATTGAGGCACCAGGAGCTGGTTTCGGTGGACTTTTGAGAACTTCGGTGTAGGACGGCTTCGGTGGAGAACGAGAACGATCGCGATCACGAGGGGGCGATCACTCGGAAGATTGAGATGAACTAGTGGGTTTGTTGCGCTTCTGAGTGCGCGGAGCATCCCTGCGAGGTTCTCGGGGGGGTCCCATTATAGTAGAAGGTAGGCCCTGATGTTTGCCCTTCGTGGAAGAAAAGTCCGGGGTCTTAGGCATGTCGTCGTTGTAAAGGACGTCGGAAAGGCGAAGCCTTTCGTCAGTCTAGAGCCGCCGGAAATTAGGACGCGAAGAGGTGAGACTATTAAAGATAGAAGGACGATGGTCAGACAAATAATTAAACTGGCGTACCGCTAACACCGGAGTGTTGCGTCACCAACTAGTGGGAGTTAGTAGAAGCCTGACGTTTCGCTCACACAAAAGTGTAGCGCCCCGTGCAGGTAATAAGTGGACTGTGCGACCAAGTTAGTAAAAACAAGCCCTATCTATAAATGTGCGGCTCGGACCGTGAGGCCGATGTCGATTCTTGAAGAGAATCCTCCGCAAGTACCAAGATCTAACTAAGAGAACAATAATTCGCCTAGATAATTCGTACGAATATAGACCAAGAGATGTCTATAGTCGCCAAATGAGTATGGAAGAAATATTACAATCCAAAATAAATATGTAAATTATAAATGATGTAACCACTATTTCTGCATACTTCTTGCAATAGTATACAAAATAAGCAAAAGAAATACAAATATTCTCGTAATAACAAGTTTGAATATGATCTTATAAACTCTGCAACTCAAATAAATCCTACTGTGCTCTATAGAGATTTCTATTTGGAAGAACGGCGCTCTTTTCTCATTAGTGCTGCTATCTGTCGGTACTAAACGGAAACTAGTCATATAGTAGTTCCAGGAACGTCCACTAGATTGCACTGGTATTCTACTTGGCTAGTGGATCGTAGTTGTTGTCTTGCAGGTGGAGTGACATGTTGGAACATGTGAGTTTTGTTCTGAAATCACTTCTATCGCGTATACTAAGGCTTTATATTTAACATCCGTGTTAGTGGCCTGAACATAAAATGAGTTCAAGTCGAAGAAGTTGTGTTAACCATCCTGATGTGTTTTGCTACATATGTGGTGAGTACACATTTAAAGACAATAGAAAACATATCAGCGACTTTGTAAAAAAAAGCATATCATGCATATTTTGGTGTACGCCTAGGGGACCAAGATAAAACGTGGGCTCCACATATTGTGTGTAAAATGTGTACTGAACACTTGCGACAGTGGACAACTGGAAAAAGAAAAAGTCTTAAGTTTGGTGTTCCAATGGTTTGGAGGGAACCCACAAACCATGTTGATGACTGTTATTTCTGCCTGGTAAATGTTACGGGTATGAATAGAAATAACCGGAACAAGTGGACATATCCTGATCTGCCTTCAGCAAGACGTCCAGTTGTTCATTCCGATGAAATACCAATCCCAACGTTTCACCACTTGCCAGAGCTTTGTGAGACTGAAAACGAACGTAGTGAACATTCTTGTGACATGGATGATGGAAGTGACAGTGATTATGAGGGAATGTCAGCAATTCCTCAACAGTTTAATCAAGATGAGCTAAATGATCTAGTTAGGGACCTTAATCTTTCAAAAGAATCGTCTGAATTACTTGCTTCCAGATTGAAGGAGAAAAACGTACTAGAACAAGGAACTAAAATCACATTCTACCGAACAAGGGAAAAGGAGTTTTTACCATTTTTCACTGAAGACACAAATCTCGTATTCTGTCACGATGTTAGAGGTCTCCTAGAACACATGGGTCTTCCAGAATACAATCCAGATGATTGGCGCCTGTTTATTGATAGCTCCAAGCGAAGTTTAAAATGCGTCCTTCTACACAATGGCAATAAATATGGCTCAATTCCAATCGCTCATTCAACACGACTGAAAGAAGAATATGAAGCAATTGCTTTGGTTATGGAAAAAATTAAATATCAGGACCATCAGTGGGTGATTTGTGTGGATTTAAAGATGGTGAACTTTCTTCTTGGACAGCAAAGTGGCTACACAAAATATCCTTGTTTTCTATGTCTGTGGGATAGCAGAGACAAAGCAAACCATTGGTCAAAAAAAGAGTGGCCGCAGAGAGACGACATGGTTGTTGGTAAGAAAAATATTATTAACATGCCTATTGTTGAGTGTGACAAAATCATTTTGCCACCTCTACATCTCAAGCTCGGTTTGATGAAGCAGTTTGTAAAGGCGCTAAATAAGGACGGGCCGTGCTTTGCTTACATGGGAAACAAGCTACCTCAGATCAGCACAGAAAAATTAAAAGCTGGAATATTTGATGGTCCCCAAATAAGACAACTCATGAAAGATCAGGCTTTCGTGGAGTCCATGAATGAGACTGAACGTAGAGCTTGGACCTCATTTGTAGAAGTTATCAAGAATTTCCTTGGCAATAATAAAGCTGATAACTATGTTGAGCTAGTGAACCAGATGCTTAATGCATTCCAAAAACTTGGATGTAATATGAGTATCAAAATTCATTACCTGCACAGCCATTTGGACCGTTTCCCAGACAACGTAGACAGTCTGAGTGAAGAACAAGGTGAAAGATTTCACCAAGATATTAAAACAATGGAGGACCGCTACCAAGGAAGATGGGATGCCCATATGATGGCAGATTACTGCTGGAACCTAAAAAGAGACTGTGCAAAGAAACATTCAAGGATGTCACGAAAACGAAGCTTCCGAAGTGTTGAATAGATCGTTTTGAACAAATTATTTGATTTTTTATTCATAAAAACTATTATAAAATGTAGTTACAGAGTTATTATGTACTTGATGTTTGTGTTTATATGGTTTTCATTATTTTCAAAGTGTTCCTAATAACAGATTTAAATGTCATAGTTTTCTTTTCACTTACAGTAAAACAGCACCTATGCAATTTTCAACGTTGTAGCAGGTCAGTCTTGCGATTCCTATATCTCAAAAACTAAAGCTGTTAGGGGAAAACTAACGCCATATTTGGATTCAGCGTCCCAATTCTACTTCAAATCAGCTAAGAAACACCCGGCACCAAAACCACTGTAAGCCAGTGTTATATATCTATATGTCGATCTATAGATAGATTTCAGCTTTTAATAGCATATAATTAACCTTTGATACTCTATCATATTTTGAACTTTTGAATTTCTTATTTTCGTATTTTTCTTCATATTTTGCCTCGCTTTAGTTATAACTATTAAAACGCTTATTTTCTAATATTATCATGTTAAATATTATCGTGTTATTAACGAAGAAATATAAGAAAAAAACTGATGATAAGAGGGTCCAAATATTTCAGTATGGCATAAGAATAGTATATTTGAAAGTCACGATAAGGCTGATGTGTTTTATTTGCATTTAGTGCAATGGCATGTACGAAAGAATTTTGTATTATATTGCCATCTCCGGTAACACGCAATTGACATTATATTTGTAATTCGGGACCAAAATGGTAAATACAAAACAAAGTACCAGAAACTATATATAACTTTAATGTACTTCTAAGCTTTTGAATGTGAAATAAAGAAAGAAGTGCGAGCGTAGCGACCTTCTACTATTTGACTCAACCGCCTTGCCTACATGTGTATGTTTAAATGTTCGACTGCTCCAGGAGCGTCATTTCAGACTTTGTTTGAGGGACGAGAGTACCACCGAAAAAAGAGTTTCACGTTTTGTACTAGTATATTAGTAGAAAATCGATTAACGTATATTTATTACTCAAACTCTTGGAGGGGCAATTTCGACCTCTTATCCTCCTAAATGACGCCCTCGACTGTTCTACTAGAATGTAAAATCAAATATATATTTCTTTTTGTTATTTCCTGATCGTGAAAGCTGCACAGCAGCTGAAAAACTGTGGGTGCGCAATCATTTCGCATTATCATGAGTTTTATCACAAGTATACGCACTATTCTTAGAGCTTGTATCCCCCTCGACAAAAGTGCATTTACATCCCAGTGAATTGTATATAACCGCGAAGTACTCCAAGGAAAGGATGGTTACATAAGAATTTGTTATTAATTTTGAAGCATTTTATTTGGCTAGGGAATTAACGTAGGTATAGCGAGTAAAGGCACAGATTTGAAGCATCAGTGCACTGTCAACTCTGAAAAGATTCGTATTTTCAGTTTTTTTAATTATTCTCTTATAAGTTAAGTTAAACACCACAACATCTATCACTGATAGCGTAGATCATGTTAGTTTTTAAAATTGCCTCTGTAGCCTATTTGGCAAAACATTAATCTCCAGACACAATGTAGAGAGAAGAAAAGGAAAGAGATACAAGATCTGTAAGATTTATGTGATTTACTAAGAGACTATAGGAAGTAAAACATCCGAATTAAACACACGTAAGAGAGCAAAAGGGAGATCTATGAATCTGAACTTTCAGAAACGTCCTAGAGAGGTGAAAATATAGTTAAAAATTGCGAAAGGAATCACGAAAATATTATTTCTTTTCTTATACTCTAATATACGTATTCGAGCGTCCAAACATCTCCATTTAGGATTACAGGATAAAGGGGAGAAAGAAACATTTTTCATTTCAAAAATTAAATTGGAAAATAATCTACTTTACTTGACCTAGACTCGAACTTACAATCCTTGAATTGGAGAGTCAGAGTTCTACCGATTGATTTAATAATTGCCACTAGCGCTTTTCACTCTTCAGGAATTTACCACGACCTGTTCCCAGGGCACTTTAATAAATCCTAAATATGTGCGAGAATTATTTCGTTCACCTCACTGTCCCTTTTCGAGAATAGAAACTTATTAACAACGGGGATTTCCCCCTCATCCCGATTGTAATTCGCACGCTATCTACAGATATACACACAAGACGTCAAGGACACTTTTATAGAACCATTGTGGTAACCATAATAACTCCCGATATCAATATATTTACCGAATAGATTACATTTTGTTGCAAGTTAAAATGTAACACTGAAAGATTTTAAACTGATTTGAACATTTCTATTGTTTTATTCATTATAAACATATGATGAATTAATATTTTACTTGTATACATTAATGAAGTTAATGGTCTGAATATATATTTCCGTTTTGGATACTGACAAAATCTGAATCTAAGAAAAACGTTTTGAATTGCAGCATTAAACAATGAAATAAAACTGTTATCTTTGCATGTCATAGAGCACAAACCTGGGCTGAGAAATTTATCTTCAAACAGATGAGTCCCTTTTTTTGCTTGCAATTCTTTCGCAATGCAACATCAAAATAAGGACATAAGTGAAATAAATTAGGAGTGCCATATTTTGCGTTACATATTGCAAATCTTTTTCTGCGTCTTTATGGGCAAAGGCTTACAATGCCTATTTATGCCCCTTCCAAAAAGTGAAGAAAATGAAGACAGTATGAATTCAGCTCGTCAGCGATACTGTTTTTTGGTACTAGTCATCTAATACAGTAAATAAACTTGCGTTTGTTTCGATGATCCTTCATAATACACTAACATGCTAACAGGAATATCCTTATTAAGTATACATTCTAATGAAGTCTATTATACGAAAGAAGAAATTTAAAATATTCTTCAGTACACTTTTAGATTGTTAACACATTTGGCAACCATTTACTAAATCAAATATGCTGCCATCTACTGTTAACAATAAACACTGAGGGAAACCTGAAACAATTATTCTTCCACCTTCGCTAATAACATAGGTAAGTTGCTTTTAGATTATCACGTCTCTTTTATGTTAATTATATGGTGGTTCTGATTTCTGTAATTATCCAGAGCTTGTAAATAAACCAATCTCTCTCACCATACTCCATCTTTTTCAATAAGTACTAGTCTCTTGTTTTCAACCTTAATCTATCTGAATGCTAAGGAACGGATTGTTTCTTGTAAACACCAAGAGCTTCCATTAAAATTTTCTTTTTTTTTCGAAGAACTCGCAACAATGGTTTGAAAGAAGGTCCTTGATAGTGAATAATATGGATTTCATTAATTGTTCGACGAATAACTCATTTCTCAAAATCATTCAATGAGATTTTTGTTTTTCGTTGTGCTCGCATCTTATTTGGAGTAAGAAAGCTGTTTCTCATAATTCTGTTAATTTCTCGCTCAATCGTAACACGTTTTAGAGTACTTACTGAAACAATGTACTCACCTTTGTACTTCTTTTACGTTAATTGGATTTCAATTGTCAGCCTCCATCTTCATAAAATCATAAACATTAACCAAAATCTCTCAGCTTTTCCTGGGAATCGTTTTCGTTCTTCTAAGTTTTCTGTCCTTTTTCACCTCTATTATGATTTTTTAAAAAAGGAGCGCACAAAACACATTAACGCAGCCAGTGGCGGCGATACCGGCTTCGGGGCCCCCCCGCAAAACTCAACAAAAGGCCATGTGTTACTCGAACTTTATTTACAATTTCTATTGCGTACTAATGTAGCAGTTTACAATGTTAACAGTATTATCACTATGATTACAGTTACTACGAATAATAATAATAATAATAATAATAATAATAATAATAATAATAATAATAATAATAATAATAAAATTAATAATAATAATAATAATAATAATAATAATAATAATAATAATAATAATAATAATAATAATAATAATAATAATAATAATAATAATAATAATACAATATAACCCCGGTTCACCGAACTAAAGTAGGGTGGTTATTTCGGATATTTTTGTTAAGTCATGGACATCTATTACCGGGCCTGTACTACAGTATTTTTTATTTATCTGAAATGTTTTGAAGATCAAATAAGTTCAAAACTCTCTTTGTAGGCTACACTTACGTTCTTTATTAAAGTTAAGGAGCTCCATAGTCTAGTGGTGAGAGCGTTTTATTCATATCCACGTGATATTGGGTTCAATCCTCCGCTGGAGTACTCCACATTTTTGGCGTCTGCCCAGCGTCGTGAGGAAAACTGAGAAGTGATACGCCTTTTGGGGGAGGGTGACGCAATGGGCTGACCACCTGTTCGTCATTCAGGTGGTCGTAGGTCCACCAGTCGTTAACATGTGGCGTTGAGGCCGACTCAGGACTTAAGATCTGTTACGCCAGTGGTTTCAGTTTTTAGTTTTTGTAAGTTAAATGAACATTTTTAGGACTACAGTACATCTGTATTCTATTTGTAGTTTATCCTTATGGAATATGGATTAGGCAAAGCCTAGCGCGTCCCCGTCCTCTTGATTATTCCCGTACAGTACAGTACATGTCTTTGGATTTGCGATTTCGCATAATTCGGGTTTCGGTTATCCGGGATTATACTGTAACTACATTCCACACAGAGAAAAATTAACGTAGAATATTTGTGTGTACTCACGTAAAAACACAGTACTCTCATTGCCTAGAATAAAACGGAGGGGAAACTCTTGTATCATCACATCGGAACACGCAACACACAAACACACATAGTAAAACTAAGGAAAGATATTGTAAGCTTTACTATCACTAAATTTCACTTGGAATGGAATGGAATACAAAATTTTTAAGAACTGTTTACACCAGTGCTATTCAATCGGGGGTACGCGAAGATATTTCTGGGGGTCTGCTGGAAATCTGTTCACAGTTCACTGCAAATAGAATTCGATAACTTGTCAATTTGTGACTTTTGTATTTATGCTCGAACAGAGTACAGTGAAATTAATGAGTATTTCACAACTTCCATTTCCATCAACATATTTGTGTGAACAGGGTTCCTCTGCATTAACATCAATAAAAACGAAGCACATAAATTGTTTGGATCCAGAATCAGCTTTGATTCTCGCACTCTCGAAGATTGGACTAAGAATAGAGGCGTTGGCGTCTCTGAAACAAGCTCAGTCATCTCATTAATACGTTACTTCTAAAGTTAACATTGTCCTCAGTGTACGAATTATCAGGGAAGATGAGGGGAAAATCCTTCTCAGTAGAACTCGATGTCTCCTATATGTTTTGAAATTTCCCATGTTAATTTTTCGGATGCACACTTTATTCCCCTGTAAATGGTCTTTTGATTGACACACTTTTTTTTTGGGGGGGTCTCTATTTGCCTCCACCTTTTAATCAACAGATCACGTGTATTAAGTTTAATAAGTTAATTTCGGCTTAATTTCTTTTAAACAGCTTCAGGGCTACACAATTGGATGGCGAACTGTGTCTGGGGGTACACGAGGAAAAAAAGTTGAATAGCATTGGTTTACACAATAACCTTCGGTTCTTTAGGAACAAGAATTTCTCTATAATTTTGTCTTTTTTTTTTTTTTTCATGTTCGATGCTGAAGATGGCAAGCGCACGCAATCTACCTTCTGTCATGGTGCTCCGTAAATAAATTCTTGATAATTTCTAATTTTGAAAAACTTCTCTCTGCTGCAGTAGTTGTGACAGGAAGTGTGAGGTGCAGCTGTAAGGCAGTAGTCAAGTGCGACAAACTACTCAGTAAACAACTGTCTTCTTCAATTAACAAGTTGCAATGTCTCGAATTGTTTTCTTGGTAGATATTTCCGGTAAACACGATTATTTATTGTAATACACGGTAATTGTAGTCTAAGATACACAATAACGAAAATATGGCATAATAGACTAACATAATAATATACAAATGTTAGACTGGAAAATTAAATTTTTGGAAAATCGCAAAGAGCAGCCTGACATTCATGTTCACAGTCATACCTCATTATTTAATTTTAATGATTACTTCATTATTTAATTCAGTGAAACTAATAGAATTAGTTATAGGCTGTGTAGAAACGCTTTCAAAATGCATTAAAATTATAAACAACATGTACAAGGTGCCTTGCTGAGTGTACTTTGTAGGGGCCCCCTCAGGTCCGGGGCCCCTCCGCACCGCGGGGTCTGCGGGGCCCTTATCGCCGCCACTGAACGCAGCACAATACTAATGCACAAAGAACACCATACTACACTCAATACAAGAACACTAACCTGTTCGGCATTTCATGTGCCTCTCAAAACGTCCCCCTGTACTGTCATGAACAAACACCCAGGAGAGTGGGTACCGATACTACCGAAAGTGACAGACTTCCTTGTATGAGGGAGAGAGGAGTTGGCAAGTCTGTGGCTACGATTTCCCTAAGGCTAGGACATGATTTGTGGTCTCTATAATGAATGGGTAACAATTATAGGTTAATGTTGTGTTAAGTGATGTAATTTTTAATTACTTTAACTTGTTTTACGATCCTTATGCATGTATTTACAAAATAAAAAAAAATTCGCGAATATGGAAATTTTTAATAACTCACAAACTGCACCTTTACATCTTATTAAATAAATAAACTATTTCTACTTTATTTTTCAGATCTTTCTAAAAGAAGATAAGAAAAGGGAGACTGCGGATTGATTGAACGTCTGTTTTGCCATTCTTTAACCCATTTGGTGCCAGAAAGAAAAACGTTTTTGAATTGGGTCGAAATTTCCTAGCCTTCGTCATTGGGATCTCTTGTTACTCTGGAAAGAGAAATTTCGTTCTTATCATTTACGATTCTGCGTCACGTGACTGATCTCCTATGAGATCACTGGGACTTTGTGATTTAAAATATACATGTACTTTGAAGACTAGAAAATATAATCTACTTATAGTTTAAGGCAAAAATAGAAAAGAGATGGGTATATATGGTTTTATTTTGAAGTACATATGAACTTAAATGTACATACTGTGTGTTGTTTTGTTAACATTACGAACGATTATAATCGAAAAGGGTTGTTACCAAAATAGTAGTTATTTTTTCACCATGCCGATTCCTTTCAACTGCACATGACAACAGGTTTATACTTCTGTACGGAAGGTATATTTCATTCAACACACAAAGTTACATTGCATTTGACAGAGTGACTTCTTAGTTTTCCTGCACATCCTACTCTCTGACAACGTCGTTGCTGTATTCTTTTGGTAGGTGATCCTTCCCACCAAATTGAATGTCGCCTATCACAGTAGATCGTGAGTAGTGGAATTCAAAATTGAGCTATTTTGTGTTAGAAGACAATTGTTATTTACCTTCGGAAGTCAAGAAGTGTCATGAAATATCGTCCTGTTCTTGTATCCCTTAGCCAACTATTAACAACCGCCATATCTTGTGCTGTAATAACTAGTGGTCAGTACCATTTCTTGCCGGGAACATGTACTGAATATTTGGAGCACAACCAACATTGAAGATCAGCACCTCCCATTCTTTTGTTAAAATTCTTTATAATATTCCTTGCTAATTGGAAATTTCTGTTTTTCCTTCCCCAAAAATCTTGCTAGAAGAAGAAATGTGGCAAAAGTTACAGAACTGTTATCATTCCACCTTTTAACCAAGATTTGGTATGTTTTGTTGAAACGACCATTGAAGAAGTTCCTGTTCATCTTGATCTCTTTCGCACTCAGCACTGGACATTGACGCACCCGTTGCTCGCTTATCGTTCCTGACGCTCGAAATCCCATATGCTTTAGGTCTTTTAGCAGCTGAATACTTGTAAAAAAAATGAAAATAAATGTACTTTATCAGGTGGTAAAATTATTACTTCTGCATCACTAAAAGTTTTGCCGTCACTCGGTTCTCGCAACATTTAATAAAACACAACTATTGTGCAAGACTATATATTCCTGATCATCGCTAATACATTTATAATGCACAGAAATGTACTACGCGGCACAACATACATTGCAGTCGGAACACACTTTACAAGTACTGTTGACTTAGCGAAAAACGATCACTGTTGCAGGGGCAGACATCGCTAAGTCCCAGAGATCTCATACTAGATCAGCATTGTTGTAACGTGAAAATAGATGTTCTAAGATTTGCATATGTTAAAAGTGAGATTTCCGTATTGATTCTCTCTAAGGGAGCATTTTAGAACATTGACTGTTACTCCACCAAACAGGACTAGACGTTAATTAATTAAAACAAAACTCTCTCGGAGCTCAGAAAAAAGAGCTTTTTTATTTGTTAAAAAATACGTATGTAATCACGGAAAAGTTCTACACTTTCTGAAACAATTTAAAGTATAATACAATATATTTTCAAACAAATCATTACATCTTCGAACGTTTGCATATTTTAGTGCAGAGGGTATATTATATTAAGTGGTCTGATATGAGATCGCTGGGACCATATGTGTTAAACAAAATGTTTGAAATCGCCATTATTAGAATTCTTTATGCTATCCGTCGCTCGCTTAGAGTTTTATTAGGGCCAAAACTTGTGATAAAAATACTAAATTCTGAGAAAAAATATCTGTTTTTTTTACCAACAATTTCAAGTCTCTATTATTTATGGAAAATACTTATTTAAAATTTATAAGATTCGAATTTACGAATAATTGTCTCAAATATTGAATAAAGTTAATGATAAGCAGTAGTTACAATTTCCATATTTTATAGATTTTGAAAATTTTATAATTAATATAGCACGTAGAAAATCTAAGTGCAAAATAGGTGTTTCTGATTCTGAAGATAGGATTTTATAAGGTTGTAGGTTGTTATTACTGGTGCCACCTCAGTTTTTATCAAAGTATGTTCTTCGTCTTTCTGAAACCTATTATAATGCCTTTTGCCATTCCTTCTTTACTTTACGGCCCTGTTGCTATTGACTAGATAACGCACAGTCGTTACCTCCTACCATGCTTCGTCTCATATTCCTTTCCAGGCTAAGGAAACCCTGGGGTATTAACAGACAACCCTCTCACGAGAAATTAGTGTTTGCATTACTTCTTGTTCAACCTATGTACACACTGTTAAAAATAATTTGTTAAATTTGAGAAACCATTTCTTATCTGTGCACTGAGATAATAGTTTCTTAGAAATGAGATTTGGCAATTCTCATTCATAAGGGCATTAACAATATGTTTCCTCATTTCGCTTTATACAACCTCATCTACTTTGCTTCACTTCTCGTTAACGAGAGTTTCAAACTTTTGTTTCTAAGAAAAGATATTCTCGGTGCACAGATAAGAAACTTATTTTTAGATTTAAGAAAGTATTTTAACTTCTTTTTTTTTTTTTTTTTTTTTTTTTTGCTTTATGGAGTGGTAAAGAAAATAGTATAAACGATTTGTCGCATTTCATTTCCAAGTTTCCATTTCTTGTTAAGTAATTGTCATTTGAAATGTAAACACCACTACGTAAAATTTAAAACCTACTGTCGGTGTTATAATCTGAAATGATTTCAAGAGCGGATCTACTTCTTTACAAACTTATTTCCGTTTCATTCCCAGTTTTAGTTTTAAGTCTTAAATTTCCAAAAGTGTTCATTATTATTACATACGAAACGAGATAAGAAATAAGCTTTTGTCGCATCGTGTTGATTCTCGAAGAATGTTTCTGAAGTCTCGTCTCGATTCTCAGGATCATTTTTCTCGTCTCCTGTCATTGTGCTTTTTAGTATACAAACTTTGTATCCTGATTTTCTTCTTAATTAAATCTAGGAGTTACCGTTATCTTTCCACGTCACGAGGAGTACACAAAGGGTTTGATAAAAACGCATAAATTATATTTATTACTGCCAGGGATGCAAATAACCACTCGCCTACTTGCTCGGGTCGGGAGGTTCATTGGTACTGGCGAGTATTTAATATCACTATTATTTATTTCAAAGCTAAGTAAATGTTTTCTATTGTGGGATGTGGGCTAGTAGCTCTCCTCTTGGGCTAGTAAAATGTTATTGCCTATTATCATCGCAAAGTTAAACATTATGCAATTTCTAACGTATCTTTATACGTTGATTAATGTTCTTCTTTGTCCATGTACAATCACTTTATTAAATTATAATTCTTTCCATTATAAATCGTGTGAAATGAAAACAGTGTATGAAACGTAAATTATTGCTGAAGTAGTATTGCCTACGTAGCTCGAGAAATGTTATTCCTGTTACTTCAATTTATTATGTACCTGCTATCATGACTTCATTCAAACCACTGGTTTGAGTTTGAGAGATCATTACGTTCCATTCTTAAGACGATCTCACTATGAGTGGGCAGTAGTGAAGGCTTATAATTGATCAAGTAATCGCTGCTTCGATCCAATATGAACTTGTTCACTCTCCACTTTTTTATATTTGTTCAAGTTCTTTACGTTCCATTCTTGAGACGCTAACACTATCAGTGGGAAGTAGTGAAGGCTAATAATTGATCAAGTTATCACTGCTTCGATCCAATATGAACTTGTTCACTCTCCACTTTTTTATATTTGTTCAAGTTCTTTACGTTCCATTCTTGAGACGCTAACACTATCAGTGGGAAGTAGTGAAGGCTTATAATTGATCAAGTTATCACTGCTTCGATCCAATATGAACTTGTTCACTCTCCACTTTTTTATATTTGTTCAAGTTCTTTACGTTTCATTCTTGAGACGCTAACACTATCAGTGGGAAGTAGTGAAGACTTATAATTGATCAAGTTATCACTGCTTCGATCCAATATGAACTTGTTCACTCTCCACTTTTTTATATTTGTTCAAGTTCTTTACGTTCCATTCTTGAGACGCTAACACTATCAGTGGGAAGTAGTGAAGGCTTATAATTGATCAAGTTATCACTGCTTCGATCCAATATGAACTTGTTCACTCTCCACTTTTTTATATTTGTTCAAGTTCTTTACGTTCCATTCTTGAGACGCTAACACTATCAGTGGGAAGTAGTGAAGGCTTATAATTGATCAAGTTATCACTGCTTCGATCCAATATGAACTTGTTCACTCTCCACTTTTTTATATTTGTTCAAGTTCTTGTCTTAATTGTCAAATTCTTGCACCGATCTCTGTCATATTTCGAGTCGGAAAATCGTTGTTTCTGTCTCATTTGCGCCACAAATTGAATGTGATTGCCCTACCAAAGTGTCAGGTTCAAATTTTGGTGCCATCTCCATAAATTCAAATTAAATTATGTAAAATAAAAAAGCCACGAAATAAGAATTATATTCTTTATAATCTGTCATTTTTCTTATTTGTTTCACTTTATTTTTAACTATAGAACTTTCGGGGTTTGTATATCCTTCTTGACCAAGTGGCTTCTTTTATCCTAGCTGTGTATGTGTTTGCAAGTTCGACAGCACGAATATTGTAGTACACAGAGATTTTTTAAGGGGAATTCAAGCTCCGACGTTTACATAATTCGAGATGTTTGTATACATATCCTAGCGAGTAAATGTATCTTTTTGTTAAGATGTTCGTAAAAGGAAGAAATTAAAACCTGGAAACACATTTAAATCATCATTATCCGTGTTATACGAAGAAAAATTGGTTGGGATATTGGTTAAGAAGGAACTGTAGTATGAGGGATGTGCTAGAGGGTATGGTTGCAGGAAAGAGAGGGAGGGGATTACTTAGATCAATTAGGCTATTGGCGATATCAAAGCAGAAAAATCGTATGTGAAGATGGAAAGATTAATAGAAGATCGTGGAGCATGGCAGTTTCTCAGCCGCGGTAAGTGACCCGCTGGTAATGGCGAAATACTTCTGATATAATGATGCCGATGATACACAGTAGAAACAGAAAAATCCACTTTACTGTCATTGCTAATACGAATCAAAATGCAAATTTCTACAGGCTGTCAAAATGCCTTGCTCTAAAGGCTGTAGAGAACTATCTGTTACTATGAGAGGGGAAATCATAGGTCGAGTAACTATGGGACAAACTGCCATTCACATAGCTAGGGGTATGGGCTGTGACAAGAAAACAGTGAAGAAATTGATGTAGTGATATGAAGAAGGTGGTGAATATTTCACATCTCGGCCAAGAAGTGGGAGACCAATAATAATAATAATAATAATAATAATAATAATAATAATAATAATAATAATAATAATAATAATAATAATAATGTCAGTTATTTACATTTATTTAAAGCAAGTTTTTATCATACCCTCGTAGTACAGTATTATTTTTTAAACGGTCATTATAAAATTGTCAAGCTAAATTTTAAAGAATCATTACAAGTGGTGCTTTATTTATATATTTCACAATTCATTTCTGCCAGTATCTTTCACACCTTTACTCCATCTTCATGCTTAACCAGGAGGAAGCTACGCGTCCTCAGGTTGGGAACCACTACTTCCGTTTGACAGCCTGTAGAAATTTGCATTGTGATTCGTATTGGTGCTAGTTTCAGGAAATGTTGAGTTGAACGCCCCCTCGAGGCTAAGAGAGACGACGATAATGAGAAATGATAAGACGAAACAGAAAAAAACATGAACTTACTTGCTTGCGGATTGAAGCAGGGACTTCACACATTAGAGACAAGCGCTGAGCCACCGTGCCCCATTCGGTGTGAGCAATTTTACGTATGAAAAGAACATGGACATGTTATGTTACATTAAACATTTCTGCTCGTTGTTACGCATACGAGTTTGTAGTGAAATTGCAGAATCTGCTTTTACGAAGAGTATAATGTCAGTTCGTTTATTGAATATCTCTAAGAGGTGTAAAGGAGGAACGATTCCAGACCTCATTAATTTATATCTTTTTTGTTCGCAGATTAAATAAAAATGAAGCAAAGTTAAAAAAGGCTTCTTCGTGCATTGGCTTATAATCATATGTTTAGAAGCAAACGTCAGCTATATTGTGTTACATGTGCTTACGTATTCGTTGTCAGTATCATTGCCATTCTTTTGTTATTGCATATTAAACATATACAGTATTTAATTGTCAATGGTTTACTTTGAAAGGATATATTTATCTTTGAGAAGGATAAAAGGGATGGGATGATGTGATTTTGGACCTAGTCAGTTCCTCTCGTTTCCGTTCGTGGATTAAATAAATAGATGACTCTTTGCTTAAATCTGATTAGTTCATTGTTCGAGCGATTTTTTTTAAAACGCTCAGCGTTTTGTTGGTCATTAAGCGCTTCATTAATGGAAACAGTGTTGCCAGATTTTTCTTACCTAAACTGCTCCGATTCTTTTCGAAATGGTTCCGCAGAGTGCAAGAATTTTCAAACTAAAAAAATTCAAAACTAAAAATTTTACGAACTAAAAAAATGAAACAAAAATTTTTCGAACTAAAAATTTCAAAACTAAAAATTTTTCGAACTAAAAAAATGAAAAAATATTTCCGAACCAAAAAGAATTGAAACAAAAACTTCAAACAAAAAGTTTCAAACAAAAAAATTTGAATTAAAAGTTTTAAACTAAAAAAAATCAAACTTTCTGGAACGAAATTTGTTAAATTTAAAATTTTCGAACTTAAGATTTCAAACCGAATTTGAAAACTAAAAAGTTTTCGAACGAAATTTTCAAACAAATTTTTTCGAATTCAAAAAGTTTCAAACTTTAAACTTGCAAATCAAAATTACAAACTAAAAGTTTTCGATCTAAAATTTTGAACTAAAAAAATTCGAACTCAAAGTTCAAACTAAAAATTTTCGAACTCAGACATTTTTAAAATCAAAATTTGAAACATGTTTCGAATTAAAAATATTTTCGAAATACAACTATCAAACTCAAACTTTTCGAAAATCTTAACAGAGATTGAAAGTGATCACTTAAACAGATTTCATCATAGATTGTGAATTGTTGCTAAAGTTTAAAGTGCAGTCAGTTTAATGACTTTTGGTTTACTGATTTGAATTTAAATTATCTTGGAGAAGTATTCAAGATTAAATTTGATATATGATGATGAACCGTTAGGCTAGTCACTGCTAGTCATTTATTTCGTAAGTGAACATTGAAATGAAGTCTCAAGCTCATCTCATAAGACAAACTATCTAGTCAGCCCTAACTCACAAATCGTTTCGCTAGCCAAAGACCGTTGGTAAGCCGTAACTTTTAGTAATGTAACATTGTTTACGGTTTAAGATCTCTCATCACCATCGTTTTGCGGGGGCGTTAAACTTAAAGTTTCCTGAAACTAGCACCAAGAATCGAACTCGGGACGAACACAATGTCTATAACGTAATAATCAACACACGTAAGGTATCCATGTTCACCCCTGAAGCGGAACAAAATGGATCACAAAGTACATATCAAATTTAAGGAAATAATCTTAAGTACACCTCCAAATAATCATATAACATGATAAGGCTCCAAAATCAATCATTGATAATAATCATCAAAGGAAACAGATTATACATACAACCTATAAGGTAAAAATAAAGATAACAATGTCCAAAATTTTATACCCATAAAAGGAAACAAAATAAACCCCTCAGTGGAACTACCCCATAAAGGTAGAGCAAGGTCTAACATCAGGTGACCCCATGACTTAATCCTAAAATAAATACTAAGGTGGGCACAGGGGCGTATCAAAGGAAACAAAAATAAGGTAGGCTATATATATACTCCCTATAAGGTAAAAAAAGGAAATAACAGTCTTCAAATTTATACCATAAAAGAAAACAAAATAAACCCATAATGAGGCTATCCCATAAAGGCGGAGCGTAAAACTATGTAAAATAGAGAGGCTGTGGCGCAAAATTTAAGCGGGCGTCACACTCCAGGGGCTCAAAAGTTAAAATCAGGTAACACAAAATAAGCTATACATACACCTGTACTCTATCATAAGGTAACAATCTCCTAATTTTATGCCGTAAAAGGGAACAAAATCAACAACCTACCCCATAAAGGCGGACGGAGTGTGGCCTAGGGGCGCCAGGGGCGCAAAAGTTAAAATTATATACCGCAAAGTAAACTATACATACACCTGTATTCCATTAAAAAGTAACAAACTCCAAAATTTTATGCCGTAAAAGGAAACAAAATCAACCCCCCTCGGTAAAACTACCCCATAAACACGTGGCCTAATACCACGTAACCCAAAAGGCATAAAACACCACGTGACCTTATGACGTCATACCATGTAACCCTAAAAATGGGCTCGGGCGCCCGGGGCGCAAAATTTCGGAGGCGGTGGCGGGCGCCAAGCTCCAGGGGGCGGAAATATTAAGAAAAGTGGGGCGTGTACTACTGTCAATCCCATATAAAATTACTTTTTTTTTTAAATAACATCACATTAGGTTATTACAAATTTAAAATCTGCATTTAAAGAGAAAACAAACAATGCCAAACTTATTGTTCAATGCTGCAAACCAACAATACTACAATATAGCGAACATGAAAAAGTAACCAAATTTGAAGGTTTTTCCAATAATAATAAAGCAAATAAGACAGACGGCGCAAGGCATATCGAATGTACCTTTTGGTAAAATACTACCATCAAGATTTGATGTATTTCGAAAAGATAGAAACACAATCATAACAAACTGAAAATTTGACTTTTCAAAGGCTTTATTTTGAAAAGTTTAATATGTAACTACCACATTTAATTACGTACATTGCTTTCGAAAAACATTAAAACTATAATACCTTTACAGTTCTTTGATATCTCAAACCGTTCGAAAGAAAAGCATTTGGAAAAAGTTCAATTTTCAATTTGTTACATTTTTTTAAGTATCAATATGTCAAGTATTGAGTGTACTGTTTGACACTAATGTTGCATCTCCAGCATCTCGTTACCCAGCATCTCCACCATGTTGCATCACCGTACATAGAGTCGGTATGCACTGAAGGCAACCTAATACAGTAAGAAAATCGTTGCCCAACAGATTGGGGATGTTGTCTCCACCACCAGGTCTTATGAAAAGCTGGAAACATGTATAATTAAATTGTATGATTCTTTCATGTAATGCAAAAGATACTAAATTCGAGATGTAGCTTTAACAGGGTTAATATTGTAGTAATAAATGAAATACACAAAATACATATTTCAAAAGATGCAGCAGAGTTTGGGTAGGTAAGCTAGAATGTTAGGTCTGTAGAGTTTCAATGGTTTGAAATGTGAAGTTCTTTCAATATGTCAGCTAATTACAATACCTTGAAGTATCGAAGTAGCTCCATGACGTCTCGTTTAACGATGCTTTCTCCGTCAAATCTTATTCCCACTTCCTCGACAAACTCGGTGTTCGTGGTTTTATTCAAAGGCTGGTTTTACAAAACCCAACCCCTTTTCTTCTTCTGTCCATGAAAGGTAGCAAAACTTCAAATGATCGGAAACACCCACAATCACGTTGTCTTGACGTAAAATAGAAAGTTCTAGAAGGTTTAGGACAAAAACCTCCAAAGTTCAGTACCACAAACATTACCCTCAATCAACCTCACAAGAGGTGACATCGTCCAACGTGAACTCACCAATATAGCTGATAACGTAGAAAATAAGTATTTCCACAATAAATAATGTTTATGTTTGCGGATATAAATCACTTCACTCAGTAAAAAGAGCATTACCTGGCATGTTAGTCAATTTCAGAATATTGACTCAACAAAGTGACAAAACAAAATATAGCTGACATATGACTCGAAGTGAAATGTGAAAAGTAGCAAGTAAGGGGAAAAAAGGCAGGACAAGGAATAAGGCAGGACATGTGCAGGGTAAAGGACTTCTGCCATTGCATCTAGTTTAATGAACCAGAAAAGTATTACAAATTGCTTCAAAGAAGCTTGAGGCTACATTTCAAATATTCTTGAAGAAAGAAAAAAATAAATGTAAGTGACATCCACCAGAATCGAACGACGGACTTCCGGGACCATATCTCTCATCATGTAACACT
Source organism: Thermobia domestica (assembly GCF_964235325.1). Classification (NCBI taxonomy): domain Eukaryota; kingdom Metazoa; phylum Arthropoda; class Insecta; order Zygentoma; family Lepismatidae; genus Thermobia; species Thermobia domestica. The sequence goes on from NC_137467.1 coordinate 159,259,860, forward strand.
AAGGTACATTCGATAAGCTTGCCTTATATCATTTCTATTGTAGAAGCCTTCCAAGTTTTTTCTTCTTTCCATGAAAATGAAATCTTAAAGTTTTACGTCCCACGTTTATGCCGGTTAGGCTAAAGGAGAAGGTGATGATGAGAAATGAATGAAATGGTGGAATGAAGAAAGTGAGAGGAAACGGGAGAACCCCGAGAAAACCTATGAGTACGATGTTTGTCCATCACAAAGTCCACACGGCGCGAGGTGGGATCGAACCAGGGACCCCAAGCACCAGAGGTGAACGCTCTACCACTGAGCCACCGCGCCCCCTTTTTTTCATGTTTGGGAAACTAGGGTCCACCACTGAACATCAATTGTGATATTGTTTGTATTCTCTTTAAGCGTAGATTTGCAATTTGTAATAACATGTTATGCAATTGGCTTTCTGAAAAACTTAACTTTATATTACACTAGCAAGACTGTTCTCCGGGTGTTGATGCTTAATATGTGTGTACCCTTATCTTCTAGTTGCTTTGTCACAGTTTCGCTTCTCTCACTCTTTTGGTTTTCCGTTTTAAGGTTGAATATTATAAATGACTCACCATATATATAAACTAGCAATTAAAAAAGTAACTGTGCAATTGTAATTAGTCATATTAGATTTGTTCTTGCTGTTATTTATAAGTCGTGACTAACTGTATACAATTTTTGAATAGTGTCTTATAATTTCTTAAATTACCTATTGATGGGATCTATTGTATGTACAAACAGGTAGTAGTGCCACGTGTACACCACGTGAAGGAGTTTGGTTTGTATGCCGTAATATTTTTTCAATATTACAATCGAAAATTATTGTAGATTTCTACCTCTCCTTTTCTTCGTATATATTAGAAATAGAAAATACTAAATTGAGACTCTAAATTTATTGCAGAAAACCGGTTCCTGCCATCTATTACCGTTTAAATTCTATAGCGATCAACGTTAAAACCGGAAGTGGTTGATCTTTGCAACTTCCGGTTTGAATACGGTTTCAAGATAAAAGTGGGTTCTTACTCTTGCAATACTAAATTGATTGTGTAAAGATGCTTCCCGACATACCTAACAGTGTTTGCTCTACGTTGATTAATATTGAAAGCGGAAGTAGTAAATTTCTCTCATCTTCGGTTATAGTAAGGAAGTACAGTTAAGGATGCTATATTTTAGTTATTAAAATACTCGCCTCCTACTGTTAATAACTTCACCGATATTTCGGAATCACTATCAGGATTCCTTCAACGGGGCTCTGTGGCTCGTTATTATGAATATAAGACCACATTGTCAATTTTTTTAGAACAGTAAAATAAAAGTTTTTTCCAAGTTTTATATCAAATAAGGAGTGACTAATTGGTTTGTACACGCCAGTAATATAACTATGTACATTTATTGAAATAAAAATATTAACTCATTACTTAGACTATTTCTTACTGATAAAATTAGATGATACTATCCCAGTCCTTATCTAAATTTCCTTTATCGGTATTAAGCCTAGGATTTTTTGTTCAGATGAAGCAGGGCTGAAATACATTCGTCTCCATGTTCGTGATTGTTCGATGAAATGCTTTCACGTCTTGTACGTGGTGATGTGTTTCTTGCTGGTGTCTTGAGCACGTAATTTCCTAAGAGGTTCCTTGAACCTAGTTCTAACTTTTTTTTTTTTTTGTCTTTCACACGTTGCTGCACACGAGCACAATACCCCGTGTATGCCGCGAAGAGTGATTTTTAGAGATGCAAAAAAGCCGTTTTTTTTGAATCGGTTGTTTTTTGCACATAAAAAGCCGGCTTTTTTGGGAAAAAAACGAGAATTTTGGAAATTTTGGCTTTTTTCATTTTCATGATTTTTCTATCTAAATAGTTTTCTTATAGTATATTCTATAGTTAGATAAGAATTCCATGACCTAAATGCCATATTTCGCTCTAAAATTCACCATCAAGATGAATGGAGCACATGTTTTATGAATTAAAGCTAACATGAAGAATGTAGTATTTGAGGGCAATTTTAGAGGCTATTTAACTTTATTTTAACTTTTGAGTTATCGACATTTTTTTCTTCTTGGGATCATTTCAGTTTGTCGTCTGTGTTTCATTTCTAAGAGCTTAATACTCTAGCTTCTAGCGCAAAAGTTAAACTTACGTTTTTCTATATATCCGTCAAAGCATACGTTTTTCAATATATCCATCTAACCGTACTTCCACATTTCTGTTATACTGTAGCTGTGCAACGATTTAGCAATAATTTTCCGGATACAACCTTGAATACTAATTTATACAAATAATCAGTAGCGGATTTAGAAACGTACTTTGGGACGGGCTTCTCTGATTGTTTCATTTTCTAAAATGTCCTAATTTTATTTGGGAGGAGCTTGAAGTTTATGAATACTGGCATAACTAATACTGTATTTCGTTTCGTTTATATATTTAGCGATAATCTTCCGGATACAACCTTGAAGATCATTTTATACTGAGAATCAGCGGCGGATTTAGAAAAGTATTTTGGAGGGTTTTTTTCTTACTAATGTTTAGTTTTTCTAAACATTCGTAATTTTTATTTGACGGCAGCTTAAAGTTTATGAGTAAGGACATAAGTAATAGGTATTTCGTTTGTTTTAGACATTCCGTAATTTTGGGGAAAAGGTTTCAGTCCGAAAGACCGCCCCCGCTAACCTTCGCAAAACCGTCACTGCTGGTAATTAGTAATAATAATGATTTAAAAACAATAAGAAATAAAGTCGGCCAACTCACAGTACACGCACTATTTCTACTTCATAGATGGATGAAGAAAAGTTTTGTCAGAATGGTCGAATGCTGAGTTGAATCCCGGACTTCCCGATAGAAGCGCAAAAGCTCCACTCAGTCATGTTTGTTGTGCAGTTGTATTTATCTTAACTTAAATATATTCCGTAGTGCTTTTTTTTTTTTTTTTTTTTTTTTTTTAGGTGTTGGTGGGGTGGGGAGAGTTCCATAATGATATGAAGGGTATGAGTCAAGAACATGGTAACTAACAAATTTTCAATTGCTGAGTTATGCAGCACCAGATAGACAGCAACGCATACCGCTTCGTTTAATCCCTCATGTATAGTCTTATGTGAAAAATCAGCTTTCCGACTTTCAAAATGGATTGTGCAGTAGAAAATTTCTAATTTCTTAAAATAGTAAAATTGTGGGCTACCATGTTCTTACCTCACACCCTTCATATGTTGAATCCCTCTTGTTAAAAATACAGAAAACTTGAGGACTGAGTAAACCGTGATGGTGCTTATATAAAACTGTAGAATTTAAAGAATATACAAAACCAAAAGTGTGATGTGCAGCCTTTAAGTGTATCATATAAATCTAAGTATTTCTCTTATGTTTTATTTTAATTTTATTTTGTACCAAAAAGAGGGTATGGAATAATTTGAAGTAAAAATACTACATAGAATTTTGCTACTTATTTGAGTATTTCTTTTAAAAAGAAGTATTTACTTTTAGGGTTGGCTGGTTTACACCAGCTGTTTTTCTTCTTTTTTAAATAAACAACTGGTTTAAACTGAAAACAAAATAAAAGGAACGAAAAATGCGAATCATGTGAACTTCATGCTGACGATTCCATACATCAAACCATCTGCATTAGTTTTATTTCCTTTTCACCTTTTAATCAAGGTACCCCATGTTCAATTCTCGGTCGAACCACAACCCTTCTTTTATGCGTAAACAAAGTAGCGGTTCAGATGTAACTTTAAGCAAAAGTCTTCTCCTTGATAACCTCGGTATTACGTAAGGATGTTAAGCCTGAACATAGGAAACGAAACTAAATTGTATGTTTCTGCATGCCTGAATGCCTGTTGTTTTATAAATAAGCCAAGGTTTCTTAAATATACTGATATAAATTGACAAAATTTATCGATTGCCTACGTAGCTTTCAACATTAGCTTGGATTGTACTTTCAATGATATGTACGTACTAAATTTGTAATTTAATACCTCAGTTTTAGCGTACTGATTATGATACGTTGACCTTTAAATTTTACATGCAAAGCAATAACAGAATTTTTTCCGTTATTGTTTTACATTTAGAGTAAGACGGGATTTTCCCGATGGCTAGGGCGAGAGTTTCTCAATTTAAGAAATTTACTGACCGGACTTCTTTAAGCTTATGTGACCTCTTCCAGCATAACCCCGTTGTTGCATAATAACACCAAGGCGAAACCAACTTATTTCTGTCAATATGTAATATAAATACATAAAGCAAAATATCTAAACCCAAAAAAAACCTGGTTTCAACCAAAAAAGCATAGTTTAAACTCCCCCCCCCCCCAACAAAAAACAGGTTTTTGGCATTTTAAAAAACAACCATGGTTCTTGCCAACCCTTCTTACTTTTGTATGTAGGAGGTTTAAAAGAATCTTATTATATACATTGGTTAATCCTTTGGAATTCATAATGTAAATATGTTGAGAAGTAAAACTGTTTGAAATGTCTTTTCGAAATTCATGGTTTATTTTCGAGGTTTTACATTACTATCGGCATCAACCACTAATTAAATGACTTTTTGTGTTGTAGAGAAGCGAAACAAAATCTGGTTTATCAATTTAAATCAGAATTTTCAAAAAAGCCCAAAATTTCCCAAGCAAAAAACGAAGCAGAAAAAACCGAGTTTTTTTTTCAAAAAAGCCGGTTTTTTTTCCGAGCCCTTGCATCTCTAGTGATTTTACCAACGAAGGTCTAGAATTCTAAGGATATCTAGCTCCCACCTCTTACTTTTCAAGGCCTGGAAACTAGCTTATTATACAAATTTTAATTTCATATATGAAAGCAAATGATGTTATTTTTACCTTTACGTGAAAAAAGGAGAATCTTTGTTGGCTTTCGTATTTTGTGGGTCTCCACGTTCCAGCCGTGTCTTTCTTCTTCGCAGTTGACGTCACTACAGGAAAATGTCTTCCCAATAAAGTAAAAAGTACTGTTTCTTGTACCTGGAAGAAAAGATTAAGCATTCAGCATCCCTTTGCAACTTAAGAAAATAAACTGTTAAACATTCATTATCGTTCTCTTTAGTATAAGGCATCCCCTTGGAAATACTTGTTACGTTACATAATCAAATTTGCAGTCACTGTGTCACTATTTTAAAGCATAAATTACTCGGTAGAATGTTACCATGCTGATAAAAACAATAAGCGAAGACTTCCCACGAATAAACTTTATTTCCAAGGCATATTCAGACAGTAGTAAGACACTGTAAATATACCTTTTGAACATATGTCACCATGCTCGTGAAGGTGTAACTACATAAAAAGACACCTGGTCAAGTCACTGAAGCAATGTCACGATTGCTTGCTCTATTTTCAAGACAAAGCATGCTCTCCTGACTCTAAAAGACCCTGTTATTTCCCATTTTAAACTAGAACTGTGACAGTTTAACACTGCTCAGCTAAAAAGGATTGACTCGTAACCTGTTTTGTAATCAATAATAAGTCAACGACCTACAAAGCATGTCCTGAGGTCTTGTATTTACTTTCTTAGCAGTTGAATTACCAAGAGAAAAAAAAGTGCTACCTTGAACTACTGTAACTGAGCTTCTCCCGCTGAAGGTAGTTCCTAGAGAAACTATGGCGGGAAGTAGCAAACTCTATACCAAAAAAAGTATATACTTGCTAATCCATGATATTAGATACATTCAGCGGCGGTCCGTGGGGGTAGGCTGCAGGACTGCAGCCCCCCCAAAGTATTTCCATATTTCCGATCCGAGACTTAATAATCAATCTTTATATGTATGCTCTTTTAACGCGCGGTTTGTTGTTCAATTTTTCGCCTGCTTTTAGAAAATTTATTGTTCCACTTCACTCCCTGGGACTGTCAGTGCAATCTCCTGGCCTTTCTTACGATGTTGTGATTCCACTTCCTCCCCTTTTTAGCATGTCTTTCCTAATAACGTGTGGACTGCTTTCCCTGCAGTCCTTTCGGAGTTTTGACAGTTTGCGCAAGCGCGTTCTACTCAACTTGTGTCCGTCTGCTTTGTTGACGATGCACGCGTATATTCAGACTTGCCAACTCTAGGGAAATCTCCCCTGGCTAATCCTATATAAAATCTTCAGTTTCTGATTTTTAGCTGCGAGTGGCATAATCTTCCTTTCTTTGATTAGCAACGCTGAGTATTCTTGTGTTGTTTGTCTACTGGCGGGGTGTTTCTAGTAGGCAAGTGATTTATTCTGTGCAATAGTGGATTATATTAATTCTTTGAAAATGCGGTTTTCCGTTCCGTGAGTATTTGCGTTGCGTCGTGCGAGTGATCTGGTGTTACTTGTGAATTTTGTCTTCTGTATCAGTGTTCCCAAAAGACAAGTGAAACTATACAACTATACAACAACTATTAAACTATACAATTAGAATTCCTGCAGTTCTTTTAGGGTGGTCTGTTTTGTCCTTGTCTTCTTGTGAGTGCTATGGTGTTCTGTGACGACGTGCGTGTATTTTTTCGTGCTTTGTTGTGGTTCCACATCTTGCGTTTGTATAGGGAAAATGAATAATTCAGTAGAATATTTAAAATCTATTCGATTTGGTAGTTTAACATTGGCAGAAAAGTGTGAAATTAAAGCACATGGGAGACCGACTCCTGTACTAAACATAACACAAACTGCTGTAAGTCGTCAAAAACAGTACACTAGGTGTTTCAATACTGAAATATATAACAAATATGAGTGGATATGTGGGTGTGAAATAAGAAACTCACTTTTCTGTTTCCCTTGTCTTTTGTTCGGGATTGACGATGACGCAGCGAACATCGCGTGGGTTGAAAAAGGGGTATCGGATTTGAAGAGACTTCATGACAAAAGCCATAAACATGAAATATCAAGGAAGCATGTTAATAATATGTTAAATCTAGCCACACTTGGTTTTGTGAACGTCCAGACTTGTTTAAGTCAAGCCTATAAAGACTCGATTGAACGTCATAATAGTTAGGTGCAAAAAAAAGGGACACTCTTTCAAAAATCGTTAACTGCGTAAAATTTTGTGGTTTTCATGAACTAGCGTTAAGGGCATGATGAGCGTGAAGGATCGAAAAATCAAGGCGTGTTCATGGGGTTGATTAAATATACATCTGAACTAGATTCCTTATTGAAGTCTCATCTTGACAGTACATCAGCATTTAAAGGGACTTCTAAAAGTATTCAAAATGAGTTACTTCAATGTATGCTAGAAGTCACCAGGGAAAATATAATAGAAGAAATTAAAGCTGCCGAATATGTTTCTCTTATGGCTGACGAAACAACTGACATTGCAGATATGTTTCAGCTTGTTATTGTCTTAAGGTACTGTACTACAGAAGGTGTTCCTATGGAAAGATTCTGGGGCTTTTTAAATCCAAATGGCCAAAATGCCGACTCCATTGCTGAATGCATACTTTCTGAAATTAAGCAAATCTTAAAACAAGAAAGTAAACTTATTGGCCAAAGCTATGATGGCGCAGCTGTAATGAGTGGGGCTATAAATGGAGTTCAGGCCAAAGTGAAAGAGGTATACCCTAATGCTTATTTTGTGCACTGTTTTGCTCATCAATTGAATCTTGTGATGGAAAGAGCCACTAGACAAAACACTAAAGCCAGAATATTCTTTTCTAATCTTTCTGCTATCCCGGCTTTTTTTCTCGCTCTCATAACAGAACAGCTGTTTTAGATTCCTGTGTTGCCAAGCGGATACCCACTGGTGGACCAACTAGATGGAATTTGAAATCTAGGACTGTTAATGTAGTGTATGAAAAGCAGGAAGAACTGAAAGAATGCTTCCAAATTTTGTCAGAATCCGAGACCTCAAGCACCGCAACAATAAATGAAGCGTCTGCCTTGTTGGGTTATCTTCAAAATGAAGAATTTTGTTTCTGGCTTTTTTTTTTTTTTCACTTAGTTATGCCACATCTTGATATTCTATATAACCAACTACAGAGTCGTCAAATAGATTCAGCAAAAGTCCAATCATATTTATCTGCCTTTACTACTGAAATTAATAAAATCAGGGAATCAGTAGGACTAATTGATACCGAAACGCAAAGTCAAAACAAAAGGAGAATTGTTTCAAACGTACAATCAAGAACAGCCGCAGCCAAAGAAGTGTGTGATGTTATTTTAAACCAAGTGAACCTGCGCTTCCATTTTACAAACCACTTATCCATATCTTCACTTCTGCAGGAATCTAATTTTGATCAGTTTAGTGCTTCCTTTCCCAAAGAAATCTTCAATAAATGTACAGAACTTTTTCCTGTGTTTGATAAAGATAAACTTCATACAGAACTTAGTGTAGTTTATGCAAGAGAAGAGTTAAGAAAACTTAGTGGTGCTGTGAATTTCCTCCAATATATTATAAACAATAGTATTGCTTCCACTTTTTCTGAAGTGCTAAAACTTTTGAAAATATTCATAACGTTGCCCCTAACTACTAGTGAACCTGAACGATGCTTTTCTACCCTTAAAAGAGTGAAAACTTTTCTGAGAAATACAATGGGAGAAGAACGGTTAACAGCACTTGCCATGTTATCAATAGAAAATGAAATGGTTGAAAAGATCCCTAACTTTAATAATAGAGTTATCGACAAGTTTGCTACAAGGAAGGACCGTTGTATGGAATTAATTTTTAAATAAGGTAAGTGTTTTATTTTATGCAGCCCTCCTAAGTATAAGTAGCACGAGCCGTCACTGGATACATTCTAAATAAAAATTATATACTGCTCTTGGAATAATAAACATTTCTGACCAGTGTATATACAGTTATTTATTAAAAACTAAATTAACTTAACGTTGTCTTCATCAAACACTAACTGAAAGAGATCTTCAGGACATAGAGATTTATATTATAGAAACCGTTACACTGTATTTTAGTTTTAATAAATAAGTGTATATACTCTGGTCAGAAGTGTTTATTATTCATTCAGTGAGTTCCAGAATCACGAAGGATAGAGATACTGTTCTTGATGGCGCAAAGTGTAGTTTTATTTTAATTATTTTGATATTTCAAAAGCAATGAAATCTGAGTTTTACGTTCCATGGATATGCGTATAGGGTAAAGCAGACATCGATTATGAAAATGAATGAAGAGGAGGAATGAAGGAAGTGGAGGGAAACAGAATAACCCCGAGGAAACCTCCACACACACTGTTAGTCCACCACAAAGTTCAATAGGCGCGTACTGGTATCGGAACAAGGGCCTTACGCACCACAGATGAATGCTCTAATAGTGATCAACCGTAGTCCCTTTTTGATATTTTAAGAATGTCATTTAACAAGAAAGAAAGAAAGAAAAACAAGAAAAGTAGAAGTGACAGAAAGTTATTTACGAAGATACCACAGAGGGTGGAAATAATTTCAAATAAAACTGAAATAATGTGACGTGCTTCAAGATACACTGCAGCTTAGTATAAAGAGAAACTAACTTTTTCCTAGGCTTCTGAGTAGGAGGTAAAGAAATCGTACTTTCTATAAATAATTAACATTAAATTCAAACAAGCTACAATAAAAGAAAGAATTGAGCCTTGGCGGTTCTCGAGGGAAGTTACAATGTTAAAAATAAACGTTTTATTGGCATAAACTAAGGAAGTTGATCGACATTACATTGTTAGCGTAATATACAAAGATTAGTAAGGTACATTGAGTTTTCTTCTATTAGACGGTAGTGATAAAATGGTAATTCTTTCCGATGTGACTTCCCTCAAGAGCTGCCACTGGAGTTTTAAATCCTCTTGCACTACTGTGATGATATGGATATCTAAAGATTAACGTGGAATATTTCAGTCACACCGCACAAGTGTTGGGATGGTATCTTCTGTAGAGCCAGTGAATATTCTATATTCTCTACACTTCGACTTACCCAAATGATGCAGCACACAATATAATATTAATTATAATAATTAACACTATTGTATCACACACTGAAATAAATCGATTTGTATTCCTGCAATTCTGCTATTACAACAATATATTACATTTATTTGCAGTAAACGAAGCAAAGGCAAACACATTCTCCTTATGGGCAAAAATATCAACACTAACCAGAATTAAGATTTTCTCTTTTCAGTACTGTTGTTAAATATAGTGTCTCTGGCACACTTCTTGGTTTCTTTACCAAAATCTCCTCTAGCCTCTAGCGACCCCCCAAAAAGTGGACGTTTTGTGAAACGTGTTGAATTAGTATCTGTGCATAGTAGACCTCAAAAAGTAAGAAATTTGTGGACTTTTTACGGTACTTCGTTTTAGGGGGCGGGGAAGGGATGTAGCATATTTGCTACAATGGGCTTTTGCGACAATAATATGACAAATAGAAGATACCTAATTTTATAGATATATATTTCTTGTAAATACTCTACTACATGTTTTAGGTATGTAATAACTAGAAATAAAAGTTTGCTTATTTCCAATGGCAGCTCAACATCTCATCGCATCACATTGTTGTTGAAACATTACAAAAATTACTAGCACATTAAGTATAAAAGTTCACAACATAAAGATGAGTAGAGGTGGGAAATACAATTCACTCTGAATGAAAGGTCTTGTAACAATTTCTATTAGTAATAAAACACAAATATACTTTGCAGGTCGGACAATATACAAATGTGAATTGCTTACACCTGGTAACCTACACCTTAATCTGCTTCCCTGTTCAGAGTTCATCAGTCTTGGTAGATGTTTGACATTTAAAGTTCGTAGCGGTTTTACTGGGATTGGTTCAGGAACACGACGTCTTTTTGGTGTTTGTAGATCTGCACGGTTACTTTCATCTTCTTCACTATTGTCTGATGTGATAGGATGAGAGAAGATTAGACTTTCAGCGATTGAAAACTTGAAACTAAAATAGTCTAATTTTTCATTCCTTTTCATTCCAATTACAGATGCATCATTTCTATATTGCAACCAGGAAGCTGCTGTTGCAAAGTCAAAAAAGTGTTGCATAATTCGTATTGTCCATTTATTGGTTCTCCCTCTCATTGAATATTTAGCTATTATTCGATCAAGAAGATCTACGCCTCCCATGTTTTTATTGTATTCCCGGATGACATAGGGACGCTTGACATGGATGTATTGTTTATCGATGATTTTTCTCATCAAATCGCCCCTGCTAGAAAGGAAATTCCATTTTTGCACACATTTTTTATATTGTTGAGTAATCAGAAATCTTCTACGAAATGTCATTGATCAAATTAATTGCAATGGAATGCAGTTGAAACAGGGGTCACCTTTATCTATTGATGATAACACTCCAGCAGTTTGAAGAGATAAGTAAGCTAGTTATGTGCTATCTCTGTCTGATTGCATTTCAGCATATCAGCAAAAAAGAGGACATACATGCATATTTTGAGGTTTCTAGTGCATGGCTATCCGAAGCCTTGTAATAAAACATTTTGTATTATGTAATAGCAATTGTTACGATTTATTATTATCATTCTGTTATTATCTAATTGTAAATGAAACCCCCTTTCAATGTTTCCGTCAAAGTAGACTGGCAACCCTGCCTTGTCAAGCTACTGCGTAATGGCTCGCTCCCGAGTCATGTTGCGCGAGTGAGTATCTGACGTCATCGGGAAGACTTCCTCTACGTGAAAAACGAGACTGCTTCCTGTTGACTGCTAAACACGGAAAGAGTAATGTAGAACAAAAAGGGTTCTGTGTATTTATAAGAAATGGGAACGTGAGACGTAATTTACAGTGATTTTGATAGTCAGAATTACTTCTGTTTGAAACTATGGCTTTGGATGATTGAAATATTGCAAATGAAGGTGAAATTAGTGGGATATTTAAAATAACAAGTATTTGTTCAAATCGTTTTCGAGTAAGTTATTGCCATCTTTGAAAGTTTCATAATTCGATTTAATATGTGTGACTTACAGAAGAGGTGGGAGAGTTAGTGAAAGGATCCTCTATGTTAATCCTTTTTGGCATTTTTATTTTTATTCTAAATTTATAGAGGATTCAGTCACTGACTCTGTTCACTGTTTCTCACAAGGTAAGCTTCATGTTAGTTTCAAAAGTTAATGAAGAAAAAAAAAGTCAGATTAAGTTTAAAGAATTCATATCTACCCTCTCCTTGATCGGAACCTTGAAGGAGGATTTCATAAAACAGAAGGGAACAGGCCCGTAGTCAAGGGGGGGCTAGGGCAGGCTCAGCCCCCTAAATTTTTTGCAGCCCCCTAACTAAAGTCATAGTTCGAATTAACGGGGGATTCCGGGGAAATTCCCCTTCGGTAAAAATGTATGTCCGGCTCGTATCACAGAAGTAACATAACATATCCATTTCTGGGATAAATTTTCGTCTTCTACATTTACAGCAAAAACACCTTCCCCCTCTCGTTCGAAAGTTTAATTCGAACACTGACTGAAATGTTGGAAGAAATTGTATTTCCAAATGTACTTTCGAGTGCTAAATCAAAATTTACTTTTATTATCCTCATTTAAAGTATTGGCCTATTTATGCGCTACGCTTCTTTGAATTGCTAATATTTCTTTGAGCATGATATTTTTTTTTAATGCTTCATGTGCAAACGACCCTCGCTGCAGGAGAAAAATAATTTATGGTTATTCTATCGGCAAACATGTATTTGTGTTCAGAAACAACATAGTTTTACCTTAATCTGCGGACGAAGAGTTTACTTCTTCCTGTCCTTCTTGGAATTTGCAACTGAAAACATCCTTTCGCTGTGAGTCATTGGCTTTCGGTCAATATGCGAGAGATTGAAAAGACAGCATCCCTCAACAGGGGGTCGCAACTGCTTCGCTCTAATCATCACACAGGTGTATGGGTTTGTTTTGTGTATATTGGACACTGAGAGAGAGGGGGGGGATTTTGACTACGTTTTATGTCACGTGATAACGGAGTAAGAAAAGTTTCCTTTTCTGAATTGTGTTTACTCTTGTTGTGTTATGAGTTGAACATGGTTGTAATTGAAAGTTGATCGATGCTGGTTTCTGAAGATGCACTAAAGTTGACTTGAAGAATGAGAATTGTAGTGAAGTTGACTTGAAGAGTGAGAATCAGCAACTTGACTATATGTTAAATAACTTGGAATAGATAAGTAATACTTTTAATATATCTTTAAACTAAAAATAAGTTCGATTCACTTAATCTTTTCCGGGGATGAATTATTAGATACTTTATTAAAAAAAAATTAATAATTGTTGCCAATCTTTGGTTCCAGAATCAAATGTTCATGCAGATCATCAGACGTAAGCCTAATCATCCAAAGTTACTATTTTGTAAAAGAATACCTTGCAATCTTCTGGTATGCAAACAAAAAATGTAGCGGACTAAACGGAGGTAGTAGTTGCACTTATAGGAAAAACAGAAGTTTCAATTAAAAATTGAACCTTATTGGATGATAATATTATTATGCTTTATAAATTTGACTTAAAACAAGGCGCGTTGGGGAGTTTAGCGTCCCTCTTCAGCAGGGAGGCTATGTAGACACGGGACCTATAGCTTAAAGTAACATCCAAATCACTATCGGTTTGAATCCGAGGACTCCCAGTACGGTTTGAACCCGAAACCAGACGCGCCAAAGGCGAGCGCTGTACCCATGAGGCTACGGGGTAGGCCATAAAAGTAACAATTTGTTAATGTAGTTTCATTTTGAAGAAGAGATATCTCCAATAGAAATAAGTAAATAGCTGTTTAAATCATTAGTTTTTAACTTAAACTTTTTTAGTACCTACGAAAGCAACTGATCTCGAATTCTTATTTGTACAATGTAAAGAAGAATTTCATGTGTATTTAATGAATTGTTACTTCTCTTATCAATTTCGTTTCGAGAAGGGCTAGAACAGGGAACTTTTTTGGAGTTATTTCTTATTTGAATGCTCGAGTACCAAAACATAACAGATTATTTTTACTTAAACATGACTTTAGTAGCAATCGTCCTAAATGATTGTTGATAGTATGTTCCAAAGAGTCTAGAGCAGTGATTTTTAAACTGGAGTCCGCGGACTCCGGGAGTCCGCGTGACCTGGCTACGGGGTCCGCGACGTCTAAAAATTGAAATGTGTTGTGGTAAAATGGAACTCACAGCTGTTATGCAAAATGTTTTTTTTTTAATTACTAAAAAGAAAACAATTAGAAATTATACCTACGTTTGTAAATTTGAATATTTTCTTTACTAAATTTCTGCCCTGAAGCCGGTCAACCGTTATATAGGACTACTTCAGGTGAGAGGAATTCCTTCTTTGTTAGGGCATTTTTTCAAAAGGAGTTGTACATTAACTGCACCCTGCCGATCTTGTTTTGTTGAGTTACAACAATGACATCACCAGAAATCTCGATCTGGACACAATTGTTCTAAGATTGGCAGCATCCAAAACAAGGAGACTTATACTGTGATTGTGTTGTTAGTGATTGTTCAAATGTTCAACTTGTTTCTACTATAGTATATAGTGTGCCAACATGAGGAGTGTATATATGCGTGTTGTGTTTGTGTTTCTTAATAGCAAAAACCCATAAACATATCATTATTTCTTTCAAACATCATACAAAACTGATCAAAAATGTTTAGAAGTAAAAGTGTACAATAAAAGAAAATATTTGAAGAAATATAAAGTTTCGTATCTAACGACATGCAAATAATAATACAGGTAAGATGTTAATTTCATTTTTCCAATATGCATATATTTGTTTAGGCCACATGGATTTCAAAATATTGATTTAAGATTGTGAGACCCTTCTCTGTAGAATCCCTTTGAAGATAGTATTAAATCTCATTACTCTCTAGATGTTTTCGAGTTTCACAAATATTTTTCAGTCCATCAAAAATTTAAAAATTTAAAATTAGTATTTCCTGTACTAATTCTTTGGAAATTTTAATGATTGGTTCGTTCGGCCAACTATTTTATTAAACATTTTTTTTATTTCCTTGAAGATGAGAAAACGGAAGAAATATTTTGTTGCCATAACAAATCAATAAAAATGAAACACATAGTATTCTAGCTTTCAGGCACATTGTACTAACGCTATAGGGGAAAATTTTAATAGTAATTCCTTCACGCTGTAGTTTTAGTTTTAAGAGCATAAGAAATTATTCATCATCACACACAGAGACAGACATTATATATATATATATATATATATATATATATATATATATATATATATATATATATATATATATTAGTAGTGTCGAATCTAGATTTTTTCCTATGGGGGCAACGTAAAATTTTATGGCACATTCCACCAGCCCCCCTTCCAACAGAACGGCGAATACATTAGCCACGACTAAGTGACCCACCACTCATCGTAACCCATGACCCACCGTGACCCACTCTTTCCCACCACCCACCATGAACCACTGTCACACACTGTGACCCAAGACCCACCGAAACTCATTGTCATCAACTCTGACCCATGCATCATGCCCTCCTCTCTACTGACTAAAGAGTTTAAACTTGTAATAAAACAAGGCTATGAAATTATCACTCATTGGATTTTGAATTTCCACGATCATTCACTCAATCACCGCTCTATTACAATAACGGTGGATCTGACCTTTCTAATATGAAAATAGAGTTTGCTTGAGTGTCTGTCTCTCTATCTGTGTGCGGCCCGTGGACCAGACGAGTGGACGAAAGTTTTCAAAATTTGGTCGCGGGTAGCTTGGTCTAGGCCACAAATCAAGGCGAAGAGTTTTTTTTTCAACCGGGACCGGCCTGGGAACCAGACAAGTTGGCCGAGAGTTACCAAATTTTGGACACGGATACCTTGATTCAGGTCCCAGACCAAGGCGAAGCGTTTTTGACTAAATTCGAACCAGCGGGGTCTCAGGAGGGCGTTAACCGAGACATGTAAAAGTAGTAGAAAATGACCGATATTAGTGTCGATTTCATAGTTTTCGCGGTCGCTGAGATCAATAGTGAAACTTTCATTAGCGATGATTTTCTAATTCAGCCACCATTGTATGCGGGCCGGGAGTCACCGGGGTGGAGAATTGCGAGACATGTAAAAGTAATGGAAAATGACCAATATTTGTCTCAAATCAATAGTTTTCACTGTCGCTGAGATGAATGGTGATACTCACACAGGCATTGACTTCCAAATACTGCCCCCATCGGCTGCTGGCCAGAGGCGTTTGTTTTTTTTAATTGGAACCAGAGGATCATAGAGGCTTTTATCAGAATATGTAAAAGTAGTAGAAAATGGCAGATTTTAGTGTCACATTCATAATTTTCGCGGTATCGGCTGGAGACCAGAGGCGATTTTCTCACAATTCGAACCAAGGGTGTCTCAGGGAGCGTTTACCGGGACATGTAAAAGTAGTAGAAAATGACCAATATTTGTGTCGAATCCATATTTATCGGGATTGCTCAGATGTATAGTGGCAATCCCGATAGTGTTTACGTTCAAATTCAGCCCCCATCGGCCTTCACAATGAAAACACGTATATATATATATATATATCTTATTTTGTTTTCCATGTAGTTAACATTAAAGTCATAGTAGATTAAATGATAAAATTCGAATTAGTAATTCTGTTTTACATTGCTCCATACATACACTGGAGCAAATCCCGGGGAGATGAAGGGGACATGTCCCCTCCAATCTTGGAACTGGGGAGATTGTCCTCGCCAATAATCCGATTTGAAATTTGTTTTTTGGGAGAGAGATTTTATTATTTGTGTCCGATCGCTAGAAAGGAAAGTGAGATGAAATTAATGTCCACTCAGAATAAGCCTCAAATCTGCCCGCCTCCCAATGTTGAAGACAATTCTGCTCCCCTGATCCTCTACAGCATTTTTTCTCGGCTACACAAATATTTTGAACATCGGTATATATGTATATATATAACATGGGAACGATCTTACCCGTCCCCCCCCCCCACTGTTGAAGACAGATTTGCGCTGTTGCATACATACCTGTCGTTTCTCGTTTCTTTTTGTCCATGAACTCAAAATCCTGGACAAGGCTTGCATAAATTTCTCGCCATGCTTTTTGCTTTTCAATTCTGTCCTTGAAAGAGTCTGTTATCCTATACCATATGCAAAGTCTACATTCCACAAGTTCAATAACGGTTAAAATATCGAATGGAAAAATTCCTGCCATCTCTAAACATCTAAGGAAAACTAGAAAGGTAAGAATGCAATAATACACAACCTTTTCATCCAGTCACTGTAGCTAAACTGCAGAACTCTATATCAGGGGGTCGATCCCGGTACATAGGGGAGAGGGAAAACTTGGATACATAGCTTTGGTCTTTGTTTTCAGTTGCCATTCTACACATTATTTTTTAAAATAGGAGATTTGGGATAGTTTTGGAAGTGAGAGAAAAAATCTGTAACAAGTGAAGCATGAAGTCGCATCCCTATTGTTGAGATTACAATCAAGAAAATGCCAAGTGAGTAACTTGTCCTTGGAGCTTGGGAAAGAGTGTTTGATTGTGTTGGTTTCTTTTGAAAATAATAATTCTACTTTGACTTGTCAAAAAATATTGTATTCAATCATTGTTTATTGAGTGGAACTGGGAAAAGTGATCTGCACACAATTCTAATGAAAATAAAAGGAAGTAATAATAATCAGGATTTTTTCCATATACTTATGTTCACAGCGTATCAAAATTTGAAAATTTCGCTTAAATTAATTTCCAGAATGTATTGAAATGCATTAATAGATTAAAAATATACCATCAAAGAGTGTGTGTGTGTGAGAGAGAGAGAGACAGAGAGAGAAAGAACAAAAATTAAAAATTAGTGGAAAATAATCAAGAAATTGGTTATCTAAATTTCCTATATTCTATTTGGTAATAGCTATTTAGACGGAAACCAGTACTCTTTAAACTTCCCACATTTTATACTTATTTAATAAAGGGAATTAGCTACTCCAAAATAGACTGTAAAAAAATAATAAGCTGTTCCGAAGTTGTTTATAGGACAAGATAATAATAATATTGTTATACAATTATAATAGAAAAAAATGGAAACAACAAAATTCCAACAACAAGGAACGAAACAAAAATACACAGCGCCTTGTCACTCACTCTCTTTATCTAACCCACTGGCCGGCCGACATTATCGGCCACATGTGCATCCAATCATAAGAAAACATTGCCACCGACAAAATCGGTGTCGGCGATACCGCCGACATATATAACGTTCCCCTCGCGTTCCCCCTCAGTTTTACCCCTACTATATATGAGAATTAACATTTCCCTTTATACTTATTATGGAAATAACAAAATGGATATTCAGAATAGTTTTGGTTTTCAAACACTTAATGCCAAGAAGCAAGCATATCTCCATGAAATAAGCATATCGTTTTGTTTGTTTCTTTCTTTCTTGACTCTTCTATCTATCTATCTATCTAGTCGATCGCCTGAAGGCAAAACATTGCACAACAAACAAGCTGATTCGACACGTGCCGACGACAGAATGAAAGTCTTGATTTTAGTACTGAAGCTACACTCAGGCAAAGAAAAAAAGCAAAATGCCCGCAGGCTTCTGTGTTTCGTAACATTGTGTTAAAAAGAAAAAGACACAAGGTCATGTTCAGTTGCTTAGTTCTTCGTAAAACAGCTAATAAGACTTTTATACAAATTGTTGTTGTTTGAAGCCTCTTTATTCCTTATAAAAACAATATATCCATATTCACGGAAGCCCACAGGGAGTGCAATAGAAAGTTTAAAAAAATCATCATTCAGATCCTTTATTATTATTATTAGTAGTAGTAGTAGTAGTAATAGTAGTAATGGTAGTAGCATTAATATTACTACATAATATTTTTCGTTAGTCCTCACAGCAATTTATACTTAGCAGCAGAGGTAAAAGTGCTTCGGAATGCAGGGGGCGCCGTCCCCCACCTTCAAAAAGTGTGTACGGCGTCCCCCCAGGTCCTAAGAAATTACAATAGGCAAAGATAGGCATGGGGGACGGCGTGACGTCATGCCGCTACCTACCGTTTCCCTACCTTTTCAGGTTCACTTTATCTTTGCTTAGCAGGAACTCGATACAAGAATTAGTAGGACAGTTACTCTTTATTGATAAAAATCGTAATTTGGCAGTTATTAAAAACAATATTTCTGTGTCTAGAGGTAGAAGAGAGGGGATCATGGAAGTTGCTATTGCCACGTACAAAAATGAAACCTGTATTCAACACTGACTACGTATAATTCAAGGATTTTTTTAAAAGAAAAAGCGAAATGCTTACACCTTTTCGAAAGTAAAATTAAAATAATTGCTAAGAAATACATTCATTGAAAAACTTACGGGTGGCAAGTCCACCGTCTTAAATCCGCTTGAGAGCGTTTGAGTCCAAATTCAAGTAAAGTTAACGCATGGAAGACCCAGGTTCGATTCCCTGTGGGAGTTCATGTGATTCGGAATCGACGTTAACTAGTAGGTTCACGTCTCATATAGCTTCGCTACTGAAAGGGACGTTAAGCTCAAAATCAACACAAGAAAAGTTAAAACGATGAGAATGTTTTCTACTGTTTTGGCGTATGCAATTCTATGTTAAATAAAACTACATACACTATATGATAATGGAAGTATCGTTAGAAATACAGTATCCAATAAACCAAACTTTTCGAGGAGGGTTTGTCTGAAGATACATACAAATATTGAAAATAGTTTAAAAAGGTGCATAATGCAAAAATACTATTTTATCGCGTATGAACTTGAGGCTTCTAGAACAGCAAGTTCTGACCACATATTAACACCGCAGAACCAGGATATGATCAAGGGATGGACTAAACCATAATTTCCAACTTTAACCTGTGTAATTAAAATAGGGTTGAAACACACCCTATCCACTGTATACCTGAGCGTCATGGGGATCTGTAGCCCCTATAAAATTCCCCTTGGATCGCGCCTTTTGAAACCAATTCATATTTCATAATTTCATACTCGGCACGATCAAGCACTAAATCTATTGAAATCTTACTACGTAATAATTATCGAGTGTCTAAACTTTTTCTATTAAAGCTCATAATACATTCTATCATAATATAAATTGTCACTCATGTAGTGTGTGCTACTGTAACTTGAGATGCGCACGAGACAAGATTTGTGGCTGTCTCGTCTCGAAAATGTGCTAAAAAGCGATGTCTCGACTCGAAAAATGTATATTTCTCTATTGGAAGTGCCGTGACGACTCGAATTTTGTCAGGAAAACCCTGGCTCGATTCGTCTCGTGCGCATCCCTAAATGTAACTCATGACAAAAATGTTTTGTTTTAAAACAAAATGAAACGGCTGAGGTGGACTCTGCCGAGTAGAAGACATGCAATTTATTAAATCGCCTCGCAAACCACTAGGCCGCACACTTAGGTTACACTCTTTACCTTTTTCCCATGCTATCTAAAGTATCGGCTAATCTTAAATTCGCATTGCCGATGCGGGTTTTCTAACAAGAATTATTATGTTGCAACTTAATTTGGATGTAAAATCCTGGCTTAATTAGCATTTGAGAACTTCGCAGTGTGCATTAAAATCATGACAGAAATATAGTTAAATCTCAGTTTCAAATTTCATGTCTACCTTGCATCCAAATACTTGTGCTGTCATCTCTTTCAATGTTGGTAGGAGGCGAAAGTTCCAATTGCTCCCAATTTTTCGCTTTAATTCCCTCTATTTTTTCATGAAATTTTAAACAAATATTATTATTAACAAGCAACACTTCTGAAGTGTAATACTCCGATTTTGATCAAATTTGGGAGGTATATACTACACATGAAATAAACGAATACGTGTTTCTTATTCGTAAGCAAGCCGAATTAAACGATTCGGCTTACTTACTTATTCGTAAAACCAAGTAAACCGAAGTAAACGAAATTTTACACACATATTGCAGACATAAAATGAGGGAACCCGTGTTTTGTATTTTCGTGGAAAAACGGCTAGGAGGGGAACAGACCCCTCTAAAACTTTCATCACGAAATATTAAAAGTGATAGTAACAACATGAGAAATATGTGTAAAGGACACAAAAATTGCAACGAAACTTTGTGTATGAACAATATACCAAAAAAAGGAACACGGGCTGAAAAACGGTTTCAGGGGACAAAAGCCATCACCGAAAATTTTGAAAGTTAAGGCCCGGAAGGCCAGAGGAAGTGAATCGAAGTGAATGAAATTGTGCACAGATATTGTCGACATAAAATGACGGAATACCTTTTTCTTATTTTCCTGATAAAAAGAAAACCGTTTAGGTGGGACACACACCCCAACCAGAACTTTGATCGTGAAATATCAAAACTGCTAATAACTGAAGTGCTTGAAGGACATGAAGAATTGGAACGACACATTGTGTAGGAACAATACGCATAAAATAAACGAATACGGTTTTTCTTTTTTTTCTGCGGAAATACGGTTTTAGGGGACGGAAGCACCCATCCCAAATTTTGATATTTGAGGCCCAAAATTCAAGAAGAAGTGCACCGAATTGAATGAAATTGTGCGCAGATATTGTAGACGAAAAATGAGGTAATTGGGTTTCGTATTTCCCTGGAAAAAGCGGTTGAGTGAGACACGGACCTTCTAAACTGTTCATTACGTAATATCAAAAGTGCAAATAAGCATACGCAAAAGTTCCTAAAGAATATGGAGAATTGCAACGAAACTTCATAAAGGTACTATTTGCAAAACAATATATGAAACATGTAATTTTTGCGGAAAAACAGTGTTGGGGCCTAGGTCCCAACCGAAAAAAAAGGAAATATAGCTCAGGAAGGAGTGGACCCAAGCAAATCAAATCGTGTGTAGACATTATATGTAAAATAACGACTCTCGGGTTTCTCAAGTGTCCCTATCGGTTTTCCTTCAAATTTGGCATATCAATAGCAAATGGATATAAATTGACACGTATTTTTCTTTATGCGGAAAAAACATTCCAAGGGTTAAAGGTGCCTCCTGAAATACTATAGAATAAGTTACACTGTTTGTGTTTGCTGTTACTTGATCTGCCAAATTTGAAGAAATCGGATGGGGGCACGACACTTGTCAAACACGAAAGGCCATATTTTACATATCCAATATCTTTCTTTCGCTTCGGTCCAATCCTCCCTCAACTCAACGCCTCAGTTCACTCAAAAGTTTTTTCTTTCAGGAAAATACGAAACACGTATTCCTTCACCTTACCTCTTCAATATTAGTGCACATTTCATTCACTTCGGTCCACTTCTTCTTGTCTTTTGTGCTCAAATTCCAAAATTTTGGACGGGGGCTCTCCCCCAAAAACCGTTATTAACCAAAATTTAAAAAAAAAAATATTTGTTTATTTTTGCGTATTGTCCATACACGCAGTTTGATGCAATTCTTCATGTCCGTTACACACATCTGATATACTGTTACTAGATATTTTGATATTTCGTGGTTCCGTGCCCCACCTAACCGTTTTCTCCAGGAAAATACGCAAACCTTATTCCCTGATTTTTTGTCTACAATATCTGTCCAAATTTCAGTCCCTTCAGTTCACTTTTTACCATTCAAGCGTCAACTTTCGAAATTTTGGTTTTGGGATTTTGCCCCTAAAACCGTCTTTCCGCAAAAAAGAAAACAACATATTCCTTTATTTTTTGTCTATACAAAAAGTCTTGTTGCAATTCTTCATCTCCTTTACACACATCTGACATACTGTTACTAGCAATTTTCAGTTTTTGTCATCAAATGTTTGGAGGGGTCGGTGCCCCACCCAACCGATTTCTCCAGGAAAATACGAAACCCGTATTCACTCACTTTATGTCTATAATATCTGTGCACAATTTCACTCACTTCGGTTAACTTCTTTTTGCCTTTCGGGAGTCAACTTTCAAAATTTTATTTGGGAGATTTTGCCCCCAAAAACCGTTTTCCCGTCGAACATGAAAAAACCTGTATTCATTAAGCTGGATCGGTAGTCACCTTTAAGGTCAAATTTTCTCACTAGATGGCAGAGCACATTGCGATACATGCGATGTTGCCACATGAGTTACGGATAGAAAAGTGTTCAGACACGATCGCATTTTATACATGATTTACAACAAAGAGAAATGAGAGCTTTTATTTCCATTTTACTCAATACTGCCTGCTTTAAAATATTAATTAATTATATTCTTTGATTAAAAGTGATTTTTTTCTCATGAAACGTTATGCATATCTCTCAAACTAGATGTCTTTACGGTGCACGTTAAGAATGCCTATATTAATACAAAATCATTATGTAAATTTCATTTTTTGGACAAAACAGACTCTCAGTACGCTCAAAAATGTTTTTTTATAAGCGTAGTTGTAATCCTTGGTGTAAAACTTAATTATCTCTACTTTAGAGAGTTAATATGTCATGGCTAAAATTCTGGTCAATAGGGGAAATCAATTTGCATTTAGGGGAAAATTATATCATTTCTATGGTAATAGTTTCTTACAAAACGGCAGTTAAACGTTATACATTTATTTATAATTAGATGCCTCTACGGTGCAGATTAAGGATACGTGTACAAATACAAAATCATTACCTAGCTAGATAGGACAAAACAGATTCTTAGTAGGTTCAAAAATGTTATAGGCGAAGTTGCAATCCTTGGAGCAGCTTTATTTTAGGGGCTTAAATATCATGGCTAACATTCCAGCGTTTTCTGGGCAAAATTCGACTCAAACTGCATTTAGGGGTAACGAAATCTACTTTTATGTTAAAATTTTCTCTACAAATTACAAAGATATACGTTTATCTATAACTAGATGTCTCAAAGATGCAAATTAAGAATAAGTATACAAATACAAAACCATTACAAAAATCCAATACTTTTCAACAAAATAGACTTAGTTCCTTCAAGCGTAGTATTTTGTCAGTTGTATTCCCGTGCAGGTATTTTGTAAGTTGTGTTCCCCAGTGCATATATTTTGTAAGTTGAATGTCTTAGTGTAACTTTACTTTAGATGGCATAATCATCAGGCCCGTATCCAGGGGGTCTAGGCGTGCCGGGACCCCCTAAATTTTGGGTGTCCCCCAAAATTTTCACGGTAGGCTTGCAAATGAACTATAATATTGTTGGATCGAGCTCCCTCTAACTTCAGCAGAGCCACCCTACAATTTTGGAGTGGCTACCGGGATGATAATCATTATGGCTAAAATTCCAGCGTTTTCTGGGCCAAACATGCTTTCGTTAAATGTAAACTATCACCAACTTTTACTACGTTTCTTACTTACATAAACAGATTTGTTCCACAATCCAGGTGGAATGAGGAATCTGAGATAGGGCTTTATGCAGAGTCGTTTTGACATATGATTAGAGTCATACTAAAGGCCTGACTACTGCAGGAAACATACGTTAGTCGAACTCTTTAGTAATCGCGCGTCAGAATGACTCTGCATAAGTTCCTGCAGCGAGTAAACTACGCGATTAGCACGGGTGTTAGGGTGCCGAAGGCGCTATTTGAAATTTTCTAGTTTAATATTCCAAGATTATAATCCAAATCTAAAAGGAGCAGTGATGATGATTATCGAAATGGTGGACTGAAGGAATTGAGAAAACACCGAGAAAATCCACGCACACTATGGGTCCTACATAAATCCTTCCTGGCGAAAAGTGGGATCGAACCAGCGATCTCGTGCGCCAAAGGTGATTTATCTACCAAGCTATTTACAGCTAATTTTATTAAAATCTACTAGTATATTTAACCTACTTCATTTCTCCAAGTGTTTTGCAAGTACTTGCTTTTGCACCTTGGTTGCTGTATTTCATATATCACATGATCTTCAACAATAATAAGCTCAAGTATGAATTCTCTAATTCTTGTTTATAGTGGCATATATTCAAAACAATTTCACACTATCTTTTAGTACTGGTTCATAATTGATACTATGCACATCTGAAGATAATAACAGTTCCGAATAAGAACACTTTTATCCAGAGACACCTGCAGGATTTGTCCAAGGTCGGGGAAGGGGCAAAAGCCCGACACACATTGATGCGCATAATGCATGATGCAAAACAGTTATTATTGAGGCATTTGTGGACTACATTAAATAGATCTATATTAAATATTCTAGTAGGTGTAACCAAATATAATGTTCCTTCATGTGTGTTTCTGGGTAAAAGCGTTTCGAAAATGCAGGGTAAAGCGATTGTCCCCTTACCTCCGCTGCGGACGCTCATGGCCTGATCGTTGACAGAGCATACGGATCTATTGCTTAGCTCAATGGTGTCATTCACCTAGTTCGCCCGAACCGGTTATTATAATTTCTCATAATCTTGGAACCGGTTGTTAAAATTGTATCTCCACTTCCATACTTACGGAAACAACAATTTTCTAGTGTTACGAGGTGTGAAAAAAACCTTTGAAACTTAAAAAAAAATGGAAAATATTGAGTGCATATGGAACAAATGAATTTCATTTTTCTACACAATCCATTCTACGCTCAATACAAGTTTCCCATTACTTACAAAGTGTCCCAATGCCTCTCAAGATCTCTTTCTTCTTTTTTCTTTTTGATTGGATACGCAATTAATCATACACCATTCGTTGTACCTCTTCATCACATTGCAACTTCTTTATCTTTAGTGCCTTTCACCATTGAGGCGAGATTCGGTACGAAAGGCGAGATTCACAGGCAGTAGTATGAGGCCGAGCATTGTTATGTTATAGAGGAAATTTGTTTTCAGAAGTCCGTGTTACTTCGTATAGTAAGTTTAGGACCTTTTTGGAGATCGGAATACAATATACTATTGACTATGCGTTTCCTATGCTGTAACGCTCCAAATGTCACCCTTTTGGTCCCAGAAAAAAGTACTAACTTCCCTGTAGATAATTGAGTCCGATAATGGATACTGCCATTGCATGCTCTCTTTCTTACTTCCGGAATGTAATAGTGAACCCATGTTTCATACCCAGTAACGAATCTCTTCTGAAAGTCACTACCTTCTCGTTTACGGCGTGGCAAAATCTCGTGACACATCAACACATCACTGCTTCAGTTCGTCCGTCAACTGCCGTGATACCATCCTGGCACTCACATTCCGAAATCTGAGCACAACGTGGATAATGTTACTAATTGAACAGTGACTTATGCCAATGATTGTAGCTACTTCATCCAGTCACTCTGCGTTGCACTTTATCACACTTTCAATTTACATAGAGCAAAACGGTAAGCAATAACAAGAAATTATTTGTTGATATAGATTCAGCGTCCCAAGCATGGGTTCCATCTCCGCTCTTTATTCTTATGTTGAAACCGCAAGCTGTAAACGTATCACTTACAATTCAGAATTCACGGACAATATTCGTCAGAATATTGGTTCAATAAGAGCTAGACATAGATCACTCACTTCTGGTGGGTCAGGTTTTTGGCTGGATCCCAGCTCGCGCCAAGTGAGTTTTGTGGTGAACAAACCATAAGTGGAGTTTCCTCCGGGTCCCTCCCTTTCTTTCATTCAACCATTTCATTCGTTTTCATCATCTTCTTTCTATCTTTCCTTCGGAGCACAATGATAGGACGTTACAGAAAAAAAAAACATTCATGTCTCTCGGTTATGCCATATAAGGTAAACGAGACGGTGATGATAAGAGTGAATTAAATGGTAGAATGAGAAAGTAAGAGCACAAAGAGAAACTCTGAGAAAATCCACACACACACACATGGTGTGTGTCCACCAAAAAGCTCACCTGGCTAAGCTGGGATCGAACCAGTGACCCCGCATACAAGATGTCAATGCTATACCACGGAGTCACTGCAGCTCTGGAGTAGAAAAAGGATTTGCATTTCTACATGAGTGGTTGCGTTTCTCAAGTGAGGTTATAAGGTCTGAATACTTTCTTTTCATTATAGGAAAAAAAAATTCAAGCTTTACGGTTTTATGAATTTTTAAATACTAACTAGAGAAGGTTGCGGGATATTTCTCTGACTTCGTTTCGATATTATGCTCAGTCGACGCCTTTTTACATATGAAACAATTAGGCAACCGGAGAAATCCTCGATCGCAACCGTGTTCGAATTATTAGCGTTAAAAGTTCAAAATTGAACAGATTTTGCAGAAAGTTTGAAGTACCATTTATTGAGATAGACGCTTCAATTTTGATATCAGGGAGTTCTCCTGGATACCCAACACAGTAGTAAGATCAAAACGTGTACATTTTGCAAGATAAGGGCAATTATTTGGAATGGTGTGAAGGGTAATTGCCTCTTACACCATGCAAATTGCCTTCCATTTGGCATGCCATTGGGCCAACCAGTGGTAAAAGTGGTTTTGAAAAGGTGGGGGAACGGTAGGTAGCGGGATGACGCCACGCCATTCCCCTGCCTATCTATACCCATTATAGGCTACTGTAGTTTTTTCGGAACTGGGGGGAAGCCTTAATATTTTTCGAGGTGGGAGTACGGCGTCCCCGAATTCTCCTTCACTTTTACCCCTGGGGCCAATAGGCTAATAAAATGTATTTGATACCCCTATTCGACTATATTGTTATTCAAATATCACTTTCCTGTGTGGAAACCTTCAAATTGAACAATCACATTTGTCTTGGAAACGCTTTGCCAGGCGTGCAAAATTCAATGAAGAACGACGTGATATTCATAATTAAAACTTGTGATGATCTATATAGTTGTGTTCTTCCCAGGCCCGTATCCCCGGGGGGTCTAGGGGGCCGGGCTCCCCCTAAATTTTTACTGCTCCCCTAAAATTTTCACAATAAGTTTGCAAATGAACAATAATATGCTGATGAACTATAATATGGTTGCATCGCCCCCCCTAACTTTTACCGCTCCTCTGCAATTTTGGCCTGGTTCTTCCCCTTCTGTAGCTAGGTCCAAACAGCTCGAGCAGCGCCAGACAGGCTTGCCCTGCCGCGGTACTCCGAATCCTGTCGGCCTATGCTTATGCATCGCAGAATATGGTGTTCTAATACATCATCGCTAGCCATGTGCTTAGTTTTCAACAATTGCAATGTCGATTATGGGGAAATATTGGTCAAACTCCAGGAAATATTTTAAGATATTCAACGAGAAAATAGACCGAAAAATTTAAAGAAGAAAAAAATGGTTAGCGAGAATGTGCGCTCAAAGTTGTGAACCAGGTGACTTTTATTCTCGAGAAAACCGCTGTTTGCATACATCATCTCTAGCCAATTGTTTGTTTTTTGGTCACATTTCTCGCGAAATACCGTAAAATATTGTATGAAGTTTGGCCACTATTTTCAAACAATCGCCATTAAAATCCGTTGAAAATTTTAAAAAAAATGGCTAGCGATGAAATATTGAAACACCGTCTTTCACACATGTCCATGGGTTTACTCGGGGTACTCCAGTTTCCTCCCTTCTTCTCATTCCATCAATTCTTCCATCATCATTCACTTGCCTTAATCATCGTCTTCCTTAGCCTAAATGGTATAATCATCGGATGGTAAACTGAAATATTTCATTTTTTGCACAGTGCACAGAGGCCAGTTGGGTTGGGAGTCGCGTTGAAGTTAGTCCCGCGGCAAAGCGTTTCGGAGACAAATGTCATTGTTTAATGTTTAGGTGGCAACACAGAACGTGACATTTGAATGACAATACAGTTGGTTTCAAATAAATTTTATTAGTCTATTTATCCGGTGTGCCAAATAGGATGCAATTTGCAAGTTGTAAGACGCCAATACCCTTCAACCTTTCCCCAATAAGTTCCCTTATCTTGCAAAATGCGTACGTTTTGACCTCACCATTCCGTCGAGTACCCAAGAAAACACTCCAGTACCAAAAATGAAGCGTGTATCTCAAAAAAGGTTTCTTCAAACTTTTTCAAAATCTGTTCAATTTTGAAATTTTAACGCCCATAATTCGAACAAGCTTACGATCGAGGATTTCTCCGGTTGCCTAATTGTTTCATATGTAAAAAATAGTGGACTGAGCATAGTATCAATATGAAGTCAGAATAACACCCCACGACCTTCCCTAGTAAGTGGAATTAATTACTATTTTCCACTAACGGGTTCAGGCAACTATTTGTGTATGTATGAAAGCTCAAAAACATATATAGATTATTCTCAAGAAGATATAATATTTTTACCTAAACAAATTAAGTTTCAGCAAAAATAAAGAAAGGAAAAAAGAAGAAAAAGAAAGAACACATATTAGGCTACATATTTAACGTTTCAAAATAATCGTCAAAATAAACTATCTTTGTATTACGTGGAAACAAACAGTTAAAAATTGAAAAGCGCTTAGCTGTTTCTTCAATTTATTCTCCTTTCTCTTTGCTTCCTTTGGCTCTTCGATCTTTTACTTAGAGTTGGATTCTTCTTTATATATATATATATATATATATATATATATATATATATATATATATATATATATATATATATATATATATATGATTCCTTCCGTTTCACAATTTTCCACTTTTATTAACTATAATAGTTTTATCACAATTCACAGGTTTTGCCTCTGGACCTCAAACGCTAACAAGGAATTGCCCTACTACTGTGACTGCAACAGTATACATGTAAGTTTGGCAACGAAGCATTATGGCGTCCTGCGTAAGCATGAGATTCAGCCGCTAAAACTATTTTCGTAAATATAGAATAATATTTTTATAAAATGTAAAACATAACACGAAAAATGGTAATATAATATCCATATTCCGTAATGAGACAACTACTTGTAAAATAATTTATGCTTGTAAATAAAAATTTAATAAAACTGAGCACAGGAGTAGTAAAATCTAACAGTAAGCGCCATCTTGCGTACTCATCTTAAAACTGATCAAGTTTTCCTCTTATATGTTACTTTTTTAGCTAACAGAATACATAAGCACAGATAATAGTATCTCATGTTGTAGCTGACGCATAACTCTATTTTATAGTGTAATACTTATAATATGTCGCATTTCTTTACGCGTTGATTAAGGCAAAGAACTAAAGCTTATACTGACTTCCGGGTAGTGATCCACCTTAAATTTCTGCGTATTGTCCATACAAAAAGTTATTTTGCAATTCTTCATGTCCTTTACACACATCTGACATACTGTTACTATCACTTCTGATTTTTCGGGATCAGAGATTTGGAGGGCTTAGTGCACATCCTACCGTTTTTTCCAGGAAAATACGAAACTCGTATCCTCATTTCACGTCTGCAATATCTGTGCACAATTTAATTCACTTCGGCTCACTTCTTCTTGCCTCTCGGACGTCAATTTTCAAAATTTTGGGTGGGAGCTTTTGCCCCCTAATACCATTTTTCAGCAGAATATAAAAGAACACATATTGCTTTATTTTTGGCGTATTATCCATACAAAACGTTTTGTTGCAATTCTTCATGTCCTTTATACACTTCTGACATACTATAATTAGCATTTTAAATTTTTGTGATGAAAGGTTGGGAGGACCATTTTCTTCAGGAAAATATGAATACGTATCCTCATTTTATGTGTAGAATATCTATGGACATTTGCACTCACTTCGGTTCACTTCGATTTGCCTTTTGGGCTCAACTTGCAAAATTTAATGTGGTAGCTTTTGCCCCTAAAATAGTTTTCCCGCAGAACTTAGAAAAAACCATATTCGTTAACTTTTTGCGTATTGTCCATGCACTAAGTTATGTTGCAATTCTTAATGTCCTTGACACACATCTGACATACTGTTATTAGCACTTCTGATATTTTGTGATCAAAGGTTAGGTGGGGTCCGTGCCGCACTCACCTCTTTTTGCCAGGAAAATACCAAACCCATATTCCCTCATTTTATGTCTACAATGTCCGTGCACTATTTCATTCACTTCGGTTCACTTCTTTTTGCCTTTCCGGCGGCAAGTTTCATAATTTTGGGTGAGGGCTTTTGCCCCTAAAACCGTTTTTCCGCGGAAAATAAAAAAAATTCATTTATTTCTTGCGTAATGTCCATACATAAAGTTTCGTTGCAATTCTTCATGTCCTTTACACACATCTCACATACGATTACTAGCACATTTGATATTTTATCATCAAAGGTTGGCAGGAGTTGGTGACCCACAAAACCGTTTTTTCCAGAAAAATACTAAACCCGTATTCCTCCATTTTATATCTACAATATCTGTGCAAAATTTCTTCCTCTTAGGTTCACTTCTTCTTACCTTTCGGGCGTCAAATTTCAAAATTTGGGGGTAAGTTGTTTTGCCCCCTAAAACCGTCTTTGCGAAGAACATAGAAAATCCTGTGTTTCATTATTTTTTGTGTATTATCCATACAAGAAGTTTCGTTTCAATATTTTATGTCCTTTACACACGTGTGACTGACATACTGTTACTAGCTCTTTTGATTTTTCGTGATCAAAGGTTTTGAGGGATCGGTGCCCCACTCAACCGTTTTTTCCAGGAAAATACGAAACGCGGATTCCCCGATTTGGTCTACAATATCTGTGCACAATTTCATTCACTTTGGTTCACTTCCTTTTGCCTTTCGGGCATCAACTTTCAAAATTTTGGGTTTGACGTTTGCCCCTTAAAACCGTTTTTCCACACAAAATTTAAAAAAAATATTTTCCTTTATTTTTTGCGTATTGTCCATAGTCGCAGTTTGATTCAATTCTTGATGTTCTTTTACACACATCTGACATGCTGATACCAACACATTTAATTTTCCGTGATCAAAGGTCTGGAGGGGTCCGTGCCCCACCCAACCGTTTTTTCCATGAAAATACAGAACCCGTATTCTCATTTTACGTGTGCAATATCTGTGCTTAATTTCATTCAGTTTGGTTACTTCTTCTTGCCTTTCGGACGTCAAGTTTCGAAATTTTGGGTGCTAGTTTTTGCCCCTAAATCCGTTTTTCCGCAGAAAATTAAAAAAGCCCGTATTCCTTTACTTTTTGCGTATTTTCCATACAAAAAGTTTCTTTGCAATTCTTCATGTCTTTTACATACTTCTGACATACTGTTACTAGCAGTTTTCATATTTCGTGATGAAAGGTTTGGTGGGGTCCGTGCCTCACCCACCCTTTTTCCAGAAAAATACGAGACTCGTATTCCTTCGTTTTACGTCTGCAAAATCTGTGACAAATTTCATTGACTTTGGTTCAGTTGTTCTTGCCTTTCGGGTGTCAACTTTCACAAATTAGAGTGGGACTTTTATATTAAAACTTACGTAACTTTATGTTCCTTTTTCATTTTATGATTTTTTTTTGTGGTGGTGAGGAGAGGAATGCTTTCCTCTGATATCTGTTTCTTGCCATTAACCTTGTTTGAACTGCTGAAGTAAGATCATTTCGTAACTTTTAATGTCATCCAACTCCGTCACGATAATAAAATTGTCATTTTAGCAATTTGTTTTATTCTTTTATTTGCAGCTTGCCACACTGATATATTAATTACAAAATTGAGGTTTTGGTCCAGTGCCTTTCGAATTCGCAACCAACCCAACCGCCGAGTTTATTGGGTTGCCTGCTATTGCAGGAAAAGGAGAATTGCAGGTGGTAATGCACTTTTGGAGTCGTGTATACATATCCCACTTTTATATGGTAATAGACTGAAAGTGGGGATCCTGTCGATAAATATAAAATTATTAGTTCATTAGTTTCGAACTTGGCACTGTAGGTTTTTTAGCTTGATATGAGGGAATATTTTGCTCAACTCTCCCCGAAAAATTAGTGTTCTTTCCTCGTACATATTTCAATGGGATGTACATAGCCCACTTTTATATTGTAATAAACTGAAAGTGGGGACCTGTAGATGAACATAAAATTATTAGTTTATTAGTTTCGAACTTGCCACTGTGCGTTTATTCGCTTCATAAGAGGGAATATTTTGTTCAGCATTATTCGAAAAATTAGGGTTCCTTTCTCGTACATATTTAATGAGATGTACATAGCCCAATTTTATATTGTAATAAACTGAAAGTAGGGACTCTGTGGATGAATATAAAATTATTAGTTTATTAGTTTTGAAGTTGGCACTGTACGTTTTTTAGCTTTATATGAGGGAATATTTTGCTCAACTTCCCCCGAAAAATCAGTGTTCTTTCCTCGTACATATTTTAATGAGTTGTACACAGTCCACTTTTATATGGTGATAAAATGAGAGTGGAGACCCTGTAGATGAATATAAAATTATTAGTTTATTAGTTTCGAATTTGGCACTGTGTGTTTATAAGCTTCATATGAGGTAATATTGCCATCATCTTTCATCGAAAAATTATTGTTCTTTCTTCGTACATATTTCAATGAGATATACATAGCTCACTTTTATATAGTAATAAACTGAACGTGGGGACCCTGTAGATGTATATGAAATTATTAGTTTATTAGTTTCGAGCTTTGCACTGTACGTTTTTTAGCTTGATATGAAGGAATATTTTGCTGTTATTTTCTGAAAAATAGATAGTACCCTTATGTGTGGCATATTATGTGCATATTAACTTAGAAACGTGAGGTGTCATTAACTTAGCACTAGAAATAGTGTGATTAATTTTGATAGTATAAATTTAAAATGTATACTGTCAACACTGTGAAATTTCGTTTTGTCTGCGGACAATTGTCTGTTAGAATAACCGCGAATCTAGTTAGTTACTGTATGTAGTCAAATTTAATATTCTGCTACAATACAGATGCCCGCTAAAGCAATTGAGTTTTGGCTATAACATAGCTCCATCCATGCTAGAGAATTAGTAATTAAGTTTGTTTCTTAGATGTTTGATCATACGCCAATAATAAAAACTACTTGGGACATTTGTTGGATCATCATCATGGAAGTATATAAGTTTCCTATGGGTTCTATAACGGAGGTGAGTGAAGCTCGAATAGGATTAGGAATTGGTTCCGTCCTATTGGTGGAGGAACTTTTTATTTGAATGCTAAGGCGTTTGGGCTCAATTTCCTTTGTATTTATTAGCACAATTAGGTGCAGTGAATGATTAGAGATTTCTCACTGCAACTTTCAAAAGTGTTGACCAAATTCCTCGTTCCTTGAATGCAAGGAACTTTAGTCAGAGCCGTGGAGCCTGTCTCAAGACCAACCTACCCTACATATATTATTTAGATAGATTCTTTATTGTAGATTTAATATGGAGTCTCAGAATCAGGGTAGGCCAGACTGTGTCCTGTGAATGAAGGTTTAGTCTTTGATATGTAAGGAGTACGGTACAGAATTAATTGTTTCCTGTAAACCGTATTTCCACAGGTCCCTTCTAAATTAGAGAGATATTGAATAATTAATGAAATTACTAAAATTGCAAGTTAGCTTGAATTCTTCCTTTCTCCATTAGTTATTGAGGAAAGGCAAGCAGGATATTTGGATGTGTATAGGGGCGGAGTATCGTCCTGAGAAAATAGTCTTTATCTCACCTCACAATTAGAATATTTATTTGTAATAAATAATTTATCTCCATTCAAATTCCCCGATCTTTTCTATTTTTTTTTATGAGCCACATCAAGAATATGAACACCAAGTGGGTAACACATCAAGAATATGAACAGCAAGTGGGTAACACAAAGTAAATTGTAGGGTGAACATAGGTATTTATACAGAGTGTTCCGTTTGAATTTTAAGTCATATTTTTAGCACTTTCATAATGACCCATTCGTAATAGAAAACAAGTGATATCACGTCAAAAATTGAAAAAGAAAAATCGCCCATTAATTATTTTGAAGTTAAGCTTTATAGTCTATATTTAGTCGAGATCCCCATAATAGCTTACTTATCATTAATAGTCACAAAATATAATATATGTAAACGCATAAAGAGTTATGTAACCTGCCCAATCATTATTATTCTACTTTTAACAGATAATAAGTTTAAACTAAATACATTAAGAAATAATAAATAAAATTCAAATACTTTCATGTAATTTCAAGTCATCATGAAGACTGGTTTAATCTCCATATTATGAGGAAAACATCACCGCTTTTGAAGAAAACTAAACTAAAATCTTCGCATAGTATAATGAAATCCAAATCCGAGTCGAGTTTCTGCTCCATTCCCATAATTTTCCTGACGTTTTACACACTCTCCAATTTAATTATAATTAATTCAACACTAATTTTTGGTGTTACAATTTTCGAATCAGAGACGGAGTTGATTCGGCCAACTTCCCTCACGTACCGGCGGTTTTAAGTACCAGGGGAAATTACAAGGGTATACATTTTACAAACAATAGTTTAGTAAGTAGGACTGATTATAGCTACATTTTTATTTGCCGGACGCATGGTAATTATTTGGGTATCAAGTTAGTACCCCAGGTCGCCATTTTGGCCTTACCGTTTTATATAAGCAATAAACCACGTTCATACTAAATCAGTAATCAACGCATTAAAAAACACGAATACATTTTTTTTAAATGGAACAGGGACACTAATAATAATATTACGAATAGATTGAAATTTCGCATTTTATCTGCAAGGAAGAAACTGTTTCGCTCAGACCCCGAATACAAAGGATAATGATTTCACACCACCCATGCAAATAAGCAAGGATTAGAAATAGTTTTCTAGGGTTTCAGCATCTATGACAATATTAGCCCGTTACGTATGAGAGATGACGTCCCTCGGCGACCACACTGCAGGTGGTATTGCAGAGCGAGAAAGGAATCAGAGTTGGGTTGAGTTGATTTTGAGTATAACGTTCCTTTCAGTAGAAAGGCTATACAAGACGTGGACCTACTGAATAACGTGGAATCCAAACCACATGAACTCCATCAGGGAATCAAACCTGGGTCTCCTACGCCAAAGGCGTGAAGCAAACCACTTATCCACGAAGGAGCTCAAGAAAGGAATCAGAAAGTAAGGAGATATCTGGAACCATTATTTTAGGTTCGATCCTAGTGTGAATGAGGAAGAAACAGGAAAACTTGACTCTGGATGACTGATCTGAGCTTTTAAAATGTTTCAAGCGAATGCATCTACCGGGAACTAAACCAGGCACCGAAGGCGAGATTGTTAGCACTTACGTTCAGCGTGGAAACACCTACGAATTAATATAAAATGCATTAAAATACGCTAATTTTAAAGGTGGGACCAATCAATAATCCATCTTAAATCCGATTTTATTCATAGTTTTTTATATTTCCATAAGTGCTGACAAAATCAAGAAATAATATTTCTTGTACTAACTTAATATTTATAAACGTTTTTGGCAAAACATCGTTTATACTTGATACATTCATACGCGTGTCCAGCAAAATGATTTTGCGGGGACAGTACTGTGACTTATACAGTGAATTCTATTTTAAAATTTGTAGAAAAGTACTCACTGGAACTATAACATGTATGTTTCACTTCTAAAATATACTTTAAAAGTTTAGAATGGAGTCGGTCAACAATAAATTCAGCGTCGACTACAATGAAAATGCATTTATTTTTCATAAGCATAACATCATTTCCTTAGTGGATACTTCCTATTAATATATTAATAAAATGTTAACTTCTATCGTGAGAGATGTTATGCCATCGCATTTTTATGTGCATTTTTTCAGTAAACCTTTAAAAAACATAAGACGTAGTATTTTAAGTGGTTTTTCCTCTTGATTTTGGAATATAAGCAATTTATTCAAGTATACTACCGCATTAACAACATAAACTAAAAGCTAGATATATCATGGGAGAGTCATGTCCTGCCATCTTACCTAAGATAAACCTGAAATAAAGTTAATGGTCTGAATATATATTTCCTATTTGGATACTGACCAAATCTGAATCTAAGAAAAACGTATTGCACTGCAGCATTAAACAACGAAATAAAAGTTTATCTCTGCAGGTCATAGAGCAAAAACCTAGACTGAGAAATTTATCTTCAAACAGATTATTCCCTTTTTTTTTTTTTTTTGCTTGTATTTCTTTCGCAATGCAACATAGAAATTTGGACATAAGTGAAATAAATTAGAAGCGCCATATTTGCTATACTTAACGTTACATATAGCCAATCTTTTTCTGCGTTTTTAATTACATTATGGGCAAAGGCTTAGAGTACCTATTTATGCCCCTGCAAAAATTTTTATTCACAAGTTTCGATAAATGCGTCACTCCCGCGACATTTTTTTTTTTTTTTTTAGGGGTACGGGAATAGGGTAACATATATACATCTTTATTCATCAATTTTAGTTTTATAAAATAACTTCCTACTCCCAGCCATTAGAGGGTTACGCCCTCTCTTTGGCATGGAGTTCGAAGTATCACTATTGATTTCAATTTAATGATATATGGGCAAAGTGCAGTAATCATGAACACATAGATTAGTAAATGCAAAATAAATCCATAGATTATTTCTGAAAAGAGAAAAGAAAAGAATATATATATATATATATATAATAGAAAAGTGCAGATATATGTTTGAGGTGCTAGGATACTAATAGGAATTACAGTACATAAGAAATATAATAGAATAAAGAATAATGATTATGAAAATGAGGTGAAGTGCTTACACGTCACAAACACAGAGTTTGATTAGTGAGACAGATGCAGGGTTAGATCTTCTGTCCCGGGGCGGCTTAGGACTAATGAACACATTGGGAAGCCCTTGTTAGTGATGAGGATATATGTGCTAAGATGGAAAGAGATGAGGAAGATGATGATTAATGACATATAATGCATATATTTCCCTTTCAGCCGCAGGAAGATGTTCGTGTTTCACATACATAGATACGAAGATATTTAATGGGGAGTGCTTGTATCGGTATGCTGCGTCGGTAAGTGCGTCAGTGTGAAGTATATCCAAGAAAAGCGGATGGCCTGTTTGGATGCGAGAGGTTATGTATCTATGGCGAAGTTGTGCGAGATGCTCGGTGATCTTTGGAAAGTCTATGTATTCATACGTGAGCCACGTCGGATATGGAAGTTTAATTCGATGCGCCAGTCGAATGGCATGTCGTTCCAGGATGCTAAGCTTTTCATAGAAAGAAACGGAGGCATTGCACCAAGCGGTATGCCCAAAGGTAAGGATCGGACGAAGGAATGCTTTGTAAGTATGAAGCAAAATATCGGCTTTTAGTCCCCAAGTTGTTCCGGTGAGGCGTCGCAAAAGATTTAATCTAAGATTAGCTTTGTCTGTTAGTTTTTTCAAGTGTGCATTCCAACTGAGCTTTGAATCGAAAACCACGCCTAGATAGGTAGCAGTGGTGGAAGGGCGTACAGGGTACCCATCAACACTTAGGCGCAAGAGAGTTGGATTTCTATGGACTTTGGAACGACATTTAGGCGGTAGAAATACTAGAGCTTGCGTTTTCTCGGAGTTGATCATTAAGTGCCATTTCTTACACCATTTGACGAAATTATCGAGTGTTGCTTGTAAAGCAATGTTAAGCTGGTGCACAGTTTTGCCGAGTGCAAGAAAAGCTGTATCGTCAGCATATTGAAAAATAAAGACGTTGCGTGGTACAGAAGGGATATCGGACGCATAGAGGATATATAATAAAGGGCTGAGAGCTGATCCTTGTGGTACACCAGTTAGAGGAAAAATCGGCCAAGAGAGGGCTGTACCAACTGTAACATATGCAATGCGATTTGAAATGAAAGAATATATTAACCTAAGATAGCACACGGGAAGTTTGAACGACTGCAATTTTTTAATGAGGCCATAATGCCAAACCTTATCGAACGCCTTCTCTAAATCCATGAGAATAAGACATGATGGTAAAGCTTTGTTATATTGGTTAGTAATTATTGTACTAAGACGAAGTAGCTGGTCATTTAAAGAATATCCAGGGCGAAAGCCCGCCTGATGGATAGGTAACAGAGAAGTTGTGTCAAGGTACTTATGGAGTCGACAAACGATAATTTTTTCCAGTAGCTTACTGAAGACTGAGGTGAGCTGGATGGGTCTGTAAGAGGATACTGAATGTACAGGTTTATGAGGTTTGTGAAACATGCAAATTTTGGAGACTTTCCAATCTGAAGGGTAGAAACCAGTTTTAAGAATGAAATTGTATATTGTTACTAGGAGTAGCAGGAGTGTTGGCGGGGCTTCTTTGATGTGTCGGTAAGAGATCGAATCGATCCCAGGTGCAGTATTTCTTTTTCGTGCTAGTGCCGTACGGAATTCATCGACTGTGATGGGTGAAGTAAGAGGATGGTCTGGGTCAATGGCGTGCTCTGTGGAAGGCTGTAAGGCAGTAAGACATGATATGTCTGTCCGTTCACAACGCTTGGAAGCGGCTGATGGTGTAAAAACGGCCTGTAACTGGATAGCAAATGCATTTGCTTTTTCAGCGTCAGAATAGAGAGGTGTACCGTCAGCTATGAGAGGGTAGGTTATTGTAGTGCTTTT
The DNA here is from genome assembly GCF_964235325.1 of Thermobia domestica. NCBI lineage: Eukaryota > Metazoa > Arthropoda > Insecta > Zygentoma > Lepismatidae > Thermobia > Thermobia domestica. The sequence goes on from NC_137467.1 coordinate 159,298,974, forward strand.
ACCAACAAGCTGATGAAATCGCTTCCAATAGCGAGAAGGATGAGCTTCTTCGGATAAGGTGTTACAAGCTTTTATCCAGTTTCTACGTTTATACGCAACAAGATAGTTACGTACCGTTCTTTGCCATTGATGATGAAGCCGTAAATATGAATCATTCCCAGTCCTATAATATTCTCGAAGATGTTTTCGAGCTTGCTGTATAAGTGGAATGTAGGTTGGCGGTAATTTCGGTCTGTGTGCGTGCACTTGCTCTGTTGGAATATGGTTCTGAGCACTTATTTGGATGGCTTTAGTGACATTTGTAACACAGGAAACTAACTCAGTTTCATTAGTTGGAGGCTTTTCACAATGAATAATGCGTTCAAGATCTTGCCGGAAAAGAGGCCAGTTAGCCTTATCATATCTCGGAACATGACGAGGGGCGATTTCTTGGCGTGGTCGTTGCCCTCGAGTTAGTGTGAGTTTTACTGGATGGTGATCGCTCCCAATCGAGTCCAAAACTTCTAGCTGACAGTCTGAAAGAAGATTTAGAGAAGTAATGACAACGTCAGGCGTGGTCTGACTGACAGGTCTAGTGTGCGATGGAAGGACATGTAGATGAAGATGGAGATCGTTAATTAAATACTGTTGAAAATCTACTTTCTCACGATCACTTCTACTATGGAGATTAATGTCCGCCATGATAATAATATTTCGATAATTATTGGCAATGTATCGGAAATATTCTAGCGGGATAGGTTGACGTGGACGAATATAAATCGTACTAAAATTGATGATTATAGACGGAAAGTATATGGAGTAAAGAAGATATTCCGGGAAAGTACTGAAAGCTGGCGGATTGTACGCTCTAGTTGGATATTTTGGAGAAAAGCCTATTGCAACTCCGCCTTGTGCACGAGCTAAGTGATTATGATAGTCTTGGCGTTGTAGTTGATAGCCCGGAATGCGAGCTGGCATGTTTGGTTTTAAAGCGGTTTCATTCAGTGCAAAAACATTAATATGTTCCTCCAACAACAGCGCCTCTAATAATAGTTTATGTTGCGAAAATGATCGGATGTTAACAAATAAGAAATTAATACCCATAATGAAGGATACTATGCGGATTGTATTAAACAGTAGTTTCCAGTGATCCAATATGAAAATGAACATAATTGTTTGAATAAGTGGCATGGAGATTGATGTGAAAGATGGATTTTGCGGCTGTGATAATGTGGTGAAGGATATTGGTTCGCTGAAAGGGAAAGATATTTTGAAGCACCAAACTGATGTAGCGAAGAAGATCTTCGACTGTTAGCGGTGGTAAGATTGATTGGTTAGGTTGAGTTGTTGTATCGGTCGTTTTTAGTGGTACTGTTAGCTCCGGGTGCTCTGGTTTCGGTACTGGTTTCGCTTTGCAACGATAGCTATATGTAGGGTGATCCACACTGCCACAGGTGTTACATTTAGGTGGCCCTCGTAAGTTGGGACATGCTTTGGTTTCATGTAGACCCGAGCAATAACCGCACTTAGATGGATTGGAACAGGCTGCTGTGGTATGGTCATTGTACGTCTGACATTTTTCGCAGCGAATAGGTAATGGTCCTTGTGTTTTGGATGGTTCAACGCGATGTATTTTCTTGTAAATGGGTGCACCAAAACGTAACAGGTAATCAATAGTGTCCTGTTGCTTAGAAAGGACACGAACCATGTACGTCGGACCATTATTATTCCTAATACGAATGCACTTTTCTACTGAGATTCCTTCTTGCTTTAATTCCTCTTGAATTTCTGCATCGGTAAGCTCTGGAGAGACACCTCTAATAACGACTGATAGAAATGGTGGTTTCCGAGGTGGTGGAGGTTGTTTCTGCCGCTTATCCGTCAATTTTGTTAGTTTTGCGTTTTTACCGAAGATTTCGTAGGAGGCTTTGTTGCGAATAGTAATTCCGAAATTCGGATCTTTAGATTTAAGAATGTAGCCGTTTTTAGTGGGAACAATTTGGACCAGAGTATCCCGTACCCGTGGAACATATTTCATGATTTGCAGAAAAATTAGTTTGGGATTAGTGTACTTTGCGTCGTAGTCTGTGAGTATGAAATGATAGACAGGATCGACATTCGATTGTATTGAGGATGTACCTTGAACCCCAGTAGCAATATTGGTATTCTGTGGAATGAGTTCTACATCCATTGTGACCGTTGGGGACCGTGACCGTATGCGTTTTGCTGACTGTGTTGAGTCATTAGATGGATGTCTTTCTCTAGATGTAGACGGTAATGGTTGACTTCCCCAGGAGAAGTGACGAGTGCGGTTAGAAGGTGCAATGGGTGCCGTCTGTGCAGACTGAGTGCCTAGATTTGAAGGAACGGTAGCAGGTAATCCGAAATGCTTCCCAAGATTCGATTGCCGGTTAGTGTTGCTAGAGTCCGCCATCTTAATGAAGCTGCCCGGGGCCGAAGCCCAAACGAGGATGAAAAGGATGAACAAGATGATGAGATGAAGTTCAAAAAACAAGTATGCCCTTCGAAAGTGAAAACTTCCGTCAACCCTCTAAGTGTTGTATGTGTGCTTTGCTCCCAAATGCGTATTGCAACACTTGTTCCTCGCTGGCACACTAACTAGCACAAGAGAGGTTAGGCTCCTTGATTCAGTGTGCCCGCGACAGTATCTTTTTGGGTACTACTCGTGAAATACACCTAATAAAATTGCGTTTGTTTTGATGATCCTTCATAATACACTAAGATGATAACAGAAATATCCATATTAAGTATACATTCTAACGAAATCTATTACAAGAAATCAGAAATTTAAAAAATTGTTAAGTACACTTTAAGATTTTTAACACATTTTTGCAATCATTTAGTAAATCAAACATGCTGCCATCTCTTGAGAATAGTAAAAACTGATGGAAACAAGAAACAATAATTCTTCCACCTTCGCTAGTAACATAGGTAAGTTGCTTTTAGATTATCATGTCTCTTTCATGTTAATTATATATTGGTTCTGCCTTCTGTAATTATCCAGAGCTTGTAAATAAACCGATCTCTCTCACCAAATTGCATCCTTTTCAACAAGTGGTATTCTATTGTTTTCAACCTCAATCCATCTGAATGCTAAGGAATGGATTATTTTTCGCAAACACCAAGTGCTTCCATTATTATTTTTTTTTTTTTTTCGAAGAACTCGCAACAGTGGTTTGGAAGAAGGTCGTTGATAGTGAATAATATGGATTTCATTAATTGCTCCACGAATAACGCATTTCTCAAAATAATTCAATGAGATTTTTGTTTTTCGTTGGGCTCTTTCTCATAATTCTGTTTATTTCTCGCTCAATCGTTTATTTCTGTTTATTTCTTTTACCTTAATTTTTTTTTTTTTTGGATTTCAATTGTCAGCATCTATCTTCATAAAATCATTAACATTAACCAAAATCTTTCAGTTTTTTCTGGGAATCGTTTTCGTTCTTTAAGTTTTCTGTCCTTTTTAACTTCTATTATGATTTTTTTTTAAAAAGGAGCGCACAAAACAATTTAACGCAGCTCAGAACTAATTCACAAAGAACACCATACTTCACTCAATACAAGAACACTAATCTGTTCGGCCTTTCACGGGCCTTTCAAAACGTCCTCTTGTGTGCTGCCATGAAGAAACACCCCAGGGAGTGGATACCAATAGGATCATTTTCTTCTACCATCGAAAGTGACAAACTTCCTTGTATAAGGGAGAGAGGAGTTGGCAAGTCTGTAGCCACTATTTCATTAAGGCTAGGACATGATTTGCGGCCCCTATAACGAATGAGTAACAATTATAGGTTGTATTATGTGATGTAATTCTTAATTACTTTAACTTAATTTATCCTCATGCATTGAGTTTAGAATAAGAAAAAAATGTGCGAATAAGAAAATCTTTAACAGTTTACCAAATGCACCTTTACACCTTATTAAATAAATAGACTATTTCTACTTTATTATTCGGATCTTTCTAAAAGAAGATAAGAAAAGGAAGACTGCAGATTGATTGAAAGTCTGCTCTTGTCATTCTTTAACCCATTTAGTCCCAGAAGGAAAAATGTTTTTGAATTGGGTCGAAATTTCCTAGCCTTCGTCATTGGGACCTCTTGTTACTCTGGAAAGAGAAATTTCGTTCTTGTTGTTTACGATTCTGCGTCACGTGACTGATCTCCTATGAGATCACTGGGACTTTCTGATTTAAAATATACATGTATTTTGAAGGCTAGGAAATATAACCTAACTTATAGTTCAAGGCATAAATAGAAAAGGGTTGGGAATATATGGTTTTATTTTGAAGTACATATGAACTTAAACACATTAGCTCTTATACTGTGTGTTATTTTGTTAACATTACTCAGGATTATAATCGGAAAGGGTTGTTACTAAAATAGTAGTTATTTTTTCACCATGCCGATTCCTTTCCACTTCACTTGAGAACACGTTTATACTTGTGTATGGAAGGTATATTTCACCCAACACACAAAGTTACATTGCATTTGACATCCCACACAGCAATGAAATATTTTCAAAACGTTTTTAAAACGTGTCATCATTTTCCTTCAGAAAATGTATCCTACTTCCCTTAAGGGAATATATTCCATACGTTGTTGAAAACATTTTCCAATTAATACTGAAAATATTCTCGTAACATACTCAAAAATATTTTAGAAATATTTTATACGCCGTTAAAAAAGTTTTCCAAAAAATGTTTTCCGTACGATTTCCAAACATTACTGAAAATGTATTTGAAACATTTTATACAATGTTAACGGAATGGTTTTTAAAATGTTTTGCATGGAATATTTTAAAATTATTTACTAATAACACAGAAAATAATTTCTCAAGAATGAAGAAAATTGTTTTCTAAATATTTTTTTAAATGTATTGCGTACATTAGTTGAAATATATTCTGAAGATTTCTAATTCATTTTTAACAAGGATTAATGATCTGTAAAATAATAATTTTAAAATGTTTTCCATACATAACAAAAAAATATTTCCTGTATATCACAGAATATATTTAGTGAATATTTCCTGTATATCACAGAAAATATTTAGAGAATATTTTCTGTATATGACAAAATATTTAGAGAATATTTTCTGTACATGACAGAAAATATTTTCTGTACATGATAGAAAATATTCAGAGAATATAGGGTAGACATATCAAAAACATTTTCAAATTAATTTCTTTGGTGTTCTGTAACAGTAGAAAATGTTTAGAAAATACTAAACTAGTTTCAGATATAATTTGTGATAACAAAGAAAATATTTACGAATCATTTTTCAAATAGCAATTGATATGTTTTAGATTTGTTGTTGTATGTAGTTTGAGAACTTACTTAAAATATTTTTCTAACATTTTCTAGTTTTCAGGGAAAAATATTTTAAATTCTTTCTGAATATTTTTCGTCATTACCACAATAACACCTACAGTTTGAAATACATTTCTTTCTTCGAAACTGAAAGAAATGCATATGAACAGTTTTCCAACTCTTGTGAGTTAAAATATCTGGATTTCATTTATACAAATTCATGGGGTGGTAGAAGTTTGTGTATGCTGGAACCGGTTTAGAATACACGGAAACTTCTAGCATCACATAAATTTGTGGAAATAAATTCTAGTATTTTAACTTACAGGTTGAAGAAAGAAATGTATTTCAAAATGTACGTGTTATCGTGGTAATGACGAAAAATATTCAGAATTTAAAATATTCCTCTGCGAAAACAAGGAAATGTTAGAAAAAATATTTTAAGTACGTTCTGAAACTACATACAATGATAAATCAAAAACATATAAATTGCTATTTGAAAAATGAATCGTAAATATTTTCTTTCTTAGCACAAATTCATATCTTAAACTAGTTTAATATTTTCTTAAAAGTTTCTACTGCTACAAAACACCAAGAAAACTAATTTGAAAATATTTTTGATGTGTCTACCTTATATTATCCGAATATTCTGTCATGTACCCGGGATCCCTTAATATTACAAGGCAAGAAGACAGGGAACACTGTACAGTAAAAGTGGAGAAAAACTAAATCATCTTGGACAGAACACATTCTATATCTATGACAATATTCATTGAAAAATATGGAGGAACAATAACAATCCGAACAAATCACATGCATTTTGAGAAAAGTATTTATAATGGAACTCCTAAAAAATACATTAGTACAATTTCTTACAGAAGTATTAAAATATACGAAACTTACAAACACGTGTATATAATGAGCTTTTCTTTTAAGGAGTGATTATAAAACGTGATCATACCACCATGAAACCATTTTTTTGCACCATGTCTCTCAACATAAGGACGACGTGAACCACTCAGATGTTCACAGGTGGGATGTCGTCATTGTTCTCTACGTTGTGTATTACACAACACTAAAATAGCTATTGTAGTGCGTAAAATAAATGACTGAGCACAAGAAAGACACCCCGGGTGTCAACATGTGAGTGGTTCATGTCGTTCTTGTGGCGGGTTCACCGGTGGTTAGATATATATATATGATAAATGGAGAAAGTAACTGATTTTATATCATGTAAATATTTAATGTGATATGCAATCAATTATTCCCTTGAGTTATCGTATATAATAAGAGAAACTAAACCGTTTATTCTTAAAATTATCTAAATTCCAACATCCTACATTACTTAGATTGCGTAACAAATCGAAAGCCAAATAAAGGAACGAAGGTTTAAAAGACAATACATAAAATAACATCCTGTACATTTATTGAGAATAATTTCTTAATTTTACATCAAGTATGAATTTGTTGTACACAATACTGAAAACTACATACTTAATGTGAATACATAAACAAAAAGTCTATAATAATTTAAGTCTAGTAATTGCATACCGTATACTAAAATAGTTTGAAATGTATATACATCTCATTAGTGTAATATTAACTAGTGTTATATAACATTTTTAAAAAGCACTTACTTTGTAAGAACAGTTCGAATAGAGTTGCAGCTTATACCCATTTTGTCTTGTCCCCACATCCTAGCATTGTAGTTCAGAAGATGGCAGTACCAATCACCTAAAACCAAGCACCAGAATCATGCGTTTACTTACGTTTCCCTCTCCTTCAACACACACCCACAATATAAGTTAAGCTATTTCTTGGAAAGTTCTCTGCTACCTTCTTCTAAGAATATATTTAACGATACGAAGTAGGTATATTAACATTACTTTAGCATTTGAAGTGTGATTTAACTGCCATAAATTAAAATCGAGGACAATATTCATGCAAATTAGCTTAAATGGGTACCATATACATTACACTAAACGAACTATGCCAATAAAAAAATCACAGTCAATAAGAATTAGATCTTCGTTCTAGATTTTTAAATTGCTGCTATGTTAATGCTATGAATTCTGTGCTCCCCACACCAAATGTCTTTATGCCAAATGTTTTTCGTCGAAGCTGTGAGCAAACCGCAGGCTAATGATCGGATGATGATGATAGCATGCAGGCTGATGATAGTTCATCACTTATAGGAAGACAGTTCGAAGTACTAGGTGGGACAGAACACACTTCTTTTTCCTGGGATTCATCCACACTTACGGTCAAATTTAGTACCGTCTATGTAGTATCTATGTGCGGTATACCTTGAAATCATCTCGGTTGATAGCCTCCACAGTGCACTCCTAAAATAAATCAATTGTTTTAGAATTGTAATTTGCAGCATGTGTGGCAAAATTTAAAAACGAAATACATCTCAGAATCAAGGCTAAGTCAAACGAAGCGATATATGGGTATTTTTTTTTTATCTTACTACAGGCTATCCAAAACACTAAAACATTGTTTTCTATACTTTTGGAAGTTGTATACTAAATATCTTAGTAGCTGTCAATCAAATTTGGAACGCTGAATAAGTTGTAGTGTAGATATACAATTGAAGTTATGATCCAAACATAAAATAATGATATTACAAATAAATAAAATTATCTTAGGGTGGAAATGGAAGCTGTAGACGCATGAGTATTACTGAGTGAAGGAAGGAAAGTACCAGCGTTATGGCACCTTCAGCTGGGTTACGAGTTTGACACAGTTCGTACACAGAAATCGTTCGGTGGTTTATATTTCCTGCTTCGACTTAAAAGATAAAGAAAATTTGCTCGCTTTAAAAGAGTTAAAAGGTAAAAACTTTAAAAAGGTTTAATTTATTGTATTTTTGTTAATGTAAATAAATAATGTAGACAACTGACACAGAGCTTGCCCGCTGGACCTTGGCGCCTTAATCCAACTGCCATTTATATGCCTGCCATAAAGTAATAAAGATATAAACTTTTTTAAAAAGTGCAGATTAAAGGTAGCTTAATATTTACATTTTTTAACGATACCTATAAATTAATAAGGTAGAAGTATATGTGGTCCTTCTCACTATGCTTGCTTATATGCCTTATATATATATATATCTTAAAGCCTAGTCATTAATAATACCAGCCCTCTGCTCCTATACCACCCTGTGATACCGGAGCAGGACGTTTGGACGCAAAGCCATATACCTAAATAGGTTAATCTACTTAAATAGGTTATAATGTATTTCATAACCAGAGATGATTACGTACTAAAAGCCTTAAAAATAGGCACTAATATCACAAAAACTCTTAAAAAATAACTGCACAAACTAAAAACAAGAAGTTCAGATAGGTGAAATTTGATCCAAATTTTCTTTAAAATGCCATCTTCAAAACTCTTAAGTTTTCGTTGTTATAATATGTCCTATGGTAAACAGTCACTGAAAGTCTCAGTTGCAACAAATGCTTAATTTAGTTCTGAAAAATTTTTGTGATGCAGAAAGAAAACATATGGGTCTAATTATTTTGTTTTTAGAATGATATATCCTAATTTCAGGAAAATCGGAGACAATGAGCTGCAGAATTTCTTTTTCAGCATGAATCTATCATGAGCTAAAATAAAACTAGCTGTAGGCATCCTATAACACCCCAAAGTAAACTTCTGCGAAGTTACCTTTATAATATCTCTAACATAAAGGATATTCATAACTTCATAGCAACTCATAATATTGCATTACAGCTTATTACTATGTATTTGCAACAGAGACACTTGGAAAAGAAACAACAGTGAAACCAGAAGTAAACAGTGAAATCTAATATACATATTGAATAATTTATTTTGTCTTATGTTACAATTACCATGACATTATCATTCCATGACGGAATTATGGGCCAAGTCGGTCCTCGTGGCCGAGTGGGCTAGCGCTATATGCTAGTAATGAGAATCTCTTTTCTCATATGACCTCGCTGCTGAAAGGGACGCTAAACTAAAAATCAATTATGGGGCAAATCCAGCATTATTCTACAATTTCAAAAGTTTCAAAATTCTGTACGGCGAATTCTTTCATCTGCCTGAATATATTTTTTTCTTTTGAGTTGATTTTGAGATTAACGTCCCGTTCAGCAGCGAGGCTATATGAGACGTGGACCTACTGATTAACGTGGAATCCGAACCACATGAGCTCCCGCCGGGAATTTTCTTCTTTTCTTGGGCGGATCTTTTCTCGAAGCATTGCCTCGTACACTAAGTCCTGCTTTTTCTTTTTTTTTGTCCGAAATGCATCAATAAAGCGCCAAATCGACCAGTATCGTTCCTTTACGTTAGATATACTATAAACAACAGGAGTTATTTTATTTTGGGGTATCACAGGCTGCCTAAAGTAAATTTTATTTGGCCCATTCTTCGTATTTAAATGTACAGTTAGTGCCTATTTTTATCAAAATTTATTATTACAATGTCTCAACTTTCTATTAATACAATAGTCTCCACTATCCGGTCTAATGGGCATATCGAATAACAAAAAAGGCCTTCCATTTCAATTCAGGTAGAGCATGTACCATCACCATCTCAGATATTGATGAAACGTTTTTTATAGCAACTCGGACTCGTATACTCGAAACGTTTTTAAGGGACTCGTATTTTTTGTTTTGTTTTGTCGAAAAAACTTTTCCCGCCAAGTAATGGGCCATGAAAGATGGGGAGTACAATTTATGAATTTTAGAAAAAATGGAAATGCTCAATTTCGGAGCACCACCATTCAGCTATGGAGACAGATAGAGTTATAATTCTTGTTGTGGTATGTACATAAGGATATAAGTAAATATATTTTATTATAGTTTGGTTTGCGTATTTGTATCTTTCTGTATATAAGTTAACAAATGAAATCTAGTTTATCTGAAAAGTCGAGGTTTGCGATTTTTTCGAGCACTTCCGATTCGAATTTTAAAATTCTGTTTTCACGGTTAGTGAGACCTAGTTACCCGCTTTCCGAAAAAAAAAATTGCATCGCTTCTGTGTGCAACCGTTTTGTCGCAAAAAATTTGAGAAATCGTCAAATTTTTAAAAATTGCCAATTTTGGGTGCCATTTTCTCGAAAACACCATAATTTAAAATTCTGAAATTTTGTCAATGGTTCAACTTTACATGAATAACAAACACACCAAATAGCATTCTCGATCATTGCTTCATGAATTAACTATAGCCTTTTGAAGTTAGCGAAGATTCGTTAACTTTGATGTTACAGTTGGCAGCATTGGAAACAATGAAAGTGCAACAATTTAATGATGCTTTTGGTTCACATTCATTAAATAAAGAATAAAAAGTTTTCTTGGCTGCTTTTTATTACTTTGATCAAAATGGCTCTCTGAAATGGTAAAATGAGCCTCCAACTACTCCATCTTCTTAAATCGATCTAATCTGATATGGAAATTACGATTATGAAACACACACATTTTAAGTTTATTCTAAACGGCCATCCAATAGATCCTGATGATCTACAAACAACCTGAACTATTACCTCAATGATGAACTGGAATGCTCCAGACAAAATTCCGATAAGTGCGATGTCATTACAGTGATCGAAAATGGACAAAAAGTTAAAAAATCGAAAGATTTTCTTACGCGTACTATCAAAGAAATTTACGGGCTGTTTAAACAGATCAATTCCAGCATAAGAATGGTTCACTCGAAATTTTATAGTATTCGACGAAAGTGGGTTAGTCCGCAACCTGCGAGGGAGGTGTTTGTGTGTTGTGCAAATTTTAAGTTAGCTGCTACTGCGTTGCAACAAATCAAAGGAGCAGCCTGTATTGAAGCTGTCATGAGTGACCTATTTCCATTAGTAGTATGATTCGTATAAAATGACAGCTGTCTTCTTCAATAATGTGGTGATTGTCATGGAGCGGAAGGAGTAAGTGTGAAGTCTTTAATTATTGATCCTGATGAAAATGAAAATATTACATATGCCATATGGGAAAATAATGATCTTGTTAAAAAAAAAACTGTGACACTCTGTTGCTGGTTAAAACTAAGAATTTTAAATCATGAATACATCGAGAAAATCCAAAGAGAATTAATTGCTACTGAAAAGCGTCGTGTAAAATTTCAAGATACAAATTCTATTTTACTGCATGTGGACTTCGTTGAAAACTTGACTGTTATTCTGCTATGTGAAATTCAGAGTGATCACTGAAAAACGATCAAATCTCCATCGTTACGGCAGTGGTATATTATTATGAAACAACTGACAGTTTTGCTGTAATAGGCGACGACAAAACACACGATTCCACTCGTACTCATAGTCATGGATAAGATTCTAAAAAATACTTGAAGAAAAGCGAAAATACAGGTTTTAGAAAAAGGTTCGAATACGTGCGTAAAATTTATCAAACCGTTTCAGTGATTTCTAATGATGCTGCATCCCACTCTAAAAATTGCTTTCAGATGTTTGAGACGCGGACAGGTCCGATAAAGCAGTGGCTTTTCAGTGAAACCGGCCATGGCAAGGGTCTCTGCGACGGTATTGGGGGTGTGGGGGGAAAGGTATAAAGAATGTGGCAACACGGCATAACCTTAGGCAAGAACAGATTCACAATATTAAAACTGCAGAAGAATTCGTGAGTATAGTGCAAGTACAAACTCCGGGCATTATTCTCGTAATGTTGTCAAGAACCGAATTGGACAATTTTAAGAAAGAGAAAAAAAAGAAGAAAAAAACAATGGGAAAGTGTGCGACCGGTAACTGGTATTCGACGAAGTCATCTTTGGTTTTTATGGCACAATATTAAAACTGGAGAAGAATTCGTGAGTATAGTGCAAGTACATACTCCGGGCATTATTCTCGTAATGTTGTCAAGAACCGAATTGGACAATTTTAAGAAAGAGAAAAAAAGAAGAAAAAAACAATGGGAAAGTGTGCGACCGGTAACTGGTATTCGACGAAGTCATCTTTGGTTTTTATGGCACAATATTAAAACTGCAGAAGAATTCGTGAGTATAGTGCAAGTACAAACGCCGGGCATTATTCTCGTAATGTTGTCAAGAACCGAATTGGACAATTTTAAGAAAGAGAAAAAAAGAAGAAAAAAACAATGGGAAAGTGTGCGACCGGTAACTGGTATTCGACGAAGTCATCTTTGGTTTTTATGGCAGTAACGGGTCACCATGGACTAACTTCGTGCTTTCCCCAAAATCGAGCTTCTGCAATTCAAAGTGTAAATTTACGAAATCTGCAAAAATGACTGCATACATGCATACATGATAACCAGTGATGGATAGGAGAAATATTATCAAAAAATCATGAATTACATGAAGTTGAAGTGGTCTTTATGTTTCCACATAGACCTTCAACAGGGTACAGGTTTCCAAAAAGGCATAAGAGAAGTGAAAATAAGTGTTTTGTGACTATCCACAACGTGCTAAGCGTTGTGAGTGCACCAACACCTATTGGAGCATCTGCACGGTTAGATGCTATTAGCGAAGAAGACACTAAGCAAGCAAATAATTACTTCAGTGTGATAAAATCAGTGAAACTTTGATTTCGAAAACCATTTTAAATAAGTTACTTTAAAATTTGTGTTTTTCGTAATCGTAATTTTTATCTCTGATTACATCGGTTTAAGAAAACGAAGAAGTAGAAGAAAAGGTTCATTTTACCATTTCAGAGATCCATTTTGATCAAAAAAAAAAAGCAGCCTGGAAAAACTTTTATACTTTATTTAATGAATGAAATGAAATCTTTAGTTTTACGTCCCACGGTTAGGCTAAAGGAGACGGTGATGATGAGAGATGAGTGAAATGGTGGAATGAAGAAAGTGGGAGGAAACGGGAGAACCCAGAGAAAACCCACGAGCAAGGTTATTTAATGAATGTGAACCACAAACATCATCAAATTGTTGCACTTTCATTGTTTTCAGTGTTGCCAACTGTGATATTAAAGTTAATGAAACTTCGGTAACTTCAAAAGGCTGTAGTTAATTCATGAAGCATTGGTGGAGAATGCTATTTGGTGTGTCTATTATCCATGTAAAGTTGAACCATTTGACAAAATTTCAGAATTTTAAATTATGGTGTTTTCGAAGAAATGGCGATTTTTAAAAATTTGACGATTTCTCGATTTTTTTTTGCGACAAAACGGTTGCACATAAAAGCGATACAATTTTTTTTTCGGAAAGCCAGTGGAAACAGAATTTTAAAATTCGAACCGGAATTGCTCGAAAAAAATCGCAAACTTCGACTTTTCAGATAAACTGACGTTCATTTGTTAACATATGTACAAAACTATATGTATAAAATATAGTTTATTTATATCCCTATGTACACCTTGTCTCAAAAAGGTTGAGCGCATTCTTTATTGGTGTTTTGAGGCAAAAATTTTCCAAGTCCAGCTTCGGGTATCTTCGGGAAAAAGTAAGCCAGGTTCGAACCTCCAAGCCAGCCTTTCCAATCGGGAAAAAGTTTGCAGATGTGTTTTTCTTCTTTTAAATATAATAAGACTTGTTACCAAGTGTTAAAAAAAAAAAGCAACATTGATTGAAATACTTAATGATACAATATTTCGAAACCTTTTTTTTCAATCTCAGCACATGCTTGTTTGTCATTTAGCTCTCCATACGTAATGGAACATTTAAATACGTTAACGAATCTTTCCATATGTAAAAGAATGCTCAAAGTTAAGAAATAGAACATAATTATCGCCTGAGTACTAAAATAAAAGTCAAAGTAGAACAGAAACAGCGTTTGTAATGGATATGAATGTCATAATTATCTTGAGATCCGTTATACATCGCTAGAAGGTTGTGTTAGCTCATTGGTAAGCTGTCGGGTTTTAAATCATAGGGTTGAGGGTTCGAATGCCGTCTAGGCTAATCCTTTTTTTCAAATTATATTTTCCGCAATGCATGAAAAATTATATAAAATAATTACATTAGAATACATAAGTTGTGTATATATAACATAATCATTGCACAACATAGTAATTATTATGTTTAAAATATAACATCTGAGATAATTTTCACAGTAGGTCGGTATTATATATGAGGATGTAAATACAAGTTAGGAAAATCATTTAATAGCAATACATAAGTTATGTAGTATATTTATTTGCATCTATTTGTCATACAGATGTATGACAAATATTCTCATGAATGATATCAATATTCTCATTACAGCATGTCATTTACATTCGTGAAATACAATATATTCCTACGGATATAGAAAGTGTATAAACAGAGTATCCAAAGTCGTATCCTGCTTCAAGACAAATAACTTTTCCCGATCCCCTTAACGTCACGGGAAGAAACACAAATTCTCTTTAGAACGGAATGTCGTTACTTAGAGTCTCATTCGAATACGTTGAATATTCTTTTGTATATTCATCTCTCTCTCTCTCTCTCTCTCTCTCTCTCTCTTTTGCTTTGTTTATGTGTGTGTGTGTGTGTGTTGCGGAATATCCCAAGTTGAATACAACATTTGCCAAGTATATCAGCATCATATGGGTGATATCAATAAAACGGAGAAGTTACTCATTACGCCCAATTTTAAAGTAGTTACTCGCATTGGTATCAATAAAAAGAGAACTGAGCACTAGTCGCCTCGGCTGACCTCGGAGAAGCCCCGCCCTTTTGAAGTAACCACACCTCTATTCTCGAGCCGAGTAACTACTCCGCGTTTGATATCAATAAAAATCAAAGACTCCTCTGTGATGCTAGTAACTTCTCCAAATTTGTGGAGCAAGCTAAATAGGTGACTCCGTGCGAAATATGGCAGAGTGTATGATTGTTTTACTACGTAGAAAAACTTATAAACTGCATAGAAATGTTGGAAATGGAGATTACAAAAAGCATTATAAGTTTATGAAAGAAAATATAGTGATTAGCACAACATTTTTAAAGGAGAATCAACCGAAATTCGGGGTGATGGACTACGTAATGATGAAAAGATGCGGGTTTTCTTCAAGGGCGCCGATCCTGAGGGGGCCCGGGCTCCCCAAAACTCATGTGGGCTCCCTATTGTATTTATGAATATACAATATTTGACATAATTAGAGTGCAATTTGTCTTAAAATCCTGATATAGGCCTATATACCTTCTGCATCTGAATGCCCTCCCCCCCAAATTTACAGAGAAATCGGTGCCCTGGGTTTTCTTGCGTTACGTGAGTGATCCGGGATTCCAGGTCGGAATGTCAGGGGATTCTGATATGGCTCAAAGTACTGTCTATGACTACCTGAAAATGGATTGTTTCCGGAAGTGTGCGTAATATACAAACAGCAAAGGCAGAGTGGCAAGAACAATATACATTTCCGGGTGCTATCGGAGCACTTGACTATACACAAGTGGCATTAAAGAAACGTAGTATTTTGAAGAGTACGTTAATAGGAAGAGCTATTTCGTGGCTAAGCGGTTAGCGTACATGCCTTTGGCATAGGAGACCCGCGTTCAATTCCCGGCAGGAGCTCATGTGGTTTGGATTCCACGTTAATCAGTGGGTTCTGTCTCATATAGGCACGCTACTGAAAAGGACGTTAAACTAATAATCAACTCAACTCAACGTTGATAGAAAGGGTGTATACATGAGAATGTATTTAGTTTATGTCAAGGCGAAAGGGGACACATATGGTGTGGAAAACGCAATCAGATGGACGTGATTTATGACGTGGGTGGCTGGACTTTTTAAAAAAGAAAACAAAGGAGCCAAGTGTCTGATTTCGTTCTTAAAGCCAAACAATCTACAAAGACCTTGGATAACACGTGATATGCGCTTGTCGTGTTAATCTTGATATTGCTGGATTCCAATCAACATCCATCAGCTCAAATAGGTTCATTCCCATGGTTTTAGTATTACTTTCTTCTTTCCCGTTTTTTTTAAATTGTTTTCTTCTTTTTTATTTTTCTTTTATTCTCGCTCGAATATTAAAGATTCTCTTTTGAATTTGTGTCTCAGTCGTAGATGTATTTGATATTTCGGTGCATTTCACTGTAATTACCTTCAAAGTTTCGGCTTTCCTTCGTTTACTTTCTGGTAGCTGTGACTTTGAAAGTACCACTGGAAACTCTTTTACAATATCCACAAATGCACTTTGATTGAAGCTATCGTTGCTACTTGCCCCTTCCATGGCTTTTAAGATACTATGCCATAGATTAAAAACAACGAAATGACTGCGCGATGAATGGGAGAAATGAGTAATCACTTCTTTTATTGATACGACTCAGTGCTACGTGCAGAGGAAGCGCGAGTAAACGTTCATAAATCTGGAGCAGACTAGACCTGAGTAGTGGCTTGTTTTATTGATACGAAATTGAGGGAGGAGATTACTCCAGCTGTAGTTACTCCGATTCTCGAGCAGGACTTCTCAGGAGTAGTTACTTATTTTTATTGATATCACCCATTGTCATCGAATACCAGAAATTGAAAATCGTGTTTCTTCAGATTGGGTTTGCGTGTTCATGTTAGCTCACTGGTAGAGTACGGACTTGCCAATAAAGAGGTCTTGAGTTCAAAGCCTACAGCTAATTATCATTCTTTTGTTGGTAGGATTGCACAGAAATCGGATACAAGGAGTGGTTTACTTCTAGAAATATTTTCAGAAGCGTTTAGGTAGCCCTGAAAAGGGCTGTTTTCGGGAGTTAAGGCGGGGACATTAATACTGTGTCCAAGACCCTTCTGAATTTATTACACGCTCCATTCTTCTGGGCATGGAATCTATTACATGGGTGACAAATCTATCTCCTTCCCCTACCTCCAGCCATGCTTCGGAAACAAGATGCCACAGGTCATCCTGAGTTCTTGGTGGATCTGCCTCAGGCCAACTTTCCCTTAGAGTACGCTTCACTTCTGCCCACATATTTTGCATGAGATTGAGGTCTGCTCCACGAGCGGCCAGTCGATTAAATCAATCTCAGGGTGCCCTGCGAACCATTCCTGAATCACACGGGAAGTATGTATTGGCGACTGGTATTGCTGGAACTGAATTACACCATCAGGCTGAAATACTCGTACAGATAGCACCATGATATTACTGATAATGTCTAAGTACTGAGCATTGTCCAGATGTACTTCAATTCTATGAAGCTGTCCTGCTCCGCGACTGGAAATCCAACCCCAACATAAAATAGATACATGGCCACTGCGATTGCAAGCAGCCACATATCCATGGTCATATCGGGTGCCTCTCGGACGATACACAAAACGGCGTCCCTCCTTTGATGTTGTGAATATGGATTCATCTGAGAAAACTACGTTTTCCCAATTGAGACCCACATTCGCCTGTGCAAACGCGAGACGGTAAATTTTGTGGTCGCCTGAGAGTTTTTCCTTCACGGCAGCAACACGGCCACGTAACCCAGCATGACGAAGCCTTCGCAGAGCTGTATGCTTACTACCAGGAAAGAGAGAAACTTCCCTTAGCTGTCTAGACGTCCTTAGTGGGTCTAACCGGGCTTCGTTTACTAATCTCGCATCTTGGGCTTCGGTTGACACATGCGGACGACCAGGAGATCGTAAATTATCAGTCTGACCTGTAGCACCATATTTCCGAATCCATCGCCTTCCTGTAGAGGCCGGGACACCTACTCGCTTGCTAGCTGCAGTTGCAGAATAACCTTCCAACTCCATAAAGTAATTACTGCTGTACGTCTATCCATAGTTACCAATGTTCTGAGCTGTGAGAAGGAAGCAATAGGTAAAAGCTAGTACCTGACGTGTGATTGGTTACTTGCACGACACGCCTATTGTGGGGAATAGCGTTGCCAGATCTAGCATAATGATGCTAGATCTAGCATAATTTGCATGTCTCTAGCATCTAGCATTTTGCTTTTAGCATCCTGCCCAAATCTAGCACAATTTCAGCAAGTTTATCGAAAAGCCGTAAAACCTGGAGATGAGAAAGAAGTTGGTCGTGGGAAGAAAAAGAACGGCAGAAATGTATCCTCTTCCATTGATTCATACAGTCGGTAAACCATACAGGCAGTCTTATTTTTCGAAGTAAGTTCGAAACGTCTTTGGGCTTTTTTGTGGCTCCACCCAGGGTTTTCTAATCCTTTAACTCCGACGCATGGGCGGAGCTATGGGGGCCATTCTCCCCCCAACTTTTTGACAACTTCACCATCTTTATTTCTGACTTTATGATCATATTTATTCCTGAAATGACAGCTCCGAGACCTACCAAAAATCTGCCCCCCCCCCAGCAGACGATTCCCAACTCCGCTTATGCTGCGAAGTAATTTTCTTTCAAAATATGTAAACAAAAACTTTGCATTCATTTATACGACATATACGCCATTGAATCTGGCAACGACTGCATTAATTTAGTTGAGTTAAAATTTTGGTGCGTGAAGTATTGAGTTCTATCCATGCATTCTTGCTCTCTGTGTATTTTAAGTTACGTTATCGTATCTCAACTTCGTTTTTTTAAACTCCTGAATTAGTAATTATGAGGATCTAGCATAATTTGACCGAATCTAGCATAAGTTCGATCAGGTTTTGGAATAATTCCGAGCTGTGAGTCTGGCAACGCTGGTGGGGAACGACTTGGTCAACGACTCGCGAAAGAAATCTGAAAATGGTGCGCCGTAATAATAATATTAAAAACAGTTTTTATAAAGAAATATTAATACATACGAAAAGCTGTTTAAAGAATGAATTGTTATACTGACTTTACACGTATAAAAACATATACCATATACCAAACAGATTGAGCGATATGATTATAGCTGTTTTGAGACGAACACTTTCGAAGTCCAACTTCGGGTATCTTCGGAAAACAGTAAACTAAAGCTGCTGGTTCGAACCTCCAAAGCCAACCTTAGTAATCGGGAAACGATGTACAGATATGTTTTTCCTTCTGTTAAATATAATAAGACATGTTGAAATGGTATTAAGTGTAGAAAAAAGTAACATTGAAATACTTAATGATACAATATTTCGAGACTATGTATTCACACTCTGGTTTCGTCATTGTGATTTCCATACGGAAAAGAGCATTTACGTATGAGCTCAGTTATATTTCAGAAGCAGCTTCCGAAAAGCGGTCATGTTAGCTCAGTGGTACACCACCGAGCGCTTAAATCGTGAGTTCGATACCCGTTCAGGTGAAATTCTTTGATGATATTCTACTTTCCTCAATGCATGAAAATTATGTAAAATAGTTACATTACAATTCATCAGTTGTATATATCAGTTGAATATATATATTCATATCATCAGTTGTATATATCAGTTGAATATATATATTCATATCATTTCACGACATAAGTAATTCTTATCTTTAAAATATAACATCTGAGGTATTGACAGAACGTCGGTGTGTTATGTGTGAATATTGAATACAAATTTAAAAAATCGTGTAATAGCAATAAATAAGTTATGTAATGTATTTATTTGCAGCTACTTTCATCGCAGATAACTTCTCAATATTCGCATTACAGCATTTAGGTAGAGCATATCGAAAATCGGATCGTGGTCCAAGACAAAAAACTAGCTAGCCCCAAACTGTCACGCAAGAAATTCGCGAATCGCAAAAGTAAAGCGGCAATTCCTTAATCGCTCTCTCTCATATCTCTCTTATCTGCATTTATACACATAAAAGTGTATGTATGTATGTTCCAACATAACTCATGTATGCCTAGAGCAGGGTATCTCAACCTGGGAGTCGCGGCCCCTAGGGGATCGCGAAGATAGGCGGAGGAGATAAATATAGTTAGAATCTAATACCAGAAATTATTTTTAAATATTATTTTTAAATATTATTTTTAATTTTGTTCTGATAAGCATACTTTTATTTTTTATACACACTGTAAAGAACAATAAAAAATAAGTCTACTGAACATTTTCAAAGGGTGTAGAATTCGTGTTACTATTCGGTTCAAAGTCTCTTGTCGTCGCGAATTCTGTCGAGAAATTTGAAGCTTAAAATATACAAAACGATAATCATGCCTGTTGTTCTGTATGGTTGCGAAACATGGTCGCTTACTCTGAGGGAAGAACATAGACTGAAAGTATTTGAGAACAAGATCCTTAGGCGAATATTCGGACCCAAGAGGAACGGGAATGGGGAATGGCGGAAACTTCATAACGAGGAACTACATAATTTATACGGTTTACCCAACATTGTTAGGGTCGTCAAGTCTAGAAGGCTTAGGTGGGCAGGTCATGTAGCTAGAATGGAAGAAAGTAGAAACGCTTTCAAAATCTTGACTGGAAGACCAATCGGAAAACGACCATTAGGAAGACCTAGGCGCAGATGGGAGGACAATATTAAGATGGATCTCGCTGAGATAAGAATACAAAGTAGAAACTGGATCCAATTGGCTAAGGATAGAAGTCAGTGCAGAGCTTTTGTGAACGCGGCATTGAACCTCCGGGTTCCATAGGCCATAGAGTTAGTTAGTTAGTAGAGTTGTTTAAAAATGAATTTTAATCAAAGAGGTATGATATAAAACTAATGAGAACTGTATATAGAAATACTAGAAAAATACACATGCAACAAAACCTGCACATTGAAATACAATTAAAATTAAAACCTAATGAGATACCTAAGCATGGTGTAATTTCACTAGTGCAGCAATGTCCGGTTCAATCTTCATGACGAACATTATCAAACCATTTTCAACTGATAAGCGATTTCTTATCTTTGTTTTAATGTTTACCATAAAAAAACACACTTTCGCACAAGTACGATATAGCAAATGGAATTATTACTTTTAAAGCAGCAATCCCCAGACCAGGATATTCTTCTCTCCTCATCAGGCAGAACTTGTCCAAGTCTTCGTTACAAAAAAGTCCAAGTCCTCGTTACAGTTGCAAAGACTTGTCGCATGATCATTCTATTATTTGGTCAAGAAGTTGTGGGCTTAGATCGGATACGTTAATGGCCTCTTCAATGAAGGAGTTTAACATTCATCTTGAACCAGCACCTTCGACATTGGGAATATAGATATTACAGTTACTGTATCCACTGTCAGTGCCGGGCGCCGAAAAAAGGGGCCACACATTTCGGAGGAAGTGTGTTACTCATGTTAGGAAAGTACATGCGCACATGTGTAAAATAGAAGGAAAAACGTAATAAAATGTGCTCAAAATTAAGGAAAGGTAGGGTTTATTTTGAAAATGTTATTGAGCTTCGTGCCAACCATGGTGGCGCTTCGTAGCTAGTCTGTCGACGTCACTCATATATACGGTGACATCGTACTATACTCTCGCCCCGGGCACTGATTTTCCATGGCACTGTTCACTATAAACAAAAAAATGGATTCTACCATTATAGAAATAGGTATGTTAAAAATCTCACACAAGCTTATTATAAAACAAATTATAAAAGGGTCGCTGGCAAGAGCGTGTGATAAAAGGGGATCGTGATAGGAATTAGATTGAGAACCACTGGTCTAGAGTAATTTTAACCACATTTCTTATAGTTTCAAAAAGATTGCTGTCGGGTTACCTATGGTGAATGGGAGGGGGATACATATAAAAGATTGCTAGAAAATGATCGATATTAGATTCATAGTTTTCGGGGTCGCTTAGATAAATAGTGAGACTTTCAATTTCGCTTAACTCCGATTAAGCTCTCATTAGTAGGGATGGGCACGAACGACTTTCCTTTGAAACTCGACTCGACTCGAAACAGACATCTTTGAGGTCTACTCTTGGACTCGGCGCGAAAAATATCTTCCAACTCGACTCGGATTAGAGTCAAGTCGAACCAAAACGAGCCAAATCCTGTGTGTAGTCCTACCTAGACAATACATAGACAATAATTATTCTATCATCAATTATACTACTATTACTACAAATAATAATAATAATAATAATAATAATAATAATAATAATAATAATAATAATAATAATAATAATAATAATAATAATAATAATAATAATAATAATAATAATTATTATTATTATTATTATTATTATTATTATTATTATTATTATTATTATTATTATTATTATTATGACAACACCGTGTACAAACATGAACAATAGATGGTTAGTAAAGGAATACTAAAAGCTTGTTGACTGCCGACGTCGGTAGTCATGAACTCTACAAGGCAAAGACATCGTTCATTACTCTAAGCTGTAAGCGTCGGTGGGCTACAGATGGTCAACTATTGACCTCTCGCCAGAAATTGGTGGCCCCGCAGCGACGATCCGTGGTGGCTCAAGTTCCATTTTGAAAACTTTACCACCAGCAGCAGAGACGCGATGAAACGCCAACGAACCACAAAATTACTCTCCCAAAATATGTCAAAATGCCTATATGTGTGATTTGTTTATATTTAGCTGAACCAAAAAAACACAACCCGGGGTGGACGCAAACTATCAATATTACGATTACTAGGCACGTGTTCTCCTGACTTCCCCACGGAAACGATCATAAATAGCTTGGTTGTTGAAGGATAAATCATTGACGTCTTAATTTAGCCAATCAGACAAACCCCTACATCTCGAGTTCTAGAAGGTGATACCGTGAACCGTTTCAGATTTATTGCTTCCTGATGGAGTACTATCCATGAGCAAAATTTGAGCATAATAGCCGACATACATCTTCGGTGCCTCTTATCTTTAGTACAATTTTAACCAGAGATGGTGTGGGTCAATGAAAATTTGATCCACGACCCACCATGACCCACTATCACGCACCACCCAAATGCCCCATTGGCCCACTCTGACCCATCAACCATCGTGATCCACTCTGACCCACCACCAACTATGAACCACTCTGAAGCATTGCGACCAACTCCGAACCACCAAAACCCATCGACATCAACCCTGACCGATGGCCCACGTCCTCCTCTCCATTGACTAAAGAGGTTACACTTGTAATAAAACAAGACTGTGAAATTATCACTTATCGGAGTTTGAATTTCTACCGTCAATGGCTCAAGCACCTCTCTGTTACAATACTGGTGGGTCTGACCTTTACGATATATAATGGCAAAGTGTTTCTCATCTTCCAAATTAAAATGAATTTAAATTTATCATATATAATTATTTCTTTGTTGCCTTACAGACACATTTCAGTAGAAAATAGGGTGAAATTTGAAAGTTTCAAATCAAGGAAAAGTAGACCAACGTAAAAAAAAAAAAAAAAAAAAAAGAGAGAGAGAGAAAAACTTATTTTCTATATAATTAAGCATGCCGTACTAATTGAAAATGCCCATGTAATTAAGTTTAGAATACAAATTTTATGGCCATTTTTCTCTAACTTTATGGCACCAGCTTCAGCAATTATAAATAGAAAGCAGTGGGTATAAAATTCAAAAAGAACTTTAGTTTGCATTACTCAATTTGTTTCTCAACTAATATCAATCGTTTTCGATTATTTTTACAAATCAACCCACTACCAATTTCCAATATATAGAAAATGCACCCCCGTCCCCCCGCTCATAAAAGATAATTTTAAAAAATGCCAGGACATATTTTCTTTATTTTTAATAAAGAGTTATATGTTGAATTTCAGCTCTCAGTTGAACGGCTTGTAAGATACTAAATTTTTCGCAAAATTTCGGACTTCTACTCCCCCTAAGGATATGTATTATAATGAAAGTGACACGCGTATGGTAACTTCCCAGTTGGGAATGGAGCCTGATTATATACCAAACGTCAATTCATTTGACTTTGCAATTTGACCGTGATGATTACGCAGACATAGTTACTTTCAATTTTTTATGATACATATCCTTATTTCATATGTTACAGATGATTCAAAAATATTTTTTCAAGCAGTTAGCTCCTCTAGAATCTCACAGGCTGCATCCCAAAATCCAACTCCTACTATCCTATGACAATCCAAAAGTGACTGAACTTTTTTTTATTAGAAACAAATGACAAAAGAAAAATGGAGATCTTGAAAGTAAAATGTAGAAAAGCTCGGTGCCCCCAATAACTACATATTTCTCCACCCCTTCATCCCGAACTTAAAAATAAAACTTAATTCGAATATGGTTAATTAGTGAATTTATTACAGTTAAATTCCACTCACTACATGCTACAGCTACAACTATGTAACAAAAAATAACAACTGTGAAACATGTTCTGAATTACTATTAGATTTCTTATGCTATTATTAAACATATTAAAATAGTAAAAGAGGATTGTTCGTGAAATAGTATATTTGGTCTTGATTTATAACTTTTTCATACGGAAAAAATTAAAATATTATTCAAGTTTTAAACTTTGCACTCTGCAAATATGTTGCCCTCTAGGCAATGGGACTAATGTGAAATGTGGACTAATGTGGACTAATGGGAAATGCTGCACTGTTAGCGGCGCTGAAAACTTACGATTCGATTCTAATATCGAATGATTTCGATATCTTTATGTCGCTACGTAACCACCCTGGGTGCTAATGGAAGCTTAATTGGACTTGAATTGAAAGTAGAACTATTCACCTAAGCGACCACGAAACTATAGATTCGATACTAATATCGACCCGTTTCTAGCATTTTTGATATGTATCCCGACAGTACTCTTTTTCCAGACTGTAAGAAATATAGTTAAAATTGCTCTAGATATATCAGAATTATGTTGAAATACACACATAAATCCACTTTTATATTCTGTATAAATAGAGAGTGAGCGAGCGAGCGAGCGAGAGAGGGCGACTCAAGGCATCACCACCTCCACATTGCAAAAGCATATATCAGGAATTGAATTGAAAATCTATGTAAAGACTTTCTGCTGTGGCATGCTTCATAAGGACAATTCCAGTCTGCTCACGTGACCTTTGGGGTTCATGAATTTTTTTGCGAACGTTCCGACTTTGGATTCTCTGTTTATACCTTCTGTTTATGCATCCAATAACTTTTCAAGAACATAAATGACATTCTGTATTATGAATGTTGAGAATTACCCTCTATATGACAAATAGCTGCAAATAAATACACTACATGATTTATTTATTGCTATTGAACGAGTTTCTTAACTTGTATTTACATCCTCATATATAATACCGACCTACTGTGAAAATTATCTCAGATGTTATATTTTAAACATAATAATTACTATGTTGTGCAATGATTATGTTATATATACACAACTTATGTATTCTAATGTAATTATTTTATATAATTTTTCATGCATTGCGGAAAATATAATTTGAAAAAAAGGATTAGCCTAGATGGGATTCGAACCCTCAACCTTATGATTTGAAACCCGACAGCTTACCAATGAGCTAACACAACCTTCCAGCGATGTATAACGGATCTCAAGATAATTATGACATTCATATCCATTACAAACGCTGTTTCTGTTCTACTTTGACTTTTATTTTAGTACTCAGGCGATAATTATGTTCTATTTCTTAACTTTGAGCATTCTTTTACATATGGAAAGATTCGTTAACGTATTTAAATGTTCCATTACGTATGGAGAGCTAAATGACAAACAAGCATGTGCTGAGATTGAAAAAAAAGGTTTCGAAATATTGTATCATTAAGTATTTCAATCAATGTTGCTTTTTTTTTTAACACTTGGTAACAAGTCTTATTATATTTAAAAGAAGAAAAACACATCTGCAAACTTTTTCCCGATTGCAAAGGCTGGCTTGGAGGTTCGAACCTGGCTTACTTTTTCCCGAAGATACCCGAAGCTGGACTTAGAAAATTATTGCCTCAAAACACCAGTAAAGAATGCGCTCAACCTTTTTGAGACAAGGTGTACATACCACAATAAGAATTATAACTATCTGTCTCCATAGCTGAATGGGGCTGTGAAGTTGACCATTTTCCAAGTTTTCTAAAATTCATAAATCGTACTCCCCATCTTTGATGGCCCATTACTTGGTGGAAAATTTTTTTCCGACAAAACAAAATATACGGGTCATTTAAAAACATGCCTAGTTGCTATAAAAAAATTTCAACAATATCTGACATGGTGATGGTACATTTGGGGGGGGGGGGCTGAGAGGATGGTACAGTTTTTTGGGGCTGTTACGAATACAAAAAAAATCCCTAAAATATAAAAAAAAATACGCTTTTCTTTATAATAGCACTATCTTATTCTAGATTCCTCGCTCTACTAAATGAGGATTCGAACTTATGAAAGATCAATAAAAACTGTATTCTATAACCATAGCCGCCCGCTGCAGGGAACAGTTGCTTTCCCCATGGATTTTCAAAATACATAACAAAATTTTAAATTTTCTTATTCACACACAACAGTTAGTGTAGTTAGCAGTGAATGTAAATAATTGTTTTTTACATTAAATATTATATTGTTCTAGGTATATGTATTCGTGACTTTCCTCGTATGTCGGTCCTTTTGCCCCCTCCCGCCTGTAAGAAATCCTGTGGGAGTTACTATGTCTAAATTTCCCTTTAAAATTCGCTTATATACTATATATACATCTATATAGCAACTAGTTATTAAAGATGAATATATTTATGATTACAGCAACCGAAACGATTAAATTAATCGAGAGCCGTAATTAGTAGACACTACTTTACTCGGTTAGTGCATTGCATACATGACAATGACAGCCAGCATATCTGAGAATGTTTCATACTGTGAAGAGATAATTTACTTCGAAATATCCCATACTGCAGCTAACTTAATATTATATAAGAATTTCGATACTCGAAAAGAAAGATCAATTGAGACGTGCTAATTATCCTGAATAACCGAGTCCTGCAACCAAGGAAGAGGGGTTAAAATAGGTAATTGTCTACAACAGCTGTGCCAAGTGCCCGGCAATAATTAAGTGCAATGAGCAATTACAAAGAGACGGTTATGGTTACCGCAAAACCGTACAATTGTTATTCCTCTTGCTTAATGTAACCAGGTAAGTTGGTTAACACCTTTTGCTCTTTTTCTTGGTAACTAAAGTCCAGAAGGTATAACGTCATTGACTTCCCGCACTTGGACATGCTCGTCACTGAGGGTGTGGTAAAAGGATAACCAATCACCAGCCACAATTCACCGCCTCAGCGAGCCATGAGTAACCGAGCTGGCAACTCCGCATAAACGTCACTACATCTTTTCGCGGGAAGCAAACTACGTTATACCTTCCGTATTATAGTAATCCAGGAAAAGGCAAAGTGTACTTTCACTGAAAAAAAATGAAATATTTAAGTTTTACGTCCCACGATTATGCCGGTTAGGCTAAAGGAGACGGTGATTGAGAAATGAATGAAAAGGTGGAATGAAGAAAGTGGGAGGAAACGGGAGAACCCCGAGAAAACCCACGCACACGTGTTTGTCCACCACAAAGTTCACTTGGCGGGAGCAGGATTTGAACCCGGGACCCCAAGCACCAGAGGTGAACTGTACTTTCACTGAGTACTGCTCGGTTACTATTTGGCTACACGATTTCTAGCGTAGTTTTAACCGAAATTCGACTACTAGCAGCTAAGTTTTCATTTAATTCTTACTCTGCACACGATAAAAAAAAAGTCATATGCACCCGTGGTGTGAGTTATTAGTTAAAATTTATTAGTAATTTGTTACAATTTTAGACAATGCCTTTCTTTTAAAAACAACACAATACTGCATAAATTCTAAGGGGAGAAGTGACACCAGTGCTTATAGTGTAAATCTTCGTACATATACATATAAGCTCTAAGACAGCCTTTCCCAACCCGGAGTCCGCCAGCCAATCTGAGAAAGGCACACACATACACAGTGATGAGAAATACACCATTCACACGGTGCGAGCTGGGTTCGAACCAGGGACCCCAAGCGCCGGAGATGAACGCTCTACCACTGAGCCACCGCGACCCCCGGATTAGACTTGATGTTGAGGCGGATCGTCACTTAAAAGTTTCTTTTTTTGATCCTGACATTTCCAAGTTAGTGGCTGTCTACCACCCATCACATTAATGAAGTTGTGTATCTCGGTGAGGCATACACTTAGTGTCAGGTTAATTTGTTGAAGCTAATACATTTTATATTCTTCCAGGAAAAAATACGTTTTTCTATACTAGACGGGTAGGCTATTGTGGTTTTGTGTTGTTTACGTACTGGATTTATTTGCAACATCTTAGTCAAGATATCCGGCCTGAGATTTGAAACCAAGGACCGCCTGATTACGCGATTGGCATCATACAACTCTAACATGATTATACCACTGCAAAGAAAAACAAACACACCCATATATGCACTAGCATGGGAAAAAATATAAATACTAACCGTATATTATTGCAAGGAGTTCTCCACATGCATTGTAGACTCTAAAGTAGGCCGCAGTGTGGAAAAGGTTGGGAAAGGCTGCTCTACGATATCAAGGGTTGCGGTGGCTCAGTGATATAGCGTTCACCTCTGGTGCATAGGGTCCTAGGTTCGATCCCAGCTAACGATATATGAACTTTGTTGTGAACAAACACTGTCTGCGTGGATTTTCTCGGGGTTTTCCTGTTTCCTCCCACTGTCATTTCACCCTTTCGGTCATTTCTCATCATTGTCTCCTTTAGCCTTGCCGGAATAATCATGGGACGAAAAATTTTCACGATATCAAATAAAGAATATATCAATTAAATAAATTTCCGGTATATCACATTACAATTGTTAGCGTATATAGGGAGCAAATTTTTACTTTGATTCGGACAGTGACTGCAACCAATTCACCTGACCCGGTTCCCGGAGCAGTTTAGGAACCACAGTGAAGTTGCTCCACCAGGTCGTGATGTAAGGTCATGTGGTATTATCATGAGGTAAAAGTGGAATAAAACGAGCCCTGCGGGACTTCTAACCCAATTTGCTCGCTAACGCTCGCTCAGCTACGTTTCGTTGCGTAAGTAAATCACTTTTTTTTAAAATTAAATTTGTGTTTGCAAAGTGGAGCACCAAAGGCATGAACAATTCCAACAAGTGACTGAGGCACAAAACATTTCCAGGAAGTGACTGAACCTATAAGAACCGATTGAAGTTACTGTCTGACTCAAAGTAAAATCTTGTCTAATGGGTATACTCGAGCAGACGGTTCTAATAAATTTTGACATTTCTTGTAGCCTATTTTCAGGTTAGGTAAGCGTTCACTAAATGAGGAGCTCCATTAGTACTAGCAGATTGACTTTACGAGGGCTCATTATAAATACAATGTGAACGTATGTCATAAAAAGTACAGTTCATAAAACACGAACCAACTTATGCTATGTGGACACTAAAAACCACAAATACTATCTAACCGAGTCAGGGCAGGAGTGAAGCAGGGGCAAGCGTGAGCGAGAGGGTGAGTCCGTAGAGAGCAGAAGATACTGGAAGAGCACACTTACACATACAATACTTTCACTATCACTCAAAATTCATTTCAATATACTGTGCATTGACGGTAATTACTTATATGTATATAAGTATCGCATCACTTCACGTGAAATGTTTCACATAGTAGTTTACCTTTAAATTTTCTACTTGCTAGAGCCGTCTGCTCGAGTGAACTTTATGTCGGCTCTTTGTGGCCCAACATTTTTGGTAAAAATTGGCTAATTTTGGTTAGGTCACGTTAGTTTAGCTTAATTTAAGCCAGGTCTAGTTTGGTATTTCGTAGTAACGTAAATTTGTACAAATAGAAAATTTATAGGTAAAGTACGATGTGAAACTTTTTTTTTTGTGAAGTAATGACCGTGTAAATATAACCAATTACTGTCAGTGCACATCATATTGCAATGAATGTTGAGTAACAGTGAAAGCATTGTATGTGTTAGTTAGTGTGCTCTTACAATATCTTCGTTTATGCGCATAATCCCCGTCGCTGACGCGCCTGCTCCCTACGGACGCACCCTCTAATCGCTCGGGTTTCCGTGCTGCACTCCTGCTTTCACTCAGTTAGGTAGCATTCGTGCTTTTCAGTGGCCACACAAAAAACTGGTTCGTGTTTTATGCACCGTAGTTTTTATGCCCTACGTCCACACTGTACTAGTACTGACCTCTCCTGATGTCAATCTGCAAGTAGTAATGGAGCTCCTCATTTAGTGCATGCTGTTAATAGAAATACAAAGCTCTATCCTAACCTGAAAATGGAAGAAATGTGTTAAAATTTCGTACAACCGATTCCTCGAGTAATGCCATTAATCTTCCCAAAAGACCAACTCTTCACTTTGTCCAACGTCACCTACTTTCAATTGTTTGCGTGTGGATGACAGTTTAATAGTAGTAGTAGAATATTTATTCTCATTAAACAACATTTTTATTATTATTATTTCGGAATACCTCAGCATTGCGTTTCTATTGTATGCAGCACTTTACAAGTTTTTCACACATCAATACCCTTCTAAAGCACGAACTCATTTCTCCTGTAAACAATGTTTTTTTTAACCTACTTTTGGTTCCAAAAAGCCTATATTACCCAATTGTCAATAAAAACAGTGGATCTTACCTTTGATGTCTTCTTTATTTTCGTACTAGTACTGACGTACTCTTCATTTTTTTGTATTTTCGTTGGTCAGTTCGTTGGTTATAACACCACACAAACCTATAGTCTGAAGTTCACCCCACCACCACAGCACCACTACGACATTCATTTGTTAAAAAAACTCGCTCTGAATTCAGTGATGCCAGTTTTGTAACAGCGAAATTTCCGTCCGAAACCATAAATTTCCCGATTACATACAATATTTACCGTCAACTTCAGTAGATATAATTTACAATATCTATAGCAGGCCAAAAGTTAAAAAAATAAATAAATAAATAAAATAGAATGTACACCATTTTTCCGAACAATATGGTGTTTTTTGTGTTTTTAAGGGATGTTATGTTCAGCAATTAACTTAATTAAATTGTATTAGCCTTAACACGATTCTGGTGTTGCTTGCACACCGCTTGTTCCTTGACACAAATATAAATAATTAATTATTTAAAATGTTTAAAAATGCAGCGATAAGTAGGGTATTTTCCAATAGTTTACATTAGCTTGATGTTTCAAGTCTTTTGTGTGTTTGTAATGTTCACTTTTACCCAGGGATAAAGTAGATCTCAGAAGGTAGGGGGACACATTACGTAAAGCCATCTCCTGTACCTATCTTTTCCCATTGTAATGTTTAGAAGCGTGTGATGTCACAGATATTTTCTGGAAGTGAGGAGACGACATCCACCTGCGTTCCCCCTCACTTTTAGCTCTGTTTTTACCCAAAGGTAAAAGTGGATCTGAAAAGGTGGGGGGACGGTAGTGGCATGACGTCACGCCGTTCCCCCTGCCTATCTTCGCCCATTGTAATTTTGTTTAGGAATTGAGGGGACGCCGTATATATTTTTTCGAGGTTGGGGGACGGCGTCAACCCGCATTCCCGCACTTTTATCCCTGCTTTTATCAAGAAAGCTCAATGTTGCAGGCTAGGTTGTTGTACGCCTAGAAAAGTTGAGAATGCAAGAATTTCCCGTTTTCAGCCTATTTAAAAAAATCTCCGCATTCCCGTCAGTGCTCAGAATTTTACGTTTTACGGGATATTTCCCGCCAACTGGTATTACTGACTGAAGTTGAAATACTTGCTCCCTGGTGCTGCAAACTACATGTAATAGAATTAAGTTTATAAAACATCCACATGTATCTTAACATCGTCATTTTTGTTATCATTATTTAACATAACAAATTACGTTATATTTCTTTGCCTGATGTAATTTCATGACCAACATTTGATGTTGTTAGGACGTAAGTGTGCTACTAAGGCCGAGTTCGATTCCTAGCGGGAGCCCATTTAGTTAAAATTCCACGTTAATCAGTAGGTTTCTTTAAGAAAATTTCCCTCGAGTGGCAACATTTTTCCTTTTCTTATGAATTTTCCCTGGTTTTTGAGTGTCCAATACCTATGACAGAAGTTATGTAGTAAGATTAATTTAGCTATATTAAAGGAACTACTTACCGTATTTGTTTTATTCATTTGCTTTTTGCTTCTATTTTTTCGTGTATTTTTCACACATTTTTTAAAAAATATACACCGAAATACACCAAGCCACCAAAATGAAATGAAATCTTTCGGTTTAACGTCCCACGTATATGCCTTTAGGCTGAGAGAGACGAGGATTAAAGCAAGTGAACGTTAATAGAAGAATTGGTGGAATGAGAAAGTAGAAGAAAACGAGGGTACCCCGAGACAACCCACGGATACGATGTTGTTTACAACAAGCTTACTTGGCTGAGGATGTAAAAAGGGACCCACGAACCAGAGATAGGCGCTCTACCACTGTGAAACCGTGACCCCCCCATTCAGCCAAGAATGGTTGCAAATTATGCTACTTTCAGCACACAAAATCTATATCTATTGTATTGGTTTACTTCTGACGAAAAAAGAAAAATTTAAAACACTGATATTTGAGAATTTCTCTGGATTTTTCACGTTTTATCGAAAATTTTCCTTTTCGTTAAATTCACCTATGAAATTTCCCTAGATTAGGGAAATTTCACTCAAACTACGAACACTGTAGGGATGCGCACGAGACAAGATTTGTGGCTGTCTCGTCTCGAAAATGTTGTGTAAAGGTGAAGTCTTGACTCGAAAAACATATATTTTTCTATTGGAAGAGCCGTGTCTCGACTCGAATTTTGTCAGGAAATTCCTGTCTCGACTCGTCTCGTGCGCATCCCTAGAACACTGATCAGTAGTCCATGCCCCGCTCCTAAAAGGAACGTTAAACTCAATATTAACTCAACAATATATATATATATATATATATATATATATATATATATATATATATATATATATATATATATATATATATATATATGTGTGTGTGTGTGTGTGTGTGTGTGTGTGCTTATGTGAATTTCCTCGCGTCTGTATGGTTAGCACATACGCCTTGAGCGCGGGAGACCATGGTTCGATTTCCGCTGGGAGCTCATGTAGTTGTTATCCCACTTTAAACTGTAGATCCATGTCTCAAATAAGCACACATATATTATATATATCTTTGGTACACTTATCTTCTGATTCTTCGAAAATTTCGGAACACAGTGTCCCACAGACCGAAAAGTGAGTAGCATGGGTACAGAGAAAACTAGTCATGGAAATTTAAGCTTTTCACGCTATGTTAATCCTTACATATAGTAAATTAGCTTGACCAAGTTACAATGGAAGAAATGCAATCACCTGCAATACCTTGATAGCAGAAAATATTCTCCAGGTATTATTATCCCCCTCTCCTGCAGAATGAAAGCCCTGACGAAAACGCAATATTATTTACATATAACTACAACCTTAAAAAAACTAACTAACTCTATAGCCTATGGAACCCGGAGGTTCAATGGCGCGTTCACAAAAGCTCTACACTGACTTCTATCCTTAGTCAGTTGGATCCAGTTTCTACTTTGTATTCCTATCTCTGCGAGATCCATCTTAATATTGTCCTCCCATCTGCGGCTAGGTCTTCCTAATGGTCGTTTTCCGAGTGGTCCTCAAGTCAAAACTTTGAAAACGTTTCAACTTTCTTCCATTCTAGCTACACGACCTGCCCACCTAAGCCTTCAAGACTTGACGACCCTAACAATGTTGGGTAAACCGTATAAATTATGTAGTTCCTCGTTATGAAGTTTCCGCCATTCCCCATTCCCGTTCTTCTTGGGTCCAAATATTCGTCTCAGGATCTTGTTCTCAAATACTTTTAGTCTATGTCCTTCCCTCAGGGTAAGCGACCATGTTTCGCAACTATACAGAACAAAGGCAAGATTATCGTTTTATATATTTTAAGCTTCAAATTCCTCGACAGAATTCACGACGACAAGAGATTTTGAACCGAATAGTAACACGAATTCCCTGCTTTTAGTCGACATTTATTTTCTTCGTGAATATGATTTTCGTCTGTTAATATTGATCCTAAATATTTGAAAATATCCACTTTATCAAAAGTATTATTTAATATGTTAACGCCTCCACAATTTGCCGTATTACGGTCCCGACGCACTTCCATGCATTTAGTTTTCTCTGCATTTACTTCTAAACCCATGTCCCTGCAAGAATTTAATAAGATCTCTGCATTTATTTTTACTGTTCTCCTATCATCCCCTATTAAATTTGCATCATCAGCATATGCCATCACCTGGTAAATACCGTTCAATTCTAGGCCCTGGTTGCTATCTTTGATTTTCCTTATGGCGTATTCCAGCATAAAGTTAAATAATAATGGCGACAACGCATCTCATTGTTTCAGGCCATTTTCGACGTGAAAACTCGTGGACAAAAATTTTCCTACCTGGACTTTACTTTGGGATTCACTTAAACATATCTTAATTAATCTAATTAGCTTTCTCGGTATTCCAAGTTCTGTAAGAACGTTGTATAATGTTTCTCTCCTAAATGAGTCGTAAGCCTTTCTAAAATCAATAAATAGTTGATGTACCGGGGTATTGTATTCCCACTTTCTTTCGAGTATTTGGCGAATGGTAAATATTTGGTCGATACTTGATCGATTTCGTCTAAATTTGCACTGATAATCTCCAATAATTTCATCTGCATATGGGGTCATTCTTGGTAATAGAATATTTGAAAGGATTTTATAGGATGTTGACAGAAGAGAAATGCCTCGATAATTATTACAGTCAGTTTTGTCGCCTTTCTTGTGAATTAGAACAATGTAACTACAACTTTACTTTGTGTAATATACCAAACAGTGGCGGTTAGAATCCAGTCTTTCTTTTTTTCAGAGATCCTTCCGAGGGTTCGCTTCCATCTCCCCCTCCCCCAAGAATTAAAATAAATAACAATTGCGATTACTTTTTATTTTTGCACAAGGGACGCAATTAAAGTCCCAGTTCAGCACCTTCACACTTAGATTTTGCCCCTGGGAGAAATTTTCTGGAAGAAAACCTATTATCATTGTTTCTTGGTCTCTCATGTGATCTCACATACATAAACAAAGTATAAGAGTGTAGAACTTCATATGTCATAGTTAATGGAAATTTTCTCCTGAAATCAGGAATTCTTACACGGATAAAATTAAAGGATGGAACATGTTTAGAGGGTTTGCTCGTGACATCTAACTATAGTTCTTAACAAATGTGTTACAAATGAAGATGTCTGACTTGTCTCTATTTTTTGGAACTTACGTTTTATTTATTTTATGTTCCTCAAATTCATTGGGAAGCAAGTAAAGACTGTGCCTGTGTGCGTGACAAAACATAAATGCACCAGATAATTATTTCTTCAATTCCATGAAAAAATACAAATTTAGTCCATCTCATATCTGCTAACAAAAGGAGGTAGCAGACCAAAGATAGCCTCTGTTTATTAAAGGTCGTTATCTAGCAGAGGATTCATTCAGTCAAAGGGGAAAGAAGAATAATTGGAAGTTTCTATATTCGTTCGAACTGCAATATACAATTATTTTAAGAACCATTTCCTTGCTATTTGTCTGTATCAGGAAGGAAACGCATAAAAATCACTAGAATGTGCAGATTTACCCGAAGTACATACTAGATCACTAGTTCAATAGCAAATCACTAAATCTATGACGAAATTACTAAATGTGGCATATATATTAGAGACATGCAAGAGCCCAAGTTTTCGCCCCAAGCCTAATCTGGCTCGAATGTAGCTAGGCCCGGCCCAGCCCAACCCAAGCCCGGGAAAATTTTGGAAATTTTTGGCCCAAGCCAGACCCGGAACAAATTAATAGTGGAGCCAACCCACCCAAGTCCGGTCACTAGGGAGAACAATTAATTCTCTATATGGCAAAAGTGGAGCCGCTGAGCAATACCAACTGTAAAAGTTGCATTGTTTTTAATACCTTTCAGTCTTCATTTTTTTTTTTTTTTGCAATCACCATTTAACTAAAGTCAATAATTATTAAAGAACTGCAAATAATCGTCCGAGCCCGGCCCTACCTGAAGCGCAGGCCCGCCCAAGCCCGGCCCGGGCTAAGGAAACAGCATAGCTGGACTTCCCAAGCCCGACTCGTGCAATGCACACACACACACACACACACAAACACACACACACACACACACACACATATATATATATATATATATATATATGTGTGTGTGTGTGTGTGTGTGTATGTGTGTATAATCACCAAAATATTAAAAAATATCCAACATAATATCTAAGGATATGCAATTTAAATTAGAAAAATGTTCCAGAAACATTTCCTGTAAAATTCATTTTAGGTACAACAAGGTATATTACTTTTATGTAACTGAAACATATATTGTGAGAATAATGTGAAAGTATTTCTTTGATATATCAGAAAATATTATTAGCTAAAAGCACAAACTATATTTCAAAAACGCGATGGTAAACAGTTTCTATTCATTAGACCCTATTAATATATGTTTTAACTGTTTAAATTAAACATTAGATAAAATATTCTGAAAATAATTCTAAAATAATGTATGAAAATATTTCATTTAAGTTACAGGAGAAGGTAATAAAAACATTTGCATACAAAATTAATAGGCGTTTTAAAAACATTTCTGGAAAATATTTCTAATATTACGAACGAATTTATTTTTAAAATACTCGAAACATTTTAAAAATTGTATTTCATACGTTTTCTTGTAACAAAGATAAGATTGCAAATACTACATTGGGAAATATTTATAAAATATATGGAATACATTTCCTATTCTGTTTTCTATTATGTATGTAAAACATTTTTAGTATTACTTCGAAAACATTTTCTCTCTCAACATTGAAAACATTACATTACATTCAACACAATATTTCTAGTACAATTTGTGGAAATTTTCCTTACATTATTTTTTCCATAAGTAGAAGCTTTGCTTTGTTATAATTAAGTATAAACTAATTATTTGCTGAGCAAAACTATATATTTTCATTAAAATTCAACATGTGTTACAGTTTCGCCAACTAACTCTTTGGCTTCATCAGACACTATGTGATACAATATAACTGTACAATCGTATATACAGTTTTGCTCAGCAAATGATTAGTTTATACATTATTTTGCTTCTAACTTTCTAAAAAATATACTTCCTTTAC
Organism: Thermobia domestica; assembly: GCF_964235325.1. Taxonomy (NCBI): domain Eukaryota; kingdom Metazoa; phylum Arthropoda; class Insecta; order Zygentoma; family Lepismatidae; genus Thermobia; species Thermobia domestica. Next base: position 159,336,136 of record NC_137467.1, read on the forward strand.
TTCATAAAATGTTTTCTAAACATTTCTTTAAAAAACATTTCCGGTAAATATTTGGGATATTTCTCAGATATAACGAGGAATATATTTTCTCCAGTAACGGAAGAGTATATTCTGAAAACAATGTAAAAATGTTTCTATAATATATCAGAAAATCTTGGTAACTAAAAACACAAAATATTTTCCAAAACATAACGGAAAACATTTTCTATTCATTTTTAATGTTTTTAATTTTCCCTGTTTTGAAGTTTTATATTCAAAATTCGATAAAATATTCTGGAAATAATACTAAAATATTGTACGAAAATATTTTATTTAAGTTATAAGAGAAGATTACCAAAATACTTTTGTAAAAATTAGGAAAACCTTTTTAAAACATTTCTGAAAAATATTTCTTATACCACGAAAGAATTTATTTTTAAAATATTCTAAACCTTTTTAAAAATATATATTCAATATGTTTTCTCGTAAAAATAGAAAATATTGCAAATAACGTATTAGAAAACATTTTTTAAATATATGGAATATATTTCGTTTCATTGTTTTCCGTATCATATATGGAAAACATTTTTAGTATCATTTCGAAAACATTTCCCTTCTCAACAGTGAAAACATATTACATTACATCCAAAACAACATTTTTAATATATTTTGTGAATATTTTCCTGGATTTACTTTCCGGCTAGCATTCTCAAAATGTACTCTCGGTAATTTCTAAAATGTTTTACAAACATTTTTGAGAAAATATTTTCGGGAAATATTCGGAATACATTGGGGAAACCAGCATGGAAATCTCCAGAGAATGAAAACCTTTTGGAAACCAAGGAAAATATTTTCTTTTGATTGAGGAAATATTCCTTGCTGTGTGGGAGGTATATTGTATTGTTGCAATTTTTTTTGAATATTTTCGAAGTGGACAATGCTGGATCATTATTGTACGTTTGTGATAAGTTGGTGTAATAGTTATTAAATAGGTCAGCAATTATACGAGGATGTTTTATAATGTTGCCATTTCTAATTACCTCTAAATTACCGTCATCATTACAAGTGTTTAAATTTAACTCGATCTTCACTAGTTTCCACAACGCCTTCGACTTATTATCTGATTTCTTAATAATTGTGTCATTGTGTAATTTTTGCTGCTTTCAGGACCCATTTGTATATGTTATTGTATATTTTGTAATATGTCTCTGTACGTGGTGACAGATTTCCTTGTGTTTTAGCCTTGTTAAGAAGTCTCATTTGTTTACTTGCTACTCTGATCCCTTGTGTTACCCAGGGTTTCGATTGTTTTGTTGAAGTTACACATTTTACAACAGGGAATGCTAGATCGAAATAGAATCTTATGGTGCCAATGAAATAACTTAAAGCTTCATTAACCTCATTATGTATATAAAGCTCGTTCCAATTTTCTTCCCTGAGAAGGTGATTAAAATATTGTGTATTTTCGTCATTAAATTTTCTTTTGTACGTTACACTACTTGCTTTTGCATTACAAAAACTTTTATTAGGAGTTACATGTATGTCGAGTACTTGGGCAAGGTAGTCTGAAAAGCTATTGTTGAAGATGTCTACTGTGTTGTAGTTAAGATCTGGTCCTCCATACATACTACAGACTTCATGTTAGATAAAGTTAGGTAGATTGCATAAAAATTGTATAATGATGATATGAGGAAGGGTTATAGTAACGTTTTGGGCTTTGTGCTAAATGAAATTCCATAATTAATGTCACACACAGGAAGGGGGGAGTTTTGACAGGGGTATTCCAGGCTACAAAACCCTAAATTGGTCAGGGAATTTCAGAAACATCTCCCGCTCGCCACCCTGTGCTGTATTAACAAATGAGATACATAATGTATTAAATTCACTACAGCACCAGTACTATAGTTCAATTTGATATTTATGTCAACAATCCACATAGCGAATGAGCTGAACATGTGCGTCGATAAGGACGAGGTTCGCGTGTTAGAAAAATTGAGATACTTGAGTATGCCAGAAATGGGGTGATAGGAAGTATGTAAGATTAGTAATCTCCATATTAGAGAATAATAATGTTCGTATTTCACACAGTTATAAATGGATTTAAAAAATAATTGTTTTGCAAGAACATTTTTAATTAAATGGACATGTTACAAAATATAGAATTATTTTCTTATCTAAATTCTCCACAAACATAACTGTGAGATACGTATGAATTAGAAATAAACTTTTACACAACAGCTCACTAAATAAAAAGGTTTAAAAATTTGTTTGGCTAATCCATCTTAAAATTTGAGAAAGCTTGGTTGGTTTGTATCAAAAATGTTTGAGCCTATTTCTGAGCGAGAAATGCTTTTATTATTATTATTATTATTATTATTATTATTATTATTATTATTATTATTATTATTATTATTATTATTATTATTATTATTATTATTATTACCTTTGTCCATTCATAGTCTAGTCTGAGCTGTTGGGCACAAGTCTATCTACACAAAAGACGGAATTCCCTTGAAATCTCGATTCGTGACAAGGGAACACGATAATTATTTTTTATTGAATCGCATTTCCTGTATGCGAAGTAGCAAAAATCTTATAAAACAAAAAAAAAAAGAAGTTTTGGAAAAACTTGCTTTAGTCGACAATTTTTCAACCGGATTAATCATTCCCGAAACTCAGAAAACCAGTAATGTAGTAACTTGTGTCCCCGGTGGTTTAGTGAATACGATCGTGGGCTTTTAGTCAAGGGGTCCCGGGTTCGATTTTTCGTTGAGGACAGGGAGTTCGGATCTCTCGATAAACTGAAAGTCCCGTCCTTAGAACGTCATCATCCCATGGAAGCCAATGGCAAACCACCATGGGTTCACCTTTCGCAGGGACCTTGCCCCCGAAAGACCTGCCTTCGGGCAGAATACCACATTATCATCAGAAGTAACTTAAATTATCGAAATGTTAAGAATGAAAAATGCCATTAAAGTATTGCAAATAACATAAGTCAGAAGATTTTAAAAAAGGACATTTCTCTTTTTTCTACAAGTCTTTGCAAGAGAAAACAATAGCTATTTGAGAAACGGTACTGTCCTGTGAAAATCAGTACGTCTGGCCACCCTACTTTAACCACAACTTCCCTCCCCCCGCAACCACCCACAGAATCCCCAATTTGTTTTAAATTTGTTTCCGCACCTAAAAAAAACACCTCCATTGGGTTTATCTGTCCAAGTTATTACACTTCAACTACATGTATTCAGAAAAGTTAAGGTACCCAATAAACTAGCCGTACTAAAGTTATTTTCTCTTACCATATGTTGAGCTTATTTTAATAGTGTAGCCCGTGGATGAGTGTATCGCTTGTCACTTTGTAATCAAAGGTCCTGGGTTTGATTCCCACGACGGCGGTACAAGTGTTTTAGACCCCACTTATGCTGTAGTCCCGTATTTAGGACGTCATCATACCACTGAAGGCAATGGCAAACTTCCATGAGTTCACATTGTCCAAGGACCGCTTTCGGGCAGAACACCGCATCCTCATCAGGTTTTTTCGGGACTTTTATAAATTGTGCAAGTGTCCAAAAGTTCGATGTTGGAAAATTTTAAAAATTGTTGTATAAAATCATCTTAGCACATACATGTTACGGTTAAAAAGTTAAAAAGGTGAATTTTAGTGTGTTTTAGTGTCTTTTTAAAATTTATTTTTACATGTACGGAAGTAGCATATACAGATTTCATATTGTTGACATTTTGTGTCAAACAAAATGTCTCGGGCCAGAAAATTTCTTAAGTTTGAAGAGGTTTTGTGCATTCTAAGAAAATCTCACTTCTTCCCGAAAAATAACACATTAAAAACGGGATTCAGTGTCCTCAAAATTGAATATACAGTATCTCCTATAGAATACTAGTAACCTGAAACTCAATTTGCTCCACAACTGTAAGTTTAATGAGTAATAAGAAAAGTACTGTAGGGTTTGGGCATTCTTAGAAAATCTCACTTCTTCCCGAAAAAGAAAACATTAGAAATGGGATTCAGTGTCCTCAAAATTGAATATACAGTATCTCCTATAGAATACTAGTAACCTGAAACTCACTATTTGCTCCACGACTGTAAGCTTAATGAGTAATAAGAAAAGTACTGTAGGGTTGCTTGGGAATATATATATATATATATATATATATATATATATATATATATATATATATATATATATATATATATATATATATATATATATATATATATATTAGAAAAATCCCCGTTTTTGCATACACCTTAAGTTCATGAAAACAGAAATAAAGACCATGCTAATTAGCTCTGTTGAATTCCTATTCGGGAGATCATGAGTTCGATTCCTACGGCCGACGATCCTAACCGGGTTTTCCAGAGTTTCTCTCAGTCCTAGCAGGCAAATGGTGAGATGGTACCTGACAAATAGCACTGTTCGGCCCCTTTTTATAGTTAATGTGGTAATGTATCTAGTGTAAAATGGCACTAAGGCATATCTCGTGTTTGTTAAATTAATTAAATCAGGTTGTATGATTTTTCATTATATTTCTTCCTAACAACCCATAACATACACACTCACATATTTGGACCCTATTCTAGCCTCTACCTCGTTTAAAAGTGTAAATAAAGTTCAGGTATGCAGGAAAATATCCCCGCCCCTGTTTCGTCCTCCATAAAAAGTTCAATCAGCGTTCCCACTGATCTGGGAAAGTCGCGAAATTTGAAGTATGGATTTATATTTCTCAAACCGTTTTACAGCGTTATTTTGCTACAGCAGGTTTTTCTTTTGATTCGTCTTGCGACGAGCCACAGGTTTTATATTTCCACTTTAAATTAGATGTAACGGCATTTTAACGCCGAGTGCACATGTACAGATACAACTGTACTTGCATAATCAACTTCTGCTCGGAAAAATAGACCAAAGTTTTTTTTTAAGTCCTGGAATTGTGCAAATTGTGACCTGGAAGAGTCGGGGAATTCGCGGTCGACAAATCAAATAACTGGGAATGCTGACTATTATATACACTGATATTTTAAGTATCGTCTGTTTTCCATTAAATATCGAAGTTTGGAATTTGAAATAAAAATATAAAAGAAACAAAGCTATATATATATATATATATATATATATATATATATATATATATATATATATATATATATAAGCATGTAAAGACGTATTTTTGTACTTTTCAGAGTATACATTTCTAATTTTTGGTGCAAATCCGGGATCTAGTTATCACAACCTTGAAGTGATTGTTTAAATATGTCATTATTAGATCAGTTCGTTTAAGCAATTGAAGTTGTAGCACCTGGCGATTAGATATATGATGCGGCTCGTGCAATATTATGATCACTGGGATAGATGTATTTTTTCAGTTCGGTTAGGTTCTGAAGCTAGATCCCGATTTGAACTCTCTCCCTTCAAACTGATCATAAATTGATCGAAAGTGATTTCAGATTTACTCGAATGATAATGACAATCATTAACGTATTTGATTGTTTCAGTCTATTAGGTAGGTTCCAGAGCAACACCTTTAAAGGGGAAAATGGAATTGTCGTATCATGTTGTTGAGTTTAAAGGAGACAGTGGCGGAGGTGTCGGGATCTTAGATGAGTCTTGGCTGACTCCCAGGAAAAGAGAGACGTATTGGCTACCTCGCACGTTAATGTTTAAATATAATAAACTCTTAGCGGAGAATAGTACACGTACGGAAGATTGGCCTCTACACACCATAAAGTTTTTGTTTTTTATCACACAGGTTTGTTCTCATTATGTTTGTCAGCGATATGGAATAACAAAATGTAGATGTTATTGAAGAAAATGTTAGTTTGTTTAATGAGATAATATTAACGCGATAATCTTCGTAGCTGATCTTGTGTCGAGTCGGCCCTATGCCCTTCTTTTGTGCCCGAAGTTTAATGTTCAGTTGATATTCAAATTTGTAGAGAATGAAACGTAATAGCCCATTACCGGGTTCTGTTCGTGCGTATTTGCTATTTTCTTTATCACTGAAAGAGATTTATTGTTAAATGTATAGGAGGCATTTCATACGAATTACCAGAGGCATGTTGCTTCATAGTCACAGATTCGGCTGATATTTATTTTACTGAAAGCTAGTGTTATATAGGTAACAGAAATGCAATATGAAATTATCCTAACAAATACTGCAGAAAATACAGGGTGTTCAAAAAGTGATGAATCTTCCCAAATTGGTCGTTTCTGAAACACACCCAAGAACAGGAAAAGAAGCATATCTCAAAAAATATATTTGGACAATTATATAATGATTTTGGTTTTATTTGAAAGCGAAATCTTCCAGTTTTACGTCCCACGCTTATGCCGGATAGGATAAAGGAGACGGCATATTTGAAAGCGAATGATCTGTGTAAACTAAAAATGGAGTTTTTGCATGTCAAATCCCAAAAATCCGAGAAAAATATTGAGCAGTATACTAAAAATATTGCCCCAAATTACATCCGAAGTGAGACCTTTTTTAATGGTGAATCCCGGGTGGTAGAACAAAATAATTTAGTACATCACATTATCCAAACATACACAATAACATTCAAAAAAGATAACAAATAAAAAAATTAAAAAGGTAATCTCTCTAATAACTGTTTTTAAAATTTCTAAATACAAAAGCAAACCATAGGTTAAATATTATGAGTAAATTGACAACATCCCCCCAAAAATATGAGCAGTTAAGAAAAATTTATATCAAAAGGTGAAAATATAGGACAAAAACGAAGCCTGGGATCCGTCCGGACCCCAGGTATGTCTTATAAAGTTAAGAAGTACGTTTTGAAATATTCAAGGTCAAATATTATGGCACGGATAACAAGATCCTGTTTAATATCATGTTTATTTTTTAATGAAAGAGTAATGTTTTTGCTTTAAAATAAGCCCTTTACGCTGTTTGTGCCGTACCTATAACCAAAGTTATGCAAGAATTTCTTCGGCCTTGCATGTTAAAATTTACATAACACTTCAAGTTTGGAAACTCTGCAACATGAAAACTGTACGTTACTGGGAACTGTTATTTTGGAAATACTCTTCTCTCATGAAGTACTTATTATATCCTAATTTCATGAAATTTGGAGATGATGAGGTTGAAAACTATATATATTTTTTTTTTTTGTGATTTGTAATGGTAGTTCAAGCCGTGGAATGGACTCTGTAAATGCCATCAAAAACTCAAGTTGATGCCGCAAGCTACCCACATATAAGATTATAATGGTATACTCGATATATTAGTTCCAGAGAGACGAGAAAAAATGGTCTTTGCTGATATATGGACAAATCTTGTGCTTCAGACTGCAAACACGTAAGGGTATAGTAAAATCATAATCATTTCATTCTCAGAAATAATACCTTTTTAATTTCTTGATATGTTATTATGTGTATCTTTATAATGTGATGTACTAAATTATTTTGTTCTACCATCTGGGATTCACCATTAAAAAAAAGTTCTCTCTTCGGATGTATTTTAGGGTACTATTTTTTGTATAATGCTGAAGATTTTTCTGGGATTTTTGGGATTTGTTTACACAGATCATTCGCTTTCAAATAAAACCCAAATCATTGTAATTGTCCAAACAGTGTTTGAGATGTGCTTCTTTTCCTGCTCTTGGGTGTGTTTCAGAAATGACGAATTTGGGAAGATTCATCACTTTTTGAACACCCTGTATTTTCTGCAGTATCTGTCAGAATAATTTCATATTGCATTTCTGTTACCTATATAACACTAGCTTTCAGTTATATAAATATCAGCCAAATCTGTGACTAGGAAGCAACATGCCTCTGGTAAATTCGTATGGAATGCCTCCTATACATCCTATCCTAACTATATATAAAACTACATGAGCTGACATAAATTATTGAGCACTTCCTGTAGGGCTACAATAATTAAATTTGGCATGATTGTAGCTTTCCGGAACTAACCCACAGGAAAATTGTCAAAAGTGAATATTTTTGATTTTTAGGGGGTCTAAAGAGGGGATGAAAAATTTCCCCATGTTATTTAAATGGACCTATTTTTGGACTTATAATATCATGTTTTAGGTACTTAGAATTGGAATAGAAACTTGAAATTCGGTATGCTTATACATTTTCGTTGTCACTACCTAAGTAAATCAGAACAAGTAAAAAATTCCGACCTTAGAGTGGTTTTATAGGGAACTGTAAAATCTTTCCCATGTTATTTATATGGGACACCTTTTACACCCTCAAATTATTGAGCACTTCCTGCAGAGCTACAATGATTAAATTTGACATGATTATAGCTTTTCGGGACAAACCCACAGGAAAATTGCCAAAAGTGAATATTTTTAATTTTTAGGGGGTCTAAAGAGGGGATGGAGAATTTCCCCATGTTATTTAAATGATACTTTTTCTGGACCTATAATCTCATGTTTTACGTACTTAGAATTGGAATAAAAACTTCAAATTCGGTATGCTTGTACGTTTTCGTTAGCTTTACCTAAGTGAATCATCAGAAATGAAAATTTCTAACCGTAAAGTGGTTTCATGGGGAACTGAAAAATCTTTCCAATGTTATTTATATGGGACGTCTTCTATACCCCAAAATGTTTAGGCACTTCCGGCAAGATTAGAATGATGCAATTTGGCGTGATTGTAGCCTTCCAGGACTAACCGACAGAAAAATTGCCAAAAGTAAAAAAATCCAACTTTAGAGTGGTTTTATAGGGAACTGAAAAATCTTTCCCATGTTATTTATATGGGACACCTTTTACACCCTCAAATTATTGAGCACTTCCTGCAGGGCTACAATGATTAAATTTGACATGATTATAGCTTTTCGGGACAAACCCACAGGAAAATTGCCAAAAGTGAATATTTTTAATTTTTAGGGAGTCTAAAGAGGGGATGGAGAATTTCCCCATGTTATTTAAATGATACTTTTTCTGGACCTATAATCTCATGTTTTACGTACTTAGAATTGGAATAAAAACTTCAAATTCGGCATGCTTGTACGTTTTCGTTAGCTTTACCTAAGTGAATCATCAGAAATGAAAATTTCTAACCGTAAAGTGGTTTCATGGGGAACTGAAAAATCTTTCCAATGTTATTTATATGGGACGTCTTCTATACCCCAAAATGTTTAGGCACTTCCGGCAAGATTAGAATGATGCAATTTGGCGTGATTGTAGCCTTCCAGGACTAACCGACAGAAAAATTGCCAAAAGTAAAAAATTACAACTTTAGAGTGGTTTTATAGGGAACTGAAAGATCTTTCCCATGTTATTTATATGGGACACCTTTTACACCCTCAAATTATTGAGCACTTCCTGCAGGGCTACAATGATTAAATTTGACATGATTATAGCTTTTCGGGACAAACCCACAGGAAAATTGCCAATAGTGAATATTTTTAATTTTTAGGGGGTCTAAAGAGGGGATGGAGAATTTCCCCATGTTATTTAAATGATACTTTTTCTGGACCTATAATCTCATGTTTTACGTACTTAGAATTGGAATAAAAACTTCAAATTCGGTATGCTTGTACGTTTTCGTTAGCTTTACCTAAGTGAATCATCAGAAATGAAAATTTCTAACCGTAAAGTGGTTTCATGGGGAACTGAAAAATCTTTCCAATGTTATTTATATGGGACGTCTTCTATACCCCAAAATGTTTAGGCACTTCCGGCAAGATTAGAATGATGCAATTTGGCGTGATTGTAGCCTTCCAGGACTAACCGACAGAAAAATTGCCAAAAGTAAAAAAATCCAACTTTAGAGTGGTTTTATAGGGAACTGAAAAATCTTTTCCATGTTATTTATATGGGACATCTTTTACACCCTCAAATTATTGAGCACTTCCTGTAGGGCTACAATGATTAAATTTGATATGATTGTGGCTTTTCGGGGCAAACCCACAGGAAAATGCCAGAAATGAATATTTTTAATATTTAGGGGTTCTAAAGAGGGAATGAAGAATTTCCCCATGTTATTTAAATGGACCTTTTTTTGACGTATAATCTCATGTTTTAGGTACTTTGAATTGGAATAAAAGCTTGAAATTCGGTATGCTTCTACGTTTTCGTTAGCTTCACCTAAGTGGATCATCAGAAATGAAAATTTTCAACCGTAGATTGGTTTTATGGAGAACTGAAAAAATCTTTCGCATGTTTTTCATGTGGGACGTCTTCTACTCCCTAAAATGTTTAGGCACTTCAGGTATGATTAGAATGATGAAATTTGGCATGATTATAGCCTTTGAGAACTAACCGTGAAAAAATTGCCAAAAGTAATTTTTTTTGTTTTAAAATTTTTCAAGGGTCGAAAGGGGATGAAGAAGTTCCTATGCTATTTAAATGGGCGTTTTCTTGGGATACAAAATCTTATCTTTCAGATAGTTGAGATAGGAAAAAAAAGAAAGTCGGTAGAATTCCGCTCCGCTGCAGCTGCCTTTGTCCCCACTTTGAACTCGTATTGCATACACGCCCTTATGACGCTCTGTGGAGGTCTCATTCACTCTGTTCTTACGCAAGTTCACAATGTAACTGAACTACCATAACCAGGTAGTATGCTGCACATACGCAGAACAACAGCTGACCTTCGTCTTATCCTCATTCGCATTCAACTCACGGTGGGAGGTCCAATTGAACACAGACCTCCACAAAAGCAACAGAACTTTCTTGCTTACCTTTATAAATTAACAGAAATAAAAAATTCCAACTTTGGTGGAGTTTATTTATAGGAACTCCTTTTATATCTCAAAATTATTGGGCAATTTCTTTAGGATTACAATGATTAAATTTGGCATGTGAAAGGAAAATTGCCAAAAGTGAATATTTTTAGTTTTTAGGGGATTTTTGAAACGGGTATTACGGAACGTGTTTGTTACAGTTGCTTTATATGTTGTATTCTTGTTGATCTCTTGTTAAAATGCACGGTTATTGTTACCTTAAGTTATCATTATAGCGGTTGCTGTTAATTGTTTAATTTCATTTAATGTTATTTGTTTTAAACAGTTGTGCACTACATATCAAATCAGTACCTCCGATAATTGTAATCGTTCCGAGGACAAGAACCTGCGCTCTCTACACAGCGCATCATTCGCATATGAGCATGAATCTCCTTGACATTCCTGGGAAACATCTGTACATGTTCATTACAGACAATGTTATAGACGCCGTGATAAAAATTGGCAAATGATACTATAAAAGGGAGATTTTTTCGATTATTTTTTCAATATCTCGGACCGTTTGCAAGATCTGAGCCTACTTCCGTTTGAAGTTTCTAATTCATGTATGATAAGTGTATTCTTTCTTCTTGCATTCAGTATGTAATAAGCAAACAGATTACATACACAATTAATTACAATGTCAGTTATAGATGGTGTTCAATGGGCAAAACACTGCAAAAATAAATGTTCGTCTTAAACTGCAGAAATGGTTATCGTTCTTTTTCAATTATTTGGCCATAAAACAAACGTCTGAGACATATACCACCCCAATATACAACGATGTGGTGTTGCAATGCATAATGCGTAGGATATGATGCTCTTTTTTTTTTTTAATTTCAACACTTCCAGTGTACCCGTAAAAATGTAATAAAGAAATAACAACAATGCTTTTTAAATATTCAATTGGAACTGGACAATCTACAGAAAATTTGCAATCGATCAGTAAAAATGCCATCTATTTTGAGCCTGTTGTTTCCGAGATCTCATTTTCGAAAGGTTTCAGCACAAACATATAAAGTCCACAAACATATAAGCTACAAATATGCAAGAGTTATGGTCGAACAAAAATCCCAGATTTCTTTTTTGAACATTATAAATAAGAAAAAAAAAACTCTGAAAATGAGAATCCAACATCATCATTCATTATATAATAAGTCGATAAATTGTGGTTGACAAAACAAAGGTTGCTATAAAATATAAACTGTGAGTTATTAAGCAGAGTATTAAGGAGCAAAGGATGATAAATATGAGATCTGGGAATGTTGGGCCGATTTAAGGAAACATTAAGAATAAATGCACGAACATATGACATGCGAGGCCGTAGGCCGAGCAAATATGGGGGTCTGGGGGCGAAGTTCCCAGCTGGCCAAAGGCTAGTATACTTCTATAATCGGAAACACATTTAATTGTTTGCATACTTCCACAAAACTTACAAACACCAAATTTTGCGTATTTGTTCGCCATGGGATGTGAGTAATGGGAAAATTCCGATATCACGAAAAAGGCGACATTTTCCATGTAAATGAAGTGTCGAAATTTTTCGTCGTTTCGAAATGCTGGTTTTTAGAGTAGTTCCGCACACCATAGAAACGTCATATTTTGTCAGGCAGTGAAGCTAGGAACATAGTTTATGATAGAAAAAAGAGCATTAAAATTCGTTTTCGTTTCGCTGCGCAAATCGAAACAATGTGAAATTTGTAATGGCTGTATGTAGGACGTTGAAATTTCGAGGTGATGTTTATTCTGATGCGTAGTTTGCGAATCCGCCCTTAAACTTGAAAGAAATAGTCACGTTCGGTGTAAGAAAGTGCTAGGAGTGTTATAAGGGGGCGTCTAATTCTACACAACTTGTAGATATGGTGGAATCACGAAATTGCGTTCAAGAATGTAGATTACAACGCATGTGAGGGGTAAAATCCGACATGTTGGAAAAGTCGCCATCTTCGATTCAAAATGGCGGCTCAAAAATTTGTAACCATGAAAATTGTAAGTTGTGCTCTTGTAGGTAAGCCAGGTTTCGCTATGTTATTAAGGACGTAGTTCAGTTTAAGTGAAGAAAAAATCATTGGAGAAGTCGCCATCTTAAATGCAAAATTGCCATATTTTTGAATTGGCTTCATTTGGACTCTTATGTGGTATATTCAGGAGAATAAAACAAACAAAATTCAACGTAGTATGTTAGCTCCGCGGTAAAGTGTTTGCTTTCTGAGTAGCAGATCTGGGTTCGATTCCCCGCCGAACCTCTTGGGTTTTTTTTCTTATCACTTTGCTTCGTTTTATTAAAATAGTTTCTGTTGGTATTGCGTGAACAAAATATTTTCGTTATTACAGACATAGACGGAAGGGATATATTTATACGCTAACTGTTGAGATGGTCTCGAAAATAGGCAGTATGTTCGTGTGAAGTTTCGAGACGATACTCAACTATTTAAAAAGAAACATATGTAGCTTTAGAGATGGGGCATCACCAGTGTTTCTTTCAGAAACAATGTTCCTGAGGATCACAGTTAGTATTCCCAGGGGCACTGCTGATAATATTCTATTTATCATTCTATTATACACGTATTATTTGGTCTCCTGCGGGGGCACTCTAAGAGCCCCAAGGAGGCAGTGTGCCCCCCCAAAACATTTTGGAAAAAGCATTGAGCATCATTTCCAAGATATAGTATTCAGACGGGAAAAAAATACATTTTGTCTCGCGAGAATAATGTGTGCTTCAAACCGGAAATAATTGCAAACAATCTCCCTTTTATATACTACTTTAACAATAAAACTCTTTCAATACTCTGTGGTTACTAGAGATATTCAAGGTATAAGTAAAGCGACTTCCACAAAGTAGAAAAAAATAGTAACGGATTCAATTGTTTAAAGTGTTATGGAGTTGAAATCTCTTCCTGGATGGAGAAATGAATGTATATTGACTGAGCTAATACTTAGAGTAAAAGGATATTCCTATAAGTCTCATTAAATAGGCTACTTTTCGTTTTTCATTAGTTTCCAGTCGAGTGTAATAGGGAATTATACCGGTTTCAATTAATCGTTTTGAATTCAAATTCGTTTAGTCGCGATGAGCGAAAAAATGTAGATATAACAAGTCTCGTCGAGTTGTCTCCTTGTATGTCTTGGAAACTTACGTTGGTGTGTGTTTCTTCTTTACGTTATATATATTAATTGTTGCTTTCTTTGCTTTTTCACTTTTCCTTTCTATCGAAGTTTCTGGTGTCCCGTTTCAAAACGTCCACGACTTTCTGTAGCCGTAAACTCTGTTTGAAAAGTGTCAATGTTCTTCCTCATGAACAAAGCCTTAAATTCACAACCAATGTGTATGTGTGTGTGTGAGGGGGGAGTTTCGCCTGAGGATGTTATCACTCACCGTATTGACCTGTCTGAGTGATACCATCCTTCGGCGAACCTTCCCTTATACACGGTGATTGTGAAAGAACATTGACAATTTTCAAAAAGAGTCTACGGCTGCAGAAACTTGTGGACGTGTTTTCAAACGGGACACTAGAAAGTCGATAGAAAGGAAAAGTACAAAGCAAAGAAAGCAAGATGTGTATGAAGGAACAGCCGCAATGTTAGATGGCTGCACTAGTCTCGTATACAACTAATTTGTTTTGTGTTTTCTGGTGCTTCCACAAAAGTGTACCCCCCTTATGTAGCAGTGGCTTCCGCTTAAATTGTCTGATTTTCACATACGTTGTAGTCCATGACGACTACATCAAAAGTTGTCATGGGCGCAAGGTCTGGAAAATTCATATGCGCGCGCTACATCGCCTCAAGTTTACATATGGCTGAAATATTGTTTAGATCAATTCGCTTTGTTTTTCATTGGCCTTCGCCGGCCAGGTTGACTTTCTTGTTAAATGATTTTCATACTCGACAAGCTCTATAACATACGTGAAAACAATCTTATTCGAACTGAAGTTTACATGGACATGAGCGCGCTGTAGCGCGCGTATATGAGTTTTCGAAGCTTCCAGGTGTCGATCGCTACAACATATGTGAAAATAAAGTGATTTACACTTCAGCACATATAAACTCGAGCGCGAGGTAGCGCGCACATATGAGTTTTCAGAGCTTGCGCCAGTGACTTTTAATGTACTCGTCATTGTCTATAACATTTCTAAAAATGAAGCGATTTGACCGTTGCCAGATTTCGGCCATGTGTAAGATTTAAGCTCATTGTAGTGCTCGAAGCTCTTATGTAAACTTGAGCGCAAATGAGAGTTTTTCAGAGCTTGCGCCCATGACAACTGTTAATGTACTCGTCATGGACACCAACATATGGGAAAAGCAGCAAATATAACCGAAAGCCAGTGCTTCACAGAGGGTGTGTGGACTACTGACGGATTTCAAACATACAACAAAACCATTTCAAGGTGTCAATTTGTGCCGAATGTTTACTTTATTTTTTCTCCACAAGTAAAATTGCTTTACTGTTATATTGAGAAGCTCCAGCTTGTTATCAAACTTAATATAACCTTTTTGAAGACGTCGGATATCTAAATTCGGCAGTGATCGACACCTGAATTTAGACCCTCCCAGCTCTGAGAATATGAACACTGTAGTATATTTGTTCTGATAACGAAACACTTGAAAGTATTTCAAACGTTTTTCACACCTCCGAATTTCATTAGCGTCTTCATACCGTTATGTTTCTTTTTACATAAAGTGACTCAGATTTATTTTTCAGATGACCTACTCAAGGCAAGAAGAAAGCTGGTACAAGCCCAGATGAATCGAATCTAGAAACTCATAACGGAATTACAGGGCGACCTCAGAGAAAGAAAAAGAGTCCGAGTAGATTAATTAGTGATGATAATGATGATAGTGAGGATGAAATTTATGAAAGAGGGCAATGTCGTACGAATTGCAGGAATTTATCACTAAGTTTACCTTCACCGCCTCGTTCAATAACATCAGAAGCAGCTTCATGTGATGCAGGTGTGTATTCTTTATATTCTCTTAGTTAGTACCGGTCATTGTGTTGTTTTTCTGCGTGTTCTGCCGAATGCATAAACTGATTCGAATGAAATTTTCACAGATTGTTTATTGTTCAAAGTACAGGTCAGGCTAGTTGGGGAAGTAAATCGGACAGTGGGGTGAAACCCTGGTCTGAAAGGACAAAAATGCATGAAAAACAATATTTTTTTATTAAACACAAATTTAATGCACTGTCTTCTGTTAGATCAACCATATAAATGTGCACACATACTTTGGAGATTCCAGGCTATCTGTGTGGACGGGAGGGGGGCTAAATCAAAGAGGGGGAGGCGGTGGAATCCCCGTAAAGGGCAAAAACGTAGAAAAGCAAGAAAAAATAATTTAAAACGAATGTAATGGACTGTTCCAGGGACCTTTGGGTCAAAGACCTGTCTTCGGGCAGAACACCAATCATCATCTTCGTTATAGGAGCCTTATAAATGTGCAAACATACTTTGGAGATTCCACGCTGCTGGTTGGGGGTGGAGGTGGAGGGTGAAAAGGAATACTCGAAAAATGAATCCGAATAACATTTTTACAGATTTATCGCGAGGTCTATTGTTAGAATAACCTTCATACTAGTTAGATTTGAGCACAGTTGCAGACAGGGTGCAGTTTCCTGCCGTTTGTGATCAAATATTCGATTTTGACGATAAGTCTTTCCTTTTTTACCTGTGCAGCGTGACTGATTTGTGCAGTTGGAAGTGCATTGTAAGGGCATCTAAAATGTACCAGGGTTTATCCCTGGTCCTGTCACATAGTTTTCACTCTTTAAAATAAATATCTGCACCATACAAAGTATTGGCACAAAAAAGACCAAAGCAATGCTATTTAAAAAAACGCACTCCCATACGTGACAAGTCAGTGCGTCTGAGGAAGGTCTTGTTACAAATTGCACCTTGTCAAGTACTTATAATTTTTTTCTTCTACTTTCGACTTTTAGAGAATAGTCGTGTAGTACAAAGTAACGTAGTACAATTTTAACATATATGAATACTGTACTATATGTTATTTTACATTAAATATTTACAATGTTAAAATATATGTTATTAACTTTTCAGTACCTTTGTTTAAGAAAACATTTTCTGGGTTTGGACGTAGGGCCAACATATTCACATGATTATGGACGTAACTTAATATCAAGGGTTTCAGCAAAAATCAAGTATTTACCAAGATGTGAGTGAGAGTAAATTAAAAATTATTTATTTCTTTTATACTTCAGGTTTATTTTATTTATTTACTATCTCTTTTTCTTTTTCTTTTAAAATACAAGAACCCTAGATATACTTAGACCACTTATTCCCAATTTAAACGGCAAATGGTGTGTTTATGGTATTCTGGCGTTTCGGCCTACCGTCCCTTCCTACCGCCTACCTTTTCTAACAAGTATTTTCTTTCATCCAAAAGTTAATACACGGCATGCTTAAACACAACAAGAACATAATATTTGAGAGTAATTATTACAAAAATTTGAGAGTATTAATTTTCTCCCATTTTGTTTTCATTCTAAGTTTTGCAGTAGTTGCAAGACATCTTGCAGAAATGAAAAATATGCTAATAGATTTAAGCAATGATGTTTGTTTACTGAAGGACCAATTAAAAACGGCCAATTCTACATGGCCTACAAAAGTGAACTTACCGGAAAACTGCACTATTCCATGTACATCAGTAGAAGACATGTTAAACTTGGAAGAATGGCTTCAAGTACGTGATAATGCAACGACGCTGGTAAGCTTGTGTTCTAAATAATAGTATATTTGCATTTTTACGCTAATTTTGTTTCCGTGCATCAATATTTAAAAATTGAATTAAGGAGACAAATTAAATATCATTCAAGCTGTCTACTTTAATGAACATCTTGTCAATTTTAGATACTTTATCGTAAATTGTTTATGTAGGAAGATATTTCTAGTTTTTCCTTGGGAGGGGGCTCACAGAATCCAGAGTCAAAATTTATTTTTGGATTTTAGGCAACTGTGGATAAACACAGGGGAAGGAAAGGGCGTGTTAGATATTGGGAGGAAGTCGTAATAAGATCTATTCATGCAAGGTAACAGTGCAGTAGAAACAGGCCTGCAACTAAACTGCCTGTCATTTTTATCTTACACCCTTCCTTGTCCCGTGTTAACCAAAAGTTGATTAAAAAGAAAGAATAAAAATCGAATGAGGATTCTTCAAGGGATCCTACCGGCGAAAGGAGACCCCCCCAGTGAAAAGAGGCCAATTCAGTACGTTTGAAATATTGAAGAGGACTCCTTTAATTAATTAGTAGAGTGAATTTAAGAATCAGTTAAAATAAATTGGGGAGTGGGTGGAAGGACCTAAAAGATTTGAAACCAAGGGGATAGGGCCTCAAATTTCTTTTATTAAAATAAAATCCCATTTGAATAACGGAGAATTTGGCAAGTTAAAAATAATACCTAGAGATGAATTTAATGTGTAAACGTGTCTATGCCTTTAACCTTTCGTTGCGCTACGTTCGTGAATTGTTGAATTAAGTTTACCGAACCCCATTATTTATTGTTTACGCGTCTTAAAAACACGTCCAACTTTCAAATTTTGTCCAAGGCAATACATTTTCATTTTTAGCATCCTTCTTTAAAAACATTGAAGTGCCAAATTTTGTAAACACATACCCACAAAGTAGATCACACTATTGTAGTTTATTTGTGGCAGCCCTGCTTCCAAACAATTATACGTTCAGATAATAAGGATGTTGTTCGGTAAGTTGGGTTAGAAACTATATAAAAAAAACGAAATCAATGGTCCACTTTACGAAGAACAAATTCTGGTAATACTTAACCGGATGGAATGCGTAGAGAAGGCTTTTTCCTTCATATTCAAAACTCTATCTTGCACACGTATACATGGTTCAAAATATTCAACATGAAGCACACCGTCGTCTCTTACGTTACAACTTTGACCTTAAGTACAACAGCGATCTGTGTGTGAGATGTTCTTTGAGCATTCCCTGTTCTTAAGTAGTTCCCACAAAGTATTAGAGCTTTAGAGCAGTTGTCAATGGGAAACCCCGTGTGTCAAACTACTCTAAAGATGGGAGATCAACCGATTCGTGTGCTGTGTGCTTTCAAATTCAATGCATGAGCCACACATCATCATGATTGTATCGGTACGCAAGAATGGGATCGAAATCATCCTTTATTCATCTATGAACAGTTATTCTCCGTGAATAATGTTCTATCTTTTCAAAAATACGGAGTTATTTGATTACTAAACGGTTCATTCTGAAAAATTGCATCTTAGTTACCGACTAAACACCTCCAAACAGTAACTAGATTACTTGGGCTTTCAAGCGACGGCTGAACCGTCGCATTCCTTAAATGATAACTTTGCAACAAAAAATGGACTTTTAAACAATCCTCATCCTAGTCAGTGCTTAAGTAGTGTTATAGAAATCAACCCTTAGATGTTAAGTTATTGCAATTGACGTGAGGCCATTGGTCTGTAGACCCACTAGTGTATATTGTGATTGCTTTACTTACAACGTGAAGGAAGTGTTTCATTTCTTTCCTTATTTTTATACTTCTGTTTCACGAAACGTACCTTGGCACTTTTGGTGGGAGAAATTTTGGCCACGGCGTGAGTTTTTACTGACGAAGTAGCCGTCTTGTACAACTGGACTGGGAAATGTAAAAAGAGATCCCTGGAGAAGTTGACCATTTCAAGAATAATAACAGGTAGGATATTAGCACATCTCGATATTTCTCGTAAATTTGATGCAGTGGCACTAGTCGACTTATGTTTACGCCTTTCCTTTCAATGAAGGAAATTCAATGATACTACTACGTAAGGAGCAGAGGTTGATAAAATATATTTGAATTATTTCATGTTAAAAGGACATATCTGCAAAATCAATGAAGCTCATTTTCGCATTTCGTCACCCACTTCTAGCCTGGGAGTAGTAATGGCGTGACCTGACCTAACTTTTGGGACCGATCCGATTTTGGGACCGGGATCCGATTGGGATCCGGATTGGGATCCGATTGGGATCCGGATTGGGATCCGATTTTGGGACCACCATGGACCATAGCGAATGAATCAAGGATGCTTTGGCCCGGGATTGCGTCACCTATTGAAATTTTGCTTATGCTTATTCAGGAGCCATGCACGTTGGTGTGAATGAGTCAGAGGTACCTTGGCCCGGCTAGGACGTCATTGAATAGGGATTTTTGAATTAGAGGTCATTATGATTCTTTCAAATTACTAAAAATAAGGTCCTAATGATTCATTACGTTATGAAATAGTACAGATATACGAATGCTTATTTTATTTTTCGTTCCCTTTTATGGCATAAAATTTGGAGATTGTTATCCCTTTGATGCGATGGACTAACACTGGTGCAAATGAAATCTTTAGTTTTATTACATTATGAATTAGTAGACCCAGTAATAGTATAAATTAGTATTAGTATTAATATGAAACTCGAAAACTTTGGAGTTCCTTCGTGACTAACCGGTTAGCGTATGCGTCTTTAACGTGGGAGACCAGGGTTCGATTCCCGGAAGGAGCTCATGCGGTTCGGATTTCACGTTAATTAGTAGGTTCTATTTTTGCTGCTGAACGGGACGTTAAACTCAAAATCAACTTAACTCGAAAACTTTGGGAGGAATACTTGATTTTTGGTTGTTATCTGTTTGATGAGAAGGACTAACACTGGTGCAAATGAAATCTTTAGTTTTACGTCCCACGCTTATGCCGTTTAGGCTAAAGGAGACGGTGACGATGAGAAATGAATAAATTGGTGGGAGAAAATTGGAGTATCCCGAGCATTATGTTACCCATCACAAAACTACTTTCGCAGGGTTTGAATCAGGGACCCCCATACAGCAAAGGTGAACACTCTACCACTGAGCCAGCGCACCCCTACTGGTATGAATGAATTAGAGGTATTTGGTGCGAACTAATGTGTTCGTTTGACGTCACTGCACTGGGATTTTTAGCTTGGAGGTTATGATGGTTTTTCCTTCCCTTTTATGGGTATAAAATTACTAAATCAAACTTTGATCCCTTTCTTGACGATCTATTACATTATGAATTAGTAGACCCAGAAATAGTATAAATTAGTATTAGTATTAATATGAAACTCGAAAAGTTTGTATTTTCTTCGTGGTTAACCGGTTAGCTATGTGCCTTTAAAGTGGAAGACCAGGGTTCGATTCCCGGAAGGAGCTCATGCGGTTTGGATTTCACGTTAATTAGTAGGTTTTATCCTCGCTGCTGAACAGGACGTTAAACTCAAAATGAACTTAACTCGAAAACTTTGGGAGGAATACTTGATTTTGATTATGGTATACTTTTCATTCACGGGACTTATGGGACTCGAACCACGATATTCAATTGTCATAAAGTGTGTCCAGGAAAGCATACATTTATTGAGACGCATAGAAGATGGGGAGGGACGATCCCGGACCTGGTTAACAACAATAATTTATATCGTATTCGTTTGTGGGTTAAATAAAACTGTTGGAAAGATTTAAAAAGTTTTTTCGTGTATTGACTTATAATCATATGTTGAAAAGGAAACGTCAGCTATATCGTGTTAACTATGCTTACGTATTCGTTGTCACAGTGTCGTTGGCATCGTTTGTTCGAGCAAATACGACGTTTAATTGTCAAATAGTGTGTAATGGTTTACTTTGAAAAATTATATTCATTCTTTGAGAAGGAGAAAAGGGATGGGATGAGGTTATTTTGGACCTAGTTAGTACCTATCGCTTTCGTCTGTGATGTCACATTTACTTTTCGCTTAAATCTGATTGGTTCATTGTAATAACGATTAATCTACTTATGTAACGAGATAACATTGAGGAGTTATTTCTTATAACAAAACAAGAACATATATGTGTAATGGTTTACTTTGAAAGAATATATTCATTCCTATAGAAGGTAAAAGAGGGAAGTGATGAGCTGACTTCGAACCTTGTTACTACCTTTCGTGTCCGTTCGTGAATAAATAATAATGACGTTACATGTAGTCTTTGCTTAAATCTGATTAGTTCATTGTAATAACTCTTACAAAACATTGTTATTGGTTTGAACGATTTAAACGTTCAGCGTTTGTGTTTAGTTTAATTACTAAGGGCTTAGCTGATGAAAAACTGTTCCGACAGCACTTGTTATATGCTTGTTATATGTTGTTTAGGTTCATGATTAAAATGTTCTCAATATTGTGTAATATTTCTAAGCTTGATTGGTTCTTTATTACAGTATATGGATGCGTATAGGCTTTTATAGAGCAAGGGTACATGGACGAACGTTATTGGTACCAACTTTTTGTGGGTTAATTTGGCAGAACCAAAGTCATGGCCCCAGAACTAATGTTAGTATTTGATCACATAAAATTGGTAAAGATATAATTTGGGAAGGTTTCTAGCCTCATGTATTCTCTTTATTACGTTATAGCCATGCACGGTCTATATTTAGTCTCCGAAGGTCATGAGTTTGATTCTCGATGAAAGTTTATATGACTTTGATATTAACTTAAATTCTTGTGCTGTTTAGGATTTATGCTCTACATAGACATTGACTGAGCTCTTCAAAGTAGAGTTTGCTGATACTTTATTTACATATAATGAGGATATGCGTACCTAAACGCACTCCTCTTAAGCTTTTTGATAAGAGAGAACCACGATACTTTAAGGTTACCTTCTTGGTCTTGGTGTTAGTTCGTGTAATTTATATCTTAATTAACATTTACGGTTAAGTTAAAATCATCTAATAATATTTTAGCCAAAATTTTTCAGTGAGTGCCACGAGGGAATTATTTCACGGTTAACCGCCAAACGTTATCCGGTTTTTAACTATTCGATTAAAAATTATCGGTTTTTAACTATTCGATTAAATTTTGAGTCCACTAATTTCTAGTTATTACAAAAGTTCAAGTGAAAATTTGAAACCAAAATTTTTCGAACTCAAATTTTTCAAATGAAAAATATTCAAACTGAAATTTTTCGAATTAAAAACATCAATCTAAACTTTTGGAACAAAAAAGTTGAAATCAATATTTTCGAATTCAAATTTTTAAACAAAAAACTAAAACTTTCGAAATATAAACATCGAAAAAAATTTTCGAACAAAAATTTAAAATAAAACTTTCCGAATTCAACTTTTCAATCCAAACAATTTCAACTGAAATATTTTGAACTAGAAATTCTAAACTAAAATTTTCGAATCAAAACATTTCAAAACAATTTTTTGAACTAGAAAGTTGAAACTAAAGTTTTCGAACAAAAAAAATGAAATAAAACTTTTCGAATTCAAATTTTTCAAACCACACAATTTCACACTGAAATTTTTGAACTAGAAATTTTAAATTAAATTTTGGAAAAATGAAATCAAAATTTTCGAACCAAAACATTTTTCCAAATTTTTGAACTAGAAAGTTGAAACTAAAATTTTCGAATTTAAATTTTTGAAACCGAACACTTTCTCACTGAAATTTTTAGACCAGAAATTTTAAGCTAAATTTTTTCGAAAAATGGAATCAAAATCAATCCAAATTTTAGAATTAGAAAGTGGAAACTAACATTTTCGAATTAAAAATTGTTATAACAAAATTTTCAAATCAAATTTTTTGGACCTAAAATTTCAAACCAGAATTGTTGAACTGAAAGTTAAAGTTTCGAACAAAAGAAATAATTGGAAATTTTCAAACAAACTTCTTGAAAATATTTAACCATAGCTAGACCGAGACATTGATATTGCTTGAAATGAAATTTAATCAAGCTTTATTTCATCAGACAGTCCTAACTTACGATCGGTTTTAGTGAACTATAATCTTTATTTGTTTAAGATCATCGTCGACGTGATGGCCAGCCATAACCGGACATTCTTCTTCGTATCATCATGAAAGTACGCAAATTTTCTCTGGTTATAGTCGCTACTCTACGACAAACCCGAATCCCTACCACAAAACAAACATAAACGCATATTTTCAAGGCCTTGAGTCGAACCAAGGACCATTTTAAGAGAAGGTTACTTACCACAGCGATTCCAATCCGATGAGATCAATCGACCCAGCCAATCTTTTGAAACAATATTATACTGTAAATTGATCGACGTTCAATTTAAAGAAATCTTTATTTTGCACTTGAAATCACTCAATTTCGTCACAGGTAAAGAATGCAGCATTTGCAGTTTTGTTTTGCGACATCATTCAAAGCTCAGTTTGCTTCGTGTTCAGCAACAGGATATCTTGAAAACGTGTTTGTGATGTTAGTTTGATTTCTTCCCTCAGATACGATACCAATGTTGTGCCGTTCGCGATAAGTGTCTACTATAAAGGATCGCTGTTTCACAACAGTGCCTAAACTTCATTCGTCAGTCTTTCCATGAAACGTTATCGTTCTCAAGGAAATACAGCTGATGCTGACACTTGCAGAAATCATCTTAACCGACCTTGCCATAGGAAATCGCATTTGTTTTCATTACGAAATCCAACCATTCAACCTATCTTGAGTTGTACTTTGTTATTACAGGAGGGGTGGTAAGTATCCTTCTCTTAAAATGGTCCGAGGTTCGATTCAAGGTCTTGAAAAATATGCGTTTATGTTTGTTCTGTGGTAGGAATTCGGATTTTTACGTACCGTAACGCCTGTAAACGTTCTAAGAAACCTTGCATACTTTCATAATGATACGAAAAAAAATGTCCGGTTATGGCTGGCCATCACGTCGACGATGATCTTAAACAAATAAAGAATATAGTTCACTAAAACGGATCGTAAGTTAGGACTGTCTGATGAAATAAAGCATGATTAAACTTCATTTCAAGCAATATCAATGTCTCGGTCTGGCTATGGCTTACCAAACGTTTCATCGTCTTAAAACCTTAGTCCCAAATATTTCTTCAAGATAATTTAAATTTTAAAATCAGTAAACGGCTATGGTTAAATATTTTCAAGAAGTTGGTTTGAAAATTTCGAATTATTTCTTTTGTTCGAAACTTTAACTTTCAGCTCGACAATTTTGGTTTCAAATTTTAGGTCCACAAAATTTGATTTGAAAATTTCGTTATAAAAATTTTTAATTCGAAAATTTTAGTTTCCACTTTCTAGTTCTAAAATTTGGATTGAAATGTTTTGGTTCGAAACTTTTGATTCCATTTTTCGAAAAATTTTAATTTAAAATTTCTATTTCAAAAATTTCAGTGTGAAATTGTGGGGTTTGAAAAATTTGAATTCGAAAAGTTTTACTTCAATTTTTTTGCTCGAAAATTTTGGTTTCAACTTTCTAGTTCTAAAAATTGGTTTGAAATGGTTTGATTCGAAAATTTTAGTTTAGAATTTCTAGTTCAAAATATTTCAGTGTGAATATGTTTCGTTTGAAAAGTTGAATTCGAAAAGTTTTATTTCAAATTTTTGTTCGAAAATTTTTGGTTCGATGTTTATAATTCGAAAATTTCAGTTTTTCTTTTGTTTAAAAATTTGAATTCGAAAATATTGATTTCAACTTTTTTGTTCGTAAAGTTTAGTTTGATGTTTTTAATTCGAAAATTTCAGTTTGAATATTTTTGATTTGAAAACTTTGAATTCGAAAAAATTTAGTTTCAAATTTTCACTTGAACTTTTGTAATAACTAGAAATTAGTGGACTCAAAATTTAATCGAATAGTTAAAAACC
Source organism: Thermobia domestica (assembly GCF_964235325.1). Taxonomy (NCBI): domain Eukaryota; kingdom Metazoa; phylum Arthropoda; class Insecta; order Zygentoma; family Lepismatidae; genus Thermobia; species Thermobia domestica. The sequence goes on from NC_137467.1 coordinate 159,361,449, forward strand.
GTTTATTTGTTAATCGAATAGTTAAAAACCGTTTATTTGTTAATCGAATAGTTAAAAACCGATATTTTTTTAATCGAATAGTTAGAAAAAGGGATACCGTTTGGGGGTTAACCGTGAAACAATTCCCTCGTGGCACTCACTGAAAAATTTTGGCTAAAATATTATTAGATGATTTTAACTTAACCGTCAATGTTAATTAAGATATAAATTACACGAACTAACACCAAGACCAAGAAGGTAACCTTAAAGTATCGTGGTTCTCTCTTATCAAAAAGCTTAAGAGGAGTGCGTTTAGGTACGCATATCCTCATTATATGTAAATAAAGTATCAGCAAACTCTACTTTGAAGAGCTCGGTCAATGTCTATGTAGAGCATAAATCCTAAACAGCACAAGAATTTAAGTTAATAACAAAGTCATATAAACTTTCATCGAGAATCAAACTCATGACCTTCGGAGACTAAATATAGACCGTGCATGGCTATAACGTAATAAAGAGAATACATGAGGCTAGAAACCTTCCCAAATTATATCTTTACCAATTTTATGTGATCAAATACTAACATTAGTTCTGGGGCCATGACTTTGGTTCTGCCAAATTAACCCACAAAAAGTTGGTACCAATAACGTTCGTCCATGTACCCTTGCTCTATAAAAGCCTATACGCATCCATATACTGTAATAAAGAACCAATCAAGCTTAGAAATATTACACAATATTGAGAACATTTTAATCATGAACCTAAACAACATATAACAAGCATATAACAAGTGTTGTCGGAACAGTTTTTCATCAGCTAAGCCCTTAGTAATTAAACTAAACACAAACGTTGAACGTTTAAATCGTTCAAACCAATAACAATGTTTTGTAAGAGTTATTACAATGAACTAATCAGATTTAAGCAAAGAGTAAATGTGACGTCACAGACGAAAACGATAGGTACTAAGTAGGTCCAATATAAACTCATCTCATCCCTTTTCTCTTTCTCAAAGAATGAATATATTTTTTCAAAGTAAACCATTACACACTATTTGACAATTGAACGTCGTATTAGTTCGAACAAACAATGCCAACGATACTGTGACAACGAATACGTAAGCATAGTTAACACAATATAGCTGACGTTTCCTTTTCAACATATGATTATAAGTCAATACACGAAAAAAACTTTTTAAATCTTTCCAACAGTTTTATTTAACCCACAAACGAATAAGATATAAATTATTGGTTTTAACCAGGTTCGGGATCGTCCCTCCACATCTTTTATACGTCTCAATAAATGCATGCTTTCCTGGACACACTTTATGACAATTGAATATCGTGGTTCGAGTCCCATAAGTCCCGTGAATGAAAAGTATACGTTAATCAAAATTAAGTATTCCTCCCAAAGTTTTCGAGTTAAGTTGATTTTGAGTTTAACGTCCCATTCAGCAGCGAGGATAAAACCTACTAATTAACGTGAAATCCAAACCGCATGAGCTCCTTCCGGGAATCGAACCCTGGTCTCCTACGTTAAAGGCACATACGCTAACCGGTTAGCCACGGAGAAAATCAAAACTTTTCGAGTTTCATATTAATACTAATACTAATTTATACTATTACTGGGTCTACTAATTCATAATGTAATAGATCGTCAAGAAAGATAACAAACCTTGATTTAGTAATTTTGTACCCATAAAAGCGAACGAAAAACCATCATAAGCTCCAAGTTAAAAATCCCAGTTCAATGACATCAAACGAACATATTAGCTCGAACAAAATACCTCTAATTCATTCATACCAGTATGGGTGCGGTGGCTCAGTGGTAGAGTGTTCACCTTTGCTGTATGGGGGTCCCTGGTTCAAACCCGGCGAAAGTAGTTTTGTGGTGGGCAACATTATGCTCGGGATACTCCAATTTTCTCCCACCAATTTATTCATTTCTCATCGTCATCGTCTGCTTTATCCTAAACGGCATAAGCGTGGGACGTAAAACTAAGGATTTCATTTGCACTAGTGTTAGTCCATCTCATCAACGGGATAACAACCAAAAATCAAGTATTCCTCCCAAAGTTTTCGAGTTAAGTTGATTTTGAGTTTAACGTCCCGTTCAGCAGCAAAAATAGAACCTACTAATTAACGTGAAATCTGAACCGCATGAGCTCCTTCCGGGAATCGAACCCTGGTCTCCCACGTTAAAGACGCATACGCTAACCGGTTAGTCACGAAGGAACTCCAAAGTTTTCGAGTTTCATATTAATACTAATACTAATTTATACTATTACTGGGTCTACTAATTCATAATGTAATAGGTCATCAAGAAAGAGATCAAACCTTGTTTTGGTAATTTTGTACCCATAAAAGGGAACGAAAAACCATCATAAGCTCCAAGCTAAAAATCCCAGTTCAGTGACGTCAAACGAACATATTAGCTCGAACAAAATACCTCTAATTCATTCATACCAGTAGAGGTGCGGTGGATCAGTGGTCGAGCGTTCACCTTTGCTGTATGTGGTCCCTGGTTCAAATCGCGCGAAAATATTTTTGTTGTGAGCAACATTATGCTCAGGATACTCCAATTTTCTCCCACACTTTCATTCATTTCTCATCGTCACCGTCTCTTTTAGTCTAAACGGCATAATCGTGGGACATAAAACTAAAGATTTCATTTGCACCAGTGTTAGTCCATATCATCAAAGGGATAACAATCTCCAGATTTTATGCCATGAAAGGGAACAAAAAATAAAATAAGCATTCGTAAACCTGTACTATTTCATAACGTAATGAATCATCAAGACCTTATTTTTAGTAATTTGAAAGAATCATCATGAACTCTAATCCAAAAATCCCAATTCAATGACGTCATAGCCGGGCCAAGGTACCTCTGACTCATTCACACCAACGTGTATGGCCCCTGAATAAGCATAAGCAAAATTTCAATAGGTGACGCAATCCCGGGCCAAAGCATCCGTGATTCATTCGCTATGGTCCATGGTGGCCCCAAAATCGGATAATCGAAAGTTAGGTCAGCTGACGCCATTACTACTCTGGGCCACCAGAAGGAACAAGAGTAGCGAGACCGACCTTCACTGGTGGGAATTCTGTACATTGTCAATAATTTTCTACAATGCGGAAGAGAGCAGTGTTGCAAACTGTGAACTGACAGTTCTATTGTAGGTGGAGATGGAAGGTTCGGTTTGGAGAAGTCTCGTAGCCCTATGCAATATTTACTGTACAGAAGATTGTGTGTAAGCAAACCTTGGTGTAAAAGTAATGATTTGAGAACATTTAATAGCCTTAAAATCTGAAATAGCTTGTTTCTGCAATAAACGACATTGTCGGTAGTGATAATGTTACGTTGTTTTAAAGCAATTTTCAGCAGATTGGATCCAAATTTGTCACAAAGATTGATTGTATAAATATCTTGGATGAGTTCGTTAGGCGCAGCGATTTGATGAAAAATTTCAAAATGGCCGTGCTTTGAGGTTTCCAACGATTCACAATTTCCACAATTTTAACCGATCAGAACTAAAGTTAGTCAAAATATGTGTTTATCATGTGTTAGTTGTGTGTGAAAATCAGAAAGATCGATCAAAAAAGTAAAAATGGTGGGCAGTTGAACATTTAAAAACTTCGCAATTTCTCCCATTAGTAACCCACACAGGACAGACACGTCCGCAGTACGTCCACATATGGTCCAAAAATTGACGAAGGACGTCCAGAAATTGAGCCGATTTAGGTCCTCTGGACGTAACATGGATCAACTTACTACGTCCAAATGTCACCTCGCGAGTATGGTACGGTAAACGTCCATAGATGGTCCACCATGAACGTAAAGTGTACCTTAACAGGACATTAAGCGTATGTCCACTGGACGTTTGTATAGATCTTTATAGTTGTTCATGGAACTTCCATTACATGTTTATTTGTTGGAGAGCCAGTGGATCAGTGAGGGACATTGCCGACGCCCATAAGACGTTTATGGACGTAAGAAGACGTTCAGTGTATGTCACGTGGACATCGAGGTGTACGTTTATGGACGTTCACTGGTCGTCGATGTAAGCCTCTATAGACGTAAATCTTTTGTCAAGAAAACTTCCATTAGACCGTATGGAAGTGCAGTCTATGTCCAATGGACATCCGATTTGGACCTGTATGGAAGTACAATGTATGCCGAATGGGTCCCAGGTAACACAAGTTGGAACAGAAGACGTTTTTTAAGGGTATCACATGACGTCATTTCTTTGGTGATAATGTCATGAAATAGCACGTGATCTGCGACGTCTTCCGTAAGGTGCAGCAGACGTCTACCGAGGACGATTTGTGCACCGTCATTTCTTTCACCTTGATTTCGTCGTCCGTAGACGTCTACTGATGACCTATATGGTACCATCATGGTATGTCATCTTTTTAACCTCAATCACGTCATCCGGGTACCTACTTGAGGTACCCTTTTGGTTTTCCTGGTACCCATTGCTTCGTACGTTTTAATTCGTCTGGTGACCTTGGAGGTACCTTGAAAAGTGCTCTTTCAAATATATGTGTGGATTTGAAACGGACTCGACCAATGGGTTTTGAGTCAAAATGGGTAGGTAGGGTCCATTTATTTTCGTGCTTCATTGCATGGATTTTGAGTCAGAATTGAACTTTCCATGGCTTGTCTACCCATGCAATGAAGTATCAGCATAAACTATTCCCAGCCACCTAATTTGACCCACAACAAATGGATCGACTCTGTCCGATTTATTTATTCATAATTTATTTATTCATATTCATAATAGAGTACTAACGAAGGAACTTCTAAGGTCGACGAAAGTTACGTCAACCGCAATCCCAATGAATGTTTGGTGAAAGGAGGTTTCAGGTCTTCTTGTACAAAAATAGGAATTGTGAGTTGATTGAGATAAGTATGGGTTTTGTTGGTCAATATCTTTGTTGGGAATACATTGTTCAAAATGAAATAACTTACTGTTTTTACGCACTGATTTAATTTTGGAACACATACTACAATATTGCAAGTGGTTTTACTGTATGAGACTCATACACATGTGTGTTTGTTAAGGTTACAGAGATACCCTAAAGTTCAGGAAACAAAAAAAAATCAATATACGTGCAAACAAATATTAATTTGCAGGTGCTTTCGCGAAACACATAAGGGCAGCTTCAAACTTAGTTATACATGGTGTTTGCTTTTAGAGAGTGGAGGGAATCATTAAAATAAAGCTCTATGTAATTTTTCCCGATTTTTGACCTGACACACAGATCACCAAAATATATTACACTCTTTATATGAAGAAAACTTCAAAATACTATGTGGTTGTTCAACCATAATGTTCACTAAATAATAATAATAATAATAATAATAATAATAATAATAATAATAATAATAATAATAATAATAATAATAATATGCTGAAGAGTGAGGAGCACATAGAAGCGTAATGTTGGTCAAAGCTGTCCACTGCAAGCTCTTTTTAACTTATAAATAGAACAGGTTTCCTTCCTTACGGTAGGATCCACGCTGATTAAAAACACTTTTAAAAGATAAAGTCCACAAAGCTTTTCGATTTTCTCCTAAAATCGTCCTCAGGTAGTGGAAATAGGCGATTAATGATTAAAATGTTTTTTAAAAGTTAAAAAATGAGCATCTGTTTTTAATCCAGACCAATGGCATGACTGCTAGCATTGGTCTGGATTGAGAGCAGACCAATGCCAATGCCAGAAAGGCAGCTGCTCGTTTTTCTCTTTATTATTTTTAAGTGTTTTTAATCAGCGTGGATACTGCCGTAAGTATAAATTATGTTATCCACGCAGCGTGTTCAATACTTAGGTTTCCTTTCCTTTATAATTTTAGCTGAGAAAGAAAAGTGATATAGAATTTAAAAGGGAAAGTAATAAGTACGTACAAAAATGAATATTAATTTTAACAATTTCAGAGAGAAATCTTTTTCTTCCATTTCTAAAAACCACTCAATGGGTAGCCTTATGGCTGAATATCACTGGGCTTTCACTCCGTTTTCGGTTTACGTCTATTATTTAAATATCAAAGCAGCAAAACATTTTGGCTCGTTTTGTGCTTCAATAATGAGTACAATTAGTTTTAAACAAAATGCTATTAATATCTTAATACCTGATTGTTTGTAGACACTTTTTGGATTAAGCAATGTCCTGAAAGTGTCCGCACACAATCCTGAATCTACCAGTAGCATTTGTTTTTAAAAAATGTACTGATTATTGAAGTAAGAAATGCACATTAATGCATGAAAATTATTTTCCAGTTTACCTAGAGTGCAATTTAAATAACTGAGGCAAAACTATACCTTCTCCTTGACAGATTTATGTGGCTTTCTTTAGAAAATTAAAAACAATGAATTAAAGGAAATGAAACAAACTTTTCTTTCAATGGCAACAGTACACACTTTGCAGCCACTTCATTCACACACAAAACTGAAAGATTGTCAGACAATAGAGACACCACAAAAGCGTCAAGTTTCTTTGATTCACATGGCCTAGTATACAAATTTTCGTAATTTTTGAATTTCTTGACAACAAGCTGCAAGGAGTTACTGTTGCGTGGCTGAAGTACGTTGTAAAGAACAGCTACCTGTCCACTCTTCGTGAGAAGGAAACTGTCGGTCTCACTACATGTGACAGGCACAAATTTCATAAACACTACTTTCTTATATTGCGTACCAGTAAACCCATAAGGGGCCATCTTTGTGCTCCAGAAGGTTTGTAGGTCTTAGTTGCCGAACTACTTTCTCGACAGGAACGATATTCCTCTCTGCTATCCTACTGTGTATCTGTGACAGAGCCTGGCTTGGGGACCTCAGTTCTTGCTTCAACTGCCCTAGTAAGTTCTCAAAGCAGTAGGCAGAATAAGAATCTGATGGTCCAAAATGTTCTGCATCGTTGGCCAAGTGAATTAGGGAATGCACATTGTACCATTCTTGCATTCCTCAACAAATAACTTTAACACAATCTGAGCATATTGCGGATACAATGGTAACAGTTTGGAGTTTCTCAGTATTGTTATTCCAACATGGAAAAGAAAGAAATGATTATATACATTTCTTTCCATGTGTTTCTTGAGAATTACTGGTCCAAGTTACAGGAGGAAAGTGCTGTATTCAGTGTCCTTCCAATACTCCAAATCCTTAAAACTCCTAGGTCTTCTGTTAAATTCCAGAGGAAAATGATTCTGAAAAGCTATTATTTCGTCTGAAACCAACTGAATTGTTTGGCCACTAAACTTTGCCCCACTTTGTAAGTGTCGATCTTCTGCTCTGACATTTCCAGGTCCATTTACCCACGTGTGAAGTAACATTCTCATTACACTTAAATCCACGGCATGTATGGGTTCCACCGGGAACTGGGAAACAAGACCGATACCCAATCTCAACAAGGGTGAAACTCTCAAACTGTGCTCCTCACCCTCCTGGTTTTCTAACATCTTATCATCTCTCAGTCGACAATTCAAGTCGTCAAGAACCACACGTCTTTGAGTATATGTGCCATAACATACACATTTATCACATAAGGAGTAACCCCCATGTGATTTAACACATTTTAAGTAAGCCCTGGCAGGCATATCACATACAAAACTATGAACATTAACTGCGTATGTTTTGCTGTTGACAGTGAGTCCATTTCGCCTGAGAACATTCATTTCATTAATGAAGTCCTCCAGAAAAAATTCCAAGGGCTTTGGTTTCTCCCTTTCACAGAATAACCCAATGACAAACGGAGGTATCTCCAAACCATAAACAAGTCCCAAGATTGGCCACAAGGAGACGCTGGAAGCTTCAAATAAAGATATCCCGTCTATATTTAAAATAAGCTGGAGTTTCGATTCATTTTTAAGAGCACCCTTATTTTGCTTCACAAGCTGCTGCAGGCAGCTTTGAAGTCCAATATGGAGATACTCTCCATTTTCAAGAATCTTCTTGTGTATTTTTCCCCTTGGGGTTCTTAATAAAGTTCTAGCATCTGTTGGTAAAGACGCGTGCAATGTATGAAGTCCTCTCAGCAATGAGCTTAAGGCCTCGTGACTAATTCTGTATTTCAGAGACCAGGTGCACAGGAAGGATTTCAATTCCTCGTCAGAATTTATGGGTGTGCAGACAGTATTTGGAATTTGGCCTGAAGTCTCTTCTGTATTCCTTTCTGGGTCAGCTTCCTGGCATTCACCCCAAAATATTTCATCCTCTGAAGATGAACTATTTATCACGTTGGAAGAATCTTCACCAGGCTGCTTAGAAGAGGAATTGCCAGAACCAAGAATTTCACTGACTGCCTCGTTCAATTCCCTGGCAATTCTTCTTCTCAGCTGCCTGTATGAAACTACTCTAAACATGTGAAAGCACGTTACAATGTAAATACAACTAATGTAAAACCAAGTACAAATATGAAAGCACTTAACAATGTAAATGTAACTAATATATAAAAAAGTAAAAAAGTGAAAGCACGTTACAATGTAAATGTATCTAATGTACAAAAAGCAGTTCATGAACAAGAATTTCACTCACTACTTCTCTGAACCATTTGTTTCGAGAACCGTAGTGGGGCACGTCTTAATTGTGTCCTCTAACGTTCGTTCGGTAGAGTTTGGGTCATGCTTTCGTGCTGCCCCTAAAAAGAAAAGATGTAATGGTAAGAAGAAAAAAGAGAGAAAATCATTATTTGCATATCATATAAATGTATGCTTCAAATATTATTTTAAATGTGTAAGAAAGATTTAGATAAATTATGTTAATGTAATTCAGGTTTGAAGAGGAGACTACATAACAGGGTTTGCAAAAACCAGGTTCTTTTTAGTTTAAACCAGGTTTTTTTGGCTTAAATCAGTTTTTTGGTTTAAATAATTTACCCTATGTATTTATATCATATATGGACAGAAATAAGCTTGTTTTGCCTTGGTGTTAGTATGCAACAACCGGGTTACGCTGGAAGGGGTCATAAGCTTAAAGCGGAATCCAAACCGCTTCTCGGCTTTCATGCAAGAGAAATTGCCCTCCATTTGAACTCGAAACCGGGACAAATTAGCCACAAATGCGATACGTCTGCCGACTCACTTAGGAAGGATTCCTGATAAAAATACGTTGGACTGATCTTTACATATTTGTTAATATAATCATCAACAGTCATTTCAGAAGGACAAAAAGATAAACAATTGCACAAGTGGAACCATTATACATAATTACATATGGACAATTTCAAAGTACTACAGAGTACAGAAGAACTAATTTAGTCCAAGTTAATTCACTACGACATTTATTAATCCAAGTTAAAGAAATATAACGACTTACTTTGCATATCAGTAAGAAAAATGAATAAAGATACGAATTATTTGAGTCCACTTTGGCTCTGACCCATCTATACATAAATAGTTACCAAACATTCTTGTTATTTCAATAATTACCTCTCGTGGGGTTTGTATGACCCTCTCCCCAAAAAGGTACGGCATTTCGGTGTATTTTATCAATAGTAAACATTATTAAAACGAAACAATGTTTAGAATTTTTCTTTGGTTGCACAACAATAATAACAAACTATAAAAAAATCACAAAAGAAACATCCATAAAGTTACAGAAAAAAAGGTTGCTTTTGTAATATAATCTCTTTGAGTAATGAATGGGGAATTTAGGTCTGAATATAGTATGAATAACATATGGGAGTGAAACGTGATAACCCACAAATGTGTGTTCATCAAGATTTTACGAATAGTTACACTTTTATGAATATTTTTCGTTTCTTGGTTTAAACCAGTTTTTTTTAAACCAGCTGGTTTAAACCAACTTCGTTTAAACCAGCCAACCCTGCTACATAATAAACTCATCATGTCGAATTATCCGATGCTATAAGAATAATGAAATAATGAGAACTGAGTTGGACAGGCCACGTAGATAGAATAAGAAGATAAAGATAACTTTACATCATTGTTGAGAAATCGAAACAATAGAGACCGTTGTCCCAGCCGGTGGTGTAGCGGAAGAGTTTCAAGCTGACTGGGGAGGTCGAACGTGGTCCGAATTCCGCTCAGACCGACCATCCTGATTAAGGTTTTCCCTGGTTTTCCTCAGTCCCACCAGGCAAATGCAGGGACGGTACTTTCTCTAAATAGGCCAGGGCCGCTTCCTTTCCCAATTCTAGCTTTTCCTAAATGACCGATATGACCTCGATGTTGGAGGCCCGATCCCTTCCTTGTCTCCTTTCCCTGAATAAGTAAATAAATAAATAAAAGAGACCGTTGTGAAGAACGAGGTGTCGTTGTGAATACAATGTTATAAAGGGCCTTGGGGAATAGGAGCTCGTGATAAGAAGTGGCTTCATCTTGTCCAGGATAGAATCCAATGGCGAGAATTGTTAGAAGCAATGAATTTTCGGGTAGTCAAATATGTGCTTCTCTCTCAACAACTACTTTAATGTTGGTTTAAGGTTGATAGGATTCAAACACTCAGTTGAATTCGGTGCGATGTCAACTCTTGAAGTAGAAAATATGATTTGCTGCACTTGTAGAAGCACAACAGTAGGAAAGAATCGATAATAAATTTTCGAGCCTTGTTTTCCCTTTTCCCTTGCCCTTCGTAATCACCTCATACTCTCATATGTATCGTTCATTGCAGAAACGGCGTAAGTCAAATGCATTTTCATTGGACTTATGGCGTTTCTGCAATAAACGATTCATGTTATTTCTCGTTATAAGCCATATAGATCATGAGTATAGTATAAAGAAAAAATCCTTGACTTTTCCAGATTTTATCTGGGTTCTGATTAACTAATTCGTTTAATCAACTTTTCAAGGATAGTTAACTACGATATTTTTCTTTAACACGATATATTTTTTTAAAAAATATTTTTCCTATTTTTGTATTCTGTAAGAATCCTATTTCTGTATTCTTAATTTTACTATATTAAACTTATAGTTAAAATGTGTGGTGGGAAGTGTACCGATATTTTTTATTTATATTCAGTAACCAGAGCTGAGAAAAATATCAGTTTCGTAAAGACATGGAAGTACACATAGCTCCCCCCTCCCAAATTTGTTTTCCTTGCAACAGAATGGTAGTTTTGGAGGAGAGAAATTCCAATACATTTAATGACTTGCAGTCAGTGAATTATGTAAATGCCAGTAGGTTGCACAACCCAGTTCAATTTGTTGCAGAATTAAGACAACTTTGACACATTAAATAATCATAAAACTTGCTGAATAATCGATCCGATCGAAACTTACCTAAGACTATTTTCATTTCCAAAAGTTGCTTACAAAGCGTACATTGAAATGCAGTTGAAAAATATTTGTGAACGTTTTTAATAATAATAATAACAATAATAAAGACGAATTTGGATCAATACTCGCACAAGTTGTTTAATTGAACAAACAACTGAAAAAATATGTACTAGTAGGAGTCTGACCTATGTGTTCACCATTGGAAATATGATTCGTTGAACTGAATTCTCTTAAAGACCTTAAGGTTCCTATGGCTTAGACCGGGTTATGGTCGAAAGGAAGATGTGGGAAGGTAGTCGGCCAGGGTTTAATTTTCGAGCTATCTATCGCGGCATTTCCCTGCCTGGTGTGACTGAGTATAAACCCCAGTCAGGATGGGAATTCGTTAGCATCGATCACAGGACTTCACAAAGCTACGCCCATAGTTTACTAACACAGCTCCAGCCCCTCGGTATGAGATTCATTACTTTATGCAGGATAAAACATACCTCTGGTGCAAAATTCGGAAGATGATTTCTTACATCAAAACAAAAACAAAAATTAATATCAACACGTGCCCTATGATGCGTAGGTGTGGTGCTAGAGAGCTCTAAAGACATGAAAAACTATTTCATTCGAGTTATTTTGAATACCAAAAGCTATACACCTATCGGCTCGTCGATTCGTCGAAGAAACAAGACATTCTCCTTCAGAACACTCAGCTCTCATAACTGAGAGAGCAGTGTGCAAGCGATGCTTTAAGTACAGCAGAGAGTTCCATGGATAATAAATGTTTTTTTTTTTAAAAAAAAAGGAATGTCAGAAAAAAAACGGATATTTTCTGGGTCACTTGGAGAATGTTTGGGGATCCTCATGTTAACATGGGATTTAGGAGGTCGAATTTTGCTGTCGAAAAATGGTCCAGTCGAATAGCACTGTAGAGACATAAGACATTCCAAAAATAAATAATTTTTATCAGCTTTTGCAAGGTAAAATATACTTTTCCACTAAACTGAACGGCTTTTCAGGGTCTTCTGAGTATGTGAGGGTTTCCTGGTAATTATACAGGCTCTAGGAACTCAAAACTTTGTGTTTAAAATAGGATCCAGATTGTGACCTTTCGCAAGGTTGTCACTGGATAAAGAGGTTTCCCGAGCCCAAGTGATATTCGCGGGCCTCTAGAAATGAACACAGAATCTAGGAGGTCGAACGCCTGGTGTTTTAACTACTATTTACGTACATACAATATATAGAAATACAGCATTAAGACCGTTTGCAAGGTAAAAAGTACTATTCGACTGAACCAAACAGTTTTTTGCCTATGAAGTATCCGCGGTCGTCCGAAATGAACTAGGCTCTAGGAGGTCGGGAACTTGGTATTTAAACTTTTACATAGGTAGATACACCATAGTCAAAAATAAAGTTCTGATGTCCTTTTTACTACTAGGTAAAATATACTTGAGCTGTATCCCGCGGCCCTCGGAGTTTGCACGGGATTCCTGGAGTGAACACAAGATCAGGGAGGTCGAAAACTTGGGCTTAAAATGAGTGCTTAAGTACATACAACATGTCGAAAGAAAAAGTTTTAATTACCTTGTTTGCAAGTAACCTTAGACCCCTTCCCTCTAAGTGCCTGCTGACTAGAGTATACGTATATGCAGTAATTTCCCGAGAATGTAACGTCCCATTGACACTTTCGATGTACTCGTTCAGGACTATCATTAAACAAAGTTTTATAACATTTGGCCGGGACTAAATTTCCATGAAAATTTTCATGTGGTCATTTTGTCGAGAGGTTTAAGGTACTGTGAAAAAACTTGTACCTTTTTAACTATTCCCTCTACAAAATTTCTGAAAAAAACATAGACTACATCCACGGGGTAACGAACAGTTATAACTACCCCCTTGATATTTGCTGTGCAAATTTTGGAACCCTATGATATGTCTTCTGTTCTGCCAGGGTGTTTGAAATTTTTTAAAAATGGTTTAAAAACAGCAGAATATATTTTTTTAAAATGTAGGGTTTTTTGCGGGATTGAGGAAACATGGTACGTATATCTAAGCATTCCCTGTGCGAAATTTATCTACTCAAGCAAAGCAATTTGACTTAGGGCGTAGACATTTTACTGAATGTCTGAAAGTACTTGAAAGTGCCGAAAAGAAAGCTTAAAGTATAAGTCGATGAAAGTGTGGTGCTGTGAATGACCAAAACTGATTTTTGAAGATTAAGTAATTTTTAACAGAACTTTTGGTACTTTAGAAAACAGTACTTCCGTACTTTTTTTTACATTTCTTTTTCCTTTTGAACTTGGAACACACAAAGTATGTGTAGTAGAAGTTATGCTTTGAGTAAATTTTTACCACTAGAAAACGCTTTCAATTCAATTTCAGACATTCAGTAAAATGTCTGCGCCAAAAGTCAACTTGCTTGGCTCGATTTGATCCAAAAGCTTAACTGTGGCTCTTCGAGTCGAATAAAAGAAAAAAATCCTGCAACGAGAGGATTACCTTTTAACCATATACCTCATATTACAGGATTTGTAGCTTATTTATCCTGCATATAGAAGACATTTTTCCAGATATATTTTATCCTGTAAATGCAGGATAACATTTATAAAAATCCTACTTTCACAGGATGAGTTTTCTTTTTTAATTCTTAAATCCTCAAATGATAGGATTTCTCTTCTTGTTATCCTGCAATGAGAGAAAACATGGTCATTGAGAAAAACTGAAATATCCAAGCTGGAAGCATTTGAAATGTGGTGTTGGCGCAGAATCCCGCGTATATCATGGATCGAAAGGAAAACGAGTGAAGACGTTCTAAAAGAAGCAAATGAAGGACGACAAATTACGAAGATAATATAAAAAAAAGTATGCTTGGTCACCTTATTCGACACTCCGATTGGATCACCGTGGGGTCCACGTCTCATATAGTCTCGCTGCTGAACGGGACGTTAGTAGTAGGGGTCCCCGTATATGCAACTGAGTCAGCAAAAACTTTTGTGACGTAATAGGTCAAAGGTCAATGAACTTGGTCCGCGGTCAATGACCTAGGGGTACTTAGGACCACCCCCTCTAGATTTCGGCAGGAGCACCATAGCCCATCCCATAAATTTTGGCAGGGGTACATAGGACCACCCCCCTTAAATTTTGGAAAATGCCAAATCTAAAAATTTGGCATGGTAGCCTAGGACCACAGTATTACCCCGATAAGTATTCAGGGTCTATGTCGTTCCCTTTTATGGGTAAAAAATTGCCAAAAATTCAAATTTCGGGGGTTTTAAAATAATTTCTCCCCTTTTATGAGGTGTTATTATCTCATATGGTTATACGGACGTATACAAGGGTCCATTACCTTTCATAAGACATGGGCATATTAATGCATCCCTTGAAAATTTTGGGAGGGGTACCTTGGCACACCCCTTAAATTTTGGAAATTGCCCAAATTAAACATTTGGTATTATAGTATAGAACCCTTGTATGTATCACTATAAATTTGGGTGGTCCACCTCGTTCTCTTTTAGGGGTACAAAATTGCCAATATATAAACGTAAGCAATATGTAGTACCACGTGTTTGGTTTTGACCTAAGTTATCCCCTTGGATGAGGGCCTAATACCTTATATCTTTATATGAGCGTATACAGGAGTCTATTACCTTTCATAAGACTAGGGTATATTGGTGCACCCCTTTAAAAATTTGGGAAGGGTACCTTGGCCCACCCCTTCAGTTTTAGAAATTGCCCAATTTAAACATTTGGTATAATAGTATAGAACCCTAGTATGTATCACTAGAAATTTGGGTGGTTCACCTCGTTCTCTTTTAGGGGTACAAAATTGCCAAATTTTAGTACAACCACGTGTTTCGTTTTTTGACCTAATTTATCGCCTTTGACGAGGTGTTATTATCCTATATGGTTAAATGGGCGTATACAGGGGTTCATTACCTTTCATAAAATATGAGTATATTAATGAACCCCTTGAAAAGTTTGAAAGGGGTATCTTGGCCCACCCCTTTAATTTTGGAAATTGCCTAATTTAAACATTTGGTATAATAGTATAGGACACTAAAATATATATTACTATAACCTAGTTCCCTTTTAGAGGTATAAAATTGCCAAAATATAAACGTAAGCAATACGTTGTACCACGTGTTTCGTTTTTTACCTAATTTATTCCATTGGATGAGGTTCTATTACCTAATATGGTTATATGGTCACATATGGGGATTCATTTCCTATCATAAGACATAGGTACATTTGTGCACCCGTTTAAATTTTTGGGAGGGGTACTTTGACCCACCCCTTCAGTTTTGGAAATTGCCCCTTTTATATGTTTGGTATTATAGTATAGGACCCTATTATAAATTACTATAAATTTTGGTGGTTCACCTCATTTCCTTTTATGGGCACGAAATTGCCAAATTTTAGTACAACCACGTGTTTGGTTTTGGCTCAATTTATCCCCTTGGATGAAGTCCTATTACCTTATATGGTTATATGGTCATGTATATATTATTCCATTTCCTATTATAAGACATAAGTACATTGATGCACCCCTTTATATTTTTGGAAGGGGTACCATGGCCAACCCCATTAAATTTTGGCAATTTTCCAATTTAAGCATTCGGTATCATAGTACATGCCTCAACATGTATCATGATAAATTTGGGTGGTGCACCTTGTTCCCTTTCATGGGTAAAAATGGCTAAAATATAAAAAAACAATATGTTGTACCACGTGTTTGGTTTTTGGCCCACTTTCTCCCCTTTGATGAGGTTCCATTACCTTATATGGTTATATGGTCATGCATATGTCTTCATTTCCTATCATAAGACATGGGTACATTGATGCACCCTTTAAAAATTTGGAGGGGTATCTTGGCTTATCCACTCAGTTTTAGAAATTGTTTAATATAAGTATTTCGTATCATAGTACAGGACTTCAATATGTATCACTATAAATTTGGATGGTCCACCTCGTTCCCTTTCATGGGTAAAGAACTACCAAAAATCAAATTTCGGAGGTTATTGACTACTATTCAGCACGTTATATCGGTATGTACAGAGGTTTATTACCTTCATATGTTTATGTTCCCTTTCAAATTTGGGAATTATCAAATAACAAAATTCGGTAAACGTTTTCTAGGAACCATTGTAGATGTTGGTGTTCCTCATATGGCCAAATATTCAAAATTTAAATGTTATTGACCGGCTTTATTATTGAATAAGTACAGGATTTATTACTTTTTCATAAGACACAGGTGTATTTGTGTACGAATCTTAAATTTTGAGAGGGGTACATTTCTTATTGTCATATCAATAATTGGTAATTGTTCTTAAAATTGGATAGTATCTCATTCGTTGGGTAAATCATTGTGAAATATTAGTATGATCACGTGATCAGTTATTGACCTATGATGGAATTAGAAGTCCAGGACATTGGTACCTTGAAACTTTGTAGGATAATTTGAGAATTGTCAAATGAAATTGCTTCAATGATTTTGATTATTCCAGCCTATGGACCAAATATAAACGTAAGCAATTCGATGTACCACGTGATTGACCTTGATGAGGTAGTGTACAGGGATTCATTTCCTTTGTTGTGGTACTTCTTAAGTTTGAGTACACACTTGCAGAAAACAGTTGGTTCTACTCAAGTAAACAATTGACGGACATTATTGACCTTATTGAACATATAATGATATGATTAATTCTAAAACTTAGGTATATCGAGAGAAGTATTCTTTAAATTTGGGAATTGTGATAAAGAAAATTTTAGTATGAGGCGTGAAATTTTGAAACAATACTTTGAACTTTAGTCATAGCTCATAGTCTAAGATCATTTGTGGTGATTGATTTGACCTTGAGCTTTAGAAATCTGATAGCTAACCTTATTGAATTTTATGACTCATAGTCTTAAGGGAATACATGCTACAACACTGAAATTTAGTCACAAGGTTATGTAATCTGACACTGGCAAAGTTATTGTTGATGCAATTTGATTGGTTGATCACTATCTTTCGCGCAGTCTGATTGGTTGATAATTTTCAAATCTTTGATGCATTCAGTTTAGTTTTAACATTTAAAAAGTTTGAAATTTTTGTTTGAAAATTTTTTTTGAAACTTTGGTTTGACATTTTTTCGTTTGATATTTTTAGTTTAAAAATTTGTTTCGAAATTTTTGTTTGAAATTTTTTTTGAAATTTTTGTTTCAAAATTTTTTGTTTGAAACTGGTTTGAAATTTAGTTTGAAAATTTTTGTTTCGAAATTTTTGTTTGAAAAGTTTTTGTTTGAAATTTTTGTTTCAAATTTTTTTGTTTTATACTTTTTGTTTTCAAATTTTTTTTCAAAATTTTGAATTTTTTCTGTTAGAAATTTTTTGTTTAAAATTTTTTCGTTTCAAAACTGATTTTTTTTGAAATTTTAGTTTTAAAAAAAATTAGATTCTTTCAGTTTAAAAAAATTTGTTTGAACATTTTTGTTTCGAAATTTTTGTTTGCAAAATTTTGGTTTCAAATTTTTAAGTTTTTGCACTCATTAGTAAAGAACCGGAACTGGTTAGAAAAAAATTTGATTTGAAATTTTTCTCGTTTGAAAATATTTGTTTCGAAATTTTTGTTTGAAAATATTTGTTTCAAAGTTTGGTTTGACATTTTTCAAGTTTGTGCACTTATTAGTAAAGAACCGGACTGTTTAGAACAAAAACATCTTGCAACATTGTTTATCATTTTGCAATAGTACACGTTAGAACATGATAATGCAACGTCATCAGTTTTGCATCATATGTAAGTAGCGTTCGAGTTAGTACTCATGATAACATCATCATGGCTACTAGTCTGCAGTTTCTAAACACACGTGATGGGATGAAATCCTTTACCAAGACTACTGATTTACAACAAAATGTACCTTATATTATCTTAGCTAGCCAAAAAACCCTACAAAGTTTGCATTATGAATCGTAGTGAAGCTTGAAAATGATAAGAATATAATTTTACCAGCAAGATATTTACCCATGGAAGCATCGAAATAAGAAGAACTGTTTTCTGGATCTGTATCTTTATGTTACAAAGGATTCTTGGGTCGAAGTCATCAATTTGAATTTAGTACACAGCCGGTTTCGTCAGCAATTGTGATGAAATCATGAATTCAAACGTCAGCACATTCCTTTGACGTCAGACATAGCTGTATGCTGAATGCGATCTATGAATTTGGTTGGTCAGCATGACGTCAGCAACTGTGATGAAATCATGAATTCAAACGTCAGCACATTCCTTTACAATGACGTCAGCAATAAATATAAAATCAGCAAACACAGTGTCATCCCATGAAATCATTTGAGCAAGTGCCTTTCAACAGGAAAGATGTGTACTTCTAACGATAAAGAATTCCTTTTCGCAAGCTATTATCCAATAAATATATTTCAAACAAAACATGTGATGATTGGTATCAGTGCTACAACATTTGAACCTGTGATTCGATTGGGCAAAGCAGAGCAATTTGGTATACAACTGACCTGTGAAGAATGGAAAGTATTATGTTCACGAATCGACCAAATGAATGATTATTTTCATGATGAGCTAAATGTGACCATAGTCAAATCATTAGGCTCAAATCATGAAGTGGTGCTGCGTACAGTCCTCGAAGAGAAGATGATGCTGTTAAGTAAAAAGAGTACATTCCATGTCCCTCGCAATATGGTGTATCTAACGCAAACGGAATGGAAAAATTCATCAACGTATTCCAGTGTGTTAAACATGCAGTGGAAGTGTGCAACAAAACAAGTACATTCCTGAAAAAGTAGTATTTTGAAAAATGTGACATACAAATAGTACAACATGTATCTAGATGTTGTGATGGTTGTCAACAACGTTCGTGGGTGCACACCTGTATTGATAAACAGTTTATTTGTGATCAAATGGACGTTGAGTTTCCACCAATTGATATTGCAATAGACATTAAAATACTTCAACTGGAATTAAAATTATACGCTAAAGATAAACTAGTGCAAGAAGTTCAAAAAACATTGTATCGTCAATATCCAGATCCTCTATCTGGTATGGATGTATGTAATTAACCAATGCAGGGTAATAAAATGATCCATTTCAATGATTTGTGTTTTTTTCATTTCAAGTACAACCCCATGTTATGACGTGTACTATTGCACCATGATAAACAATGTTGCAAGATGTTTTTGTTCTAAACAGTTCCAGTTCTTTACTAATGAGTGCAAAAACTTAAAAAATGTCAAACCAAATTTTGAAACAAAAGTTTCAAACAAATATTTTCAAACAAAAATTTCGAAACAAAGATTTTCAAACGAAAAAAATTTCAAATCAAATTTTCTTCTAAGCAATTCCTGTTCTTCACTAATGAGTGCACAAACTTAAAAATTTGAAACCAAAATTTTCCAAACAAAAAATTCGAAACAAAAATGTTCAAACAAAAATTGTTAAACACAAAAGAATCGATTTTTTTAAAAAATAAAATTTTAAAAAATCAGTTTTGAAACGAAAAAATTTTAAACAAAAAATTTCAAACGAAAAAGTTTCAAAATTTTGAAACAAAAAAAATTACGAACAAAAGTTTAAAACAAAAAATTTGAAACAAAAATTTCAAACAAAAACTTTTCAAACAAAAATTTCGAAACAAAAATTTTCAAACTAAATTTCAAACCAAAGTTTCAAACAAAAAATTTTGACACAAAAATTTCAAAAAAAAATTCAAACAAAAATTTCGAAACAAATTTTTAAACTAAAAATATCAAACGAAAAATGTCAAACCAAAGTGTCAAACAAAAAAATTTTCAAACAAAAATTTCAAACTTTTTAAATGTTAAAACAAAACTGAATGCATCAAAGATTTGAAAATCATCAACCAATCAGATTGCGCGAAAGATATTGATCAACCAATCAAATTGCATCAACAATAACTTTGCCAGTGTCAGATTACATAACCTTGTGTAAATTTCAGTGTTGTAGCATGTATTCCCTTAAGACTATGAGTCATAAAATTCAATAAGGTTAGCTATCAGATTTCTAAAGCTCAAGGTCAAATCAATCACCACAAATGATCTTAGACTATGAGCTATGACTAAAGTTCAAAGTATTGTTTCAAAATTTCACGCCTCATACTAAAATTTTCTTTATCACAATTCCCAAATTTAAAGAATACTTCTCTCGATATACCTAAGTTTTAGAATTAATCATATCATTATATGTTCAATAAGGTCAATAATGTCCGTCAATTGTTTACTTGAGTAGAACCAACTGTTTTCTGCAAGTGTGTACTCAAACTTAAGAAGTACCACAACAAAGGAAATGAATCCCTGTACACTACCTCATCAAGGTCAATCACGTGGTACATCGAATTGCTTACGTTTATATTTGGTCCATAGGCTGGAATAATCAAAATCATTGAAGCAATTTCATTTGACAATTCTCAAATTATCCTACAAAGTTTCAAGGTACCAATGTCCTGGACTTCTAATTCCATCATAGGTCAATAACTGATCACGTGATCATACTAATATTTCACAATGATTTACCCAATGAATGAGATACTATCCAATTTTAAGAACAGTTACCAATTATTGATATGACAATAAGAAATGTACCCCTCCCAAAATTTAAGATTGGTGCACAAATACACCTGTGTCTTATGAAAAAGTAATAAATCCTGTACTTATTCAATAATAAAGCCGGTCAATAACCTTTAAATTTTGAATATTTGGCCATAAGAGGAACACCAACATCTACAATGGGTCCTAGAAAACGTTTACTGAATTTTGTTATTTGATAATTCCCAAATTTGAAAGGGAACATAAACATATGAAGGTAATAAACCTCTGTACATACCGATATAACGTGCTAAATAGGAGTCAATAACCCCCGAAATTTGATTTTTGGTAGTTCTTCCATCCAAATTTATAGTGATACATGTTGAAGTCCTGTACTATGATACGAAATACTTATATTAAACAATTTCTAAAACTGAGTGGATGAGCCAAGATACCCCTCCAAATTTTTAAAGGGTGCATCAATGTACCCATGTCTTATGATAGGAAATGAACCCATATACATAACCATATAACCATATAAGGTAATGGAACCTCATCAAAGGGGAGAAAGTGGGCCAATAACCAACTGCGTGGTACAACATTTTGCTTATGTTTATATTTTAGCCATTTTTACCCATGAAAGGGAACAAGGTGGACCACCCAAATTTATCATGATACATGTTGAGGCATGTACTATGATACCGAATGCTTAAATTGGAAAATTGCCAAAATTTAATGGGGTTGGCCATGGTACCCCTTCCAAAAATATAAAGGGGTGCATCAATGTACTTATGTCTTATAATAGGAAATGGACTAATATATACAGGACCATATAACCATATAAGGTAATAGAACTTCTTCCAAGGGGATAAATTGAGCCAAAACCAAACACGTGGTTGTACTAAAATTTGGCAATTTCGTGCCCATAAAAGGAAACGAGGTGAACAACCAAAATGTATAGTAATTTATAATAGGGTCCTATACTATAATACCAAACATATAAAAGGGGCAATTTCCAAAATTAAAGGGGTGGGTCAAAGTACCCCTCCCAAAAACTTAAACGGGTGCACAAATATACCTATGTCTTATGATAGGAAATGAATCCCCATATGTGACCATATAACCATATTAGGTAATAGAACCTCATCCAATGGAATAAATTAGGTAAAAAACGAAACACGTGGTACAACGTATTGCTTACGTTTATATTTTGACAAATTGCACCCCTAAAAGGGAACGAGGTTATAGTAGTATATATATTAGGGTCCTATACTATTATACCAAATGTTTAAATTGGGCAATTTCCAAAATTAAAGGGGTGGGCCAAGATACCCCTTTCAAATTTTTCAAGGGGTTCATTAATATACTGATATTTTATGAAAGGTAATAAACCCCTGTATACGCCCATATAACCGTATAGGATAATAACACCTCATCAAAGGCGATAAATTAGGTCAAAAAACGAAACACGTGCTTGTACTAAATTTGGCAATTTTGTACCCCTAAAAGAGAACGAGGTGAACCACCCAAATTTATAGTTATACATACTAGGGTTCTATACTATTACACCAAATGTTTAAATTGGGCAATTTCTAAAATTGAAGGGGTGGGCCATGGTACGCCTCCCAAATTTTTAAAGGGGTGCACCCATATACCCTAGTCTTATGAAAGGTAATAGACTCCTGTATACGCTCATATAAAGATATAAGGTAATAGGACCTCATCCAAGGGGATAATTTAGGTCAAAACCAAACACGTGGTACTACGTATTGCTTACGTTTATATTTTGGCAATTTTGTACCCCTAAAAGAGAACGAGGTGGACCACCCAAATTTATAGTGACACATACAAGGGTTCTATACTATAATACCAAATGTTTAATTTGGGCAATTTCCAAAATTTAAAGGGTGTGCCAAGGTACCCCTCCCAAAATTTTCAAGGGGTGCATTAATATGCCCATGTCTTATGAAAGGTAATGGACCCTTGTATACGAACATATAATCATATAGGATAGTAACACCTCACAAAAGGGGAGAAATTAGGTTAAAGAACCCCGAAATTTGAATTTTGGCAATTTTTTACCCATAAAAGGCAACGACATAGACCCCCGATACTAATCGAGGTACATACTGTGGTCCTACGCTACCTTGCCGAATTTTTAGATTTGGCAATTTCCAAAATTTAAGGGGGGTGGTCCTATGTACGCCTGCCAAAATTTAGGGGGTGGGCCATGGTTCCCCTTCCAAAATCTAGTGGGGGTTGTCCTACGGACCTCTAGGTCATTGGCCCTGGACCAAGTTCATTGACCTTTGACCTATGACGTCACAAAATTTTTGCTGACTGTGGCATATACGGGGATCCCTACTACTACGTTAAATCAAAATCAACTCAACTCAACTTGATAGAGGGATAGGCGGAAGGGAAACCAGGAAAAGGAAGACCAGGATAGAATATCTTGATGCGGTTACAAAGAAGAGACCGTACCAAATTATAAAACATCTCTCCCAAGTAAGAAAAAAGTTGTAAAGTCCATGTTGTCCACCAACCTATGGTTGGGGTGAGAAAGAAGACATGAATTTCATCCAAGCACCTAAAGATTATAATGAACTGTTGAATGTGTCGAGCTGGATTCTTTTAATTGAGTGTTGTACTTCAATGGGGAAGCTGAATAGTATACACTGTCATAATGAATGAATTCCAATATTTCTGTGCAAAGGTCTCGTTGTGTAAACTCTTGAAGATGTTCCGCGTTTTTACTCAGCGATTGTATATACCCAGATCTGTAGGATAAATTTTGACAGAGTAAGAAAAACTACATCCACCAAATACTTTGGATCCCTACTCAAATGAGCACCTTGGTTGTGAGAGAATTATATTTTCCGAAATGACCTGGCTGGATCGAGTTAGGTGCCACACCACCTACATAGCGCTAATTGGGTTCGTTCAAGAGAGATTAATCTTCTATTATTGCCCTCCGGTAGTTACTTCCCTCCGTGATTTTTTTTTCTTCTTGACAGTGTTTTGTCAAGTCTGCTGTTAATGTTAAGATCAAATAAGGATCTCCGGATCAAAACGCGCTAATGCATCAGATAAAACTTTTCAGAATAGGCAAATAAAATCTACGTGTGAAATCCATATAAAGGCTTTTTTTTACAAAGCAGATTACGCAGAATAATGTACAGTTATTGAAATGGGGTATATCCATAAGTCGTAATGCACACACGCAAAGCGCATTTCGAATTGCAGATTCTCATATACAGGAGCACAGCCTATCTGAAGCTACCTTGCTCTTGTAAACAGCAAGCAATGTATCCGATGCACTGACTATTACGTCTTACACAATGCTTCATGATACTGCAACAGTGGTTGACGCGCTACTCGAATCTTTGTCGTAATATTGTTGTATTTGTAAATTTCATTTGAATTTTGGAGGGGAACGATATTACAGGCGAAGGTCCTACAAATCGAAACCGATTGGAGGGCATGGTAGCTCAATGGTAGAGCGCTCACCTCTGGTTCTACAGGTGCCGGGTTCGATTCCCGGCCCCACCATGTGAGTTCGTGGTGGACGATACCGTGCTCGTGGGTTTTTTCGGGTACTCCCGTTTCCTCCAACTTTCTCATTCCACCATTTTATTCATCCTTCATCCTTTATCACCCTTAGCCCTATCGTTGGCACAATCGCGGGACGTTAAAATTACACATTTACCCACTTTCGAAACAGATTTACTGTAAATTTAACATAACAGTTTAATAGGCCTACGTTTAGATTTGTTAACATAAAAACTACAATTTGTTAGACCTTAGTATATAAATTGACATTCCAAACCTAATCACTTTGATCTTGTAAAGCCGCACTTTTGGTATTTTATTAAATTTCAGACCACTGTCAGAACAGAAAATATGGTTCTGTGGTTCTGAACTTTCCAACAGAAATTTACTATCTGTAGATGCAACTTCTCATCTCTACCAAAAGAGATACTGTAATTAATGTGATATATTTTTCAAATTCCAATTCCTTTTTTTTTCTTCCAAACCTTAGATCAGCAGAAAGGGTTATGAAATTTTTTAAAGGGATACTTAGATATAACTTCTGATTACTGCGAAGGTATTGTGAATTTTTTAAGAACCATAAAATTTTACTTTTATTTAATTATTTATTTATAAAATTTTCGAAATTTTGGACTCCGTGCCATAACAGATTATCTCCAGGTTCTGAAATTTTGCGAAGGTAATATTTATATGCCGGTACAACTTTCGTGCAGTGCCGCAAACTATGATCGTCAGTTTCATTTTCTCAACCTCCCCCTTTCCCTGCCTGAGGCACCAGCAAATTCAATGCTGTACTCAAATTACTTATATCGAAGCGGTAGTGTAGGGTAACAGCGTCCACCTGCCACACGGCACTGAGCAAGTCGAGCATAGGTTCGAACCCTGCTCATAGCGGCATCCTAACAGGTTTTCCTTGGTTTCCCTCAATCCCACCAGGCGAATGTCGGGATGGTACTTTCTCTAAACAGGCAAGGATCTCTTCCTTCTTAAATTCTGACTTAAAGGGTCAATGTGACCTAGCATTTAGAGGCCCGATCCCTTTCTTGTGTACTTTCAATAAATAAATAAATAAATAAATACATAGACAAAAACTACCATAAACCGTCAACTGTGTTCTAGAAAGAAGCTTAGGTTATACCTGTATATCGTCTGAATAAATGCTCGAATGCTTCACAGATGCATCCAAATTCAAACTGTCACTTAGGTCACGTCAATCAAAGTTAACAAGTTTCTGCAATACAGGCCATATGTTAACTAACAGGTACCTGTTGTAAATGGCATGCTTTTCTAATTAATGCAACAATACAGGAGTAAACTGTTGGGGCAAACATGAATAATAAAATATAAAGGAAAGGCAAATTAAGGAGTAATTTGTAATTACTTTAAGGAAATCCACTTACGAACCACAGCTGCCTTCAATGTCAGTTTGCAGAAAGCTTTCTTCTCCTTTTTTCCGCGAAAATTGTAGGTCATGGCGACTTCATTGCACATTACGTGGCGTAGAATGCCACACACTCCAGACCCCAGGGAAGCGAAGAAGGAACACTGAAAAGGAACAAGCAGGAGATATACTGAAGATGGAAATAGTTGTAAAAAATGTTATAGTACTTATAAACCTGGACAGTCGTTCAGAGTTGAAATAAAAAAAGTGAACTAGATCCTTCGTAATTCCCTCAGCCCTGGTTAGAGGGGAAAGTATTTTCCCTCCATTTCGTAATTCTGGTTGCACATGTAACTTGACGAATCTCCACATAATAAGATTTTCCTTCCCTCTTTGTTCAATTTTATTTTATTTTTTTATAATATATTTCGTAACTTGTAAAAGCAAGAAGTGTGAAAGGAAAATGACAGCAAATGTAACACTGCCTACTCATATATTTGAAACGTACTACTCATGTTGTATTTGATAAATTTAAAGAAAAAATATTGTCTCTTTCCGTATGTGAAAAATGTAAATGGATTGTTCTTGAAACTTTTACAAAATAATAATAATAATTGAAAAATAAAGGGGTTACTGATGTAAACAAGAAAAAAACTGTCTAATGTTATCTTTCGTTCCGGGAATCTGAATCGTCTCATCTCTAGAGGCTAACGTAACAACAAAAGCAAGTAAATTCATTTAACAACAGGGCAATTGGATGATCTATTTCCTAGAATCATACTTCACTATAAAACTAACACTGAAATCAACTTCCCTCCCCAGAAAAAAATTCTGTAAGAAAAAAGTTTAAAACCTTTCTAATTTTTTCTATGTCATTACAAATATAAAAGTATAGAAGAAAATTAGAAATGCAGAAGTCAAGCAACTTCTTGCATTATGCCAGGAATGCCCTGCTATGCTTTTTTAAAAGTGGAAATATTAAACCGCTGACATCAGTAGCAATAGCTGTCCACCTTTTTGAAGCATTTTTCATTACATAAGAAATACCTACTAAATGAACTCTAAAGAAACTATCAAATTCCCTGACTTTTCTAGGAATTTTTAGTACCAAGCTGGATTTGCTATTTCAAGTGAGTGGGAACAACGCTGTAGTAGTAGCGTAGCTGTCTACACACAAAATCTGCCTTTCCTCCCAACTACTCCCTTTGCATCATGGAGGTTGAATATTTTTACATTTGCCATTACGCAACATGCATAACACCACGAAGAAAAAAAGTGATAAGCAGCTAACACAGCGCAGTTCTTCTTGTTTTTCTACACCGAAGCGTTCTCAAGTTGACAAGGGAATTAGCGCAAGTTGCGATCGCTATTGCAAGAAAGGTTTGGTTTGCTTGTAAAAGGTTTACATGTACATGACAAAAATGCGCAGCAAATGTGCATCGACAATTACACTGAAAACTACAAGCTTGCAATATTCCGCTCACAGTGGTCCATACTAAACATGATATGCCTACGTCAGTAACTGTATGCACCATAAACTGAGTTCCTTTAGCTAATGTGGTATTGCAATGTGTTATGCTGGACACTCGCCGCGCTGTACCGAAGGTCACCTGACGAAGCGTCCTAGGCGACATCTAGGGAAACCAGACAGACATGAACGCAGAACAGGAAACCCAGTATAATAAAGACACCCGTATATATTGTATGAACATCAACAGTCCCCAGTTCCTCTTCCCCCCATAAAAAGTGAGTTTCTTGGGTGAAATTCCACAATAAAACCAAAAAATCCTCCTCCAAAAATGTACTTAAAATGATAACCTTCAAGTAATTTCAGCCTTCTCGTACAATTTACTTAAAAAAAAATCAGTCGAGAAATGTTACAGGTTGTGCAAAATTGAAACAAGCACGGGATTTAGATCGGCAAAATTCCCGAATTTTTGTCTTTCACATCAGCTCCTGAGTCTTCGAAGCCGCGCGCTCGCAGTGGTATGGATTCAGGTTGAACAACTTGCTGTACCCGTAGGAATGTAACACGTGAGTGAAATTATTCGCTATTTAACTGGTCTACCATTCGAGAACAGACTCTCCAATATTTCATGTCATATATTATTTTACTAGCAGGAAAAATGATCAAGAAATTCCAACGTAAACAATGATGAAGTGTGGAAACAAAATCATTTAACAGCTATATACTGTATCACTTTCTCCAACTACCCATGACTTTTCTTTTTACCTACGATCCTTAATTCCGCTGCTTTTGAATTCTTTAACTTTCACCTATGAAGACGTATGAAACACAGGTACGTAGAACTGAGAATGCAAGCTTATCACGTTTGAGAAATGTTGGTCGTCTTTCAGGAACTCTTCCAACTTTTCCACATCTCCTTGTGTTTTCAAAGGGAAATCCACTGGTAGGTTGCAGATTGGTATACGTTGTATGTCTGAGGAAAACTTGCTGTTCACTTTCTCCAGTAAGCTGTAAATCTGAAATTCTGCTGTCTAACTTCTATGAGGTAAGATAGGAGCTTCTTTTGTAGATCTGAAATAAAAAGTCAGGAGGGGCAGACTTCGGTGTCAGATAGAAAAGATCTCTGTAATACAAATCAAATTGCTTACCAATTATTGGGCTTTAACAGAACAATACATACTAGACCAGTATAGATGACTAATGTAAATGGCTAACTGAAGTGATCAAGTACAATGCAAAAGTTGACTTGAGATACAAATGTTGAAGATGTATTTTCGGACGAAAAATAAGGTATGATAAGTGAAAACATACAATGTACACATCGGAAACTTAATAACGGTGGAATACATATTGAATATTAGTTTCTAAAAGTTGGCGAAATCTTCAGGAAAATAAACATGTGTTGTAGTAAAAGCAAATTAAAACCAATAGATTAAATTGGAATTCGATTTAATGTTTTTAAGCATCTTCGTCACAGGTCGGGATGGGGTAGGGGAGAGAACATGAGAAGGTTGTCGGCCAGGGCCTACTTTTGTGGGTATCATCCCGCTATTTAACTGGTGCGACTGAGAGAAAACACTGGAAAATCCTGAGTCACGTTGACAGGCCGGTGGGCGCAAGCCCTCGATCTTTCGAATGCAAAGCAGGTGTTCTACCAACTGAGCTATGGCCCCTTGATTAAACACCATACAGTAGAATGTGTTAATTACGGCAAGTTAGTACAAATTTAATATTTGAAATGTGGCAAATTTATCATATCTCATGAATATCCTTCTCTTTAGATCATAAACATGGTATTTTATTTTAGATCAATAACAATACTCAACATTAAATATTTCTAAAGGTATTATAACAGTGGTGCTTATGTCAATTTTCCACACTTCAAATAATTAAGTCATTAGTTTCATAATTTTGAAAGTTGATATTTAGTAAAAATTTGTTCAAAGTAAAAAAAAAACTGTTTTCACTAGAATGTTAAACAGAATACTTAAGAAAAGTAAAAAGTGTGTTTTTTTTTCAAGAAAAGTACAAGGAAGTGGAGGCTTATGTGCGATGAGTGATGTACATAAGTGGATAGTGAAATTGAAAAAGAAAAGTATAACGACAAAATATGAAGACAGAAGAATTATTGTTTAGTTACAACATTTATATGGAAAGAAACACATATAGTTAAACATCTATGTCCAATTTCCATGAGACAGCAGAAAATTAAACAATAATTACGCGAAAAACATCAATATGTTAAAAAATTATTTGAAGTTTTTTTTCGATCAACAGAAGCAAGCATAGGTACAGGAAAACAATAAGTAGCACCAATGTGTCATATCTCATTTAGTCATTTGGTAAAGTGTAAGCTTAACATTCGGAAGGTTCTCGGATAGATCCCAGAGGACGCCCATCCTGATTGAGGCTTTTCCAGACATTCCCTCAGTCACACTAGACAAACGCTGGAATGGTACCTTCCAAAATGTTGGCCCTGGTCGACAAACTTCCCACATCCTCTTTCCCACCCTATCCCAGCCTAAGTCATAGATGCTTAAAAACATTAAATCAAATCCAAGTTCAGTGTAAAGAGGAACAATGCATAGAAGTTCTAACTTAATTAAATACCAGTTGTGAACCTTAGATCATCATCTTACCTAAGCCAGCGTTATCTTCCTCTGGCCTGCTGTATGTTCATGAAGACAACGAACTGAAAGGCGATGAGTTTACTTCTGCTACAAGGAAAGACACGTCACCAGTGGAGGATCTACTCGACTCACTGCTCACTCTGTCTCCAGATGCAATACTCTCCTCTCCCCTCACGACGAAAACAGATTATCAGTGTTCAGCTGTAGGAGCTGTAAAGAAAGAAAGCAAACTTACCTACGAGGTCGACAATAACAGGACAACTCATAGCAACAATAGATAATATTAAGAAAGAAAAAATGAGTAATAGTCTCCCCTTCAGTCCTAAACGAGCTGTGGAGCTTCTAAAGTTTAGCGCTGGTTCAGATTCATGTGTGCTCCCGCAAGAAGTTGAACCCAGGACCCCATGATTGGAAGGTATGGTAATAATGCATGAATATTTCCGATAATTATTATTTGGTTTCATGGTAAAGAAGCAAAGTTAACAGATTTTGTACTTGAGTTGTCTTCTTTGTTTAACTTGAACATATACAAACTTTCAGAAAATCATCTTTCAATTTTTACATCTGTTACAGTTCTTTTGTTTGATGATAGTTGAATCAAAAATATATATTATTCATAGTCAGGAAAACTAACATTTTATGACACATTCAAAAAATTTACATTTTATTGCGTTTTTTAAACATTCTGTTAGGAGGAAATGTCTTATAGAAAAAGTAGATACTTTACACACTGAGAGAAACGGCATTTTAATATTTCGGTCTTTAAAATTTTTCTTACCAGGCTGTATTAATGTTGAAGGTCAAGTAGCGTTGCAAATCTTAAAAAAAGTTAATGTATTGTACACGTACGGCACGTAAAATTACAATACAACAAGTACATTTTAGCTACACTTAAAATAATAATACAAGGAAAATAATTTTAAAGCTCCTGAGTTTTAAAACGTATCTGGTTATTTAGGAATTATGAGTACCAAATGGCTTTTATAGGGTTATTGCCGAACTACTAGAAGTCGGAGTTCACGATTTTGTGTACCGACTCTGCAGGAATGATAGAAACTCACATAAAAAATATTTTTCCCTCTTATTAACCGACCAGTAACCTTCCCTATTTTTCAGTTGTGCAATACTTTTCAGATTCTCCCTGACACTTATGCTTCACTAAAACTGTTCAAAATCTGTCATAATTTCTTGCTTTCTAAAAATTCTTAACAATGCGGCCGGAAAGTATATCTAGCTTAAAATAATTTTCAAGTATCTCTTACCCGCCTCATCAGCCAAGTTCTCAAATATCGGCGTTCCCTGAATGTCAAAAAGCTTCCTTTTTGTAGCTTTCTTCTCTTGCA
Source organism: Thermobia domestica (assembly GCF_964235325.1). NCBI lineage: Eukaryota > Metazoa > Arthropoda > Insecta > Zygentoma > Lepismatidae > Thermobia > Thermobia domestica. The sequence goes on from NC_137467.1 coordinate 159,392,566, forward strand.
CACTAGTGCCAGCTGAGAATAAAGGAGGTATACTGCTTGGTTGAAAAAGCTTTACGGGTTTTAATTTCCTCTGAGGTCGTTTGTTGTTTCCAACACGATCTTCAGCATCTGACTCTGTGATGTCACTGCCACTACAATCTTCCAACCTCTTTGCATATGACCTTGCCTTCTCTATATCATCTGAAAACGGAAAAGGAAAAGATAATAATGATTGCCTCTGGAAAAGAGTGAAACAGTGAGCAAATTGTCAAGTATATGGTAAATGAATTCTCTTGGGTGTTTTAAAAGCAGGTACATATGCATAATAATAAAGCCGATTCTCTTATGTATTTTAAACTCGACAGTTGGTTCTTGTATCAAATGCAATGCACTTTATCTAGTATTGTTACTGCCTTTCCGGATAGCTAAAACTCTCAATATCCTGCAAAATCAAGGGATGATGTGACCGCAGTTGAACGAGGTTGTACTTCGTGTTTACGATTGTAAACTTTACTAGTAGGCGCAAACATTGATTTACACCTTTCGCAACGCTGTATGAGAGGAGGAGCTAATCTGGCCAGTGTTGCTAGGTACACCCACTCACTATTTATCGGGGTTGGCAAAAACCATAGTTTTTATTGAAAAAAACAAAAAAACAAGGTTTTTTGGTTTAAACCTGTTTTTTATGTTTTAAATAATTTACTCCATGTATTTATATTAAATATGGACATAAACTAGTTTGTTTCGCCTTGGTGGTATTATGCAACAACAAGGTTATGCTGGAAGGGGTCACATAAGCTTAAAGCGGAATCCAAACCGCTTCTCGGTTTACATCCAAGAGAAATTGTCCATTTGGACACGAAACCGGGACTAATTGGTCACAAATGCGATTGCCGATTCACTCACGAAGGACTCCTGATAAAAGTATGTTGTACATAGGCCTAATTGTTAATATAATTGTCAAGAGGGCAAATTTTTACTTTGACTCAAACAGTGACTTCAACTGATTCATCTGATCCGGTTCCCGGAGCAGTTTAGGAATCATTCCTAAACTGCTCCCGGAACCGGATCAGATGAATCGCTTACATTTACTAACAGAAAACTAAAAAAAACTAACTCTATGGCCTATGGAACCCGCAGGTTCAGTGCCGCGTTCACAAAAGCTCTCCACTGACTTCTATCCTTAGCTAATTCCATCCAGTTTCTACTTTGTATTCCCATCTCTGCGAGATCCATCTTAATATTATCCTCCCATCTGCGCCTAGGTCTTCCTAATGGTCGTTTTCCTATGGGTCTTCCAGTCAAGACTTTGAAAGCGTTTCTACTTTCTTCCATTCTAGCTACATGACCTGCCAACCTAAGCCTCCTAGACTTGACGACCCTAACAATGTTGGGTAAACCGTATAAACTATGTAGTTCCTCGTTATGAAGTTTCCGCCATTCCCCATTCTCGTTCCTCTTGGATCCGAATATTCTTCTCAGGATCCTGTTCTCAAATACTTTCAGTCTATGTTCTTCCCTCAGAGTAAGTGACCATGTTTCGCAACCATACAGAACAACAGGCATGATTATCTTTTTATATATTTTAAGCTTCAAATTCTTCGACAGAATTCGCGACGACAAGAGATTTTGAACCGAATAGTAACACGAATTCCCTACTTTTAGTCAAGAGATTTTGAACCGAATAGTAACACGAATTCCCTGCTTTTAGTCGACATTTAATTTCTTCGTGAATATGATTTTCGTCTGTTAATATTGATCCTAAATATTTGAAAGTATCCACTTTATCAAAAGTATTATTTAATATTTTAACGCCTCCACAATTTGCCTTATTACGGTCCCGACGCACTTCCATGTATTTAGTTTTCTCTGCATTTACTTCTAAACCCATGTCCCTGCAAGCACTTAATAAGATCTCTGCATTTATTTCTACTGTTCTCCTATCACCCCCTATTAAATTTACATCATCAGCATATGCCATCACCTGGTGAATACCGTTCAACTGTAGGCCCTGGTTGCTATCTTTGATTTTCCTTATAGCGTATTCTAGCACAAAGTTAAATAATAATGGCGACAACGCATCTCCTTGTTTCAGGCCATTTTGGACGTGAAAGCTCATGGACAAAAATTTTCCTACTCGGACTTTACTTTGGGATTCACTTAAGCATATCTTAATTAATCCAATTAGCTTTCTCGGTATTCCAAGTTCTGTAAGAACGTTGTACAATGCTTCTCTCCTAACCGAGTCGTAAGCCTTTCTAAAATCAATAAATATTTGATGTACCGGGATATTGTATTCCCACTTTTTTTCGAGTATTTGGCGAATGGTAAATATTTGGTCGATAGTTGATCGATTTCGTCTAAATCCGCACTGATAATCTCCAATAATTTCATCTGCGTATGGGGTCAGTCTTGCTAATAGAATATTTGAAAGGATTTTATAGGATGTTGACAGAAGAGAAGTAACAGAGTGAAAGTAATGTACGATGTTAAGAATTATACTATAAGTAAAAGGGCCAAAATGTTACTATACGATGTTAAGAATTATACTATAAGTACAAGGCCAAAATGTTACTAAACATCAATTTAGGTGAAGCGGTGACTATCAATTTTGAGATCTAAATGGGGGGCTACCGCCCCTCAAACCCCCCGCTCAAATACCATAAAAACATCCAAAACAACAATAAATAATCCAACCACTACTATAAACCTAATTTAGAAGCGGAAAACAAATCAAGAATAAAAATAATATAAATTAAAAAAATGAAAACACTCACCGCTAATGATAGACATATCCAGCATGCCGTAAAAATTGAAAATATCGCTCTCCAAGTGACAATGAAAAATGTTCCTTTCCGCACAGACGTCGATTTATTAAACCCAGCACATTTGCTATTATTACAAACAAGGAAAACCAATAAACGCCCACTTCTCCCATACTTCGGAAGCAACTTCAGCCTTCGACCACAACCATCACATGTTTTCTCTAACTCAATTAACCCTAGAAAGACCATGCTCGCATCAGCTACGTGAAGAACCAACGGAGGGTCAAATTTGCCCGCGCTCGATTCAAGTAATTTTCAGACCTTATTTATTGCCTCATGGTTAAACTGTTGAACAAATTTCAAAACCGAGAATATTTCCAGCACTGGTAGTGTATATATACAAAAACGGCGTGAAATCACTGACATATTATACGAAAATGCTTGTTTTATTTATTAAAATATAAAGTTCAGGTTATATAAGGTTAGGCAAAAATTAAAATTTTAAGATGTAAGTTACTCTCGTTTATATGTTGTCCCATTCATGCTTTTGGCGTACTTCTGAACATTTATCTGTTCCTCGTGTTGCCAGATCGTGAACATATCCGAAATCAAAATTGTTCCATTTCCACCAAAGAAACCTATTCTGCTAAGAAGGAAACATAACACTCGACAATATCTATCCTACAATCCTCCACTGGTATATATCGGATTGCTAACAGTCAGTTGATAATACAACTAGATAGCAGGAGTAATGTATCACTTTGTATAAAAGCTATACTTACTTTCATGACCATTTGGTTATCTTATACAATCAGAAAGATATCATGGTATTTTAGGGCCGGCTCTATTTAAGACTGAGTGTTTATATAAAGGAAAATTCAATATAGTTTTAAAAAAATTAAATTTTGGACATAAAAAATCAAAATTAAGAAATCATCGAAAAATAAAACAATGGATAGCACCTATGACCAAGGGGGGGGGGGGTCAAATCAGCCCGCGCAACATGTATATATTTGTATATAAAACCACACTGCTTTAAACCTAGGTGGAAAAATTCCAAAATGATCATCTAATCAAAAGTAACAATAACAAAAAAATGAGAATCCGTAAAACATTTTAAGGTATTCCAATTGAACAAAAAAAAGACACGCGGGCAAAATTGACACCCCCCCTTGGTATTTCTAGGGTTAAACCACATAGTGCCGCAAAGCGATATGAGTTAATATCCGAATCTAATACAAACTTATTTAAAAACGACAAGTTCAAATTCTTTGTATTAAATTCATGAAACGGTTTCTCAATTGCATTTGCTAACTCGATCGTCGCCATGAAACGAAAATTCAATTACGCGCTTCCCGCATGCCACCAGCAATAGCACACACATACAAGCAGACAGAACATGTGACATCACACTTACAAACTACCATATGACTGTACAGAGACACCTAGAGGGAAAAATATGAACTAAGACATCACACTAAAGGCACGAACAGTTCCAACGAGTGACTCACGCAGAAACAGTTCTAGGAAGTGACTGTACCTATAAGAACCGATTAAAGTCACAGTTTGAGTCAAAGTAAAGACTTGCCATCAAGAGTCATATCAGAAGGACAAAAAGATAAACAGTTACACAAGTAAAAACATTGTATAAAATTATATATAAATCGGGAAACTTCCGTGTTAGCCATTGGGAAAACCCTGTTATTACTTTCAATGTATTTGTATGTAAAATTTTAAGGTCAACGTATCATAATCACTACCTAAAACTCAGGTATTAAATTACAAATTTGGTATGTAGATATCATTAAATAAAATTAAAACCAAGTCAAATCAAAGCTGATGTTGGAAGCTACGTAGGCAGTTGATAAATTTTGCCAATTTCTATCAATATATTTAAGCAACCTTGGCTTCTTTATAAAACAAAAGGCATTTATTCAAGTAGAAATATAAAATTTGGTTTCATTTCGTATGTTTGGGCGTAACATCCTTATGAAATACTAAGGTTATCACAGAGAAGAGTTTTGCTTAGAAGCACACCTCGAATCGCTACTTGGTTTACACTTGAAATATGGGTTGTGGTTCGACCGAGAATTGAACACAGGACCCCTTGATTAAAAGGTGAAAAGTAGATAAACGTAATGCGGATGGTTTCATAGGTGGAAACGTCACCATGAAGTTCATACGATTTAAAGATAGCAGCATGCTAAAAATGAAATGAAATCTTTAAGTTTTACGTCCCACGGTTATGCCGGTTAGGCTAAAGGAGACGGTGATGATGAATCTTCAGTTTTTAACAAATAAAAATAATTTTTCTATTACTTTGGTGAGTGTTGATCTTTATTCAATTATGTTTGAATAACAGAAAGCGCATGATTATTATGCTGTAAATATTTAAAAAAAAGTGTCTCGAATTTTTAGTCTTGAAATTTGAGGTGCCTATTCAAAACAATAAAGACAGAAATTTATACTGAGCAAATTAAGCGTCTCCTAAAAATGAACTGTGAGAGTAAGGATTATCTGTATTTAGAAAAAGCCTATGTAAACAATATTCGTCTGCTATCTTAAGGACAAGAAAATAAAAAGATAAAGGGCCTCATTCCACATTGGCATTCTCAAGATTTGCTAATTGCAATGCAGCGCAGATAACACTAGTTAACAAATTTAAACCTTTTGTTTGTTACATGAGAAAAATCACCTGATCTTAAAGGAACTTTTTGCGCTGAATTCGAATATGCACTCGGTTTCTCTCCATCACGTACAGTTTTCCCGTAACAGAGGGATTTTCGGGAAATTCCCTCAAAAATTTCCCTTTTCCAGATATTTTATTCCCCTAGCTCCTGTCCCCTTACATACAGTAACATAGAAATTATACCTAAGTATACCTTGATTTATATTTAATAAACCCTAAAAGTTTCGTAAAAATCGCTTTGTTCTTTCTAGAGAAATAAATATATTTGTATGTATACTGGGTGCACTGTTTATTGCACCTGATAGTAATGCTTTCAGATCTCCTGAGTTGGTTTAAAAACGATTTGCTTTATTACTACAAACACAGACATAAAAATGAATATTTACAATAGTCAACAACACACTTGTATTGCTCTCTGTAAATTAGAAACGTGTATAAAAATAGAATGTACTTCCAACGTATATTTTTTTTAAACGTACAGTATATGTATATCTTAATACATATATATACAATTCTCCAAGTTTTTTCGTTTTGTTCATGAAATGGTTATCAATATTTGTTATCAAATGTAACAGAATGGAAAAGAAAGAAAGAATGGAATACAGACTCATTGTTGACAACAATGAACTAATGCAGTCTGAATTTTCCACTACGGTATCGTTTCCTCCCTCCCCCCGCGCATTTCTTTCTTTCTTGTGTTCTTGACACCTGGTGAGGGAGTTTTGTACATGTTTATATTGACGTGTGGTTTAACACTACTTCACTTTCAAAGTTGTCTTTGCTGCTAAGAGTGCTTTCATGTTTGATCTTAACGGCATTATACCCAACTAAGACCAGAAGTTTAGTTTGTGATCAGTACAATGGCTTCAAGAGGACGGCGTTCGTGTGTTAACTCACCAAATAGTTTTTGTTATGTGTGTGGCCAGTTTGTAGTTAAAGGACAGTGTAGATCCATTACGCCATCGGTGAAACTAGCATATTATATATATTTCGGATGTCGTGTGGGAGATCAGGACAAAACTTGGGCACCCAACATAATTTGTGCGTCGTGCTACGTCACTTTACTTGCATGGGCCAAAGGGAAACGGAGGTTCATGAAATTTGCTGTACCAATGGTGTGGAGAGAACCCACCAACCATCTGGATGATTGTTATTTTTGTCTCACAGTAGTTAAGGGACATTCTTAAAAAAAGCAAATACACAATAAGTTATCCCAACGTTAAATCCGCAATTAGACCTATTCCGCACGGGGATGAATTTCCACTTCCCGAGCCCCCTACCAACTGGGAAGAGATATGGCCAAAAGACTCTGATGATGATCATGACCTTGATGAACCATCTACATTAACATGTACATCCAAGGATCCAACGTTCATCCCTGACTGTGTCCGCGAGCCACATTTCATCCGGCAATGTGAACTTAATGACCTAGTCCGTGATTTGCACCTGACAAAACAAGAGGCGGAACTTCTGGGATCAAGGCTCCAGCAGTGGAACTTATTGGATGCAGAAACGAACATATCAGTATACAGGAAAAGGCATGTTCAATTTTCAAGCTATTTCTCAATGCAAGATAATGTGTGCGTATGTACGGATATAAATGGGTTGATGGCGGAGCTAGGAATTCCTTACGTTCCAGAAGAATGGAGGTTATTTATCGACGCGTCAAAGGTCAGCCTTAAAGCTGTCCTTTTACATAATGGAAATAAAAAACCTTCTATACCACTTGCGCACTCAGTGAAGATTAAGGAATCCTATGACACCATGTCAACTTTGCTAAATCTTATAAATTACAAGGACCATTGTTGGCAAATATGTTGTGATCTCAAGGTAGTTGGTATTTTATTAGGACTGCAGTGCGGTTACACGAAGTACCAATGTTTTTTATGTTTATGGGATAGCCGAGCTGATGACAAACATTATGAAGTGAAGGAATGAGAACCTAGAGTGAATTACGTACCTGGAGAATGCAACGTCAAATACGCTCCTTTGGTAGATCCTAATAAGATATTACTACCGCCACTTCATATCAAGTTAGGACTTATGAAAAACTTTGTCAAAGCCATGGACACATCTGGTGAAGGTTTCAAGTATTTGCGAGATAAGTTCCCTAACCTGAGTGATGCTAAGATTTCAGCGGGAGTGTTTATTGGTCCCCAAATAAGTTAATTAATGCTTGATGATAGCTTTGACAGCAAGTTAAACAGTGCTGAGCTAGCTGCCTGGACAGCATTTAAGTGTGTTGTGCGCAACTTTCTGGGCAATAACAAAGCTGAGAGTTACACAGAAATCGTACAGGACATGATACAGAAATACAAAGAGTTGGGTTGTAGGATGTCTTTAAAAATCCACTTTTTGCACTCCCACCTCAGCTTCTTTCCTGCTAACCTAGGTGCTCTCAGCGACGAACAGGGGAGAAAGATTCCACCAAGATATAATGGCAATGGAGAAAAGGTACCAGGGACGATGGGATCCTTCAATGATGGGGGACTATTGTTGGGGTCTTGTTAGAGAATGCAACATTTCTTACAAAAGAAGGAAGTAGTGTACGTTTTTGTAACCCAATGGAAGTTTCATATATTGTGATAGTTTTGATTGTCTTTTCATGACCTTTTGGTACATTTGTATTATTGTATATTGTAAATTGTCACACTTGTAAATTATATTGTATTATATTTTATATATGTGTTTGTGGTAATAAAGCAAAACGTTTTACCTCAACTTAAGAGATCTGAAAGCATTACTATAAGGTGCAATAAACAGTACACACAGTATACATACAAACATATTTATTTTTCTAGAAAGAATAAAGCGATTATTACGAAACTTGGAGGGTTTGTTAAATATGAATCAAAGTATACTTAGGTATAATTTCTATGTTAGTATATGCAAGGGGACAAGATCTTGGGGTGTAAAATAAACGAAAAGGGAAATTTTTGAGGGATTTTCCCGAAAATCCCTCTGTTACGGGAAAATCGTACGTGATGGAGAAAAACCGAGTGCATATTCGAATTCAGCGCAAAAAGTTCCTTTAAGAACAGGTATTTCCTTTTATGTAACAAAACCTTTGTTAACTAGTGTAATGCAACAAGCAATTATAATTGCTGTGTCGATTATCACTATCTAAAACGGAAATTTTACGTTGCGTTCATGCAGAACACTACAGAATGAGGTCGTAGAATCTGGTAAGAGTTTACACAGGCTAGGGTTTCCATCATACTATAAGCATTTGTAGAATAATAATTAACAATTATACTATTAAGATTAGGAGTATTGGCCCCTCCTTTTTGTTATAATAATTTACAGGTACACTTGACATGTATGAAGAAAACTAAGAACTTTGTCTCCTTGAGATCATATTGACCCTAATTTGGATAAACTTAGGGAAATGTTTGTCTCCAGAAGCCCGTCCTTATCTCCACCAATAAATATGGAGAGGGAACCTGGAAGTTTGCTATTATATCTTCAATAACCAATAAGGGAGTTTCCACCCAAAACTTGTGAAGTTCCTTCCTCTTTCCATGAAAGCTGTTTGCAAATAAGCTTATTGCCGCTAAACTGTGATAATTGCTACACCCCTTAAGATATAAAATACCTAGGGCCTAGGGAAGTTAAAGATAGGTTACTACTCTGAAATCTAAGAATGAAAAAGATGTTTTATGGAATAGACTTGGAGAAAGTTTCAAAAAAGAATGAAGAATTGCATCACAGTCTATAAATATTGTTATATAAAGAAGTCGGCTGTGTTGGGACATGACATCAAAAAAGAACATAGAATTCTGTTTGATGAGACGGACGCTATGAAAGCAGAAAAAAAGATGAAGTATAATAATACAGGAAACATTGAAGATTAAAATAAACACCATTAATAATATTAGTAACTATGCGTTCGAAGTAGCTGCCGCACCCTGTATATAATATCTCTTAATTTATTCCTACAATGTAAGAAACATGAAGAAACAGACCGTGGGAAAAAAAGATGGAGTGTCAGACTTATAATTTCCTCTTAAACCAGTATTATTTAGCCCCACATACCATATAATGAAATTGATAGCACTAACAGGGTAATTATCCGAACCGAAATTTAAAGTTTGCAATTTTTAATTTATTATCCTTTACATTCTTCTTTTACTTTTGCGTTTATCACAGAAAACCAGACGCATTATCTTAATGCAGTTCAGCTCTTGTCAATACCGAGGTCATGAAAGTATAAAGCTCTTGTTCCTGAACCAAACGGAGAGCGTAGCTATATCTTCTACTTTCGTGTATCTGTTCCGAACTACAACAAGGATTGAATTAAAGAGGATATTAAGGATATTACAAGGTAAACATGGATGTTGAAAAGTCTATTTAACAATTAAGTAATAATATTTTTGTTAGTTCTTATATAGCCCCTGTTTAACTGGTTCAAGTGAAGTTCCTGTGAAATTCTACGACCAAGGAAATATTGGTTAAAGCAGTGTTTACCTAAGGGTTTTGGCCGACAAAGCACTTTACTGAACCCGATGACAGAGTGACACACCCAATTGTTTTATAATAATAATAAAATTTTAATAACGGAATCTATAAGTTTTTATAAGGTTGTGACACTCTGTATTACTGAGAATTTCTGCTACACAGAATCTGTAATTCACAAGAATTGTATCTTCAACTAGAGTCCGCGTAGAGTTAAATGGGAGAAATAAAGAGAATGTTCACTTCTCATGGCTTAGTATAAACGTGCTTCAGAAATACTGTATTAATATACACTTTAGTTACACATTTTAAATGTAAAATGTTGGTTAATAGCTGTTTCAAATTCTCTGGTTTAATTTGATTCTGTTTCTTCACCCATGATGTTGCCTTTTCATATTCGAAAATTTCTGTTCCTACACCCCCATCTAAAGATTTTATTTTGAGTTTTAACCGACTCATGTGTAATTTTTTTAAATGATATAACTTTCGATATCACTTTCATGTTATGCAACACATGCTCAAACACAAAGATAAAAAAATAGAAAATCGAGTTTATTTCACATACTCAGTGTTCTTTGCCGGGTACTATACTTCCAATGGTCCAGGAGACGGTTGTGAATCTGGTACCTTTACTTACACCTACGGTTCTAGTAAACAACAATAACTTTCAAGGATTTTTTTCTGGGTAAGTCCTGCACTGCGTGGGAAAGATTTTGTTGAAAAGTTAAAAATATAAACCTTGTGATGTTGTCTTTACAAACCTTCGCATTGTATTGGCAACATGCTTTCTGCGTAATTAAAATGACAGGAAAGAGAATAAAATAAATTGAATATCAACTCAAAACTATGTGTTTAAACACATTTGATATACCGCGTAAAAGAAGGTGATATTTGCTTTCTTTTTGTAGTGGATATATACTCACGGCTATGAATAAAAATAAATTGTTCCCCACCTGATATGTAACATCACACTGAACAAATTTTGACTAAATGTAATTTCTGTATTTTTTGGACAATGTTCGAGACGAGACCGACAGTTTCTAGACTGGGCTAAGTTTGTTTTGGTGTCCTCACGAATTTTAATTGTATGTCACAATCTCGGTCTCCTTCCCGAATACAAATGTGTTTTTTCGATCTCGGTCTCGGCTCGAGTAAGTCTCGATATGTTGAGTCTCGGTCTCGTCTTCATTTATAAACATCCATCTAGATCTCGTTCTCATTTCGAAATTTTCAGATGAGACAAAACTTGAAAGGGTCTCGGTAACTGTTATGAATGAAAAACTCAGGCGTAAAATATGCATTATAGTGCGATTCAGATAGATAACATCGTACAGCATTGATTCACTTTGCTCTCAGGATGAAAATAATCTAGTAGTACTAATGTTTAGCTCTCGGTTATGGCTAGTTGATTTATTGATTGATTATAACTTAAAATCACTTTAAGCCACCGACTCTGCACGACTGATGGTTTACTGCTTAAAGTGTGATTCTAGATTTGGACTTTCATCCAAGGTTTCGTATAATCACGGATAATGGTGATTTAAAAGTGTTTCCAATTTTTAACCTTTTCTTTTAGCAACATCTTATAAAAAAAATATACATTTACTCGCTAGGATATGTATACAAACACCTCGAACTATGTAAACTTCGGAGCTTGAACTCCCATTGACGAATTTCTGTGTACTACACTATTCTTGCTGTCGTACCTGCAAACACGCACACAAATAGCATAAAAGAAGCCATTTGGTTATAAGAAGCTATTTGGTTATGAAGGGTATACTAAGTCCAAAAGTTCTACAGTAGAGAACAAAGTGAAAGAAATAAGAAAAGCTTCAGATTATAGAGATTATACTTCTTATTTCGTGCCTTTCTTATTTTACATAATTTAATTTGAGTTTATGGAGATGGGACCAAGATTTGAACCCGACACTATAGTATGGCAATCACATTCAATTTGTGGCGAAAAGGAGATAGAAACAACGATTTTCCGACTCGAAATATGACAGAGATCGGTGCAAGAATTTGACAATTAAAACAAGAACTTGAACAAATATAAAAAAGTGGAGAGTGAAGAAGTTCATATTGGATCGAAGCAGCGATCACTTGATCAATTATAAGCCTTCACTACTGCCCACTGATAGTGGGATCGTCTAAAGAATGGAACGTAATGACCTCTCGAACTCAAACCAGTGCTTAGAATGAAATTATGATAGGAGGTGGTACATAATAAATTGAAGTAACAGGAATAACATTCTAGAAGGATAAACATTGTTCAAACAACAGGTTCGTTGCCAGGCGAGACAATGTTTAATCTTTTTCTGTAAGTTCTTTCAAGAACAACACTGTTGCTCATCAGAAAAATAAAACTCGGAAAAGAGAACGAGACGAGACGCGAGAAAAGAAGTAAACTTTCAAATTTGAGGCGACACGGGAAGCTTGAAAATTCTCATTTTAGAGACGAGTATAGAAATTTCTCGAGCTACGTAGGCAACACTACTTTATCCACTATTTACGTTTCATACACTGTTTTGATTTCACACCATTTATAATGGAAAGAATTATAATCTAAAAAAGTGATTGTACATGGACAAAGAAGAAGATTTGTCAACATATAAAGATACGTTAGACATTACACAATGTTTAACTCTAGGATGCTAATAGGCTATATCATTTTACTAGCCCAAGAGGAAAGCTACTAGCCCAGATCTCACAATAGGAATCATTTACTTACTTTTGAAATAAATAATAGTGATATTAAATACAACCCCGTATAAATGAACCACTCGCCCCGGGCAAGTGGGAAAGTGGTTATTTGCATACTAGGCAGTAATAAACATGATTTGTGCGTTTTTATCAAACCCTTTGTGGACTCCTCGTAACGCAGAAGGATAACAGTAACTCCTATATTTAATTAAGAAGAAAATCAGGACACAAAGTTTGTACACTAAAGAACACAACGAAAGGAGACGAGAGAAATAATCCTGAGAATCGAGACGAGACTTCTGGAACATTCTTCGAGAATCGAGACCAGGCGAGAGAACCTTATTTCTTGTCTCGTTTCGTATGTAATATTAATGAACACTTTTCGAAATTTAAGACTCAAAAATTAAAACTGGGAATGAAACAGAAAAAAGTTTGTAAGAAAATAGATTCGATCTTGGGATTATTTCAGATTATTACAGCGACAGTACCTTTGAAATTTTACGTAGTGGTATTCACATTTCAAATGTTACCACCTGATAAAGTACATTTTTCTTACAAGTATTCAGCTGCTAAAGACCTAAACGATATGGGATTTCGAGCGTCAGGAATGATAAGCGAGCAACGTGTGCGTCAATGTCCAGTGCTGAGTGCGAAAGAGATCAAGATGAACAGGAACTTCTTCAATGGTCGTTTCAACAAAACATACCAAATCTTGGATAAAAGTTGGAATGACAACAGTTCTGTAACTTTTGCCACAGTTCTCCTTCTGGCAAGCTTTTTGGGGAACGAAAAACAGAAAATTCCGATTAAAACCAATGTAATAAGGAATTATAAGAAAAAAATAGGAGGTGGTGATCTTCAATGCTGGTTGTGCGCCAAATATTGAGTACATGTTCGCGGCAAGAAATGGTAGTGACCACTAGTTATTACAGCATAAGATATGGTGGTTGTCAGTAGTTGGCTAGTGGATACAAGGACAGGACGATATTTCATGACACTTCTTGACTTCCGAAGGTAAATAACGCTTGCCTTCTAACACAAAATCGCTCAATTTTGAATTCCACTACTCACGATCTACTGTGATAGGTGACATTCAATTTGATGTTAAGGATCACCTACCAAAAGAATACAACAACGACGTTGTCAGAGAGTAGGATGTGCAGGATAACTAAGAAGCCACTGTGTCAAATGAAATGTAACATTGTGTGTTGAGTGAAATATACCTTCCATACACAAGTATAACCGTGGTGTCATGTGCAATTGAAAGGAATCGGCATGGTGGAAAAATAACTAATATTTTTGTAACAACCTTTTCGATTATAATCCTTCATAATGTTAACAAAATAACACACGGTATCAGAGCTAATGTGTTTAAGTTCATATGTACTTCAAAGTAAAACCATATATACCCATTCCTTTTCTATTTTTGCCTTCAACTATAAGTTAGATTATATTTTCTAGTCTTCAAAATACATGTATATTTTAAATCGCAAAGTCCCTGTGATCTCATATGAGATCAGTCACGTGACGCAGAATCGTAAATGACAGGAACGAAATTTCCCTTTCCAGAGAAACAGGAGATCGCAATGACGAAGCTAAGGAAATTTCAACCCAATTCAAAAAAGTTTTTCTTTCTGGCACCAAGTGGGTTAAAGAATAACCAAAACAGACCTTCAATCAATCTGCAGTTTCCCTTTTCTTATCTTCTTTTAGAAAGATCTGTATAATAAAGTAGAAATAGTCTATTTATTTCATAAAATGTAAAGGTGCATTTGGTGAGTTAAAGATCTTATTCGCGCATTTTTTCTTTTTTTAAACAAAATGCATGAGGATTGTAAAACAAGTTAAAGTAATTAAAAATTACATCATATAACACAACCTATAATTGTTACCCATTCATTATAGGGACCAGAATCATGTCCTAGCCTTAATGAGATCGTGGCTACAGACTTGCTAATTCCTCTTTCCCTAATACAAGGAAATTTGTCACTTTCGGTGGTAACAGAAAATGATCCTATTGGTACCTACAAGCCTGAGGTGTTTGTTCATGACAGCACACAAGGGGACGTTTTGAAAGGCACGTGAAAAGCCGAACACTTTAGTGTTCTTGTATTGAGTGAAGTATGGTGTTCTTTGTGTATTAGTTCCGTTTTGCGTTAAATTGTTTTGTGTGCTCCTTTCTTTAAAATCATAATAGAGGTTAGAAAGGACAGAAAACTTAGAAAAACGAAAACGATTCCCAGGAAAAGCTGAGAGATTTTGGTTAATGTTTATGATTTTATGAAGATAGATGCTGACAATTGAAATCCAATTAAGGTAAAAGAAGTGTAAAGGGGAGTATCTGATGCTACCGTTGTTTCAGTAAGTACTCTAAAACGTGTTCCGAGTGAGCGAGAAATAAACAGAATTATGGGAAAGACCTTTCTTACTCCAAATAAGAAGCGAGCACAACGAAAAACCAAAATCTCATTGAATGATTTTGAGAAATGCGTTATTCCTCGAACAATTAATGAAATCCATATTATTCATTATCAACGACCTTCTTTCAAACCACTGTTGCGAGTTCTTCGAGAAAAAAATAATTTTAATGGAAGCACTTGGTGTTTGCAAAAAATAATCCATTCTTTAGCATTCAGATGGATTAAGGTTGAAAACATAGACTACTACTTGTTGAAAAAGATGCAGTTTGGTGGGAGAGATTGATTTATTTACAAGCTCTGGATAATTACAGAAGGCAGATCCAACACATAATTAACATGAATGAGACATGATAATCTAAAAGCAACTTACCTATGTTACTATCGAAGGTGGAAGAATTATTGTTTCAGGTTTCCATCAGTGTTTGCTGTGCAAAGTAGATGGCAGCATGGTTGTTCTAGTAAAATGTCGGAAAATGTGTTAACAATCTTAAAGTGTACTGAAGAATTTTTTTTAAATTTCTTGTTTCCTGTAATAGACTTTGCTGGAACGTATACTTAGTGTGGAAATTTCTGTTAGCATCTTAGTGTATTATAAAAGATCATCAAAACAAACGCAAGTTGATTATCTGCTGTAGGTGGCTAGTACCAAAAAACCGGTAAAAAAAAAAAATGGTTGCTGAACAAAACTGAACTCCACTCAGAATTCGATCGATTATCGATTCAAAGTCTGGGAACGACTAGTAACGCTCTGCGAGCAATTTCTAGCATTTTTGTTCACTTAGGGAGGATTGTTCTATTATAGACAATCGACATCCCCTTGCAGTCCGTATTGTTGACTCAGGTGGGAGCCCGTGGCCATCATCACATACTCATCTCCTCACCTTTTTTGTGGAGGGCCAGTGCTTGCACTGACCGACATCTCCGCGAGGACGTATTGTTGCCTCAAGTGAGAGCCACAGTGGGCTTCCTCTCCGCATCTACTTCGCACAATCGTCTCGAAACACTCAGTTTGCTCAACTTAATACACGGGCAACACTCTTTGAGTGCCCCGTATTTGCTATCATAACTGTCTTCTCACGTTACCATCATGCATAAACTACCAGGAGTGTGTCGACCACCTTCTTCAAAACCTGAACCTAAAGAAAAACCTCATTTCACCGACCTCTCCCGCAAAACACGAACCTTATCAGGATCTTCTGACAAATCAACAAGTTCCGAAAAACGAGCACGCTCAAGATCTCCAGTTTACACTTATCAGGTGCCAAACCAATCTTCTACTACAGACCAACTAACTGATATGGACTTGGAACATGTTCCTACTGGACCATCCGGATCTGCTTCTACCAAACCTACCATCCATAATTTCCTGCTCACGAAATATGATACTAAATTTAGGACACCAAAACTTGTCTATTTTCAACTTCAAAAATATATGCCGAGAGCAGATATTGCTGACATCATCTTCACCCGGAATGGGATTATTCTCAAATCTCCGGACGTCAACTTCATTACAAAGCTTCGAAATAAGGCATCTTTTGAAATTTTTGGCCCACAGGCTACTATGCAACGCCTTTCACCTTCTTCCAAAAGACAACCGCCTATTCCTCGGCGACCTCCACAACTATCAGTCGTCATTCGAGGTGTACCTCCAGACTACACTGACGCAGAAATCGAAGACGAACTACGCTATGCAGGACATGAAATCACAAAATGTATTCGAATCATCGGCCAAAATGGACCTACCTATATGGTACGAGTGCTCACCAATTCTAAAGATACCATCGATGACCTCCTTCTTTACGGTGCTACCATCTATTGTAAAAGACATCGCGTAGAACCTTCTAAAACTCCAGCTCCTTTATCAGTACGCTGTGCACGTTGCCAAGAATACAATCAACATACCACTGCTCAATGCACCAAAACTCCTATCTGTGGATACTGCACTGGCAATCACAATACCAAATCCTGCCCCAATCTACAAGCCGCTCCTAAATGCAATACCTGCTCCGAAACTCATGCTACCTATTCCTACAAATGTAAGGCTAAACCGCAACCTCTACCAGATAAACCAAATCTAACTGTCTCTGTCCGTACAAACGACGAATCAACTCCTACCAATAACTCCATCAGAGACCCAATCACCATAGAAGACATGATACGATTTACTACCATCGTTCTTCAAAATGTTCATCCTTTTCTTAGAGACCATATCCTACTACAAATCACAAACACTGCCAAGTCTCTTTTTAAAGTCCAGCTTCAAGCCACCTACTCAGGACCTCACGTACACTTCACTTTCCACCCAATTGAACCTCAACATGACTTGGACTCTTAGATTTATGGTTTTCACTTTCTTGTTCTTAAATATTCGATCCGTCTTAAAACACAAACTCGTTTTCGAACAACTCCTACGTGAAGAACAAGTATGTGCCTTTGCGCTCAATGAAACATTTCTTACACCCAGTTCACCACTCAAAATTCCTGGATATCAGTTATTTCGTTATGACTGTGCCAGAAATGTCCTCAGAGCGCAAGGTGGAACAGCAATAGGCTGCTACCGACATCTTCCTGTCCGCACTCATACTTTACCCCACAATCTCCTCCAGCCTCTACCAGAACATAATCTTAATACAATCTACTTTAGATCCCTAACCATAACAGTAGCTACTATCTATATTCGTCCAGGACATCCAATTCCCTATGACTTCTTTCATTACATCAACAATCACTTTCGCCATTATATCATTATGTCAGATATCAACTTCTATAGCCGGTCGAATCGAGAACGTGCACACTTCATAACCTATGTCCAAAATCACCTCACAGCTGAACTCAAAGATCTTCCTTCTGCCTCAAGACCAATCAGCGATACAACCCCTGATGTCATCATAACCTCTACCACGCTCAATATCGCAAACATTCGTGTTCTCCCGCCTTTTGGCAGTGATCACGCTCCAATTTTGATCGATATCACTTCACCTATACAACCCACACGACAGCCTGAGCCTATCAAATACTATGACTATCAGCATGCTGACTGGAACGCTTACCAATCAGATATTACCAGAGTACTGCATTCCGTACCTGCTCCTACTTCTGAACAGGATCTTTACCATCTCACCGACAAAATTCAAGACACAATCTTACAAGCAGCTCAAGATCATATACCTGTTAAGATGCGTTTCCCTCATAAACCGCCTGTACCACCTCAATATCGTCAAATCATCACTGCATCACGACAAGCCTTTAGGGACTATCAACGAACTCGAAATCCTGACGCACTTCGCCTCCATCGCCAATGGAACAGAATGGTGTCTAATTACCTCTCTGCCTATAAGCGCCGACAGTGGACGCGAGCCTGTAATTCTCTTTCCATTAAATCCAATCCTACTCAATATTGGCAAAAATTCAAATTACTTACTGGAAAATTCCAACGACCTACTTACCCTATCATGCTCAATACCCATCCTCTTCACACCGATCTCGAGAAGGCAAATGCTTTCGCAACTTATTTTCAGCAAATATTCACTCCACCACCTCAACTGGTTAATAGACCAATTTTTCGTCGCATAGCACGATTTTGTGACCCACAAAACCGATTTCTCCAACCTGACTGTACACATATTTTGGAACCTGATAATAACCTAACCTCTGAAATTCTTCCGGCAGATATCCAATCTATCATCCATCGAAAACGCTCAACAGCTCCGGGCTTTGACTCTATCACGTATAAGCTCATCAAGGCGGCTCCCCCAGTACTTCTACAGCTCCTAGCATCTATCTACACCTTCATATTACGCACAGGCTTCTATCCACCTGATTGGAAAGTCTCCAAGGTCCTTCTCTTCATTAAGCCCGACAAACCAACTCATGATGTTTCCTCATATAGGCCCATCCAACTGACCTCTTGCCTTAGTAAAATTTTTGAAAAAATTCTTGTTACACGTCTCCATGCTCATCTCACAGATCGTAATCTCATTCCTACTCACCAAGCAGGCTTTCGCCCTGGCATTAGTCTGAATGACCAATTACTTCGCCTCAGTAACACCATAACCAATCATTATAATTCTTCTCACCCATCTTGTCTTCTACTGTTCGACCTAGAAAAAGCGTTTGATAGAGTATGGCATCAAGGGTTGCTATATAAACTTCACAAATTTCACTTACCCACTAGTTATGTCCGCCTTATACATTCCTTCCTTGCCAATAGACTCGCATATATCCTCATAAATTCTACCATATCTCATCCTATATTCCTACACACTGGAGTACCTCAAGGCTCTGTTCTCTCCCCGTTACTGTATATACTTTACGTAACAGATATGCCACCCCTACCGGCGAATATTCACTTATTTCAATATGCGGACGATACCGCTTTCTTGACTCTTGGAAAATCTATTCAACATATTAATCGCACTCTACAACCAGCCATAGATGCATTTATCAACTGGTGTGACATCTGGAAACTCTCCGTCAATGCCTCAAAAACCCAAACCCTCATTATTCAAAAACGTCCCTCCAAAATCCGTCGAAATCCTAACTTGCTACGTATTTCAGTTCAAGGCACTCCCCTATTACCAACTTCCCATGTTAAATATCTCGGAGTGATCTTCGATAGTAAATTGACTTGGAAGCCCCATTTGCAGAAGATCCAAACTCAAGCTACTAAACGACTAGCTTTACTGAAAAGCTTAGTAGGTACCTCATGGGGCCTCCATACACAAACTGTTCTTACAACATACAAATCGTTTCTCCGACCGGCACTCACTCATGGCCATACTGCATGGATATCTGCCCCACCACAACTGTATCAGCGACTAGAAATCATTGAACGCCACGCTTTTCGACTAGCTTTTCGCATTCGCCTTCCGTCCCCTACCGCACTACTCTACGAGAGAATTACTTTTCCTACCATTCTTCAACATCTCGAACAAACCCGCTCCAAGTACATCACCAAAGGCATTCAATCAGGTAATCCCCTTATTCTTGACGCCATTCATACAGACATCCTGCTAGACACACCTTCTCAATATCTTGATACCCCTCTTCAACATCTTCTCACAATGTACTCCAATACCCTTGATGACAACGATCCTACTAAACCAGATTTTGCCATCTACCACCCTGACCATCTATCACGGCACATCTATCCATCTTTGCACTAGTACTCATCATTGTGGTTCCAGAGGCTCATCTGTGCTCATTAGTTCTGAGTTGCCACAGAACAGAAGATAACCCTGCATTTGTCTCTACTAACCATCTTCCCTGTGTTTTGTCTTGTCTAATTGCACTGCATTCATCTATCATCTCATTATCCCGTGGATGAACTCCTAGCTCCAATTTCTCGCCGATTATAGACCTAAATGATGCCCTCCATATTTGAAGACTCCGATATATGCAATGGATGCCCTGAATAAATAAAGAAATAAAGAATGTGAAAACCCAACTATATTAATCAATGCAACCCCCCCAAATAAAATAAAATAAAAAAAAGCACTGAAAAATAAATAAATAAATACATAAATAAAAATAAATCACTTAGCCCACACCTTCTCTCACCTATCCCTTAGCTTTTCCTTCATGCCCTTCCCGAAGAAAGGGTGTACCCCTTGACCGGTTTAACCTTGTAAAAAAAAATAAAAATAAAAAAAAATGGTTGCTGAACATACTTAGATCGGTACTATAATCGATCTCACCAGCTATTGACGTACCATACGTCTGAAAGCTGTCTTTTGTATCTGTTTACCTTCCTATTCCTCATCCCGGGTACTCTGTCGTTTCTTATCAAGAGAACTTTGACGTCAGACTGATCCAGCCAAGGGCGTCTGGTTCTACTGAAAAGGCAACGGGAGCTACTCAACCTAGACTACTATCCAAACGGGTAGTCTAACCTTGTTCATACTATCATATCATCATACAGTTAGGTTCACACTGCTTTGTTTCCGGCCTTCGGGCCAAAGATCAATATCATGTCCCACGATACTTCACGGGACTTAGGGCATCATCAAGGCCTACCTATGGTTCTAGCTGCCCCCTCTGCTACTGCTTCAGGAGCAAAACGAAAAGGTGCCAACAATCCGAGTACGAGTCGTGAAACCAGTCCTGCTAGGTCGTTAATCGGGAAACCCTATACTGACCATCAAAAGTCACCGCCATCAAAGAAAATCCATCAAGGCGACTTGTCAGATACAGCTAGTGAATCAGGTCTTGTAATGGACCTCGAAAGTTTTCCCGAATTAACAGAGACCACTCGTCCACAAACCTATCAGTTTCTACTTACCAACTTTGATCCAAAGTACTCGCAGGCACACCATCTATACAAGCAGCTAGTTAAATACATGCCACGCGCCAACATCTCTCAAATCATACCTACACGTAACGGGACTATCTTACGGACTCCCGATGCCAACTTTCGAACTACCCTGCTCAATAAACATGGATTCGAAATCTTTGGGAAAGGCACTACACTGACTAGGCTCGCAGAAAAACCGCTAAAACAACGGCCCCCACCACGAAAAGAGCCTTTGCTGTCAGTGGTTATCCGAGGCGTAGATACTGATATTACTGACCAAGAAGTCACTGACGAACTTACACTCGAAGGCTATACCATAACCAAATGCATTCGCATACGTAATAACAACGGCTTAACCTATATGGTGAGAGTGCTTACACACTCTCAAGAGACCATCGACGATCTTCTATCAAATGGGGCATACATATATCGTAAACGCCATAGAGTCGAGCCTTCTAGATCTCAGCCACCACTACCCTTACGCTGTGAAAGATGTCAAAAATATAATGCTCACTCTACTGATAAATGTCCGAACCAGCCAATCTGTGGGTACTGCTCCGGACCACACAATACGAGACAATGTCAAAACCTTGCTCAACCTCCGACCTGTTCAACCTGTCATGAGCAACATCCAGCATTCAGTTACAAGTGCAAGCAGCGACCTCCTCCGGAACCGACCAAACCTGAAATGACTGTTCCTTTGCAGCATCACACCAAGTCCATTCCGTCTTCTTCTATACCTACTGACAAACAACAGGCCGTCACTATTGAACAACTCCTTGCTTTCATCACACTCACACTTCAAAATATTCATCCTTTTCACCGCCCTCACATCCTACAACAACTGCAATACTCAACATGTGCAATCTTTCATATGAACTTCCATGCTACTTACAGCGGACATAAAGTATACTTTCATGTCAGTCCACTTGAAACCGAAGTCTAATTCCATCGTCCTTCTCTTACGAATCATCATGGCATTATCCTTTATATTTGTTAATATCAGTTCTCTCATCCAGCACAAACCACTCTTCGCACTTCTACTACAAGAACACCGCACTTCAGGATTTCTTCTCAATGAGACTCGCCTTACACCTCGAAGCTTCTGCAAAATATCTGGATATTCCGTCACAAGGAAAGACAGTAATATGCCAGCTAGACGTGCTAACGGCGGAGTTGCAATAGGCTTTCCCCCTTCTATACCGTGTCGTCATTACGAACTTCCACAGCACAATCTTCCAGAGTACCTAATAACAACCCTCTATTTCAAAAACTTGTATATCACGCTTGCTACAATTTACGTTCTACCTGGTCATATTATTCCGTTAAATTTCTTCCAGTATATTTCAAATATCTTCCCATATTATATCATCATGGCCGACATCAATATCCATAGCAGAACACCTCAACAGCGACAGACTTTTCTCAACTTCCTTACAACTCACACCACTGGTACTTTTCATCAGCTACCTAAGCACACCCGGCCATCATCTCAAACCACACCTGATGTTGTAATTACTTCTACAAACTTACTATCTTCCTGTACCATTGAAGTGCTGGATCCAATAGGAAGTGATCACTTGCCAATCAAGCTTACCATCAACCGCTCGCATCCTAATACCTCTAACCACAAAAGTTTAACACGCAAATCTCCCAACTATAACAAAGCAGACTGGATCGGATATCGAAATTTCCTAACTGCAAAATTTTCTAACATTCCCGAACCAACATCAGAAGACGACATGTATAACTCTATTAATCTCCTAACCAGTACAATCAATCAGGCCTCCAATAACTTCATTCCTACATCCAGTTCAAATCCATACAGTCCCAAATTACCTCCGCACTACCTTCCGCTCATACGTAGATCTCGTCAGTTCTACCGAGACTACGAGCGTACGGGAAACCGAGAATCATTAGTTCACCACCGATACATGCAACGCATCGTCACCAATTACATCACAACATATAAACATCGGCAGTGGGTTAAAACTTGTAATACGCTAGCTGATACTTCTCATCCAACGCAGTACTGGAAAAGGTTCAATCAACTCAGCGGCAAACGTAGTATCACCACATATCCTATTCTTCTTCATAATCAACCGCTTCAAACTGATACTGACAAGGCAAATGCTTTTGCTACTTATCTGCAGGATATATTCACTCCGCCTTTAACACATCCTAATCCTCGACATCCCGTCGATCGAATTGATTTTCAATCTCCACACCTCCAGCCCGCACTCAGCCACACATTGGGTCATACTCAAGAACTTACAACACCTATCACAGTCGATAACATTCTAACTGTCACCAAACGAAAACGCAATAGTGCACCTGGCATGGACAATATCTCTTACCGGCATATTAAAGAGGCCCCTTACTGTGTCCTTCATTTCCTGGCTATACGCTTCACATTCATACTCCGCACAGGTTTCTTTCCTATCACATGGAAAATGTCTAAAACTTTAATGTTTCCGAAACCTAACAAACCTACCAATCTTGTTTCTTCCTACCGCCCCATTCAGTTAACCAGTACACTCAGCAAAATCTTCGAACGAATTCTAGTTCTTCGCCTTCACACTTACTGCACAGATCATCGCCTGTTACCTCTTTACCAAGCCGGATTCCGCCCTCAATTCAGCATAAATGATCAGCTACTTCGTCTTGTCAATCATATTTACAATCAATTTCTCTCCACGAAACCTTCTTGTCTGGTTCTCTTCGACTTAGAGAAAGCCTTTGATACCGTTTGGCACCACGGCCTGGTCTACAAACTTACTAAATATAATCTGCCTCTCACCTACATACGACTTATATTCATCTCCATTAACAATTCATTATCTCATCCAGTATTTTTACATTCAGGCGTTCCACAGGGATCTGCTTTGTCTCCGCTTCTTTATCTTCTCTATGTGGCAGATATTCCACCTCTTCCAGCAACTGTCAGCACTTTTCAATACGCGGATGACACTGCATTTCTGGCACTTGGCAAAACTATACAGCACATCAACAAACATCTTCAGGAAGCTATCGATCTATTCACCTCCTGGTGTTCCAAATGGCGACTTAAAATCAACGCCGACAAAACTCAAGCAATTGTTTTTGTGCCTCCTGGCAAACGCACTAGGGTTCACCGCAACCCAACTTTGCTGAATGTTTCCGTTCAAGGAACACGAATTCACACTTCAAACACAGCCAAATATCTAGGACTTCTCTTGGACAAACATCTCACCTGGAGACCTCACTTAAAATCTATTTTGACCAAAGCCTATAATCGAATTAATCTACTCCGTCGATTGACTGGCACCAACTGGGGTCTCAACGCCTCTACAGTTCTCACTACATATAAAGTCTTTCTCCGACCAGTACTGACTTACGGATTCACAGCCTGGATACCTGCAGCACCCTTCTTTTATAAAAAGCTACAAATCTTAGAACGTCATGCCGTCAGAATCGCTTACCGAATATCCTTACCTAGTCCCACTGCCGATCTCTATAGTCGCATAACTTTTCCCACACTTCTTTCCCACATAGAACATCTTCGGTTAAAATATATCACTCATCGACTGACAATGAACCACCCTCTACTCATGGACACAGTATATACTGCAGCCGACTTCGTTACTCTCACACCATTACGCCCCACCCCACTATCTCTGCTTTTTACCCTTTATCGATACACTGTCCCTCCGAATCATCCCGACATTCCTCTTCTCGATGCATTTCATCTCGATATTCATTCACATTTCATCTTTCCATCACATCATCCACAGTAATCCTACTGTACTAACAGGGCACCAACTGTCTTACATTAATGCCCCGCGTAGCCCCGGGGCGAGAAGATAACCTCACTTGTTCTTCTAACCTCACCTATGTGTTGTGATGTGTATTGCACGCACTCATTACTTTCATACCACATAATCATTTCATATCTACCTTATGCTAATGATTATGATCACAAGATCATAAAATCCATTGACCATTAAATGTTAATAAATAAATAAATAAATGGATAAATATCACTTATCCCAACAACAGTAGTCCATATTCCATTTTCCTTATTACCTCTTCCCGAGTCGAGGGCGTAACCCTTGGGTGGGGCTAGCTTCAGGCTAGCATGAAAAAAAAAAGGTTGCTGAAGCGACGGCTTTCTTATTTTATGGTTTATAGACTTTTTGGAGGGGCGTAAAAGGCATTCTACGTCTGCCCATAATGAAATTAAAAACGCAGAAAAAGATTTGTTATATGTAACGCAAAGTATGGCACTCCTAATTTTTTTCACTTATGTCTTTATTTGGTGTTGCATTGCGAAACAAATACAAGGAAAAAAAAAGGGAATAATCTTTTTGAATATAAATTTCTCAGTCTAAGTTTATGCTCTATGACCTGCAAAGATAACAGTTTTATTTAGTTGGTATCCAAAACGGAAATATATATTCCGACCATTAACTTCATTTCAGGTTTACCTTAGGTAAGATGGCAGGAAATGACGCTCCATGATATATCTAGGTTTTTGTTTATGTTGTTAATGCAGTAGTATACTTGAATAAATTGCTTATATTCCAAAATCAAGAGGAAGCACCACTTAAAATACTACGTCTTATGTTTCTTGAAGGTTTACAGAAAAATGCGATGGCACAACATCTCTCATGATAGAAGTTAACATTTTATTAATATATGAATTATATTCCAGCACTTATGGAAATACGAAAAACTTGATGAATAAAATAGAAATTAAGGTGAGTTATTGATTGGTTCCACCTTTAAAATTAATGTATTTTAATGCACTTTATATTAATTCGTAGGTGTTTGCACGCTTACCGTAAGCGCTAACAATCTCGTCTTAGGTCCCTGGTTCAATTCCCGGTAGGTACATTAGCTTGAAACACTTTAAACCTCAGATCAGTCATCCTGAGTCAAGTTTTCCTGTTTCTTTCCCATTCACACTAGGATCGAACCTAAAATAATGGTTCCAGGTATCTCCTTACTTTCTGATTCCTTTTTTGAGCTCCTTCGTGTCTAAGCGATTAGCTTACCCTGGCGTGAGAGACCCGGGTTCGATTCCCTGAGGGAGCTCATGTGTTTTGGATTCCACGTTAATCAGTAGGTCCACGTCTCGTATAGCCTCTCTACTGAAAGGGACGTTAAACTCAAAATCAACTCAACTCAACTCTGATTCCTTTCTCGCTCTGCAATACCACCTGCAGTGTGGTCGCCGAGGGACGTCATCTCTCATACGTAACGGGCTAATATTGTCATAAATGCTGAAAGCCTAGAAAACTATTTCTACTCCTTGCTTACTCGCAGGGGTGGTGTAAAATCATTATCCTTTGTATTCGGGATCTGAGTGATACAGTTTTTTCCTTGCAGATAAAATGCGAGTAATGCTATCTATTTGTAATATTATTATTATTGTCCCTATTCTATTTATAAAAAAAATGTATTCTTGTTTGTTGATGCGTTAATGACTGATTTAGTATGATCGTGGCTTAATTTTATATAAAGCGGCGAGGCCAAAATGGTGACCTAGGGGACTAATCTGATACCCAAATACTTACCATGCGTTCGGCAAATAGAAATGTAGCTATAATCAGTCCTACTTCCTAAACTTTTGTCTCTAAAATGTAAACTCTTGTAATTTCCCCTCGTATTTTAAACCGCCGGTACGTGAGGGAAGCTTAGCCGAATCAACTCCGTCTCTGATACGAAAATTGTCACACCAAAAATTAGTGTTTCATTAATTATAATTAAATAGGAGAATGTGTAAAACGTGAGGAAAATTATGGGAATGGAGCAGAAATTCGAACCGACTTTGGATTATATTATGCTATGCGAAGGTTTTGTTTAAGTTTTCTTCAAAAGCGGTGCTGTTTTTTTGATAATGTTGGAGATTAAACCAGTTTTTATGACGACTTGAAATTACATGAAAGTATTTGAATTTTATTTATTATTTCTTAATGTGTGCAAATTTAGGATAATATATGTTGAAAGTAGAGAAATAGTGAGTGGGCACGTTACATTACTCTTTAAGCACTTACATATATTATATTTTGTGAATATTAATAATAAATAAGCTATTATGGAGATTTTGACTAACTGAAGACCCTAAAGCTTAACTAGAAAATAATGAATGGGCGATTTTTTTTTCAATGTTTGATGTGATATTACTTTCTTTCTATTACAAATATGTCATTTCGAAAGCGCTAAATATGTGTCTTAAGATTCAAACGGAACACTCTGTATAAATACCTATGTTCAGCCTACTATTTAGATTGTGTTTCTCACTTGCTGTTCATGTTCTTGATGTGTCACCCTTAGTCGTACAGTACTTTACGTTCATGCACACTACATTATGTTCTAAAGGATTACAACATAACACTTCCAAAACAGTGATTTGGTAACATTTTTTTTCGGGAAGTAATACAGGTATTTATATACATTACAGAATGCACAAATCCTGTAAGCGTCTTGGCCTTGGCTACAGTTATAGTCCAGCGACAAAGCAAAGCCATCTTATGAATTACACTGAAAGAAAGACTTGATCAAAGTTAAACTAGCTTTATCTGTTTGGGTTTAGCGGAGGTAGGAACAAACTGGAAGGAAGAAAATTTAAAAAAAAAATCTGGCTGTCAATCCGAGTGTCCGTACGGTAAATATTCTTGTCTCTATTGGCATAACTCTATACAACTAGAAATTAAATATCTATAATTGGCTCAGCCTCCACTTGAGATGTAGTTACTGAAAAAAGAAGTACACTTCCCTCAAGAATTTATACTATTATTTTTTCCTCCAAACAAAATAAAAATAAAAATTACGAAAACTTCGTATTAACAACCATCTGCTCAATAATTATATATCTATACGACCACTAATAAATACCTGCTCGTTATGTTTAGTATTGGTTCATATCAAAGAAAATTAAATGAATAGATCGAGGAATTTGAATGGAGATTAATTATTTATTACAAATTAATATTCTGATTTTGGAGGTGGGATAAAGACCACAATCTCAGAACACTACTCCGCCCCTATACACATCCAAATGTCCTGCTTGCCTTTTTCCAATAACGAATGGAGAAATAAAGAATTCAAGCTAACTTCCAATTTTCCTAATTTCATTAATCATTCAATATCTCTCTAATTTAGAAGGGACCTGTGGAAATAAGGTTTACAGTAATCAATTAATCCTGGCCCGTACTCCTTACATTTTAAAGACTAGACCTTGACTCACAGGACACAGTCTGGCCTACCCTGTTTCTCAGACTCCAAATTAAGTCTGCATGAAAGTTGCAGTGAGAAATCTCTAATCATTAACAGCACTCAATTGTGCTAATAAATACAAAGAGGATCTAACCCAAACGCATTCACATTCAAATAAAATGTTCCTCCACCAGTAGGACAGAACCAATTCCTAATTCTATTCGAGCTTCACTCATCTCCGACATAGAATCCATAGGAAGCTTATACACTTCCATTCTGATGATCCAATAAATGTCCCATGTAGCCTTTGTTATAGGAGTATGATCAAACTTTTAAGAAACTAACTTAATTCCTAATTCTCTGGCATGATTTGAGCTATGTTACGGCCTACACCCATTTGGTTTAGGGTCATCTGTATTGTAGCAGAATCTCCAATTTGACCACATACAATAACTAACTACAGGGGATTCTCTCCAAAAGGCACTACTCATTTCCAGTGCAGCAAACTGCCTGGCCTAGATCACATACAGAAGGACTCGTACAACGCACAGCGACGAAAGATGACAGAGGCTGCCTTATTATATGTTTTGTCCTGTTAAAAAAAATAGCTAGAAAAAAATCCTTTTGTAATGTTTTAGCGCCAACTACTCGAATGGAAAATACCAAGCAAAAGAAACTGAACACAATGGAATTCTTTGCTGACCATCATAGGCGCCGACTTGAAGAAAATATTGGGGGGGCCAAACAATGAACATAATCATATTCAGCCGTTTTCTATCAACTGTTTGATGAAGCCCTTCTTCTTCCCCCCTCCAAGTTTTCGGTCCGCTACTCCGCTTCATCCTCTCCTTCCTCGACTGGATTATATTGGAGGGGCGATGACCCCCCCTTTAAATATTGAGGGGCCAAAAGTATCCTGCCCCCCCAAAGTCGGCGCCTATGCTGACCGAGAGGCTTCTAAAACGCAAAAAGCTAGCATGTAAATGTCAACGATAAAGACTACCTAACTGTAAAAAACAAATTGATTAAATCTTAAATACGAGAATAATTCTCTAATATATATATTCTCACGGCATTGTAAAGGCTCTATATTTGTATTTTACAATTATTATTGCAACCGGGTGTTTCAGCTGCCGTATGAGATCGTCCGATCATCATCCTTGTTCACCGCGCTCACAGTCATTCGAAGACCTAAAAACGTACTATGTACACAAACAATTTATGAGTGTGAACTCGGAAAGTCTGGTACTTCTGCTAGCCAAGATCAAAAAGTGAGAGAAAAAAGAATGTGTAGAATGTAAAGAGGGTGCAACAGTGATTGATACTTGTGACAAAAATATTCATTTGTACTTCTTGCACATTCCGCCTGTAGCGCTACTGTGGCACAATGTATATTGTAACTGCATAACTCTTGTACAGCGGGGGACACTTCTAAATGGTACAGCCATATGGAGATTTACGGCTAAGGTGTACCATTTAGAAGTGTCCCCCGCTGTACACCCCTTGTAGCTCTAGCGGTGTAAGTGACTACCGAAATTATGTTGTCAGCACTTACTGCGATAACACAGTACTGCTTTTTCTTTTCTTTTTTCTCCTTTGTCATTTCTCAGACGCCTAACCTGTTGTTTTTGCTTGTTACACGCCCTGAACCGGTTCCTGCGGAACGAAGTGTTTAAGAAATTGACTATATATTCTTATTAACGATAGAAATATGGTAAATACTTTGAATTATAATACAATTTTAAATTGGTTACTCTTGAAGAAAATACGAAAATAAAGCTGTACTTGTAAATATATATTAGTCGAGGACGTAGCTACTGACAGTTGATTACAGGTTTTCTCGTAGAAGAATTTCATTACACTAGAGGTGAAAAGCAGTACTGCAAAAATACTTGTAATTCATATTGAGCACGATAGGAGGCAATGCTCATTTCAGATTTTCCAGGGCTGGGGATTGAAAAAACGATGGGTGAATATAGTACTGCTTAAATTCTGGTAACTCAGATTTTGCACGCTCGGGGAAATGCCCTAGAAGGAAATTCGAAGCTCTAAGCCCCCGAGCTAACTCTATAATCATCACTGACTGCCATTTCAATAATGTGTTTTATGGTCTTATGTCCATGTTCCCATCCTTTCCCTCCACCTTCAACTGGATACTTGATACATTTTTTATGCCAAAGTTTTGTGCTAGTTTTCTGCCGAAACTTTGAGTTTCGTGCTCTCATCGGTTTCGAGTTAGTTAATTATTTAAGTTAGGATTCCCTTTCTGCATCGAGGTTATATGAGACGTGGACTCAAAGATTAAGATGAAATTCGAACACAGTAATCGTTCAAATTTTGTAAGGGACTCCCGTCGGGAATCAAACGTTTGACCCCGTGCACGAAAGGCACACGTGCTAGCTACTAGAACAATGGAAAGGGCGTCACCGTTTTCGAGTCTCTTCAAAATTAAGTTGCATTTACATCTTACAAGTTGTGTGTACTTACAATATAAGAAAAAAAACATAAATTAAAGTTATTCGAAATACTTAAGGAAATCTTTATAAACGTTTAAGAACATGTTGAAAGGGCCAGAAATCTCTCACTCTCTCTCCTTCCTATGTCGTGGTGCTATTTTAAAAGTATACTTTAAAAATAATAACAAACAAACAAACAAAAAAAAAACTACAGTCGAACCTACAATTTTGGATGACTAATAGTCTATGTTCTTCTTAATGCATAAGTTTACATTAATTAAACTCAAAAGCTGCATTCTAACTTCTTTTTAAATTATATCAAGAGTGCTACTATTCGTCTTAGCACTAATAGGAACTATGGATTCGCCTTTAATATGCACCGTGTATGTCATTTTTTATTACTTTTAAAGTGTCACCCTTCCCGATTCCTCAGGAATCAACTTGAATGGCATGGAAACCATCATTATCCATTTAAGCAAGTGACCCGAAAACAATGGATTCAACAGAAATATCGACCATTAAAATTATTTTTAAAATGTCACTTCTCCCATCCCCATTCCTTGGGGTGCTAGAGGTTCCTTACCCTGCCGAGTATTTCTTTCCAGATTGTAAGACATACATATATGTATCAAGTTTACTTGGAATTATAAGAAGTGTTATATAATTGTGTAGGAAAAAAGGTTTTAAAATTACTGGAGGTGACTACTGGAAGTAGCAGAAATCAACGACTTCCGGTTTAAGATTGATCACTGTAGAGCAAAAGACGTTACTAGAAAGCTAGAAACGATTTTTGAAAAACGATTAAGCGTCATAAGAATGCATATCATCTCTATTTGTAACCCACATCTATAATAGGAACTGGTAGCGATTATGGAAGAAAAACTTAATAGTTACACTAAGAAAAAAATGTAGGTGGCGTACTTAAAAAGATAGGTTACATGAGTAATTCTTGTAGTTTTTGGACTTACCGTACAGCAGTCGCATAACTGAAAACGCATGTTTTAAAATACTTTCTGTATAAGTGTTCCATCTATACTTACTTTCCGTATGAAACAATTCAGGCGATCAGGATCTCACATACAAATAGACGTATATAACATATAGCTGACGAAGGTAACATAAGTATATGCATGTGATATACGGAAAACTGTTAGATGTCAGTCATCCTGCAACGGAACGATGTAACATCCAAGTGCAGTGCCTATGTAGCATACGGGTAACGTATGCTCCGTAAGGATTTCTATACTAAACAAGAGAATACCGTATATTTGTAAAATATACCGCCGTATGGAGAACGGATTTTTCACGTCCGAGAAGTTGCCCCCCCCATTCAAGCACTAATGATCGCTTCTAGTGCAATCGTTAGTGCTTCGTTAGTGCTTCTTAGAACATCAACTCCCAACATTAGTGCTTCAATACTTTGGACGCTAGAAGCAAAAAACTTTGGGGGGGGCAACTTCACGTTAGTCCCCCCCAGAAAGCACTAACGATTAAACCTAGTGCAATCGTTAGTGCATCATTAGTGCTTCCAGAATACACTAATAGTTTCGTTAGTGCTTCAAAATTAGTGTGGCTATGACCAGTTATATGTCACGAAATTCCCATAAGGAATACATGGGGAATTTTTAATTGGCTCAAATTCCCGCCAAATTCAAAAGCGCTAATGACCTCTTCTAGTGCAATCGTTAGTGCTTCTGAGAACACCAACCCCAACATTAGCGCTTCAATAGTTTGGACGCTAGAAGCAAAAAACTTTGGGGGGGGGCAACTTCACGTTAGCCGCCCCAGAAAGCACTAACGATTAAACCTGGTGCAATCGTTAGTGCATCGTTAGTGCTTCCAGGAAACACTAATAGTTTCGTTAGTGCTTCAAATTTAGTGTGGCTATGGCCAGTTATATGTCACGAAATTCCCATAAGGAATACATGGGGAATTTTTAATTGGCTCAAATTCCCGCCAAATTCAAAAGCGCTAATGACCTCTTCTAGTGCAAATGTTAGTGCTTCGTTAGTGCTTCTGAGAACACCAACCCTAACATTAGTGCCTCAATAGTTTGGACGCTAGAAGCAAAAAACTTTGGGGGGGCCAACTTCACGTTAGCCCCCCTCAGAAAGCACTAACGACTAAACCTAGTGCAATCGTTAGTGCATCGTTAGTGCTTCCAGAAAACACTAATAGTTTCGTTAGTGCTTCAAGTTTAGTGTGGCTATGGCCAGTTATATGTCACGAAATTCCCATAAGGAATACATGGGGAATTTTTAATTGGCTCAAATTCCCGCCAAATTCAAAAGCGCTAATGACCTCTTCTAGTGCAATCGTTAGTGCTTCTTAGAACAGCAACTGCCAACATTAGTGCTTCAATAGTTTTGACTCTTGAAGCAAAAAACTTTGGGGGGCAATTTCACTTTAGCTGCCCCAGAAAGCACTAACGATTAAACCTAGTGCAATCGTTAGTGCATCGTTAGTGCTTCCAGAAAACCCTAATACTTTTGTTAGTGCTTCACTATTAGTTTAGCTTTTTCAAATTACATGTCACGAAACGCCCTTAAGGAATACATGGGGAATTTTTCATTGGGGCAAACTCCCGCCAAATTCAAAAGCGCTAATGATCTTTTCTAGTGCAATCGTTTGTGCTTTGTTAGTGCTTCTTAGAATACCAAGTCGAAACATTAGTGCTGCAATAGTTTGGACACTAGAAGCAAAAAACTTTTGTAGTGCTACTTCACATTAGACCCCCAGGAAACACTAACGTTTAAACCTGGTGGAATCGTTAGTGCATCGTTAGTACTTCCAGGAAACACTAATGGTTTTGTTTTGCTTTACTATTATTGTAGATCTGTATACTTGTATGTCACAAAGATGTCCAAACTCACGAGATCGGCGCTCACGAGTTCGAAACAAAACTCGACCTCAGCACACTCGTCCTCAGCACACTCGACCTCAGCCTTACGAAGTGAGCGTGAGATAAGGCTGGTGATGTGAGCGTGAGGTTGAGTGAGTTGTAGGTGAGACTGGTGAGGTGAGCGTGAGGTCAGGCTGGTTATTTGAGCGTGAGGTCAGACTGGTGATGTGAGCGTGAAGTTGTGTGAGCGTGAGGTCGAAATAAGTTCGTGAGTTCAGGTCGAAATTAGTTTTTGAGCGTGAGGTTGAGTGAGGTTAGGTCAAAGTGGTCACCTCTGGTTACGAAACTCCCATAAATACATGGAGAATATTTCACTGGGACAAATTCCCGACAAATTCAAAACAGCTAATGATATCTTTAATACAATCGTTAGTGCTTCGTTAGTGCTTCCTAGAGCAGTGACTCTTAACACTAGTGCTGCAATAGTTTGGACACTAGAAGCAAAAATCTTTGAAGGACAAGCGTGAAGTTAGCCCCCCAGGAAGCACTAACAATCATACCTAGTGGAATTGATAGTGCATTGCTGGTGGTGCTAGAAAACACTAAGAGTGGAAGAGAATGTGAATAATGAGTGTTTGTTCACACATACTCACTCTTCCACTCTTCTCCAAAACCCATTCCAGACTTTGGAGCTCTTAAAAGTAGCTCTAAGTAGGAGTATTAAAAACCACCGAGCCCCCAGAATTCCATCGTAGATCCGCCTCTCATGAAGAGTATGCGTGAATAAACACTTATTATTCACATTCAGTTTGCACATCTCAACAAACAAACAATATTTTCATTCACTTCCATCTACTACTGCATTCTACTGAACTGTAACAACTTTTTATGTTTAAAAATAATTATTGATTTTTCAATAATTGTAAATGTTTAAGTTCAGTAATTCACCATGAATAGAGTCAACTAGAAGTGTTTTTGTAACGAAGAAATAACATGAACTGTGAAGTATATTTCAACAAACTGTCGAGGGTTGAGAGTCGACAAACCTTACTCTCTCGTTACCGATTACCTCGAAACCGCGGTAGCCAGAATTAGCCCAGGATAGGGGGCTTATATGAAGAAAATGAAAATCTCAGGAAAATGCAGAAGTCTTTTAGTCTTTTAGCTCTTAGTCCGTATGAAAGTGCTGATAGAAATATGGCCAATGAATTATGACTATTTTGTAGAAAGTATATGTACTGTCGCTGATTTGTGATAACAATTAGAAACAGAAGTAAAAGGTAAATTACAGTAATAGTTTTCTCTTAATAGTTTTGTATTTAAGGGGAAACGGAAAATCCTCTTTTATCTTAACATTTTCTTTCTTAAAATTTCTATTCGGGTTCACACCTTTCCCCCTCAACATTGAATACGGAAATGGAGAACTTATTTAGTTGTTTGTTGATTGTTGATTCCATTATATTTCAAGCATCACTTCTCGGACCTAGGCCTGTGTTATGTCGATAACGCTATCGTCGATATCTACATTATCATATATCAACATTCGATATCGCAAATATATGGACATGAATATATCATTCTAAATTTTCGATATCGATATTCGGGGGGCGACGAGATATGAGGAGCCCCTAAGGATGAAGACATTAAAGTTACTTTTTACAATCATTATATCTTTATTACCACAAATTGCAATGTAAATACATCCACTTGCAAATTTGCAATATTATATGATATAATTTCTTAGATGCCAGAACGTTTCTGTTCCCTGAAAAAAAGAAACAAAAAATCACGTCCAAAAGCAAGTGCTTCGAACTTTGAACTAGAATTTACCATAAGAAAGTTTTTTTTTTATTTCTCTCTTATTTGCAGTTTGCCACACTGATATATTTCTGACAAAATTGAGGTTTAGTCCAAGCCTTTCGAAGTTGCAACATACCCAACCGCCGAGTTGTTTGGGTTGCCTGCTATTTTAGGAAAAGGAGAATTGTAGCTGGTAATGCACTTTTGGGGTCGTGTATACATATCACCGTTGAGTTGATACATTTATAATTATTGAAGTATGCCTTCTTTGTTTTTATTTGGTTTGTGTATATTGAATAATTAGTAGAACACTGTATGGTATTAAATTTCGTATGTTGCTGGTAACCGTGTTAACAATTTGTATTTAACGTAGGAGATGTGTGCTAGGGTAACTGGGGTGACAACAGGAATATCTTTAGAAGAATTGTTCAAGAAAAAGGTTAATCAATAACAGTTACTTTACATTAATTAATTACTCCACATTAATTAACTGTAAAGACACTTATATTGTTTTAATTACAGTCTTCTTAGCATTTTCATCTTCGTATACAACTTGAAGCCTAAAGTTCACAAATAAATAATACTATTGTAAAAGATCAATTAACGTTGTTCCAAAACCTGTAAACACCATTTTACATACTCAAAAAAAAAAAAAAAACAGAATTAAACATACTAAAATTAGCAAAGGATTGTAGTTAATTTTTATCGTATCGTAAAACAATGGAGAAGAAAAAATAATAAAATGACTGTTTATATATGAACCAAGGAAAAAGGATTACATTTTCATACGAAAAAACTAGAAACATAATGAAATTCATCTCCCAAAACAGAACTAATAGAGAAACAAACAAAACTATTACTGTTTTCTACAAGTCCTAACGATGCACTATGGATTGCACTAGATTTTGTCGTTAGTGCTTTCTGGGGAACTAACGTGAAGTTAGCTTTTTTTTTTTTTTTTTTTTTTTTTTTTGCTCCTAGCATCCAAACTAATGAAGCATTAATGTTCGGATTTGGTGCTCTAAGAAGTATTAACGATTGCACTGGAAGAGATCATTAATGCTTTTGAATTTGTCGGAAGTTTAACTCAACGAAAAATTCCGAATGTTTTTCTTACGTGAGTTTCGTCACTAATAATGAAGCACTAATGAAACTATTAATGTTTTCTAGGACCACCAACAATGTACTATCAATTGCACTAGGTTTGATTGTTAGTGCTTCCTGGGAGCTAACTTCACGTTTGTCCTTCAAAGTTTTTTGCTTCTAGTGTCCAAACTATTGCAGCACTAGTGTTAAGAGTCACTGCTCTAGGAAGCACTAACGAAGCACTAACGATTGTATTAAAGATACCATTAGCTGTTTTGAATTTGTCGGGAATTTGTCCCAGTGAAATATTCTCCATGTATTTATGGGAGTTTTGTAACCAGAGGTGACCACTTTGACCTAACCTCACTCAACCTCACGCTCAAAAACTAATTTCGACCTGAACTCACGAACTCATTTCGACCTCACGCTCACACAATCTCACGCTCACATCACCAGTCTGACCTCACGCTCAAATAACCAGCCTGACCACACGCTCACTCAACCTCATGTTCGCATCACCAGTCTGACCTCCCGCTCACTCAACCTCACGCTCACATCACCAGTCTGACCTCACGCTCACCTCACCAGTCTCACCTACAGCTCACTCAACCTCACGCTCACATCACCAGCCTTATCTCACGCTCACTTCGTGAGGTTGAGTTCGAGTGAGCGTAAGTTTCGAACTCGTGAGCACCGATCTCGTGAGTTTGGACATCTTTGTGACATATAAGAGCGCAGATCTACAATAATAGTAAAGCAAAACAAAACCATTAGTGTTTCCTGGAAGCACTAACGATGCACTAACGATTGCATCAGGTTTAATCGTTAGTGCTTTCTGGCAGGCGGAACGTGAAGTTGCCCCCCTCCAAAGTTTTTTGCTTCTAGCGTCCAAACTTTTGAAGCACTAATGTTGGGAGTTTGTGTTCTAAGAAGCACTAACGAAGCACTAACGATTGCACTAGAAGAGGTCATTAGCGCTTTTGAATTTCGCGGGAATTTGAGCCAATTAAAAATTCCCCATGTATTCCTTATGAGAATTTCGTGACATATAACTGGCCATAGCCACACTAGTTGTGAAGCACTAACGAAACTATTAGTGTTTTCTGGAAGCACTAACGATGCACTAACGATTGCACTAGGTTTAATCGTTGGTGCTTTCTGGGGGGGGCTAACGTGAAGTTGCCCCCTCCCAAAGTTTTTTGCTTCTAGCGTCCAAACTGTTGAAGCACTAATGTTGGGAGTTGATGTTCTAAGAAGCACTAACGAAGCACTAACGATTGCACTAGAAGAGATCATTAGTGCTTGAATGGGGGGGGCAACTTCTCGGACGTGGATTTTTCTCTGTGTAACAAAAAGCTGTTTTCCGTAATCGACTAACCGTCCAAAGAACACATTTCATCTACATCCTTTACCCACTACTAAAACTAGAACTGGCAGATATCAACCTCTATACGGAAATAGATAGCAAGACGCAGTTTTCTGCAATCAATTAAGCATCCCAAGAATATAAACGTGTCACCAATCCAATCCCTCTACTAACACCGTAAGTGGTATAAATCTACTATCACTTCCGTTTTTATTATTAATTAAGAAAATATTGTGTGAACCTCCTTAGTGTCTTCATCAGAGTTTGTTCAATACAACCCTTCGTCTGGCTGGAGGCTTTGCCTTCAGACCCGCAATTTTGTTCGGTCTAACGCTTTGCATATCAAACCTGCAAACATCAGTGTTTGCTCGGCTTACGGCCTCGCACCTCACATACCTGCAAGTATACTGAATTTAGTTCAAATACCTGGAGACTTCGCTACCATGCGACCGTGTTTGTTCGGCCTATGGTCTTGCATTTTATATGTCTGGAAACGTACCAGTTTCAAGTCTTCAACTTTATGGGATCGCGAAATATAAACATCTTAGTATAATAATAATTATAATATCCACCTTTATTCTCTTTCAAACCTGTTCTTCCCTTCTAGATCGCAATCAAAAACACTGAAATATGTATATAATTATTAGTATTACGCTGCAAGATTTATAATAATATTGTACAGTTAGTACGTTGGTCCATACCGTGCGTTACTCCGTACAAAACTCTTGAAAGAAACTGAATTTGAATTCTGTTTTTTGCAATTGATAGCTAAAGTAATTATCTCGAAAGAGTTCGTTAGTAGAGGATCATAAACCCGGAGGTTGTGGATCAGAAACCAGGAAATCGACCACTTTTGCTTTTAAAGTTGATCCTGTAAACCAAAAAGGGTAATAGATAGCACAAACGGTTTCCGGTAGTCGATTTAGCATCCCAAGAATACCTTTCATCTCCATCCTTAATACTGTATTGAAATAGAAAATGGTAGAAATAAACTAGTTCCCGCTTTAACATTGAACGGTCAAAACGGTAATATATAGCGAGAAGTAATTTTGGGAAGTCGATTAAACATCCCAAGTACACCTTTCATTTCTATTTTTAACATTTTAATAAAAGTAGAAGTGGCAAAAATCAACCATTTTCGGTTTATTTTTCATTACTGTGGAGCAAAAGTTGTCATAGATAGCGAGAAGCTGTTTTTGGCAATCGACTGAGCATCTTAAGAATACGTTTCGTCTATCCATAACACTCTAATAAAATCAGAAATATCAGGGTGTGTACTAAAATTCCAATATGAAATTTCATGACCTTTTCTTTAAAAAAAAAATATTAAATTTAATAACATTCTCAAAAACGAATTTGAGTGCGACTTGGGCCGAATTTTCATGCACGCGATAGAAGCGAGCTTTGCTTGCGATTTGGTAGCGTGAAAAGCCAACCATAGACATTGTTGGTGGTGAATTTTGACGTTTTATAGAACATAATTTTCCAGTTTGTACTTATATTTGTACAGATAGAATGCATCGTGACCCAAAAGCAAAATTTCTTGACTTTCATGACCGTTTTCTGATTTTGTGACTTTCGTGACCGATAACCACCCTGGTAATCCAGTATCACTTCCGGTTTCAATTTAATATACATAGAACCTGACCAATAAGAGACAGCGAGAACAGTTTTTTAATTAATAAAATAAGATAGCGTTCTTAGATTAGGTACCATCTCTTCTTTTACCCTGTAATCAAACGTAATTATTAGAAATCAACTACTTCCGGTTTTAACGTTCGTCGTTGTAGTCTTGTTCAAGAAATCCTGACCACACAACCTGCTATGAAATGTGATATTGTTGCAACTGCAAGAGGAAATTATAATGCTGTGGCTCTAAATAAACGTCTTAATAGACCAGAGAAAAGTCACATTTATTAGATTTAATTCTAACTGTAGGTAAGACTACAGGCCTCTTCAAAGGAGGTGAGCTGTAAAGTTTTCTTGAACAAGACTATGCATGACAAACGGCAATAAATATCGCGACACTGTTTTTATATTCCATTAAGCGTCCCTAGAATATATTCCATCTCCACTCTAATCACTAGACTATAACCCTAAGTGGTAGATATCTACTTCAAGTTCTGGTTTCAATTTTAGTAGAAAAAATGGATGGCCCTGCTTACTGTTTTTAAGATACGGTATATTGTTTTAAATGAGAAGTCCTAAAGCCAAGTTTCATGTTTATAACTTTCAGAGATTCAGAGATACCGACATGTTATTATATGAGTAATAATTGCTATTCTCACCTTTTTCCTTCTCTTTTATTACTAAGATATAAAAAGAATGCTGAAACATGTGCTAAATTATTTTGAAATTGAAAATCCAAATATAAAATTTCAAGTTCCCATTATACGTTTCGGAGATAACGGTATGTCATTAAAATAACTCCGAACCCACTTCCTCCAGTTTCCTGAATAAAAAAAAAATAGAGGTACCCTACGTCATAAATCGTATGTAGCTGTAAATTCCAAGTTTCTAGCTAGTCCCTAGAGCAGTGGTTCCTAATCGCGGGCAGCGAGTCTCTGATAGAACTAAATTCAAAATTACAAATATTACGAATGTTGTAACAAACATTAAATTAAATATCATTTAAACACAAAATAACTATTGTGTAACAACTATAATTTCATTAATGCACTTAAGCTCTTGTCAATACCGAATTCATGGAAGTATAAAGTTCTTGTTCCTGAACCAAACAGACAGCTTAGCTACACTTTCTACTTTCGTGTATCTGTTCCGAACTACAACAAGTATTGAATTAAAGAGTATATTAAGGATATTAAAAGGTAAACATTGTTACGTGTTATAGCTTTATCGCACTTTATTTTGGTTATAATAATAAAAAAAGATAGTGTTATCCTTGAGATTATGTAAAACTTCCGAACACTCGGCTTATGCAGCGCCTCTAGTGGAAAACTTTGAAATTACTGAGTTTCGATTGAGCTGCAGGTTACCTAAGCGGCCATTCGGAACGAAATGTAGAACTAGGCAACGTCGAATTCATACTGGTGCTATATCTTAAATTTAAACATAATAGGAATACCGTTATTGTTCAATAGTTAAAGCGATTTAATTTGCAAATTGGTTAAAAGTGTGAATGTTCTCTCGAAGTTATTCTAGTGATATATATATATATATATATATATATATATATATATATATATATATATATATATATATATATATATATATATATATATATTTGGTGTCTTATTATATGCGGGAATTCAGAGGCAATATTGAGAAATAGTTCGCCTGGCTGGTATTTAATGGGTTTTTCATTGTAATTGAAGAATGGTGAGAGTTAAACTTTTCTCATATAAATACTAGTAATTTATACATATTGTATCAAAAAGTGAGATATATTTTATAGTTATAAATTCTATATGAATTTAGGAGAAATTTCAACAAGAAATAAGTTTGCTATGATTTATAATATCATTAAAGTATTTATTAGTGTCAGTTTTTGTACCCTTTTTGACTAATTTGAACACGTGTTGTGTTGTCTAAAAGGATATTGTATTCAAAGAGATTTCGTATAAGTTAACATATATCACATTGTAATCATATTTAATGTGTATTAAATTTTTGATAGTTGATATAAATTTTTCATAAAAAAAAGAGAAAAAACTGATTTTCCGTTATAAAGAACCTACTATACATAACCTATAAAAATAAGACTAAGGAAGTTAGTTAGAGCTTTATTAATATATATATATATATATATATATATATATATATATATTTAATGCTAATTTTTTTAGATCCATAAACTTTAGTTCTAGATCTTTGATGATATACCAGTTCATTTCTTAAGAAAGAAAATATATGTCTAACAACTCTAACCTCTAAAAAAAAAATCTTTATATAGTTGTTCTGGATCTTATGACCAGCGGCCCAGAACGGCGCCCATTGAGGCACGTTACAAACATTTCGTTCCGAATCCCAATACTTCCTTAGAAAGAATATTAGGAGTTAAAATAGAGGGGTTAGTGTGTTCAAATGCTAAATTAGGTGGAATGTTTATTAGTAGGCTGTGTCATGTAGGTAAAACTCTTGTGATCGCCCTGTATATATATTTAGGAAATAGAGAATTTAAACCTTAATGTCAATGAATGTAAAGAGTCTATCGCTTATCCCAAAGAAAAATAGTTATTACAGATATTACATTGGTTTAAGAATAATAATTTTCTTTAGCTTGGAAATTTATATAGAAAATATGGGGGAAAGAAATCAGCCTCAATTAGTATTGAATGGATTTGAAAATTGAAATGTGTGGGTAGTCATTCCAGGCTACGATGAATCTACATAACGGCTTTCTTATCTAGATTCTGAAAGTGAGTCAAGGTCAAGGCATTCCTCGTCTGTTGAAGAAAACAGCGAGACACGTGATTTATGTTCGAACGCTAGTGACATAACAAGCAAGTTAGCTGCAAAAGGAGTGTCACGTGAGAGCTCACAACAGCTTTTGTCTGTAGAAAGTGAGAGTGGTGGGAGTTCAGTTACCAACCCGTTTATTGATCTGGGGATTAAAGCTGGTAGGAAAGTTGAGTTGAGTTGATTTTGAATTTATCGTCCCGTTCAGCAGCGAGGCTATATGAGACGTGGACCTACTGATTAACGTGGAATCCGAACCACATGAGCTCCCGCCGGGAAACGAACCCGGGTCTCCCGCGCCAAAGGCGCGTACGCTAACCGCTTAGCCACGGAGGAGCTCCTGGTAGGAAAGAAAGGGAAGAAAATGAAAGTAAGATTCCATTTGTTGATTACAATTTATATGAA
The DNA here is from genome assembly GCF_964235325.1 of Thermobia domestica. Lineage (NCBI taxonomy): Eukaryota > Metazoa > Arthropoda > Insecta > Zygentoma > Lepismatidae > Thermobia > Thermobia domestica. The sequence continues at coordinate 159,435,443 of NC_137467.1, forward strand.
GCAAAGGAATTAAATACTTGTAGAAATCCTTTAATAAATAGTTTTATGCCATTTCATAATAGGGCTGATAAATTAAATAGAAGTATTACATGTAATTTATTTAATGAGAAAATTCACTCTATACCTTGTACCAATGGAACAAATGATATTAAGTTGTTTCAATTTTTGCAAGCAGTACTTAAAATTATGAAATTAAAAATATTTCCAGTCGAGTCTGTTTTGATGGCTGCATTAAGTAAAACGCGAGGGAGGTTGAATCAGAAGTTGGTTTCTTTGTTTGAAATGTCAAGTAACTGGAGGTTCATATCTAATTATTTGTATGCGAAATTAGTTACACTTTAGGAAAGCGAGAACTCTTAAATCGCTACGTAAGAGCTATACAAAAAAGAGAGAAAATATACTCGATTTTGTAAACAATATATGCGATGCATATGAAATATGTTATGGTACTATAAATGGGGAAAAATCTAGTGAGTTAATTGATTTAATATTGGATGGGATGCAGCCATAAATTAGGTTTGAAATTTACAAGTACCGATACCCAGTGTCTATGGAAGATCTTATGGGGGACATTATTGAGTACAAGAAACATCAGCATAACTTAGAATCGTATAATGCACTGGTGAGAAACACCGATACGGATGAAACTCGGAAAAACAAAATTGAGTGCTATTTTTGTGGTGGACAACATCGCGTTGATAACTGTAGGGCTAATAAACAATATCTTGTAAATAAGCAGTTGGTGAAAATGAATATGAAAAACTCGGACGGACGCTTTGCAGATCTTAGTGATCGGATAGAGGGTACCACTCAGATGAGGGGGTCGGAAGATCAAATCCGGAGCATATCTAATGGTGATAGTATCTCCAATAAACAATTACTATGTAGTTTAAATGACAAAGAAAGACGCTTTGCAGGTAATAGTAATAGGTCGAGGTTGAATTGATCTGAGTTTCAAAAAAGTGAAAGTAATGATAGTGCGGGATTAATCACGCAAATGAACAATCCAGATGTAGTGTTGACTCTTAAGGAAGGGTACTGGATTCAATCCCCTGGAGGAGGTAGAAGTGATGGGGGTAAAGGAGTGCCTTTAGAACAACAAAAAGTGGTACCTAAAGCAAATCCAAGGAATGCGAAGATGGTAACACGCGTGACCTACAGCGCGGAGACTTTGGTTTCAGTGGCGGCTTTGGAGGGAACAGTTATAAAAGTAAAAAACCGCTATTTAGAAGAAAATAAAACAGAGTTTGTCAGGATTCGCAACAAGGAAAGATAGGAGACCGAAGATTTTCGCATTTCGAAACTAAAATTAGTGATGATAGAAATAAAAGTGAAAATAAAAATGTCAATTCCTCCTGAACTTTGACTGCGGCATTGGTAGATGCTTTTGTGTTGGGTCAAAATATAAGAGGTGGATTAGACACATGTTCTACGGCATCACTAATTAATAAGGAAAGCTTAATTGATTGGAATAAGCAGTTAAAATAACCGGTTAAGATAATAAATGAAAAATTCATAGGAATTGGGGTTGATAAACAAAAGTTAGCGTTAGATCAGTGTGTGATCATTCCTATTAAGTTTAAATACCGTGTATACCGAATGAAGTTTTTCTTAGTGAATTTCTTAGAACCAGTTTTCATAGTGGGCATAAATGAACTTAAAAATCTAAAAGCCAACATCGACTTAGTTAACAATAAATTGTTTCTCCCGTTGGAAGGTAGTCATGTACCTTTAAACTTTACTTTAAACACCCCCCACCCTAATTTGGAACCGGAAACTAGTGTGTGTGATTTATTTTGCAGTGAAGCAGCCTGAAACACTTCAAAACTATTTTTGCGTGAGTCTGACACTAAAGGAAAGTCAAGTATTCAGACAATGGTGTCGGAGAGAGAGGGGATTCTCAATGGTCCAGTCCAAAGGATTTGCAGTGTTGCCAGGGCAGTTGATCCTTCTATTGAGAGCAGTTCCAACATCATTAAGGAGCAAATAGATTGTCCGTTAAGGGTGGATCCACATGTACTAGAGGCCAACCCAGAATTACAAGGGTACGTTAATGAGATTTATAATAAATATCCTAAAGCTTTTGCATCGCATGTTGATAAAATAAAATACTTTGAGTATAAAATACAGCTTAACGAGTACACTCCTATACGTAAGAAAGCTTATCCATTATCTCGGAGTTCTCAAAGAGAGATGGATAAAATTTTGGATGAAATGTTAAAGGCAGATTTAATACAGCCTAGTAATAGCGATTATGCTTTTCCATGTTTCCTAGTGAACAATAATGACGGATCCAAGAGATTAATTGTTAATTATTCGGATCTGAATCATCATTTGTATTTAAATACACAGTTCAGTCCTAGGACTGAAGATATCTTATCCGAATTATCAGATGGGAAAGTATTCAGTCATTTAGATATTTTAAAATCTTATTTAACAATTCCTTTAACAAAAGGAAGCAGACATCTTACTGCCTTTCTTACGCATAGGGAATTATATGAGTTTAAGGTCTTACCTTTTGGCTTGGCTGCACTAAGTCATGTTTTGTCGAAAATCTTGACTGAATTGTTATATCTATTGAAAGATGAAGGGGTTCAATGGTATATGGATGACCTCATTTGTAAAAGTCCAAATGTTGAATCCCATAAAAAACTATTGAAAAAAGTCTTAAGATTACTTGAAGAAAAAGGATTAACTTTGTCAACAAAGAAATGTACATTTTTTTAATAAGATTTCATACTTAGGTTTTATTATAGAGAATGGAAAAATGTATATGGATCCCTCTAGGTTAGAGGTTATAAGAAAGTTACCTGCACCAAAAACAAAAAAGGGTTTAATATCTTTATCTTGTTTCTTACAATATTATGCGAAGTTTGTACCACAATTCCATGAAGTCATGGAACCAATTGAACGTTTACGGGGGGCTTCAGCTGAATTTGTTTGGGGAGCGGAACAACAGAAAGCTCTAGACGATGTTAAAGAGTTATTTGCCAATCATGTTAAGTTAAAACTACCGGATTTAAGTAAGAAGTTTATAGTCGATACAGTCAGCTCTCTCAAGAGTTTAGGCGGAGTCCTCCAACAATATGATGAGAATAATAACTAGTTCCCGTAACATTTTACAGTCGGCGGTTAAAGAAACATGACTAATAAACCTATATATTTATTGGAAATGTTAGCTGCAATCGAAACAATGGAACGTTTCAGTACTTCCTACATAATCCTTTCGAACTTAGAATGGATCATTCCCAGACAACACGTACCTGTACGGCACATGTGCACTTTCCATGCATAAGCCGTACATGTGCACATGTTCATTTGTGTGGATGATGCATACATACATAACCCGTGCTTAAGCCGTACATGTGAATTTGCGTGGATGAAGCACACATACAGAACCCGGGCAAGCGCACATGTGCATTTGCGTGGATGAAGCACACGCACATAAAACGTGATTAAGTCTTGCATGTGCACATGTGCACTTGCATGGATGAAGCACACATTTATATAACCCGTGCTTAAGCCGTTATGTGCACATGTGCATTTGCGTAGATGAAACACACGCACATAACCCGTGATTAAATGTGCATGTGCACATGTGCATTTGTATGGATGAAATACACATTTATATAATCCGTGCAAAAGCCGTGATATGCACATGTGCATTTGTGTGTATGCTGCACACGTACATAACCCATGATTAAGAAGTGCACGTGCACATGTGCATTTCCATGGATGAAAAACATTTATATAACCCGTGCTTAAGCCGCTATATGCACGTGTGCATTTGCGTAGAATAGGCACACGTACATAACCAGTAATTAAGAAGTGCACGTGCACATGTGCATTAGCATAGATGAAGCACATTTATATAACCCGTGCTTAAGCCGTTATGTACACATGTGCATTTGCGTAGATGAAACACACGCACATAACCCGTGATGAAAAAGTGCATGTGCACATGTGCATTTGCATGGATGAAACACACATTTATATAAATCGTGCATAACCCGTGATATGCACATGTGCATTTGCGTGGATACTGCACACGTACATAATCCGTGATTAAGAAGTGCACGTGTACATGTGCATTTCCATGGATGAAAAACGCATTTATATAACACGTGCTTAAGCCGCTATATGCACGTATGCATTTGCGTAGAATAGGCACACGTACATAACCAGTGATTAACAAGTGCGTGTACACGTGCACTTGCATGGATGAAGCACACATTGATATATAACTAGTGCTTAAGCCGTTATGTGCACATGTGCATTTGCGTAGATGAAACACAAGCACATAACCCGTGATTAAGAAGTGCACGTGCACATGTGCATTTCCATGGATGAAAAACGCATTTATATAACACATGGTTAAGGCGTGATATGCACATGTGCATTTGCGTGGATGAAGCACACGCACATAACCCGTGACTAAGTCATGCATGTGCACATATGCATTAGCATGGATGAAGCACACATTTATATATCCCGTGCTTAAGCCGTTATGTGCACATGTGCAGGTGTGTGGATGATGCACACGCACATAACCAGTCATTAAGAAGTGCACGTGCACATGTGCATTAGCATGGATGAAAAACGCATTTATATAACCCGTCCTTAAGCCGTTATGTGCACATGTGCGTTTGTGTAGATGAGGCATACGTACATAACCAGTGATTAAGAAGTATACGTGCACATGTGCATTATCAGCTTGAAGCACACATTTTTATATCTCGTGCTTAAGCCGTTATTTGCACACGTGCCTTTGCGTGGATGAAGCACACGCACATAACCAGTGATTAAGAAGTGTATGTGCACATATGTATTCTCATGGATAAAGCACACATTTATATAAGCCGTGCTTAAGCCGTTATGTGCACATGTGCATTTGCATGAATGAAAAACGCATTAATATAACACGTGCTTAAGCCGTTATGTGCATATGTGCATTTGCGTGGATGAGGCACACGTACATAACCCGTGATTAAGAAGTGAACGTGCACATGTGCATTTGGTGGATTTAAAACGCATTTATATAACACGTGCTTAAGCCGTTATGTGCACATGTGCATTTGCGTGGATGAGGCACACGCACATAACCAGTGATGAAGAAGTGGATGTGCATATGTGCATTAGCATGGATGAAGCACGCATTTACATAACCCGTACCTAAGCTGTTATGTGCACATGTGCATTTGCGTGGATGAAGCACACGCACATAACCCGCGATTAAGATGTGCAGGTGCACATATGCGTTCGCATGGATGAAGCACACATTAATATAACCCGTGCTTAAGCTGTTATGTGCACAAGTGCGTTTGCGTAGATGAAGCACACGCACATAACCCGTGATTAAGGAGTGCACGTACACATGTGCATTAGCATGGATGTAAAACGCATTAATATAATACGTGCTTAAGCCGTTATGTTCATATGTGCATTTACGTGGATGAGGCACACGTACATAACCCGTGATTAAAAAGTGGAATTGCACACGTGCATTAGCATGGATGAAGCTCACATTTATATAACCCGTACCTAAGCCGTTATGTGCACATGTGCATTTGCGTGGATGCAGCGCACGTACATAAGCCGTGATAAAGAAGTGCACATGCACATGTGCATTAGCATGGATGAAGCACACATTTATATAACCCGTGCTTAAGCCGGTATGTGCATATGTGCATTTGCGTGGATGAGGCACACGTACATAACTAGTGATTAAGAAGTGCATGTGTACATGTACATTGGCATGGATGAAGCACACATTTATATAACCTATGCTTAAGCCGTTATGTACACATGTGCATTTGCGTGGATGCAGCGCACGTTCATAAGCCGTGCATGTGCACAAGTGCATTTGCGTGGATGAAGCCCACATTTATATATCCCGTGCCTAAGCCGTTATGTGCACATATTCAATTGTGTGCATGATGCACACGGACATAACCCGTGATTAAGAAGTGTATGTGCACATGTGCATTAGCATGGATGAAGCACACATTTAAATAACCCGTGCTTAAGCCGTTGTGTGCACATGTGCATTTGCACAGCTACTGCACATGTGTATGACACATTCATAATACCGTGCAAGTGTATTTAGTTTCATTTTCCTAATATTTACTACATTAAATGTGGCTATAGTATTTTTAATTGAAAACTCAATTTTTTAAAAAATATTATATTACTCATTCTAAATAAACAATAAAATGTAACCTGCACTTTTCGAAGGCTTAAGCACATTCGAATAAATATTCAATCAGATAAATCTACACGCTATAAATAGGCTCTCTCAGTAGCATAAAGAATGTGCAGTGTTCGCTTTGATGTAATAAATGACGTGAGAACCGAATAGACATGTGTCTGATTTTATACATTCAAAAAGATATGTAAATATAATAATCTTAATAAGATTATTATTGTTTGAAAGTAAAATATTACTTTTCTCTGTTCGTTATTTAATTTTTATTTCGAATCGCGCATGCGCACTGGTTGGAGCTGTGTATTAGCCATGCGCGCTCATTTGTTTTGTTTGTGTGGTCGGGTACGAGCTGTGTTGTGGTGGTGTTTGTGTCATGTGGTTGAAGGCGAAGAATTCAACATTATATTATAACCAGGTGAGTGATGAAATTAATTTTAGTGTGAATTTGTAAAATTTAATAAAGCACCAGTTTAAATAATAAAACAGGCGTTAATGTTGCCGTATACACATGCATCCTGTTCTTCACAAGCAGTATTATTATTAGTTGACATTTTATGTTTTTGGAGGGGACAGACGAATAGAATAGAATATTTTTATTGGCGTTAAACAACATTTGTTGCAATAGGTAACGTCAAGAGAGTATACAAAATATATACATTGAATATATAGGTATATAACGCTTACACAGCTGTTTGAATGAGCCAATATTTACAGTGTTTGGCTTAAGTTTCTATTACACATACCACGAATTTCTGTAGGTAGAAGATTATACATCTTCATCGCAGTGTATTTATAACTCTTTTGTGTTTTACATAACCTGAAATATGGTGTATCGAGTTCATCTCCGTATCTTGTGTTATAGCAATGAATTTTATTTCGGGTACTGATATTTTCCAAGTTTTCGTTAATATACATGAGACAGCTATGGATATACGGTTAGGTTATTTTAGTGTAGCGTCCCGTTCACCAGCGAGGCTATATCAGACGTGGACCTACTGATTAACGTGAAATCCGAACCACATGAGCTCCCGCCGGGAATCGAACCCGGGTCTCCCACGCCAAAGGCGCGTACGCTAACCGCTTAGCCACGAGGGAGCTCAGCTTTGGATATACATTGAAGGCACTGTCATGATTTGCATCTCTTTAAAGAAAGGCCTGCAAGAGTCATTATCACGTAGTCCCTTTAACATGAAATGAATTATGCATACATAACCCTGAAAGGAGGTAGTGTTCCAACGGCAGAACCTCCGAGATAATTTACAATCACAAGCAAGGTATGCTAGTATCATTACCAAATCCAGAATGGGAATTAGGTGTAATAGTTAAAATAGAACCTGGTAGTATGCATGTATTTTTCTTGAGCCATCTTTTAAGAAAGGTAAAGGCATTACTCGAGCAAACGCTTCTACCAAATTTACAGCATTTATTGCATTTTCCGGTTTCTTTTTGCAGAACATGCACTAAATGAGGAGCTAGTGCATAAACCACGAACCAACTTGTCTAGGTGGCCACTAAGAAGCACGAATGCTATCTAACCGAATCAGGGCAGGAGCGCAGCAGGAGGCCCGAGCGGAGCAAAGGGGTGCGTCCGTAGGGAGCAGGCGGGTCAGCAACAAGGGCATACGCATAAACGAGGATAGTGGAAACACACATTAAATATCTGCCGTAATTTTTACCTTCAAAAGCACTTGCATAATACAGGGTGCGGCACGTAAAACCGGCCCGTAAAGTGAACACATAAAATGAAATGTAATGTATTCAATATGATTAACTACAACACATAAATCAAATGTAATGTATTGAATATGACTACTCACCTTCACAGCAGGTGCTGAAAGCGTCCTCCGCCCACTTCAACACACATGTGAGCACGATTGAGGAGATTCATATATACCCTTGCCAGTTCTTGTGTTGTAATTCTATTGGTGACATCCTGGATCCTGGTCTTGAGTTCTTCAATTGTGTGTGGATTTGTTTCGTATACTCTTCCCTTTAACAGTCCCCATAAGTAAAAGTCACACGTGGACAAGTCTGGCGACCGAGGAGGCCACAAGCCTTTGCTGATTGTCCTCTCTGGTGTAAACATCTCATGCACGAGGGACAATGATGCAGCTGATGTGTGGCATGTTGCACCGTCCTGCTGAAAGTAACATAACTGACGCTCCTGGTTGACTTTCGAGGACTTCTTGTCATTATCTCCTCCACCTGCATCTTTAATTCAGGTGTGCAGACAGATGGTCGTCTGTTCCTGGGAGCATTTTGAACCGATCCTGTACGCCGCCATTTTTAAATCAATTCCTGAATGGTGCTTTTTGCTGGCACAGAACGTCCTGGAAATTTCTCCCGAAACAAATTCTTTGTTTTCACAAAAGATCCAGTGAGGATGAACCCTTCAACAATGGCAACACGCTCGGGTATCGAATACGGCATTATCACACACTGACACTCACCCGGCTTAACACAACGAGGTCTTTTTCTCAACTGGTTTCGACAAGTTTCACTGGCTGCGGCTGCACGTGACTGCTGCAGGTCACGTAAGTCGACCCGACCTCGACACGCCATCTCTTGGTAGGAAGGTAGATTATTTAAGTGTTGCCAAAATCACAATATACCAGAATATTACGACGGGCCGGTTTTACGTGCCGCACCCTGTAGTAGTAATTCTTAACTTCAAAATGGCTTCACTGCTTTCCCGCGTACAAATGGTCTGCTGCGAGGAGAAATTCGTCTGCTCTGAATTTTTACTTTTCTACACTTCGCACAGTTGATTGTAGGTTTCCACGTACCATGACGCTTGAAAAACTATAATATGACGCTCTTTATCGCACAATTCTTCGTAATAAAATCGTATGCTTACATTGCACCTATCGCAGTCGTCCATTGCTAACACGAACGGAACATTCCCGCCGTTTATTTTCACACTCTTCGCATTCTTGTATTCTTCCGCTTCAGTAAATAGTTACATGTAGAATATGTTCACTACCATTGAAAATGTATTTCAATATGATATTCACTGACAGAAATTACTTATATTTACACTCTGCTTCTTTTACGAAAAGTATTTCACATCGTATTTTACCTATAAATTTTGTTTTCGGTAGAACCGTCTGCTCGAGTGAACCCATACAAGCGTTTGAAGACCTTACTGCAACATGCAATATTTAAAAAGAATATTTGAATATAGCTCGAATTGATTCAGGATATGGCTTAAGGGCAACTCTTTACTGTAGGTCACACATGTAACATCTTCACTGTGACTTACTTCACAAAATATAACTCTGTGAGGCAGGGATGGCTGGTTTAAACCAAGGTGGTTAAAAAAAAAAAAAAACGAAAAATGTTCAATTCGTGTGAACTTCATGTGACGTTTCCACATATCAAACCATCCGCATTACGTTTATCTACTTTTCACCTTTTAATCGAGGGGCCCCGTGTTCAATTCTCGGTCGAACCCATCTTTCAAGTGTAAACCAAGTAGCAATTCGAGGTGTCTCTTTAAGCGAAAGTCTTTCCCGTGATAACGTTGGTATTTCATAAGGAATTTAAGCCTAAACATACGAAATGAAACCAAATTATATATTTCTACTTGTTTTATAAAGAAGCCAAGGTTGCTTAAACATATTGGTAGAAATTGGCAAAATTTATCAACTGCCTACGTAGCTTCCAACATCAGCTTGGATTTCACTTTGTTTTAATTTTATTGAACATCTACATACCCAATTTTTAATTTAATACCTCAGTTTTAGCGTAGTGATTATGATACGTTGACCTTCAAATTTTACACACAAATACATTTAAATAACAGGATTTTCCCAATGGCTAAGGCGGGAGTTTCCCGATTTATATATATAATTCTGTATAATGTTTTTACTTGTGTAATTGTTTGTCTTTTAGTCCTTCTGAAATGACTCTTGACAATTATAGCTATTAACAAGCAGGCCTATGTAAATATCAGTACAACGTATTTTTATCAAGAGTCCTTCGTGAGTGAGTCGGCAATCACATTTGTGACCAATTAGCCCCGGTTTCGTGTCCAAATGGACAATTTCTCTTGGATGTAAGCCGAGAAGCGGTTTGGATTCCGCTTTAAGCTTATGTGACCCCTTCCAGCATGACCTTGTTGTTGCATAATAACACCAAGGCGAAACAAACTAATTTCTGTCCATATCTAATATAAATACACAGAGTAAATTATTTAAACAAAAAAAACCTGGTTTAAATCAAAAATCCTGTTTTTTTTTCAATAAAAACCATGGTTTTTGCCAACCCTGCTGCGAGGGAAGGGGGTTAGAAGACTTATGGTAACTCTTTACTTTGGGTCGCTAGTAGTAGGGCGGGTCAGAAGCCCCGCAGGGCTTATGTTCTGTACTCGAAATTAGTAGAAGAAATAGTAGTAGTAAGAGTAGGGCGGGTTAGACGCGACTGAAGTCACTCTGTGACCCAAAGTATATTTACTTTCTACAGGGCTCATTGTCGTCTACCTTGGCATTTATGTTAACCCATACCAGTTGGAGTTGGAAGGTCGGTCAAAGATGTACCGTTCCGCGAAATAGTCCCTTTGCGCCTCCTGACATAGTCCCTCATAAAAGTCTACTGCAAACAAATAAATACAATCAATTTCTGCATTAAAAGAAATTGTACTTACCTCACATTTACTTCTTGTTTGTAGAGAAATTAACAAATTCTATACCTGTAAATTTTCTAAAATTGGTATGGCTTAACATTTAGCCCTCCACCTTTATGACAATTTGGACAAATGACTACCCTTGACAGCCGAAGAACGGGTGTTGAAGTCACTGTGCGACTCAAAGTAAATATTTTCCGGCTTAAGTTTACGTAAACCTCGCGGTTCTCATGTATTCCGTAAATACAATGGGCTAGTTATATTTAAGCTGCTCGTACTTAAAGGCTAATTATGTTTTTCATCCCATTTAATTAGCCTGTCAAGCTGTGCTTACGTATATTTTATCAAATTATCTTGATGTAGCTTGGCTCAAACAATGGAGCACAATGATTAAAAAAAAAAAAAAAGTTTGTTTAATATGGAATGTCTTACAAATTAGAAAGTATGTCTTCGTATATATTTTATTACGCTCTTGTAACTTTTAAACCAATAGACACGAAGCACTAAATTTTGCACCCTTAAAATATCGGCAAGGAATGGAATTTGACATTGTAGCTAATACCACCAGAGTAACAGTTTTACCAACCCAACATAAAGTTACATTTTTGATGTGGCACTACGTCAGCTTATTATAAATTTCAAATCTACATACAAAATGAAAACATTCAATTCTGCATTTTTTGTTCAGTGTTGCAACCTAAGGATGCTACGATGTCACAATAAATCCAAAAACATTGCAATTTTGGTGGTCTGTAGAACCGTAACAATGGAAGTGAAATGGGTGGGGCAGTGCACATCGGAAGTTCGTTACTGTAGAATTCTATGATCAGGATATGACGTCTTTCTAATAAACAAAAACAGTTAAAAGGAATTAAAAATTTGATCATTTTCTAAGGGCTTTATTTCGAAAAAGTGTTGAGATAAGTATCGTTGATTATTTTTAAAATATGTAACCATCATAATGCCGTTTACAGCAATTTGATATATTAAACCGTTCCGGAGATATAATGATTGTTGTTAAATTTGACAATACATCTTAAAATGACGTAGTTGCAAGAGTTTTAAAATGAGCGTTGCTTTTCTTAGTTTCTTTGACACTTAACCAATAGTTTTTGGCAGCTGTTACTAATACAGGTTCTTGCGATTTCATGATTTTTAGCAGTATTGTCAACTTTATTTATGATATTTCCCGAACGATTAGAAATATACAATTGCTGTAAACGGCATTATGATCTTCAGATACTTTTGGAAAGAATCTACGTAGTTAGATGTGATACTTATCTCAGCACTTTTTCGAAATAAAGCCCTTTGAAAGAAGTCAAATATTTAATTCCCTGTAACTTTGTTTCTGTTCATTAGAAATGCGCCATATCCTGATCGCAGTTTTCTAAAGTAACGTACTTCCGACGCGCATTGTCCCATCCGTTTCACTTGCGTTGTTACTGTTGTGGGGGCCACCGTTTTTTGTGTGTGTGTGTGTGTGACACTGTAGCGTCCTTAGTTTGCAACACTGAACAATAAGTACGGTATTTTGTGTTTTTATTGTGTATATGGGTTTGAAAATTGTAATTACCTGAGGTAGTGCTATTTGAAAAAAAATAACTTTATGTTGGGTTGGTAACACTGTTAGTCTGGTGGTATTAGCTAGTATGTCAAATTGTCACCCTGCCGGTATTTTAAGGGTGCAAAATTTCAGCGCTTCTTGTCTATTAGTTTAAAAGTTACAAGAGCCTAACAAGAAATGTACCACCCTATATCTACCTATAGGGAGTACAAATTAGTTCAGTTACAAAAGATGTCTCCGGCTGTTTCATAGTGACAATTTCTTTCGGTGGTTTCAGAGGTTAGACATCTGTCAATACTTTTCAGTTTATAATGCTTTGTTTCATGCAAAATCCCGATTTGTCACTGTGTTGAATATGGGAACTTCTGTGTTAACTGAGCAGCATTTGCGGGAGGTGTTAAGTTTTCTGCTTTAATTGAAAGAAAAGTACAGCTGAAGCGCATCGAATTGCTTGTAGAACTTTATGGTAACAATGGTCCAACTGATAAATCATGTAGGGATTGGTTTCGACGTGTCAAGAATGGTGATCTCAACGTTGAAGACAAGCCTCACTCTGGACAGCCATGACAAGTCGAAAACAAATAATTAGAGGGATTACTCGATGAAGATCCGAGCCAAACGCAAGAGGAACTTGCAGAATCATTAGGAGTTACGCAACAAGTAGTTTCCGTATAACTGAAATCCATGGGAATGATTCAAAGGAAAGCAAGGCAGTTGAGTGCCTTATGAACTGAAACCGAGAGACGTTGAAAGGCGACTTTTCATTTGTGATTCAAAGACAATAAAAAAAGGGTTTTTACATCGGATTGTTACTGGGGATTTTATATCGCATGTCAATCGCTGCCGTTGACCTCAACATCAATGCCAAAGCCAAATATTCATGGTTCGAAGGTAATGCTATCTGGTGGGACCAAAAGGGTGTTGTCTACTATGAGCTGCTACAACCTGCGATTTCATTACGGGTGATTAGTATAGGCTACAATTGATTCGTTTCAGCCACGCATTACGAGAAAAACGGCCGGAATACGAGCAAAGACATGGACAAGTTATTCTTCTGCATGATAATGCTAGGCCTCATGTCGCAAAAGTTGTGAAAACTTACTTGGAATCCTTCAAGTGGGATATTTTACCGTACCCGCTGTATTCCCCGGACATTGCTCCTTCTGGTTACTGGTTGTTCCGACAGATGCAGCACGATTTGGCAGGTCACTGGTTTACTTCTTTCGCAGGAATCGAAAATTGGCGTCTAACTTGGATCCCTCAAAGAACGAGATTTTTTTTTTTAGATGGAAGGCGAGAATTGCCTGAGAGGTGGGAAAGGGTAGTAGCCAGCAATGGACAATACTTTGATTAATCTGTTTATTCATTTTGTTTTGAAATAAATGCATTTTTGACCCCCCCCTCAAAAAGGGGGAAAAAAGACCGAACTAATTTGTACTCCCAATATATATAATATATTGGGAAAATGTATGGTATATTCTTTGGTGATTGTTAGATACATTGTTTTTTCGTTCCCTAAATTTTATGTTCTGGTGAAAGCATTAAATTTTGATGTTCAAACATTAAAAGGTATGGAATACCATTAAATGTTCATGTATTGAACATGCACTTTTCAATATGACAGGGTATCAAAAATTGTTGAAAGTCATCTTTTATGTATTGAACATGCCTTTGTCGTAACAATTTTGTAACAATTGTGTATTCTTCAGGATGTTGCAAATTGACAAATTCTGTTGTTCAGCTGTTGGAAATGGTATCTGATCTCAATAAGAAGATAACAAGTATAGAAACAAAAGTAGACTTCGGTCTTGGGGGAAAGTCTTCATTAGATGAAAACTGTGATGAAGGATTTGCAGTACTATCAGGTCTCCCACTTACAACAGATGCTAGTTTTAGAGTTCGATGCAAACATTGGGGACAATTCTAAATTTCAACGGAAATGTGTAAGTGTCTTTTAAAATTGTTTAAACTTATTATTTTTTTAAAAAAAAATGTTTGTGCATATTTACAACATTTAGATGTCTTTTGCTAGCTCTTTCTAACCCATCCAAATATAAGAAATTGTTTCATGGCATATTCGGCACGGGATGTACGCAAACCTGGCCCCAGAAAGTGGAGGTGATCTATATATCTGCGGAAAGCTTAGGTCAAGGTTTGATCAAAACCAATCACCAAAAATGGGGTAGTCTCACGCATTTCGTTAGGGGGCGCTACATAACTAATTTCGGTAAAAACCTATAATTGACATTTTGAAATGTTTCGCAGTATCTCTGGATGTCTAGTTAAATGATGTTTTGATTGCTTATTATAGGTCGACATTTCAAGAAATTTCGTGGATTTTCACCATTCTGTCCTGTAAAGGATACTATATAGAGCTTCTAATAACTTTCAGAATTTCGATTGCCTTTCATTGACTTTCAGTGGAAATTCTGAAAGTTCCAGAAATTCTAGATAAGTTTTCAAATGTTATCATTTTGAAGAGAGGTTTTTTTAAAACAATGAAAACTTGACGAGAACTTTCTGGAACTTCAAGATTTCCATTGAAAGTTAATGAAAATCCTCAATGTTGTTAGAAGCTCTGTTGTATCTTTCCTAGAGCACAAAGGTGAAAAATCCAGGAGAGTCTGAAATAGTTACCTATAATGAGCAACCAAGACAATATTACGTGAGTAGACATTTATAGACTTTATAACATTTCAGAAAATAAATTATGTTTTCACAGAAATTAGTTATGTAGCGCTCCCTAGCAGAATGCTCCCCATTTTTGGTGACTGATTTTGATCTAACTTTGAACTAAGTTTTCAGGAGATACATAGATTATCTCCACTTTATAGGTTCAGATTCGCGTACATGCTATATGAGATTTACAATCGTTATTTTTTTTTCTACTAGATAGCACCATTACATACTCCTCATTGTGAATATAAACAACTAAAAGTAGTACTGATGGCACGGTCCGTCAATCTTCTATTTCAGTGTTCTAACTTATTTAAAAAAAAAAAATCATCGCTTTGTATGAGTAAAGTGAATCTACGAAATACATTTTTTTTCTGAAGTCATGGCAATTGTATTAATTTGAAAGGGATGTTTGTATGATGCTTTTTATATTGCTACTCTCACTATTTCATTGTAATAATAGAATATTGAGTGTCTATTATTTATCTTATTGTGCTCTGAAATTAAACTTCACTTTCTGCTCACTTTTATATTGATTGTCTGTTCGCTTCTATATTCATGTGTAAGACAAAAACCTGACATTTACAACAATGGTGCTGAATTCTAAATTGTCGTAAGAGTTGACATTTTGAAGTTATTAAATACGTTTCATTCGTATGCAAGTTTTTTTTTGTATAATACGTCAGGATTGCAACGCTGAGTTAGGAAGGAGGATAATCCGATGTCCCGTCATTGCACTATGCGATTTGCCGGCACCCAGACAGAGAATATGGATTTTGCCGATGGCTTATCTAGGATATAGAATGTTTTTTTCTTACACAAATTTGCCACGGTGTTTTTGCACATTTTGGGTTAAATTTTAAGCAGTACTTGGTCTTCCAGTGTCTCAGTATCTAATAACATGACTTGAAATATGAATATCTAAATAAATTTATTAATAATGCCATTGTACTTGATAGCATTAAGATTTATAAACTTGTTTCAGTGTGAGTCATATAAGTCAGAGGCGCACTGACAGGAAGTCCGTCGGATCTGAACCCCCATAACGTTAAATTTGTATGAAAATGAATATAATTTCAAGGGCAGATACGTAACTTATTTGCATTTCGTACTCTAAACCATCCTCGGCCACTCGCAGAGAGGAATACAGAGTGCACTACTGTATATACTTCTGCCTATCTTGCATAACGTGGTAGAGATCAGACAGTTATATACAATTGATAATATGGAAAAGGCAAAGTTTTTTATTGGTTGTTTATGCAACAAAAATAAATCTTTTTCAGCTTGCTTGCTTCTCAGAATATTGTTTCTTACTTTCAACCCACTTCCCCCAGCATAGGTAACATAAAACTTCCATTTGTGCTAGATTTTTCTTCGTTATGCGTTGCCTCACAGCTTTCGTCTTCATTTTGAGCTTTTCAGTAGGCATTTGAAGTGTAGTGTTTCGATCATCCGTGAACATTCACCTCAATTTCTCTACCAAATTCACTTCTCATAATTCTTACTGCATCCAGTCTTCAGTTTATTCTCATCCTTCACTGTCCGTACGAATGAGCACGGGGTGAACAAGCGTGCTCATACATTTACTCCTGTTGTAATAACTCAGTTTTACGTGTACTTAAACGCACACTTGTCAATGTCATTCAAGGTCAGTGCATAGTGCATTTAGTATCATTTACTCATGAGATATTCTACCCGTGTTTTCAACACACGTTTGCACAGGACTGCCACCTGTCGATAAAAAGTCAGCCTCGTTTTCAAATTGCTAATTTAAATACTCTTACTGGAATTGATTCAATACCCTAAGAAATCTTATTTCAGAGGTGCTGATGGTGGTGATTTATTGAGCTTAAATGATAGTCTTTAGCTTTGTTTCTAGAGAAAATGGTATGGCATGTATAATTTGGATGCAGCATATTTAAATTCTTAATCTCAAACTATGCTAAGAATATTACTTTGATTTAGTTTAAATAGATTGATTTAGTGTCTGCACTTACTGTATTACTTTTAAAACTTCTCTTTACAGGATGCAGAGGACTGAGGCCAAGGAATTATCGGAGAAAGTAAATTAAAAGAAAAAAACTACAACCATCTTGTAGATTACTTTTTATATTTAATAAGAAATAAATGTATAGATATATATAATCAGTTGTTATCAATGTTGTAATACCTACTATTTCCATAAAATTACAGCGGAGTTGCACCAAGTTACGGTTAATAGAATATATAAACATTTTTGCACTTGGATTTTTTTATAATCTAATTTCACTTGTGATTTAGTTGAGGCCATTTTGCTTTATCATGCATATATTTTAAATCTGAAATAGCTCTATGATGGCTTTTGATAAAATCATACTATGTAAAAGCTATGTTGACAAACCAAGCACTGTATTAAAAGAAAAAAAAATATATGCAAACTACAACTGTTTATAAGTTCAGAACCTAATTATTCAGGCAAGTATGAGTTTTGTCTTTCTTAATATTTTCAGTATCATATATAGGGCTCGGAAGTTAAAGACAGTTTTTCCCAAGTGCCCGAAGGTAAGGAACACCATAATATATGTTCATTTTAGGCCAGGAAATGCTTAGTTTTAAGTCATATTTGGCTTATTGGTTCCCATTACCCTTTAAGTCTTAACAGCTGGTTTTGGTACTTGACCTTTTTTTTCAACTACAGTTTTGCTGCCCATTCTCAATTAGAAATTCTTAAACATAGTTTTCTGTAGTAATCTAAATAAATTTGATTAATCTCTGACAATAGGAACCCTTGAATGACTGAAGCAGGTATAGTAGGTATGACCAGACAGTAGATGCTTGCGAGGATTGCCCTCCAAAGTAGTTCAAAATGAACAGCAGAAACAGGGCGATGAAAATGCAAATTAAAAGTTCAACTTTTTTTTCTGTGCAACATATCACCAGAATTGTGTATTATTTAAATATACATATTAAGTGTATCATTATTAATTTTATCACATTTTAAGTAATTTTTTCCAAATTTTAGGTCATTTTCTTAACATGTTCAGGCTTTTAAAATTATTTTTAGGTAAGGTCTTCAACTTCCAGGCCCTAATGGAACGATACTCAATATGCTGCATAGCAAAATGAAAAGTCTATAATGATATATGTGTAGGAACAAAGAAAAATATTGTCTAAATGCTCGTGACAGTGGTTTGTTAATATATACGCTACTGATAAACAAAGTATCGACAGAGTACCATATTGTCAGGTCTTCAGGTGACGAGAATATGCTGTAGCTGCCTTTTAAGGGGGGGGGATTGGAATCTAGAACTTTGAGATTACTGGCCTGGAAAGTTAATGGAGCGGTATAGTGGTGCACGAGTCAGTAATTTTCGGTAAGTATATAATTGCTTTTTCGTTACATGTAACTCTAAGTTACTTTTCAAGAAGACGTTTACAATGTTGTATTTGAACTGCGTAAGGCACCAAATATATAAACTTCTTTTTTTCGTTGCATCTCTAATATGCTTTTACATCACCTCTACACTACGAGGAAATCACCTGTGTCCTACATGAAAATCATGTGGGTATTAAGTGTAAATCACCCCTGTCCTACATGAAAATCCTCTGGGTACTGTCTGTAAATCACCTCCGTCCTACATGTAAAAAAAACCTGGCTACTGCGTGTAAATCAAATGTGCGGAAGGTGTAAATCACGTGCAGGACGTGTGCATGGCACAGGTATTGCGCACGTGAAGATTTGAATAGGACCTGTGACGCTTATGTGCATCAAATGTACAGGCGTGCATTTATACAGATGATGCACATGTTGCATTCGTACAATTGTACATGTACTACGACGAAATCACCTGTGTGCTACGTGCAAATCAACTGTGCGGAAGGTGTAAATCACTTGTGCAGGACGTGTGCACTGCACATGTACTCTGCACGTGAAGATGTTGAATAGGACCTGTGACGCTGATGTGCATCACATGTACAGGCGTGTATTTATACAGATGATGCACATGTTGCATCCGTGCAATTGTCCATGTACTACGTGTAAATCAACTGTGCGGAAGGTGTAAATCACTTGTGCAGGATGTGTGCACTGCATATGTACTGTACACGTGAAGATGTTGAATAGGACCTGTGACGCGTATGTGCATCACATGTACAGGCGTGCATTTATACAGATGATGCACATGTTGCATCCGTGCAATTGTACATGTACTACGTGTAAATCACCTCTGTCCTACATGTAAATCGAATACGTGCTACGTGTAAATCAATTGTGCGGAAGGTGTAAATCACTTGTGCAGGACGTGTGCACTGCACATGAACTCTGCACGTGAAGATGTTGAATAGGACCTGTGACGCGTATGTGCATCACATGTACAGGCGTGCATTTATACAGATGATGCACATGTTGCATCCGTGCAATTGTACATGTACTACGTGTAAATCACCTCTGTCCTACATGTAAATCGAATACGTGCTACGTGTAAATCAACTGTGCGGAAGGTGTAAATCACTTGTGCAGGATGTGTGCACTGCACATGTACTGTGCACGTGAAGATGTTGAATAGGACCGGTGACGCGTATGTGCATCACATGTACAGGCGTGCATTTATACAGATGATGCACATGTTGCATCCGTGCAATTGTACATGTACTACGTGTAAATCACCTCTGTCCTACATGTAAATCGAATACGTGCTACGTGTAAATCAACTGTGCGGAAGGTGTAAATCACTTGTGCAGGACGTCTGCACTGCACATTTACTGTGCACGTGAAGATGTTGAATAGGACCTGTGACGCGTATGTGCATCACATGTACAGGCGTGCATTTATACAGATGATGCACATGTTGCATCCGTGCAATTGTACATGTACTACGTGTAAATCACCTCTGTCCTACATTTAAATCACTTCGGTACTGCGTGTAAATCACCTGTCATACATGTAAATCACCTATGTGCTACTTGTAAATCCCATCTTTCCTACATGTAAATCATCTGGGTACTGCATGTAAATCATCTCTGTCCTACATGTAAATCACCTGTGCACTACATATAAATCTAATACGTGGTAGTTGTAAATCACCTGCGCGGTAGGTGTATATCACTTATGCAGAACGTGTACGTGTGCATTGCACATGTCCTGTGCACGTGAAGATGTTGAATAGGACTTGTGATGTATATGTGCATCACATGTACAGGCGTGCATTTATACAGATGATGCACATGTTGCATCTGTGCAATTGTACATTTACTACGTGTAAATCACCTGTGTGCTACGTGTAAATAACCTCTGTCCTACATGTACATCACCTGGGTACTGCGTGTAAATCACCTCTGTCGTACATGTAAATCACCTATGTGCTACATGTAAATCCCCTCTTTCCTACATGTAAATCATCTGGGTACTGCGTGTAAATCATCTCTGTTCTACATGTAAATCACCTGTGTGCTACGTGTAAATCACCGCTATCCTAGATGTAAATCACCTGTGCACTACATGTAAATCGAATACGTGCTACTTGTAAATCACCTGCGCGGTAGGTGTAAATCACTTGTGCATGACGTGTACGTGTGCATTGCACATGTTCTGTGCACGTGAAGATGTTGAATAGAACCTGGCATGTATATGTGCATCACATGTACAGGCGTGCATTTATACAGATGATGCACATGTTGCATCCGTGCAATTGTACATGTATTATACGGATATTGTACGTGCATTGTGCTGTCTGGGTTCTGGTTTAGTATATGCGTTGAGAAATATGAGGAGAGAGTTAAGCGTTATGGATCGCTATTGTATAGACTCTTTGCGTTTAATTTTGAAGTAAAGTCTATATCCTGCAATATGAATATTTCCGGAGATTTCATATCAACATTATATGATCAAACCAATTTTGAAGAAATGGAAACCGAGCCATCCCATGCGGAACAGGTAAATAAGTATTGTTTAGTTAACATCTGGAATATGCCTTACGCTAATATTTCCATAAAAGAACATCAACTCAAAGATCCAGAGTTAGCAAATATTATTAAAGATATAAGAGCTAGGAAAGAGGTGGAAGGATATAAAATAATCCAAGGAATACTTTGTAAAAAGACTAAGGCAATTAGGAATCCATATAAGGTTTGTTTACCGAAGGAGTTAGTTCCCAGCATTATTGAATTTTTTCATACACAAATTTTAACAGGTTCTCATGCTAGCATAAATAAAACAATTGCTAAGATCTGTGCTCGATTTACATGGAGAGGTATCCTAAATGACATAAGAGAATATGTATCTACTTGTGTAGATTGTCAATTCAACAAAAGTGACAACAAAAAAACATTTCTGTTATTATCGTAGTTTCGCGTGTTATTAAAATTGGAATATTACCGAATTTCGGATGTTTTAAAATTCTAGTGTTATCGAAATTTTGGATATTTTTTATATTTGATTATTGCAGAAATTTCGAGCATTATCGAAACTTTGAATATCACTCATATTTAGGTTATTTTCGAGCCATTACAAAATTTCGTTGGTCAAATATTTAAAAGTTGTCGAATTTTACCAATCTTTACATTCATGATTTCTTTTCTTTTCTTTTTCTTTCTTTCTTTCTTTCTTTTTTTTTTTTTTTTTTTTTGGAGGGCTCAGACTCGGCTCTTATGAGTGAGGCTAATAGAGGCCATGGTGACAAAAAAATATAGATGTCTGGCTCACATTCAAATCAAGGACTCCTAAGTTCGGAGTGCAGCAAGCTAATCCCCTTTGCTACCTTGACAGGCATTATCTCTTAAATGACGGTAAAAATGCGGAAGTTTGTAACATGTCAGGTATGAAGAGAAAAGGTGCTTATTAATGTCTGATATTTTGCCTGTAATTTCAGAGGTCTAGAATTTACCAACGACGACTTCAGGAAAGGGGGTGCACGTTAAATGTTAACATGGATCTCCTAAAAATTGGGTGATTCATATTCAAGCCTTATAGTCATCTACTCCTCACTCTGCCGTAGTTCTTTTTCTGTCCTTCTTTAGCCCCTCTCATAAGAAAAAAATAATATTGTAAAGGATCTTGTTGCGTGTGTGTGTGTGTGTGTGTCCCATCAGAAGGGCATAAAATGAGATTTTTCACACATTCTAAATTATTTCCTCAGAGAACAGAACCAGCACCACAAAAGTTATCAGTCGCACAATTTTATTTTAAGATGGTGGCCAAAAGAAAATGGAGACCAACGGGAAAGGGACGGAGTATAATCGCAATATTACTCTAAACTGGTGAACCGAATTGATGATTCTTTGCACGATTACTGCCCTTAGTCACGTACATGTTATAGGGGCGGACGCCAAAGGGAATGTTGGAAAAATTCAAAAATAGATGTTCTTGTTTAACATCCTCATAGTAAAGGGAGAGATTCGATTACTGCGGTACGGGGTCATAGACTTTTCAAAATGGCAGCAATGACGGCCATAGAAATGCGTATTAAAATTAAGAGGGCGATGCCAATTCCCAATTTCTAATCGTTACGTATTAGTTACGTAAAGTGATCGTAGGCACTTCAAAATTGCTGTAGGGGTCGTGGTGTCTCAGTGGTAGAGCGTTCACTTCTGGTGCTGGGGGTTCCGGGTTCGCTCCCAGCCCCCGCTAACTGAACTTTGTGGTGGACAAACACCGTGTGCGTGGGTTTTCTCCGGGTTCTCCATTTTCCACCCACTTTCTTCATTTCATCATTTCATTCATTACTCATAATTACCGTCTCCTTTAGTCTACCGGCATAACCATGAGACGTAAAACTCAAATATTTTATTTCATTTCATTTTTTCAAGATAGCTGTAAAGAAGAAAATGGGGGAAATAAGATGGTGGCATAAAGGAAGATAAAAATACTGGCGAAAAAGTGGCACTAGCAAGTTTTTCACTCACATTTAGTAAGTATTTGGTAGAAAGACATCTTTGGTAATCTAATGAAATTTAGTTTTCTGTTACCATCTCAGTATTCACCTTTCTGATTCTAGTTCAAATTCAATTGTTTACTAAAATCAAGGAAGATCTGACTCAGGGTAACTGTCCTGATCTTTTACACTTTTCCGGCTGACAGTCTCCATCGGGGATTGAACCAGAGTCTAAAGGTGAGAACATCAGTCCCTTCTACGCGGGATCACACCTACGAATAAATGTAAAGTACACTCATAATCTGAGACTAGTCTTTAACCCACTGTATACCCTACTTCCTTTTTTGACTTAAGTTTTTCAGATTTCCATAAATGTCAGGAAAGTCAAGAAATAATATTTTTTTCTTTATTTACTTGATACCTTATCAATGTACGTATAAAACAGCTCTCCCAATTGTGAGAAAAGTTTTAAAGTTTCCATGTTGACCACCAACCTATGGTTGAGGACAACATGAAGATTTACTTGTTACTTAGAAAATTCTTTAGTAAAACGATTTTTATACTTTATACCAACTAAAGAATATATTACCAAAGAATACTACCAAAGAATACTACCGAAGAATATATTTTGACGTTGTGGGTTAGAAAATGAATTGGCAAGAAATATTGGTTATATGCTGAATTGTATTTTGAAATTTGTAGAAAAATTCTCTAACGAATTATGTCAGTAACATATACTTTTCATTTATTCAATATATTTTAAAAGGTAGAATGGACCTAGTTAACGATAAATTCGGGCTGGGCTATGGTGAAATTCATATACTTCTTCATAACCATAACATTAATCTCGTAGTGGAAACTTTCTATCAACGTATCCCCCCCCCCCAAAAAAAATGTTAACTTCTATCGTGAGAAATGTTATTACCGTATTTTTAAATGTGTTTTCACACTGAGCCTTAAACAAAAATAAGTGGTGTCCTTAATCTTTTAAGTGCTACTGCCTTTTGACTTTCAGATATGCGCAATTCATTCATTAGTATACTAATGTACTAACGACATAAATTCAACTTTAGATATATCATGGGAGAGTCATGTCTTCCCCTCTTCCCTAAGCCAAACATGAAATAAAACTAATGGTCGAAATGTGTATTTATCTTTCGGATATTGACCATAGTCTGAGCCAGGGGCGTAACTACTATGGCGCGAAACCCCGCCCCGACACTTCCAAGGGGCCCTTCACACTAGCCTCCTAAAAGTCGAATCAGCATGCTTTGTTTTGTATTACTCGTCAAAGTTCTTTCACTCTCCCCGCTTTTAAGGGGAGGTTTGACGTGTTGCTCAAGCACCGCAAACAGAAAAGAGGGAACATCTATAACATCTATCTATAATGTCTATATTAAACTATTTGATATACTAAATTAATTGTTACATTGTCATTTTACATCTTTGCATGTTACAGTATCCAAATTTTTCTTTCTGTTTCCTGCCAATATAATTCACCTAACTGATGATGCAATTCTAAGGACAAATATTTCAAACAACTTGCAGTTGTGATATTGGTTCTTCGAAGTAATTTGCTTTGTGAAAAAGTTGAAGTCTGAAATAAGTGTTCAGAATTCTGTGTTACACTTAACAAGGCTCTTAATGTTGAAGTATAAGTCATTGGCGTATACCTTTCAAGTACTTGTTACTGCGTATTTGTTGTTTTTGACGCTCCCTGTCTCTGTCAGTTCTGCGCAGAGGTTATTCCCAAAATTGAAATTAATACAAAAAAATACAAAAAAGAAAAAAAAAAACGTGAGAAGCACAATGGGCCAAAATTAATTAAGTAATCTAGCACTGCTTTCAATAAATGTGGACGAAGCTTAAAAAAGTTGATGTACGGGAGTTAGTAAAGGATTTTGCTCACAGAAAAGCAATAATAAAACCAGTCAAGTAATTCCTGCTACACTTCATAAAGACTGATGTTACTGACTGCAAAGAGATTAAGTCCATCTTCCATTCTGAAGCTCATTGAATAAATTATATGTATAACAAACTGGTTTCCATTTATGAACAATTAGGTCTAGTAGTTGCATGTATTTAACTCATTATTCACATATACAGGGAACTATGGTTTGTTTTTATGTCATCTATCATTCCACAAAAAAAAAAAAAAAAAAAAAAAATGTTAAGGCGGGGTGCCCATAAAACGTAGTTACGCCACTGGTCTGAGTATAAGAAATATGCATTGAATTGCAGCATTAAAAAAGTGTAATAATACATTTATTTTTGCAAGTCATTCAGCACTAGTTTTGACCGATAAAATTATCTCCAAAATAGAGTATTCAATACATTTTTAGTTTTTTTTTTTTTTTTTTTTTGGACAATGAGGCATCGAAACAAGGGCATAAGTGATCTGGCTGGTTAAAAAAATGACGAATCAATTAAAAATTTATGTCACCTATTTAAGAGATTATAATTTCATTATAAACAGAGCGTAGCAAGGATTTTTGTATTCCTTAAAATTAATAATTCTAATCAGAGAAGAGAGCAAAGCAGTGTTGCCAGACTCACAGCTCGGAATTATTCCAAAACCTGATCGAAATTATGCTACATTCGGTTAAATTATGCTAGATCCTCATAATTACTAATTCAGGAGATTTTAAAGGAAAAAATTCTAAAATTAAAAATAACAACCCAGGATGTAAAAAAGCCTTTCTATTTTTTCCTTTTTTTTTGTTCCTGTTAACCTAATTCAAACAAAAAATGATTGAAGTTCCAGCACAAACATTAAAACTTCTGGAAACCAGAGGTTTCTTTCTTTTTTTTTTTTGTATCTTCTGATATAGATTTTTTTTTTCATTTTGATAGAAAATGACCTCGCAGTCCAATGATTAGAAAACCCTGAGTGTAGCTACAAAGAAAAGTAAAAGCAAAAATGCATCTCTGGGTTGGAGGGGAAAGGCCTTTGAGTCACCTGTATTTGTGCACAATATGTTTCATCTTAACATCAAGAAGTTACCGTTTCAAAAGTCGTGTTCTAACTCATTTTCAGAAACACTAAAAGGTTTTTACTCCCACGCCCTTTCTGAAAATGCATCGGTAAAGGGATTACCTTCAATCGTTTCAAACTTGCTACGAACAATAAGACTGCTTGTATAGTTTACAGGGTTCCCGGGTTTGATCGCAGCCCCCGCCAAGTGAACTTTGTGGTGGACAAACACCGTGTGCGTGGGTTTCCTCGGGATTCTCCTGTTTCCTCCCACTTTCTTCATTCCACCATTTCATTCATTACTCATCATCACCGTCTCCTTTATCCTAACCGGCATAACTGTAGGAAGTAAAACTCAACTCAACAATTTCTTTTCATTTCATGTATGGTTTACCGACTATATGAATCAATGGGAAAGGATACAATTCAGTTGTTCTTTTTCTTTCCACAACCAACTTCTCTCCCATCTCCAGGTTTTGCGTCTTTTTGATATACTTGCTTAAATTATGCTAGATTTGGTCAGGATGCTAAAAGCAAGATGCTATATGCTAAAGGCAGGTGGCTGTTGCCCCCCCACTTTTTTGAAGTGAACCCGTAATGTATACAGTTTCATTTGGATAGCTCATGGCAACCGAGCCGGCTCGAACCGATGGCTCAGTTGAACCGAGCCGAGCCGAGCCGGAGCTCGAGTTGAGCCGATGTCTCAGGGCTCGAGCCGAACCGGTTGACATCACTAGCCTAATCCCTCATATTGACCTGAGCCTTAAATGTTGTTAAGGAATTATCTGGAACAACCTAACAGCACAATATCTACATATTCGTTTACCCCAGCTCATTAATAGTGTTTCTTTGAGAGAAAAAAAAACTCTAAAAAGGGAATTTTAAAAGTAAAGAGGGGAATTATAATTAAACATATGTTTCTTGATATCCTGATTTTCTCTGAAAATTTGCCTGAAGGGTATTTTGCACTTGACTGTGTGTGTATGGAAGGGGAAGCCCCGGCTTACCCTCTGAAAGAAATACTGCTTATCAATAACACAATGAAATCACAATATTAGGAAATCCAAACAGTAGCCGGTAAATATCACATTCACCTACCGCTAAATGTAATGATTTGGAAACTGGAATTCTGTTAATGGAGCTGAAGTCGTCTTCCTCCAAGTGTTACTTCTGAATCAAATTTGTCGATAATCTGGGAACCGTTAATGTCGTAAGACCGTTCTATGCACAACACAGCTAAACTAAATTTTTCTTGACCCATAGTGCTACGAACATATGTTTTAGCCTTCTCAGGCCCGAAAAGGAACGTTCACTGGTTACGGAACTGACAGGCACGGTTAGAAAAGTCGTCTTATAAACTTGGTTCAAGTTTGAGAAGCATTCGTAAAGGTTCAATTTTCAAAACAAATTTAGAAGCGATGAAAAATCATTTTCAGTCTATCTCTCTGCACACAAATTTGAGAAAACTGTTAACTCTGATGTCAGCTCAACTTTGGGGATTTTGTAGGTGCGCTGACAATTGTGATACTGTCTGCTGATGGCTTGTGTTGATTCAACACGTCGTGCAGGGAATGAAGAATCTGCATATCATTTTCATTGACCTTTTGATGCTAATATCTGCTGTCACAAGATTGTCAATAACGGAATAATATACTTCGCGTTTGTAATATTCAGCTGCTGTCTCACACTCGAAGAAGTACACCACCATCCAATGCTCGTGGGATTCGTCTTCTTCGTGGAACGTTCGGTGCACTGCTTGCCATGGTTCCTGCAATTTCTTCTGTTTCTGTCCATAGCGTTTTGAAACTTTTCTCACTCCATAAGGACTGAAGGCTGCAAATTGGCTTGCGATAAATTTTTCACAGTAGAAAAATTGGCACATGTATTCTGTAAGTGCATGGACAGTTGATTCGTGTATTCAAGAACACGTCTCATCAGTTTAAGACGAAACAAAAATAAAAAGTCATGAACATTTCTTAACAGGGAATGCGCATCTGGGCCGTAAATTTGATCGTGATCTATTTTCTTTCCTCTAAAGTTTTAACTACAGGTCCAAAATGTTCTAAAACTGCACGAATAGCTTCGATTTTACAGTTCCATCTAGTGTCGCTTAAAAGTTTTAATGTTACCAAATGCTTTAAGTTTTCTCCTTGACGTTGAATATTTTCAAAAATAGCGTGCTTTTTTGATGACGGTTCTAAGAAGAGAATGCAGACTACTCAGAACACCAAACATGTTTCGAATCGCAGACACTTCTCCGCACACATCAATAATGCATAAGTTCAAAATGTGAGCGTAACAATGAATATAAATGGCTAAATTGTTCACGTCCCTGGTCCCCTTTGCAACGCCAGAGTACTGACTACGCATAGTGGCTGCACCATCGTAACATTGTCCTCGGATGTTATCTACGCTCAGACCCAGTGATATTAACACATTTGTTAACAGTTTGAACAAACTTTCGTCGTGTTTTTCCTGTGTTGTAAAACCCGATAAAACTTTCGTGAACATTTAATGTTTCATCACAGTATCGCAAAACAATTGATACATGTTCATGTCGCTTCAAATCTTGAGTTTCATCCATGATGACACTATATATACCTGTAGTCTTCACACGCTCAATTATTTTTCCCAGCACATACTCACACATTAAATCTATAAATTGATTTTGGTATTCGAGACTAACGTATCTAAAAGTTTTCTCTTTGTTAACAAAATACCGAAAAATCAAGTCATTGTCTTTGGATCTTAGCGATAAGAGTTCTAGTAAAATACCTTTATTATCACTTTCGTTATTTTCCGTATGGCCACTAAGAGGAACACATTGGCGAGCACAATACAAAATACTATCTAGAAGTGATTCTAAATATGTTCTATTGCCGTTAACTATTTGGTTCGTCTGCAAATCTAATTTACGCGCAACTGATTTGTGCAATAGTGCGTTTCGGAATTCCGTAGCCTTAGAAATACAAGTCTTATGAGCGTTACTTGCCTCTTGAATACCGAATTTATCTACGACCTTCTTCCAGTCCAGTTACATATACCTTCCTTAGTAAAGATGTCTTCAGATTTCGGAGTATTTTCGGAGAATGCGCGACCGTAAAAGCAAAAAAGTACTATCTCGAGAAATGCTATATTCTAACCAACTAAATTGCCTATACTACTCAGATCGAAACCGGCGGCCATTTTTATTGGGGTATGTTTTCAACTGTGGTTGAAAGGGACCTTGACCTACTGCCAGAAATGTCTTTGCCTTTTCATAACCTTTGACTGGATCACGATCTTCTGAATCTTCATCTTGTGACTGTTTTCACAGTAGTACCGGCATTTGAATTCTTATCTTCTGAGACTACATCTCCTTTCACTGTTTTCACACTAGCACTTGAATTCTTACCTTCTGAAACGCAAGAAGCAGATTCTTTAGTCATTATTTCATTATCTAAGCCGGCACTGTCAATATTGCTAAGTTTCGGCTTCTTACTAAAAAAAAAAAAAAAAATATTTCAACAAAGTTTTTTTTGTTTGTTTTTAGCACTGCATATTAGTCACAACAACTTCCTGTGAAAGTTGAGAAATGTTCAAGTACCACAGATAAAATATAAAAAAATGACACCACTATACACCGATACACGTGAAGGCTATATAAACAGAAAAAACTTCAAACGAACTGCTCACTACCAAGGCCTCCGATCTCTCTGAAACTTTATAGGGGTCATTCAGATGTGGGTTTGTATATTCATAAAAATGCATATAAAAATACAAAATACATATCCAGAAAATGCATGGGGCCCATATGAGTTTTGGGGGCCCGGCCCCTTGCCCCCCCCGGATCGGCGCCCTTACTCACTGCAAACACAAACTTCAGAGTAAATCAAGTGTATTATTTTTGATTTGGGTGTCAGGATGGCTATTAGTAAAAATAACTCGTTGTTTTAACCTTACGATTCTTCCTTTCCATTTTACAACAATACCAGATGTTGCTATTTATGTGACTTACAAGGAAAACAATAAAACATCTTTTGTATTTAGTACCAGAAGATTTCCGACAAAGAGCCGAGTTCACTATATCTGTGCTTATCCTTATAAAACACACCCTGTACCCCAGACAACAGACCGACCTGTACTTCCTTTGACCATCAACGTACACCACATCCCCTTTCTCCAGCCCGCTCAAAGTTCACTGACCTTTATTAAGATGGTTGTAGCAAAACATTTATTGCAAGACATTACCAGATGTGGTTAAAATCAGAGTTCCATTCCCGTTGTTATGGAACGTTTTACACACTTAAAGACAGTTTACAGTCGAACATTTTATAATAGCAGCATAGTTAAGACAAAATTTTTAAGAACTGTCTATTGCCTAAGAAACAGCCAGAATCAGTAAGGGAGAAGGTCGAACATATCTGAACATGAGCATTTTTCTTTTAGAGATATAGTTCAATTCAATTTTACACTGCCTCTGTGATCCTCCTCCTTCCCCCCCAAAAAAAAAAACATGTTCAAAATAAGTCCTATCTTTATTCAAATTATAAGCATTTCTGATGTAACAGAAAAATAAAGAAATCCTGAATTTGAGACTACAGTTTATAAATTATTATTACCGTCGTAAAGGAATATGTAATATCTAAAAACGAAAAAAAAAAAAAAAACAATTAAGTGAGGTGTGAACCAATTCAGATTACATGCATCGAAAGTGAGAGACAATTACCCAGGTAATAGTAGAGAGGCAGTGTCAGGGCTTAAAGTGAGCCGGAACGCGCCGACAGTGCGTTATGGGAAATCAGCCTGCTGTCAGAATTTAGTTCGTGTGCAACACTTGTCAGTTTACAAACATTGTCATTAATTTTTAATTAATATTTTGGTTCCGTCTTTGAAACGACTATGAATATGATTTATCAAACCAGATCAGGAACATGGATGAGGGATTATTTACTTTCATTGTTGACTGTTTTCTCGCAAATCACTGTGGATAAGCATTCTGGCGAGGCGGCTTTTCACTGAAGTTACTTTAAGGCCTGGGCAGTGTATGCCTAACGAGCAGCATTTCAAAGGTGGAGCATGGCCACGAACTCTGTTCCGACCGGCTATCCTGACTGAGTGACTGAAGTTTTACCTGGTACCTTTTGCCAGGACTGGGTCACTGTCTTTTCACTTCCTTGCCTCTCCTCTCTCTTGGCCTCGTTAGTCGCCTAAAGACCTTAATATTGTGAAACCAAAACATAAAATTAAGCAAAATGGTGTTATATTCGCTTCAGCTCAGTTCATAGATAACACTGGATGACTATCCTAATAAACCTCAGAAATGTGGGGGAAGGCAGTTGCCCCTCTTGCCCCCCTAAGTTACGTCTATGCATGGATGCTCACTTGAATTAGTTTCAAGGTTGTTTCTGAGTAAATACTTTCTTCAAAATAATATTAAATATTATAGGAAAAATTTCGAGACATTCGAGTCGAGTCGAGATTTTTACGAGCAGTCTCGACTCGACTCGTGTCTCGACTCGAAAATTCGAGTCGAGAAATACGTGTGTCTCGACTCGTCTCGAATTTTACAAAGTCTGTCTCGACTCGAATTCGAGTCGAGTCGAGTGGAGATTCGAGACTTGTCTCGACTCGTGCGCATCCCTAGTTTACTCTACATAATCTAATTTAAGAAAAATGTCGATAATAATAAAATAAAATAATGCAATAATAAAAAGATGGTAATAAAAAGTTTTTTATGGTAATCCTGGATTCTCTCGTGTTGAACAACATGGCTTTCCTCAATGCTGCCTCCAGAACGACAATAAATACGTATTATGAAGCATTCCACTTCACATTTTTCGTTAGCCAACCACATATTAAGAAATGCCTCAAATTTATTTTTCACACCTGCCCCCCCCTCAAAAATTCCTGGACCTGTCCGCTTTATCGGTTGTTGCCAATTAACTGATAATATTCATACCGTACCTTTTGAAATATTTTCAAACGCTCTTTGCATAAGGAACTGTTTTCCGTACTCTTTCTCTTTTCCTTTTTCTTTTTTTTCGCTCTTTTATTGTGCTGGAAAGGGACTCCATGAGCAGTGTTTGGCACACGACCCGCTCGGGAGAGTATTGCTAGCGGATGTACGTTTTTTCGCGCGCTACTCTAGCCAGCTGTTTTAAACGCTATCCTAGCCAGTTATTTTAAGTTGGTCACAAAATTTATATCATGGAGTACAAGGGGAACAAAACGAGCCCTGCGGGGCTTCTAACGAGTTCCTACTACTACTACTACTATTTATTTGCACAAAAGTAAGTAAAACACTTTTTTGAGTATTATTTTCACATTATTTTAATTTAAAAAGTGTTATAAAATATTAAAAAAGATGTAAAAAAACTTTCCTTGACCCGGGTTTGAACTCACCCCAAGATATATTTTCATTATTAGCATATAGCGGTAACCCACTCGGCCACGAAGATCGACAACAACGAACATTTGATTTCTGCTATTGAAATGCAACGTGGCAAGAAATGGATAACGCCAACCAATCAGAACTGTGTTTTTCGTTCCTACTTCCGGGAGCGTTACTCTCCTGAGCTAGTCCTTTTGGCAGAAGCTATGAGCGAACAGCGACCAGCTCTGAAGTTGAATGTTTTCAAGGCCAAAGCCACCGACACATTTTGATAAGTACACTGTCGCGTGACTCACCCTTAGGGAGTGAGTATGCCACAGCAGTTGCATTGTCTGTTTCCGTATGATACTGAGATATTTCTTTGGCAGGAAAATAGTTTTGTAAGAAATCAAAGACGACTGAATATAAAAACATTTCAAAAATATACTCGGCCTGCAAGACTTATATGCCGGGCTTTACTTTGATGAATAAGGACAACCACTACCACAGTACATGTTGTGGCACGAAAGTTGTTGTCTACGTGTCTGCTATGATTTTTTTTTGAGGGAGACAGGTTTGGTTGAAATTTTTTATTGTCGCATAATATATGGAAATATGAAGAACTGCCACTAGAGGGTTTCGCCCTCTCTCTTGGCCTGGGATGTGGAAGCATCAATTAACTTTTATTGCATTTGTTGTTGGGCAAGGTGCTGTCAAAGAAAATGTTGGTAAGAAACCATTACTAAAACGCAAGAAATTGCAAACACATATATGCATATTAATACATAAAATAACTAGAAACAGAACAAAATATAAACATTAACAATAACTATACTAACATATAATAGTATAATAGAATAATAAGTGCATTTAGATAAATAATAGTAAGAGGTGCAGGGAAAGCATCAAAATAAATGAATATTCAAAATGTGATTATCAAAACGTGCTAGTGAATATAGGCATATTGTAATTGACGACATCCATGCTCATGATAATGAATGCAGTGCACATCACATCACAACACAATGAAATAAGTTAGTGAGACGAATGCTGGTTAGTCTTCTGTCTTGGGACGGCTCAAGACTGATGAAAAACGTTGGGAAGCCCTTATTAGTATTGTGGGAAACAGTGCTATGATGGTAAAAGATGAGGAATATCATGATGAATGAGCTGTCGTCGGAAAAATCTTGCATGATGATGATCGTCTGGACGTTATCGAGCATAAATGGAAATGAGGATGTTGAGTGCCGTATAGCAGTATCGGAACTGGGAGTCTTGTTCCAGGTCTATCAATATGGTCTCGAGAAATATGTCTTTATATGAATGGAGACAGTTAGAAATATATTTTTGCCGTAAGAGAGCAATGTGTTGGACAAGCGGAGGAAAATCGATCCTATTATAAAGATCATCATTGGGGTATGGTAGTCTTATGCGAAATGCGAGGTTGATAGTATGACGTTCGAGAATTTCTAATCTAGTGTAAAACTTCTGCGGAGCAGAGCACCAGGCTATATGACCGAAAGTGAGGACACTACGCATAAAGGCTTTATAAGTATTTAGTAATAATTTAGAGTTTAAACCCCAGTTTTGACCCACAAGTCGGCGTAAAAGCTGTAATCGATTTTTTGCTTTCCCAACAAGTTTCTGGAGTTGGGCTGTCCACCGCAATTTATCATCGAAAACAATACCTAAATAGGTAACAGTTTTAGTCGGCTGTAGAAGATGATCACCAACACGTATCCGTAGCAAATTTGGATTACGGCGAACCTTACTGCGGCGGTTGGGCGTTAAATTACTAGAGTCTGTGTCTTATCTTCGTTAACAGTGAGTCTCCATTTATCATACCATTGAAGAAATGCTGTAATTGTAGCCTGTAAGTGGACATTAATTTGTTGAATTGTTTTACCAAGCGTGAGAAAAGCGGTATCATCCGCATATTGGAACAAATATGTATTAGGTGCTGGAGATGGTAAATCCGATGCATAGAGGATATAAAGAAGTGGTGATAAGCTTGAACCCTGTGGAACTTCGGTGAATGGGAATATCGGATGTGATAGTGTACCATTGATACTCACATAGGCAATACGATTCAGTATAAACGAAAATATAACTCGAAGATAAGTAAGAGGAATTCCGAGTTTCAATAGTTTATAAAATAAGCCGTAATGCCAATTGCGGCCAAACGCCTTCTCGAGGTCCATGAGTACAAGGCAAGACGGTAATGCTTTGTTATAATGATTGGTAATTATAGTGGTAAGTCTAAGTAGTTGGTCATTGATACTATATAGCGGCCGGAATCCTGTCTGATGAGAAGGTAGAAGGTTATGCTCGCTAAGATATGGATGAAGACGACGTACCAGAATTTTTTCAAACAGTTTACCCAAAGTAGAAGTTAATTGTATGGGTCGATATGAAGTCACGGAGTAAGGTGGTTTGTTAGGTTTTAAGAACATACTGTCTGCTATGAGTTGGTCAGCTGTGTTTGGCTCCGGCTGGACTTTTGTTTGTTGAGTACAGCACCTGAAATCCATTCATAATTCGATATGAGGGTTTCAACATGTGCCATTTCTTGTGGATTGTTAATATTTTTAGTTACTAAAGTAGTGTCTTCATTATTCGATTTAAAAAGCACAAAAATCTTTTTACTTCGGTTTTCTGTTTTTCCAAGTCTAGAGGCATTGTAGAACATGTTATGTATGGTTTCACGCCTTTCTGCGTCGAGATATAGCAGGAGATGACGTCAAAACTAAAAAATATTTTGTTATTAGGCCGACATTTATTTTTTAAATCTTTTTGGCGGATTTACTTTTGCAACTAGAAGATTGAAATTTTGCACAAACATTCAGTCCACCGAACAATATTTATCAGATTTTTTTCAGATGGTCTCTGCGTTGACACTGGGGGTCCATAGGTGCAAAAAATTAAGAAAAATATTTATAACCAAAAAATCTTTTTTATTCGCGATTTTCACGCCTTAGATACACGATGGAGACATGTGAATGGTATCGTTTGAAAGGCAGTTCTGAAGAGAATTATGTACGACCCACAATCCTAGGATAAATAGCGATGTCTCAAGGAAATTTCTACACAAGATCCTGTTTTATACGAGAAATTGGGGTATTATGGATATATTATTATTATTATTATTGCAGGCTTAGTTTTGTACCTAGAAGATTGAAATTTGGACAAATATTCACTCCACCGAATCGTATTTATCAGATTTCTTTCAGATCTCTGCGTTAAAACAGGGGGTCCAGACGGGCAAAATTTTAAAAAGATATTTTGACGAAAATTTTTCTTCGCAATTTTCCCGCCTTAGATACATGATAGAGACATGTGAATGGTACCGTTTGAGAGGTAGTTCTATTTTCAAGAGAATGATGGCGAACCATGATCCTAGAATAAACACGGATGTATCAGGAAATTTTTTACCTGCCATCAGGGTCTTTTGCGGTGGTCTATGGCACTGTGGTGATTATTGACAAATGAAATACTTTTCCTGCCCTTACTATTCAAGACAGAAACTCGAAATTTTGCACACACATATAGTATTTTTCAGTTGGTTTTAAGATGTCTGCGTTCACACGGGGGTCCAAAGGGACTAAAAAAATTTAAAAAATCAGAGAAAAATTCTGATTTCTCTCAAAGTTTTTCACTTCAGGGACACAATAGGGAAATGTAAATGGTACACTCCGATTCAAAAATATTGCGACAGCTAACGCCGTGCAGTAAGGCCAACAAATATACATCTTCTTATTCCATAGTCGTGTCAGGTAAAGAGACAACTCTCACCTCTTTTCTTCTCTCCCATACAAAAAATTAGCTAACAACATGAGCGCAATTCTTATTTCAAACTAAACATGTATTAGTATAGATAAAATGAAATAACAAAACCGAGACGAAACAAGATGCATAGGTTGATGTAGAGAGAAACTGAAACACCCACAATGAAAAATTGAAACTAATGAATGTCTATTACACACAGATTCAGAAATAAGGCAGAGAGAGAGAATAGGAAAGAAGAGGAGAAGAAAAAGTAACGGGAGAACAGATAAAACTGTGGAATTCAAACGTAGTAAGAAAATAACCTAACATTAAAAAAGTTCCGTTTGCAAAAATCCATGAGTAATATAGAAATAACGTTTGTTTTTACATAGTTTCTCAGAACTATTCGAATATATAGACGATTTTTTAAATATCTATTATGTTACTTTCATAACGGATAGCATACTCAATTTCAAGTAGAACTCTACATCTCCGAGACACATCTAGGATAATGTCAAAAGTTTGACACAAAATGCTTTGGTTCCGCGTGGTTTGATTTCAAATTCGGTAATGTTCGTTGGACGTAATGATCCAAAATACATTCTAATATACCCAGTAGATAGCGTTGGTCATATCATCCATTTCAGACTACTAATGCAAACTGAACGAAAAAACGAAAAGAAAAAAACGAAAAAGAAAGAAAAAAAAAGAAAATTGAAGAGTGCTATTTTATTGCTAAATATCTATCACATGTAACCTATATTAGGAGTCCAAACTGTATCGTAATGGAAAACTATAAATATTGGAAAGGAAAAGTTTATGTTTCTCATAGATGTAGCATCTTCCAAATTTCAAAGTGAATAAAACACATTGAATTATAGAATGGGAACAAATATTGTGTCGAACTAGTATAAATAAAATTTTGTTTTCAAATAACCAAAGAGGTACAATTTTCTAGTCTTTTCCGAAGAGTTATCTGTTCCGAACATCCAGAATTGGTTTCATCTCTTCCGAATATAACGTAATGCTTGCCCAGAGAGAAAGAACGCGCTAAGATCTCAAAAGCATCATCGCGTCAGTCGTATGATGTTGGTTAGACCACCACTGAATCGAGGATTTTAAATCCGTAGTGGCCCGGTAATTCGACAGAGACTCGGTAACCCAGAGGATGAAAAAGAGATTTTACTTATTTCCTTGCGTTTAAACAGTATTCCTGTCAGACATGACTAAGACCGTTGATGTAATCCTCAGAGAACGAGAAACGACGCGGAAGTTAACAGTTAATTCGATTCCCCGGACCAGGTATATCGGGCTTCTGCTCCGTTTTAACTTTGGAATATAAAGTGCATGTATGTGTGAGAGGGAAAGAAGTGAAAGATGCAAAGACAGATGGGGAAACGCCAAGAAAGAGAGAGAGAGAGAGAGAGGGACGGGACGAATATAAATAGGATGCATACTTACTATTGTAGTGTATGATATAGAACGCACACACTATTTACTCAAACTATCGCCAGTGATGCCTTGTGAGTTCTCCACCAGAAGATGAATCTCTGTTTGCAGCCATTATTTTATGTAAAACAATCATACTACCTGATGGGAAATCGAACAAAGAATTTTTATTTGGAAGTCTGACACGTTACCACTGCACCACCGATTGCTTTAACACATCTTGGTTTAAAAAATCTTGTAGTGTTTCTTCCTGAGAACGAAAACACGAAAAGTGCATACTGCAGATCAATGATGTCTTTAGAGTGTCCTGGTAATTCCCTCGCCCTTTCCCAGCCAACATTCGTAAATCGTCTCTGTCATGATAAAGGTGTTTGCTTTCATATTCTTACGTAATCCTTATCCAGTATGATAAGTCGAATCTTCACAATCACATTCTAAAAATATTAACTTTGTCGTGAATAAGATTTGACCCTATGTTAGATAGCTGTATTATTCATAAGGCCACTGCGTTACCCCAGCAGTATCATGCCACCTGATATTAGAAGCCAAATATTACTTACATTAGCTGTGATCCTTGGAACGAATCAAAGTGCACAACGAAATTGATTTATTCGACGACCTACAGATGAATTACTGCCCACTAATAAAAAAAATGGAAAAATTACAGAAATAATACATATTTTACAGCAATTTTGTCGTGCAAGTTCAAAAGTGAATAATAATAATAATAATAATAATAATAATAAATGTATACATTGACAGTATAGCAGTTTATTATTATTATTATTATTATTATTATTATTATTATTAGCATCAATTACCAGCTTCATTGCGTTAAATTGAGAAAAATATTAATACGGTCCGTTACTCAGTCACTGTTTAGTATTACTAAAGCCCTCTTTGATATCGGACATTTTCGATGGGTTTTATATATCCCTTTCCACGCTATGTTGTGGGGCACGGTATCTTCAGTGTCATTGTTGATCTCAGCTAGCCGGAAAACTGTGAATTCGACACTGATATAGGTTATTTCGATTATTTTTATATGTGTCCCCCTCCTCCCAGTCGAGGGACTGAATTTGGATTTAAACAGCATCAGATGTGTCACTGTTAATCTCAGCGACTCCAAAAATTAAAGATTCGCCACTTATACCAGTAATTTTTCGTTCTTTGTTAAATGTCGTTCCCCTTTTCATCTCTTAAGTTCCAGCGTCCAAGTGATATGACAGAAACCATCTCAGGTTTGAACTTCATCTAGGTTGAAAATTTGATCGTGATGGATCCGTTGTTTCGCGAGTTATCAACTTTTATTTATACCTTTTAACTTCTCTCTCTCCTCAACCCTAAACTACATCGTCGAATTAAATAGATAAATGCCATCTTAGGCCCGAACCTGATCTGTGTTGAAAATTTAATTGAAATCGGTCGGGTGCTTCAAGAGTGATGAAGTCACAAAGACAGCCAGTTACATTTTCAGTTTTCTTTACATGTATCTCCCTCTCACCGGCCCCTACGTTGCACCGTCAAACTGAAATGACAAAAGTAGTCCCAGATCCGAACCTTATCTATGTTGAAAGCTTTATAGAGATCAGTCGGGTAGTTCAAAAGATTAGGAGTCACAAACATAGTTACCTTCAATTTTATAGTATTAATTATTATTATTATTATTATTATTATTATTATTATTATTATTATTATTATTATTATTATTATTATTTGGTTACTTTTGAACTTACACGTAGAAATTATTGCAAAGTATGTTTTATTTTCACAATTCTTTCCTCGATTGTAAGTTTTTTTTATCAGTGGGCACTTATTTCTCTCTAGGCCGTCCAACAAATCAATGTCGTTGTGCACTTTGTTGCAAATAACGTTACAGGAAGAAGCCGATTCGTTCCAATGATCACGGCTAAAGAAAGTAATATTCGGCTTCAAATTTTAGATTGCATGATAGTGTAGGGGTAACGCAATGGCCTTATGAATAATATTGCTATCTACGAGTAACATAGTGATTGTGAAGAATCAGCTTATAATACTGGACAAGCAATACCTAAGAATGTGAAAGCAAACACCAGTATCACGATAGAGACGACTTACGAATGTTGGATGGGAAAGAGCAAAGGAATTAACAGGATATTCTAAAGACATCATTGATGTGCAGTATGCACTTTTCATTTTTTCATTCTCAGAAAGAAACACTAGACCATTTGTTAAACAAAGTTTGGTTAAAGCAATCGGTGGTGCAGTGGTTACGTGTCAGACTTTCAAATGTAAAATCTTTGTTCGATTCCCCATCAGGTAATATGATTTTTTCACATAAAATAATGGCTGCAAACAGAGATTCATCTTCTGGTGGAGAACTTACAAGGCATCACTGGCGATAGTTCGAGTAAATAGTGTGTGCGTTCTATATCATACACTGCAATAGCAAGTATGCTTCATATTTATATTCGTCTCGTCCCTCTCTCTCTTTCTTGACATTTCCCTATCTGTCTTTGCATCTTTCACTTCTCTCCCTCTTACACATACATGCACTTCATATTCCAAAGTTAAAACGGAGCAGAAGCCCGATATACCTGGTCCGGGGAATCTAATTAACTGTTATCTTCGGCATGATGTTTTTCGTGCTCTGGGGATAACATCAACGGTCTTAGTCATGTCTGACAGGAATACTGTTTAAACGCAAGGAAATAAGTAAAATACTTTTTTATCCGCTGGGTTACCGAGTCTCAGTCGAATTACCGGGTCACTACGGATTTAAATTCCTCGATCCAGTGGTGGTCTAACCAACATCATACGACTGACACGATGATGCGTTTGAGCTCTTTGCGTGTTCTTTTCCTCTGTGCAAGCATTACGTTATATTCGGAAGAGATGAAATCAATTCTGCTTGTTCGGAACAGATAACTCTTCGGAAAAGACTAGAAAATTGTACCTCTTTGGTTATTTGAAAACAAAATTTTATTTATACTAGTTCGACACAATATTTGTTCCCATCCTATAATTCAATGTGTTTTATTCACGTTGAACTTTGAAAGATGCTACATCTATGAGAAACATAAACTTTTCCCTTCCAATATTTATAGCTTTCCATTACGATACAGTTTGGACTTTTAATATAGGTTATATGTTATGGATATTTAGCAATAAAATAGCACCCTTCAATTTTCTTTTTTTTCTTTCTTTTTCGTTTTTTTCTTTTCGTTTTTTCGTTCAGTTTGCATTAGTAGTCTGAAATGGATGATATGACCAACGCTATCTACTGGGTATATTAGAATGTATTTTGGATCATTACGTCCAACGAACACTACCGAATTTGAAATCAAACCACGCGGAACCAAAGCATTTTGTGTCAAACTTTTGACATTATCCTAGATGTGTCTCGGAGATGTAGAGTTCTACTTGAAATTGAGTATGCTATTCGTTATGAAAGTAACATAATAGATATTTAAAAAATCGTCTATATATTCGAATAGTTCTGAGAAACTATGTAAATACAAACGTTATTTCTATATTACTGTTGGATTGCTGGAAACGGAACTTTTTTAATGTTAGGTCATTTTCTTACTACGTTTGAATTTCAGAGTTTTATCTGTTCTCCCGTTACTTTTTCTTCTTCTCCTCTCCTTTGCTCTTCTCTCTCTCTCTCTCTCTCTCTCTCTGTGTGCATCATTTCTGCATCTTTGTATACTATACATTCATTGGTTTCAATTTGTTATTGTGGATCTTTCAGTTTCTCCCTACGTTGACCTATGAATGTTGTTTCGTCTCGGTTTTATCTCATTTTATCCAAACTAATACATATGTAGTTTGAAATAAGAATTGCGCTCATGTTGTTGGCCAATTTTAGTATGGGAGTGAAGGAAGGATGAGAGAGAAGGGTTTCTTTCCTTGACACGATTATGGGATAAGAAGATGTCTATTGGGTGGCCTAACTGCACGGCGTTTGCTGTCGCAATTTTTTGATGCAGAGTTCTCCATTTGAAAGGCTGCTCTATTGTGATAAAACGAATTATGAAGGATGATCATGCGATAAATAGGGATGATGCTGAAGTCGCTTTGCTGAATGTCTGTAATTTACTTTTAAATATAGGACACCCTATAAAACAGAGCATACTCTGTCTCAAACAGATGATGTGTCACAAACGAGTTCACATTCTCATTTGTAGGAATATTCAGGTCTAAGTTAGAGTCTAAAATCATAACATTTTATATTTAATAATATTGTGTGATATGCAATATGGCGGAATTCAAGATGTGTTCGAAGGTGACCCCACTCCAAATCAATGCAATAATGCCAATTGTAACATTTTTTGCCTTCATCCACGCACGTCGTTATTATTGTTCTGTCCCAATACTTTTGACTAACCCTGTATACAGCTCCACGTGTGTCTTCTCACTGCAAAATTAAACTAATCTTTTTCACAGAATATTTTTCATACTATACTTTGATCCAGGGCTAGAAATCGAATTTTAGAACTAAGGGGAAAGTGAATAATAAATAAAGTTTTATTAGGCTATGTAACGAGAATACAAACTCCGAAAGACGGGAGTGCAACCTTACTTTAATGGAGAATGACTAAAGCAATAGCATTTGTTGCAGAACAGTCAACAACCAAACAAAACTTATATCACCATTCAAATTTCCTATTTGTTACTAATAACTACAGATATTTTCCCTTCTTTTGCACAAAAACTTAAACTTACCAAAGGGAGAATATACATTTCTGCATGCCTGATTTCCACTCGTGCTTTGATCTCAGGTTTTTTAGCCGTGGAACCGGGTCATTTTGACGCGGGGCCTTTTTCTCTCGGGACTATTTTACGCGTGGCATTTTCGACTCGAACCCTATTGGCGCAGGGCCGTTCTGACTCCGGACCTTTTGACCAGGTCACTTTTCAAACAGCGCCCTTTTGACGCGGGCTCATTTGTCGCCGACACCTTACCGGGCTCTTTCTACCCGGGCCGTTTTCACTTGGACCCTTTTGACTCGGGCCCTTTGGTCGCCGAGCACTTTTGGCAAGAGCCCTTTAGATGCGGGACCGTTTTTTGACTAGGGCAGTTTTGTCATGGGGTCTTTTGACTCGGGCATTTCGGCCCTCGCCCTTCTGACATAGAATATATATTCACAAGCTGAAATGCATTGAGCAGGGGGAAGTTATGAGTAAATAGATGATCAACGATCCAGGGCGCAGTAAAATTACTTACGCAACTGGTCATATCTTTCTTTCTCCCGATTTCCACTCGTGATCTCAGGCTTTTTAGTCGTGGAATTGTATTTACCGGGCCTTTTATCGCGCGGCGTTTTTGACACGGGTCTATTTGCCGCGGGGTTTCTTTGACACGGCTT
Source organism: Thermobia domestica (assembly GCF_964235325.1). Lineage (NCBI taxonomy): Eukaryota > Metazoa > Arthropoda > Insecta > Zygentoma > Lepismatidae > Thermobia > Thermobia domestica. The sequence continues at coordinate 159,478,250 of NC_137467.1, forward strand.
CCTTTGATTCGGGGCATTTTGTAGCTCGGCCCTTTCGACTCGGGAACTTTTGACACGGGACCGTCTTAACCCGTGCCCTTTTGAGGCGGTGTCCTTTTTCACCCGGGCATTTTTAGATAGAGCACTTTTGTCTCGTGTCCTTTTGTCGCGACGCCCTTTTGACATGGGCACTATTGACAGAGGGGCCCTTTATAATTAGACCCATTTGTCGCTGGTCTCTTTTGACCGGGGTCCATTTTACTTGGGCATTTCTGTCTTCGCCTTTTTGTCCGTTCCCTTCTGACAGAACTATATATATATATATATATATATATATATATATATATATATATATTAACTCTGCGTAGGGCATGGCAGGGGGCAGGAATGATTAAATAGATGATCAATGATCAGGGCGCAGTAAAATTAGTTACACCACTGGTCATATCTCTTTCTTTCTCCTGATTTCCACTTCTGATCTCAGGCTTTTTCACCGTAAACGTATATTTGCCGGGCCCTTTTGACGTGGAGCCTTTTGTGTCGAGCCTTTTTGACGCAGGGGTCTTTTGACTCCTCCCCTTTTAACGGGGGCCTTTTGACTCGTGCTTTCTTTCGCGGTGCCCTTTCGCAGGTAACCCTTTTGACACGGGACCGTTTTGACCCGTGTCATTTTTGAGGTTAGGTCCCTTTTCACTCTGACGTTTTTGATAGGGCCTTTTTGTCGCAACGTCCTTTTGATTCTGGCACTTTTAACAGCGGGGCTGTTTTGATTCGGATCCTTTTGTCCCGGGGCCCTTTCGACTGGAGCCCTTTTGATTCGGGGATTTCTGTTCTCGTTCTTTTGTCCGTATCTTTCCCATATATATATATATATATATATATATATATATATATATATATATATATATATATATATATATATATATATATATATATATATTCACCAACTGAAATGCCTGAGGCAGATGGAAGGTATGAGTAAATAGATTATGAACGATCAGGGCACAATAAAATTACTTACGCCACTGGTCATATGTATCTTTCTCCTGATTTTCACTCCTGATCTCAGGTTTTTTAGCCGCGGAATTGTATTTGCCGACCCCTTAACGCGGGGCTCTTTTGATTTGGCTCCTTTTGACGCGGGGCCGTCTTGACCTATGTCCTTTTGAAGCGGGGTCCTTTTTGACCCGGCTTTTTTGACGTAAGGCACTTTTGACTCGGCCTCTTTACTCACGAGGATCTTTCGACCCGTGTCCTTTTAGGCGGTGTCCATTTTGTCCCGGTTTTTTTTGACATAGGACCCTTTCGACTCGGACTCTCTTCCCGCGATGATCTTTTGAACTGGGCGCTTTTGACGCGGGGAAAATTTTCACGGGGGGCATTTTCGACTCGGGCACTTTTGTCGCGGGGTCACTTTTGATCTGCTCTTATAACGCGGGGCCTTTTAAAAGCGAGCCTCGTTTTGACTTGGGCCTTTCTATCCTCGCCATTTTTCAGGCCCTTCTGACATGGAACCATATATATATTACGCAGCAGTTGAAATCCGTAGGGGGCAGGTATGAGTAATGGATTATCCAGGGCGCAGTAAAATTAGTTACGCCACTTTTCATATCTCCTTCCTTCTCTTCCCTCTACATTATATCTGGAGATGCATGTTCTGACTAATAGATTACAGTGGCGATTTTAAAAAGTAAGAGGATATACGCTATCAATAATAAACTATGACTTTTAATATATATAGGGCAATAAATCGAAAAACTCTATACGGGTCTTTTGCCCCCCTCCCCCGTTCGAAAAAATCCTGCGGGCGTTAGTGATTATCATGTTGGTTAATTACTGTATTATATTGTGTTATACATGGAATTGATACTTCTGTGTTTTATTTAATAATAAGAACCTTATTTACATTTATTAAGGCCATTGCTTGACGACAGCGAAACATATTCACGTTCAGCATATTCAGTTTCTATTCTGAAATAAGGAAATAATTGACGCATACATTTAGGACTTAGAAAAGTGACCCGCGAACATGTCGTGTTAAATTCCTGAAGAGTGAAAAGCGCTAGTAGCAGTTGTCAGAGTTATTAACTTGACATATAAGAGAATAAAATGAAAAACTGAGAATACGAATCTTTTCAGAGAATATAGTGTACTGATGCTTCAAATCTATGCCTTTACTCCTATATATACATTATTTTCCTAGTCAAAATAAAAACTATTCAAAATTAACTTTGGCGACGAGGATACATTTACAAGTACAGCTTTATTTTCGTATTTTCTTCAACAGTAACCAATTTATAATTTTATTATAATTCAAAGCACTTATCATATTTCTATCGCAAATAAGAATATATAGTCAACTTCTTAAACACTTCGCTCCGCAGGAACCGGTTCAGCGCATGTAACAAGCAAAAACAACAGGTTAGGCGTCTCAGAAGTGACAAAGAAGAAAAAAGAAAGAAAAAGCAGAACTGTACTGTCTTACCGCAGTCAGTGCTGACAACATAGTTTTGGCAGTCCCTTACACCGCTAGAGCTACAAGCTGTGTACAAGAATTATACAGTAACAATATACATTGTGCCACAGTAGCGCTACATACGGAATGTGCAAGAACTACAAATGATTATTTTTCTCACAAGTATCAATCACTGTTGAACCCTCTTTTCATTCTACACGTGCTTTTTTCTCCCACATTTTGATCTCAGCAAGCACAAGTACCAGGCTTTGCGAGTTCACATCCATAAACTGTTAGTGTTCAGAGTACGTTTTTAGGTCTTCGAATGACTGTGAGTGATGATCGGACGATCGCATACGGCAGCCAGAAACACCGAGTTGCATTAATAATTGTAAAATATAAATATAGGGCCTTCACTATGCCGTGATGATATATATATATATATATATTAGAGAATTATTCCCGTATTATAGTTGGCGCTAAAAATTTCCAAAGGATTTTTTTAGCTATTTTTTAGGAGGAAAAATTTATAAAAAGGTACCCCCTCATCTTTCGTCGCTGTGCGTTGTAGGAGTTCTTGAGCATGTGAACTAGGCCACGCAGTTTGCTGTACTGGAAATGAATAGTGCAGTTTGCAGAGAATCCCGTGTTACTGTATGTAGTCAGGTTGGAGATTCTGCTACAATACAGATGCCCCTAAAGCAATTGGGTGTTGGCCGTAACATAGCTTAAGCGATGCTAGGGAATTAGAAATTAAGCCTGTTTCTTAGAAGTTTGATCATACGCCTATAATAGAGGCTACATGGGACATTTATTGGATCATCAGAATGGGAGTATATAAGCTTCCTATGGATTCTATGTCGGAGGTGAGTGAAGCTCAAATAGAATTAGGAATTGGTTCCGTCCTAGTGGTGGAGGAACTTTTTATTTGAATGCGAATGCGTTTGGGTTAGATCCCCTGTGTATTTATTAGCACAATTAAGTGTTGTGAATGATTAGAGATTTCTCACTGCAACTTTCATGGAGGAAAGTGTAAGAGTGAGTGCTGACAGAATTCCTCATTCCTTGAGTGCAAGTAACTTTAGTCAGAGCCATGGAGTGAAAACTGACAACGTATTCCAAGACCAACCTATCCTACATATATAGTTTAGATAGATTCCTTATTGTAGACTTAATTTGGAGTCTCAGGATCAGGGTAGGCCAGACTTTGTCCTGTGAGTCAAAATCTAGTCTCTGAAATGTAAGGAGTACGGGCCAGGATTAGTTGATTACTGTAAACTGTATTTCTACAGGTCCCTTCTAAATTAGACAGATATTGAATAATTAATGAAATTAGGAAAATTGGCAGTTAGCTTGAATTCTTCCTTTCTCCTTCAGTTTCTGGGGAAAGACAAGCAGGAGATTTGGATGTGTGTAGGGGCGGAGTAGTGTCCTGAGATTGTAGTCTTTATCCCACCACCGAAATTAGAATATTAATTTGTAATAAATATTTAATCTCCATTCAAATTCCTCGATCTATTCATTTAATTTTCTTTCATATGAACCAATACTAGACATAACGAGCAGGTATTTATTAGTGGTCGTATAGATATATAATTATTGAGCAGATGATTGTTAATACGAATTTTTCGTAATTTTTGTGTTTATTTTCTTTGGAGGAAAAATAATAATAGTATAAATTCTTGAAGGAAGTGAAGGTTATTTCAGTAACTTCATCTCAAGTGGAAGCTGAGCCAATTATAGATATTTAATTTCTAGTTGTATAGAGTTATATCAATAAAGACAAAAATATTTACTGTGTGGACACTCCGACTGACAGTCAGATTTTTCAATTTGTTTTTATTCTTCACAGTCTGTTCCTAGTTTTCCCTAAACCCAAACAGATGAAGCTAGTTTATATCTGATCAAGTCTTTCATTCAGTGTATGCACATTATGGATGTGCTTTGTCGCTGGGCTAGAAGTGTAGCCCAGGCCGAGACGCTTACAGGATTTGTGTATTCTGTAATGTATACAAAAGCCTGTATTACTTCCCGGGCAAAAATATGTTACCAAAACACTCTTTTGGAAGTGTTATGTTGTAATAATTTAGAACATAGTGTAGCGTGCATGAACACACTGTACTATACGAGCACGGGTGACACATCAAGAATATGAACAGCAAGTGAGAAACACAATCTAAATTGTAGGCTGAACATAGGTATTTATACAGTGCGTTCCGCTTGAATTTTAAGTCATATATTTAGTGCTTTCATAATGACACATTTGTAATAGAAAACAAGTAATATCACATCAAAAATGTTTAAGAAAATCGCCCTTTCTTTATTTTCTAATTAAGCTTTTAGAGTCTTTATTTAGTCAAAATCTCCATAATAGCTTATTTATCATTAACATTCACAAAGTATAATATATGTAAGCGCATAAAGAGTTATGTAACCTGCCCACTCATTATTTCTCTACTTTTAACAGATAATACACTAAAATGGTACACATTAAGAAATAATAAATAAAATTCAACTACTTTCATGTAATTTCAAGTCATCATAAACACTGGTTTAATCTCCAATATTATCAGAAAAACAGCACCACTTTTGAAGAAAACTAAACCAAAACTTTCCCATAGCATAATGAAGTCCAAAGCTGAGTCGAGTTTCTGCTCCATTTTCATAATTGTCCTGACGTTTTACACACTATCCTATTTAATTATAATTAATTCAACACTAATTTTTGGTGCGAGAGTTTTGGAATCAGAGACGGAGTTGATTCGGCCAAACTTCACTCACGTACCGGCGGTTTTAAGTACCAGAGGCAATTAACAAGTGTTTACATTTTACAGACAAGAGTTTAGGAAATAGGACTGATTATAGCTACATTTCTATTTGCCGAACGCATGGTAAGCATTTGGGTATCAGATTAGTCCCCCAGGTCGCCATTTTTGCCTCACGGCTTTATATAAACAATAAACCACGTTCATTGAAAATCAGTCATGAACGCAGTAACAAACAGGAATACATTTTTTTTAATTAATAGAACAGGGACACTAATAATAATATTACAAATAGATAGCACTACTCGCATTTAATCTGCAAGGAAGAAACTGTATCTCTCAGACCCCGAATACAAAGGATAATGATTTCACACCACCCCTGCGAGTAAGCAAGGATTAGAAATATTAGTTTTCTATGCTTTCAGCATCTATGACAACGTTAGCCCCTTACGTATGAGAGATGACGTCCCTCGGCGACCACACTCCAGGTGGGATTGAAGAGCGAGAAAGGAATCAGAGTTGAGTTGAGATGATGTTAAGTTTAATGACCCTTTCAGTAGAGAGGATATACAGACGTGGATCTGCTGATTAACATGGCATCCAAACCACATGGGCTTCCTCCGAGAATCGAACCCGGGTCTCCCATGCCAAAGGCGCGTAAGCTAACCGCTTAGCCACGAAGATGCTCAAGAAAGAAATCATAAAGTAACGAGATACCTGGAAACATTATTTTAGGTTCGATCGTAGTGTGAATGATGAAGAAACACAAAAACTTGACTCAGATTGACTGACGTGAGCTTTCAAAGTGTTTCAAGCTAATGTACCGACCGGGAATTGAACCAGGGACCGAAGGCGAGATTGTTATCGCTTACGCTGAGCGTGCAAACACCTACGAATTAATATAGAGTGCCTTAAAATATTAATTATATAGCCCTATATATATTAAAAAATTTAAAAGTTTAAAGGCGGAACCAATCAATAATCCACCTTAAATTCTATTTTATTCATAAAGTTTCTCATATTTCCATAAGTTCTGACAAAATCAAGAAATAATATTTCTTGTACTGACAGTATGTATAAAAGTTTTTTTTTTTTTTTTTTTTTTTTTTTTTTTTTTTTTTTTTTAGGAAATAGCGTTTATACTTGAAACATACGTGTGTCCAACAGAATATTTCTGCTGGGACAGCTGTGACTTATACTGTGAATTCTATTTTTAAATTTGTAGAAAAGTACTCAGTGGAATTATAACATGTATGTTTCTCTTTTAAAATATACTTTAAAGGTTTAGAATGGAGCTGGTTAACAATAAATTCAGGGTCAACTACAGTGAAAGTTCATTTATTTTTCATAAGCATAACATCATTTCCTTAGTGGATACTTCCTATTAATATATTAATAAGATGTTAACTTCTATCGTGAGATATGTCATGCCATCGAATTTTTATGTGTATTTTTTCAGTAAACATTTAAGGAACATAACACGTAGAATTGACGTAGTATTTTAAGTGGTGTTTCCTCTTGATTTTGGGATATAAGCAATTTATTCAAGTATACTACTGCATTAACAACATAAACTAAAAGCTAGATACAACATGGGAGAGTCATGTCCTGCCATCTTACCTAAGATAAACCTGAAATGAAGTTAATGGTCGGAATATACAGGGTGGGCCATTTTAATCAATCCACGGAAATCTGAAAAATGTTAAAACATAGAAGAAATTTTTGAAGTACACATTATACATTGCTAAGGGGGAAAACCAATTCCGCCAAAAGTATCCCTTCCCGCCCCCCGTAAATGGGGGTAACGGGGGATAACTGAAATGTCAAACGGGAACATGGGTCGAGTAATACCTCGTTCGAAAGGTCTTGAAAAACAAGTAACGCTGTAATAAAAGATGTTTCATATTGTGCACCAGTTTCAAAATGGTCGCCATGATATGGTTCGGAAACTCCAGTACCCGTAGTACGAAAACCATGGAAGGTAAATGAATAGAATTAAATTGAAATGCGTAAATATCATAGGGCATATCGAATGGTGTAGTCCCTGTGATCCAAGCGGCCTCCCTGAAGGGGTCTTGGGGGCTAACTTCAAAATTTCAATGTCCAACCGGACAGCGGTTCGGGCGTACGCTTGACCTACCCAATGCTGTTTGGAAGGCAGACTTCATGGATAGAGAATCGGTGCACAGAGTTAGTGCGGATGGCCATATTTACATTTTGATTAACTATTAGCACTCATGTCATACTGTGAGCTTCAGGGACGAAACGGTGTGTACGTATATTCCCGAAATGCTTTCTGAATAACCAGCACGCATTGCATAGAAGTTTCTGTGGTGACGGAGATTAGCAAATTCATACGTTTGTAAGTTCCAGCAGCCGCATTATTCGATAACTTCTTTCGTATAACGTTCCTTCTGTTTTCGCATCAAATCATACTCAGCCATACAGATATGCGTTACCATTCAAATAAAATTTCACCTTTTTTTAGTCACTACAGCGTCATCCTTACAAACAAATGTTTCAACCACTTCATACCTATTTGTAAGGTAGCCTTAATTTGCGAATTAAAGTAGAGTTCTCATTTGAACTTTCACTGTTACTTTCCACCCCACTCACATACAGAGCGCACAGAGAGATTATTTTGCAGGACTTGGATTTCTCTATATACATTATGGCAATTTTACTCTAATATTTTTTTTATCTCTGTTGTATTATTCTCGAGCATTGGAAAGCCTCCGTGGTTTTCCTATTTAACTTTTGTTATTTTCATTTATGTCTAACCGTATTCATACTATGGGCACTAGACGTTTTCTTGGACACACTCACCATGTCTTGGCGATCATTTAGAAAACGATGTCTCATGTCGAAAGTATTCTTACAGAAGCTGTTTGATATTAATTTGTTTATGTAACGTGATGTTACTCGCTTCAAGTTGCTATTTGAAATTTTCAAGTTGGCCCCGGATACCTTTCAGTTGGCCCTTGGAGTCACCACAACAACACCTCTCGATGTGCCTTACGTCAGTTAGCTACTCCAGTTTTTCTTCTGTTGATTTATCTCCAATCGCTTTCATACTACGGGTACTAAACCTTTTCTCTGACACGGATACTATGTTTCGGCGGCCTTTTGAGAACACTGCCATTTCACCTCAATCGTTTTTTGCTGCAAGATGTTTAATTTTGCAAGATTTATCGAACGAGGTACCACTCGACTCATGTTACTATTTGAAATTTTGAAGTTAGCCCCCAAGACCCCTTCAAGGAGGCCACTGGGACCACACCATTCGATATGCCCTATGATATTTACATATTTCAATTTTGTTCCATTCATTTACCTTCCATCAGTGTGCGAATTGAAAAATTTTCCCAGGGGGGGGGATGAATTTCACCCATATGCGCACCGTGCTCCCCCCATGTATATATGGACATGAATATAGAAAAAGGGAACAATTCTTACTTTGCGTGAGTGAAAATTTATGAAACATCTCACATCTCAACTGTTTTGTACTTGTTAGCAAAGATAAATGTATATTTACTAACAAGTACAAAACAGTTGAGATGTGAGATGTTTCATAAATTTTCACTCACGCAAAGTAAGAATTGTTCCCTTTTTCTATCTTCATGTCCATTTAAAAATACTCCAGAGAGGGAAAAAGTTATCCCTGCCAGGTATAAAATTTTTCTTCTGGAGGGGAGGAAAGATTTTTGTCAGGGGGGGAAATCCCTGGCATCCCCCCGCGAATTCGCACCCTGCCTTCCATGGTTTTCATACTACGTGTACTGGAGTTTCCGAACCATATCATGGCGGCCATTTTGAAACTGGTGCAGAATATGAAACATCTTTTATTACAGCGTTACTTAGTTTCCCAAGACCTTTCGAACGAGGTATTCCTCGACCCATGTTCCCATTTGACATTTCAAAGTTACCCCCATTTGCGGGGGGCGAGGAGGGGTACTTTGGGCGGAATTGGTTTCCCCCTTAGCAATATATAACGTGCACTTCAAAAAGTTTTTCTATGTTTTATTATTTTTCAAATATTTCCGTGGATTGATTAAAATGGCCCACCCTGTATATTTCTGCTTTGGATACTGACCAAATCTGAATCTAAGGAAAACGTATTGAATTGCAGCATTAAACAATGAAATAAAACTTTAATCTCTGCAGGTCATAGACCACAAACCTAGACTGAGAAATTTATGTTCAAACAGATGATTCCTTGTATTTCTTTCGCAATGCAACATAGAAATAAGAACATCAGCGAAATAAATTAAAAGTGTCATATTTGCTATACTTTACGTTACATATAACAAATCTTTTTCTACGTCTTTAATTACATTATGGGCAAAGGCTTAGAATGCCTATTTTTGCCCCTCAACTTTAAGTAACGAGGCTAAAATGGCGATTTCCAGCGTTTACGATAACAACTTCAGCGCTTTTTTTTTTTTTTTTTTTTTTTTTTTTAAGGTTAACCCGATCAAAGGGTTACGCCCTTTCTTCGGTAGGAGGAAAAACTAGGTATAGGGTTTTACTTTTATTGATAGTTGGGCATTGAGAGTTTGAGGAGCATTTATTTATTTTATTCTTTTGTGGTCATCATTTTTTTTTCTTCTTCTTCTTCTTCTTTCTTCAAAAAAGGCTTTGGAGGCATCAATTTCCATAGGGAAGGCATCAGTATACGTAGGGTTATTTATTATTCACTATTGCATTTAGTAGGCCGGGCTATGGTTGTGAAATGAGAGATGAGGTGAAGTGCTGATAGACGCCACAACAAAACACAGGGATATGGTTAGTGTAGACAAATGAATGGTTATCTTCTGCCCTGGGGCGTCACAGGGCTGATGATGACAGATGAAGCCCGCTGCTAACAACATTGATGAAAACACTAGTGCAGAGATGGATAAATGTATGGACTAAGGTGAGGTGGACGGTATATAGCAAAATCGGCCTTGTGGGGGTCATTATCGTCTAAAGTCGTATGGTAAAGAGTAAGAAGATGTTGAAGAGGTGTGGCTTGATGTTGAGGAGGGGTATCATGAATGATGTCCTGGTGAAAGGTGTCGAGGAAGAGCGGATTACCTTCGGCAATGACTTTTGTTATGTATTTTGTGCGGAGTGTTTCTAAGTGTTGTAAGATGGTAGGAAAGTTGATACGGCGATAGAGATCGGCAGTTGGTGCTGGTAGTCTTATGCGATAAGCAAGGCGGAGAGCATGTCGTTCGGATATTGCAAGTCTAGTATATAGTGCGTCAGGGGCAGAGATCCAGCATATATGGCCATGTGTGAGAGCAGGTCGAAGGAAAACCTTATAAGTCTTAATAACAGTGTCAGTATGTAAGCCCCAAGTGGTGCCCACTAGCCGCCGGAGAAGGTTTAAACGATTTGTAGCCTGTGATCGGATTTTCTGTAAGTGAGGTTTCCAGCTGAGTTTGGAGTCAAAGATGATTCCGAGGTATGTTACTGTTGATGATGGGCGTATGAAAGTGCCATTGACGTGAATATGAAGAAGAGCAGGATTGCGATAAATTCGTGATCGGCAGCGAGGTGGAAGAAAAATGATAGCCTGCGTTTTGAGGGGATTTATGGTTAGGCGCCACTTGTCACACCAGGAAGTGAAGGCATCAATTGCTTGTTGGAGTGTTCGATTTATCTGTTGAACAGTGTTGGCTGTGGCGAAAAAAGCGGTATCGTCGGCATATTGATATAATGAGACATTTTGTGGTAGAGGGGGCATGTCTGCTACGTATAATACATAAAGAAGGGGTGAAAGAACAGAGCCTTGAGGAACACCACAGTGAAGAAAGATCGGATGTGAAAGTGATTGGTTGATGGTAATGTAAGTCATACGATTTGAAAGGAAAGAATGGATACATCTGATGTAGGAGAAAGGAAGATGAAAAGAGAGAAGTTTAGCGATGAGGCCGGCATGCCAAACTTTGTCAAAAGCCTTTTCAAGATCGAACAATAACAGGCAGGAAGGTTTGGAGGTATTGTAATGATTAGTTATGGCAGTCGTGAGGCGTAAGAGTTGATCGGAAATACTGATGTTTGGGCGAAAACCAGCTTGATGAAGAGGAATGAGGTTTCGCTCAGAAAGATGGGTATGAAGGCGACTGACAAGAATGCGTTCAAATATTTTGCTGAGTACTGATGTCAGTTGTATAGGACGGTATGATGAGAGTTCTGTAGGAGATTTATTGGGTTTGGTGAAAAGCAGAGTTTTTGAGATTTTCCATTGTGGTGGATAAAAGCCGGTGCGGAGAATGAAGTTGTATATGGCTGCAAGAAGTGTATATAAGACGGGAGGAGAGGCTTTTATGAGTTTATAAGTTATATGGTCAAAGCCAGGCGCCGTGGTACGTTTCGATTTGATGGAGGCTGAGATATCTGCAGGAGTAATGGGATCATTAAGAGGTGAATCGGTGAGTTGATGGTGAATGTTGGGTTGTAGGAGGGGGGAGTGCGGATTTGCAAGGCGTTCGACACGTCGGGTGATAGTTGGATGTGGTAGTTGTACGGTAGGGGTAAATATTTCTTGGAAGAAGGAGGCAAAAGCATTTGCTTTATCAGTATCGGTTTGGAGAGGATGATGATGTGAAATGATAGGGTATGATGTATGTCGAGTTTGACCAGTTAACTGATGGAATTTTTGCCAGAATTTGGTAGGATGTGATGTAGTCGAGAGGGAGTTGCAGGTGGAGATCCAACGTTTTCTTTTATAGGCAGTAAGGTAATTATGAAGCATGCGAGTCCAACGACGATGCTGTGCTAAGGATATAGGATTATGAGTACGTTGAAAGTCACGGAAGGAGCGGCGAGAAGCAGCAAGGATGGAATGATATTGTGGAGGGATCGGAGGTTTGTGTGGATGACGTATACGTAGGGGTATGTTATTGTGGGTGGCTGTGTCAAGAGATGATGTGAGTTGGTCAACAAGGTCATAGAGTTTGTGCTCTGATGTAGGCTCTTGAAGATGTTGTATCGAATTTGTAAGATCCGCTTGGAAATTAGCCCAATTTGCATGATTATAATCAAAGTAGTGAATGGGCGGTGGTTGTGTTTGAGCTGAGTGGGTGAGAATAATATCGAGTAGTATCGGAGCATGATCGCTGCCGAAAGGTGGGAGAACCCTAAGATTTTGAATATTCAGAGACGCAGAGCTGATAACTATGTCTGGGGAGGTGTTGCTGATGGGGCGAGATGGCGATGGGAGATGATGAAAATCGGCGGCAATGATATTAGAGATATAGTTGTGAAACTGTTGTTTCTCAGCCTGCGGGCGGCAATGAATATTTATGTCTGCCATGATGATGTAATGCCTAAAAGTATTGTCAATGTATTGAAAAAATTCATATGGTATGGGGTGGCCTGGTCGAATGTAGATAGTGCATAGAGTGATGATTTTGGTGCGAAAATATAGTGTGACTATGGAATACTCGGGAAGGTTATGTGGCTTTGGAAAATAGTGAGTGCGTACCGGGATATTGTGATATGTTCCAATTGCAGTGCCTCCATTTGCTCTTTGGTATGGTCTAGAGCAATCATGACGGTGTAGTTGAAACTGTGGAAAACGGACATGATGTGTAGGTTTCAGATAGGTTTCGTTCAACGCAAAAGCCTGTATTTGTTTCTCCCTTAGGAGTTGTTCAAAAACTGCTTTATGAGTGAGAAGAGATCGGATATTAATGAAGAGGAAAGTGACTGCCATGAAGATTGAAACTATTTTAGAAGTTGCTGGGCGATGGTTGTAAATTATAGAGATGGCCATTCTGGATCTGTTTTAGTAGATGTGATGGAAAAGTGGGCATGTGGACCGGTGTAAGTAGCAGAAAGTTGTAGGCCAAATAATTGTTGGGCTATGTGATCGACCTGCATAAGAATGTGTGGGCGTAAGAAGGGGTGGATATTTTGAAGAACAAGAGTGGTGAAACGGAGCAAGTCTTCAGTTGTGATGGGTTCTCGTAAGGAGTTAGCAGGTGGTGTAGCGGAATCGGTGGTGCGGATGGGAACGGATAGTTCCGGTTTATCAGTTGGTGGAGCAGGTTTTTGATGGCATTTATAACTATAGGTTGGGTGTTGTTGATGGCAGGTATTGCAGAGAGGTGGTTTTTGCAGGTTAGGACAGTTGTTAGTGGAATGGTCCTCATTGCAATGTCCACAGCGGGGTGAGTTTGGACAGTTTTTAGTCAGATGTGAGGCATATGTTTGGCATCTTTCACAGCGGATCGGAAGTGGTGGTGAAGTGCGGGATGGTTCTACTCTATGGCGTCTGCGATAGATATAAGCACCATTTTGCAGTAGATCGTCTACTGTTTCCTTGGATGCTGTAAGAACTCGAACGAGATAGGTGGGACCTGACTGACACTTGATGCGAATGCATTTGTGTACTTCATAGCATTCGAGTCTTAATTCGTCCAGGATTTCTTCATCAGAATATGCTGGTGGAACGCCTTTTATCACCACTGAAAACATGGGTTGGCGTCGAGGTGGTGGTGGTTGCTTTTTTCTGGTTTGAGAAAGAGCTTGGATGTTAGCTTTATCGCCAAAAATGTGAAAGCCAGCTTTGTTTCTGATTGTAGTAAGGAAGTTTTCGTCTGGAGATTTGATAATTATTCCGTTCCTAGTGAAGATGATTTCTGATACATTAGCTCGCGGATAGTATTTCATAAGTTGAATTAGAATGTGTTTAGGATTAGAATATTTGTTGTCAGCATTTGTGAGAAGATAATTGAAGGTTGCTGGAGGTTGGTTTGAAGCGATGTCCATAGCTAGATTATAGAGATCACTTTCGGAGGCCTGACTGACAGGAGATCTTGATCGAGGTTGCTTGTTCTGATTTTGTGATTGTAGTGTTTCACCTGTTCGTTTTTGAGAATTGGGACCCGTTCTGGGTTTGGCCCCCCTGCACTCCATCGAGTTCACAGGGGAAACACCCACGGATCTCGAAGACTGCAAAGTGGCCGAAGCCAGTACAATATGAGACGAGAACAACAATGATCAGTCTGGTTGATGTCGAAGATATGAGATGATATATGATATGATGAAACGGTGTATAACGATGATGATAGCTGTCACCCTCCAGCACTGAGAAGTACTGTCAATCACAGTGAGAACGTATGCGTGCTGGTCTCTATTGTGCGTGTGCAACACAATGTCCTCGAAAGCACGTTAACGATACTCAGCTAGGCTAGGCTTCGCACAAAATACAGCTTGTGACGTATGGTACGTCAAGCTGGTAAGAAAGTATGATGTCTTCAGCGCCACTAACTTTTGAGTATTATTCTCAAAGAGAATAGACTATTGCGTTTATTTTGATGATCCTTCATAATACGCTAAGATGCTAAGAGGAATATCCATATTAGGTATACATTCTAATGGAGTCTATTATACGAAATAAGAAATTCCAAAAAAATGTTCTGTACTCTTTAAGATTGTTAACACAATTTGCAACCATTTACTATGTCTGACATGCTGCCATCTATTGTGAATAGTGAACACTGATGGAAACATGAAACAATAATTCTTCCACCTTCGCTAGTAACATAGGTAAGTTGCTTTTAGATTATCATGTCTCATTCATGTTAATTATATGGTGGTTCTGCCTTCTGTTATTATGTAGAGCTTGTAAATAAATCAATCTCTCTCACCAAACTGCATCTTTTTCCATAAGTAGGCTAGTAGTCTATTGCTTTCAACCTTAATCCATCTGAATATTAAGGGATGAATTATTTTTTGCAATATGGACTTCATTAATTGTTCGACGAATAACGTATTTCTCAAAATCATTCATTGAATTTTTTTTTTTTCGTTGTGCTCGCTTCTTATTTGGTGTAAGAAAGCTCTTTTTCATAATTCTGTTTATTTCTCGCTCAATCGTAACACGTTTTACAGTACTTACTGAAACAACGGTAGCTTCAGATACTCCGCTTTGCACTTCTTTTACGGTAATTGGATTTCTATTGTCAGCCTCTATCTTCATAAAATCATAAACATTAAACAAAATCTCTCACCTTTTCCTGGGAATCGTTTTCGTTCTTCTGAGTTTTCTGTTCTTTATAACCTCTATTATGATTTTTTAAAAAAGAGCTCACAAAACGCATTAACGCAGCACAGAACTAATACACAAAGAACCCCATACCTCACTCAATAAAAGAACACTAGACTCTTCGGCTTTACATATGCCTCTCACAACGCCCTCTAGTGTGCTGTTGTGAACAAACACCCCAGGGGAGTGGGTACCAATAGGATCATTTTCTTCTACCACCGAGGATGAAAAACTTCTTTGTATGAGAGAGAGAGAGAAGTTGGCGAGTCTGTAGCCACTATTTCATTAAGGCTAGGATATGATTTGTGGTCTCTATAATGAATGGCTAACAATTATAGGTTGTGTTATGTGATGTAGTTTTTAATTACTTTAACTTGTTTTACGATCCTCATGCATTTTGTTTTAAAAAAGAAAAAATGATTGAATAAGGAAATCTTTAACTCACCAAATGCACCTTTACATCTTATTAAATAAATAGACTATTTACACTTTATTATACAGATCTTTGTAAAAGAAGATAGGAAAGGGAGACTGCAGATTGATTGAAGGTCTGCTGTTGTTATTATTTAACCCATTTGGTGCCAGAAAGAAACACGTTTTTGAATTGGGTTGAAATTTCCTAGTCTTCGTAATTGGGATCTCTTGTTACTCTGGAAAGAGAAATTTCGTTCTTGTCATCTACGATTCAGCGTCACGTGACTGATCTTCTATGAGATCACTGGGACTTCGTGATTTAAAATATACATGTATTTTGAAGACTAGAAAATATAATCTAACTTGTAGTTAAATGAAAAAATAGAAAAGGGATGAGTATATATAGTTTTATTTTGAAGTACATATGAACTTAAACACATTAGCTCTGATACTGTGTGTTATTTTGTTAACATTAGGAAGGATTATAATCGAAAAGGGTTGTTACCAAAATAGTTGTTATTTTTTCACCATGTCGATTCCTTTCAACTGCACATGACAACATGTTTATACTTGTTTTTGGAGGATATATGTCATTCAACACACAAATTTACATTGCATTTGAAACAGTGGCTTTTTAGTTATCCTGCACATACTCTCTCTGACAACGTTGTTGTTGTATTCTTTTGGTAGGTGATCCTTCCCATCAAATTGGATGTCGCCTATCATAGTAGAATTCAAAATTGAGCGATTTTGGATTAGAAGACAAGTGTTATTTACCTTCGGAATTCAAGAAGTGTCATGAAATATCGTCCTGTTCTTGTATCCACTAGCCAATTATTGACAACCGTCATATCTTGAGCTGTAGTGGCCAGTACCAATTCTTGCCGCGAACATGTACTGAATATTTGGCCCACAACAAACATTGAAGATCAGCACCTCCCATTCTTTTGTTATAATTCCTTACAACGTTTGTTGCTAATTGGAATTTTCTGTTTTTCCTTCCCGAAAAGCTTGCCAGAAGGAGAACTGTCGCAAAAGTTACGGAACTGTTATCATTCCACCTTTTAACCAAGATTTGGTTTGTTTTGTTGAAACGACCATTGAAGAAGTTCCTGTTCATCTTAGTCTCTTTCGCACTCAGCACTGGACATTGACGCACTCGTTGCTCGCATATCGCTCCCGACGCTCGATATCCCATATCCTTTAGGTCTTTTAGCAGCTGAATACTTGTAAAAACAATGTAAATAAATGTACCTTATCAGGTGGTAAAATAACAACTTCTGCGTCACTAAAAGTTTTGTCGTCACTCGGTTCTCATAACATTTCCCAAAACTCAACCATTGTGCAACACTGTATATTCCTGACCATCGGTAATGCATTTGTAATGCACAGAAAAGTACTATGCGGCACAACATACAATGCAGTCGGAATACACTTTACAAGAACTGTTGACTTAGCGAAAACCATCACTGTTGCTGGGGAAGACATCGCTAAGTCCCAGAGATCTCATATGAGATCAGCATTGTTGTAACGTGAAAATAGGTCTTGTAAGTTTTTCTTATGTTAAAAGTGAGATTTCGGTATTGATTCTGTCTAAGGGAGCATTTTAGAATCATTTACTGTTACTCCACCAAACAGAACTAGACTTTAATTAATGAACACAAAGTCTCTCGGAGCTCAGAAAAAAAGATAATTTTATTTGTTAAAAAGTACTATTTAATCACGAAAAAGTCCTACACTTTCTGAAAGAACTTAAAGTATAATACCATATATTTTCAAACAAATCATTAGAGCTTTGAACGTTTGCATATTTTACTGCAGTGGGGTTATTACATTAAGTGATCTCATATGAGATCGCTGGGACTATATGGGTTAAACAAAAAGTTTGAAATCGCCAAAACTCTAGTTCACCATTGTGGCAGTTAGCAACATTATTAGAACGGTTTATGTTATCTATCGCGCGCTTATAATTTCATTAGGGCCAAAAGTTGTGATAGAAATACTAAAATCTGTCAGAATTATCTCCTTGTTTTTACCAACAATTTCAATAGTCTCTTCCGGAAAATACTTATTAGAAATCTATAAGATTCGAATTTACGAATAATTCTCTCAAACATTGAATAAATTAATGATAAACAGTAGTTGCAATTTCCATATTTTATAAATTTTGAAAATTTTAAAATTAATATAGCACGTACAAAATCCATGAGCAAAATGGGAATTTTTGACTTTGAGGATAGGATTTTATAAGGTTATAGGTTGTCATTACTCGTGCCAACCCAGTTTTCATCAAAGTAAGTTCTTCGTCTTTCTGAAACGTATTAAAATCCTTTGGCCATTTCTTCTCTACTTTACCGCCCTGTTGCTATTGACTAGATAACGTTCAGTCGTTACCTCCTACTTCGCTTCGTCTCGTATTCCCTCTTCAGCTAAGGAATTCATGGGGTACTAACAGACAGTCCTCTGACGAGAAATTAATATTTGCATTACTTCTTGATCAAGCTAGGTATATATTGTTAAAAGTAATTTGTTAAATTTGAGAAACCGTTTCTTATCCGTGCACTGAGCCAATATTTTGTTAGAAATGAGATTTGGCAATTCTCATTCATAAGAGCATTAACAATATGTTTTCTCATTTCGCTTAATACAACCTCATCTACTTTTCTTCACTTCTCGTTAACGAGAGTTTCAAACTCTTGTTGCTAAGAAAACATATTCTCGGTGCACAGATAAGAAACCTTTTCTTTTATTTAAGAAAATATTTTAACAGTTTTTTTTTGCTTTATCGAATGGCAAAAAGAAAGAATAAACGATTTGTTGCATTTCATTTTCGAGTTTCCGTTTCTTATTAAGTAACTGTCATTTGAAATGTAAACACCACTACGTAAAATTTCAAAGCTACTGTCGCTGTTGTAATCTGAGATGATATCAAGAGCGAATCTACATCCTTACATACTTATTTCTGTTTCATTCCCAATTTAATTTGTAAGTCATAAATTTCCAAAAGTGATCATTAATATTACAGACGAAACGAGACAAGAAATAAGGTTTTCTCGCCTGGTCTCGATTCTCGAAGAATGTTTCTGAAGTCTCGTCTCAATTCTCAGGATTATTTCTTTCGTCTCCTGTCGTTGTGCTCTTTAGTGTATAAACTTTGTGTCCTGATTTTCTTCTTAATTAAATGTAGGATTTATCATTATCCTTCCACGTTACGAGGAGTCCACAAAGGGTTTGAAAAAGTCGCATAAATCATATTTATTACTGCCAAGAATGCAAATAACCACTCGCCCACTTGCCCGGCACGAGTGGTTCATTGGTACGGGCGAGTATTTAATATCACTATTATTTATTTCAAAGGTAAGTAAATGTTTCCTATTGTGGGATGTAGGCTAGAAGCTTTTCTCTTAGGATAGTAAAATGTTATTGCCCACTATCATCCCAGATTTAAACATTGTGTAATGTATAACGGATCTTTATATATTGATAAATATTCTTCTTTGTCCATGTAGAGTCACTTTATTAAATTATAATTCTTTCCATTATAAATCGTGTGAAATGTAAACAGTGTTTGAAACGTAAATCGTGGAAGATGTTGCCTACTGACTACTGGAGATCCTGGTCTTGGAGATCCTTGCCTACATTGTTTCATACGAAAAGTACGTATAGATGGAACACTTACACAGAAACTGTTATAAAATATGCGTTTTGAGTTATACGTCTCCTGTATGTTAAGTCCAAAAACTATAAGAACTACGCATGTAACCTATCTTTTTAAGTACGCCACCTACAATTTTTCACAGTGTATCTATTAATGTTTCTTCCTTAGCATTCAAAGGTAAAAGCAGGAAATATTTAATCGCTACCACTTCCTATTTTAGATTTAGGTTAAGAATAGAGATGATATGCATTCTTAGGACGCTTAATCGATTTTCAAAAACCGCTTCTAGCTTTCTACTAACGCCTTTTCCTCTACAGTGAGCAATCTTAAACCGGAAGACGTTAATTTCTGCCACTTCCAGTTCAAGAGACACTTCCATTAATTTTAAAACATCTTTTCCTACATAATTATGTAACACTTGGTTTAATTGCAACTAAACTTGATACATATATGTCTTACAATTTGGAAAGAGGGCAAGAAACCCCTAGCATCCCAAGGAGTGGGGATGAAAGTAGTGATATTTTAAAGTAATTCTAATGATCGATATTCGTACAGAATTTATACTTTTCGGGTTACTCGCTTAGATGGATAATGACTGTTTCCATGCCGTTCAAGTTCATCCCTGAGGAATTGGGAAGGGTGACATTTTAAAGGTAATAAAAAATGACGGATATTAAAGTCGAATAAATAGTTCTTATTAGTGCTGAGACGAACAGTGGCACTCTTGATATACTTCAGAAATAAGTTAGAATGCAACTTATGCATTAAGAGAAACCTAGACTATTTGCCACCCAAATTTGTAGCTGCGACAGTAGTCTTTTCTATTATTATTATTTTTAAAGTATACTTTTTAAATAGCACCACGACATAGGAGGGAGAGAGAGTGAGAGATTTCTGGCTTTTTCAACATGTTCTTAAATTTTATAAGGATTTTTTCAGTTTTTCGTGTAATTTAATTTATGTTTGTTTCTTATATTGCAAGTACACACAACTTGTATGATGTAAATGCAACTTAATTTTGAAGAGACTCGAAAATGGTGACACACTTTCCGTTGTTTTAGGAGCTATCACGTGCGCCTTTCGTGCACGGGGTCCGACGTTTGATTCCCGGCGGGAGTCCCTTACAAAATTTGAACGATTACTTTGTTCTAATTCCATCTTAATCTTCGAGTCCACGTCTCATATAACAGAAAGGGAATCCTAAACTTAAATAGTTAACTAACTCGAAACCAACGAGAGCACAAAACTCAAGTTTTCGGCAGAAAACTAACACAAAACTTTGGCATTGAAAAAGTATCAAATGTCCAGTTGGAAGGGAAGGAAAAGGACGGGAACATGGACATAATACTATAAAACACATTATCGAAATTGAAGTCAGTGATGATTATAGAGGTGGCTCGGGGGCCTAGAGCTTCGAAATTCCCTCTAGGGCATTTTCCCGAGCGTGCTCAATCCAAGTTACCAGAATTTTCGCACTACTATATTCAGCCATCGTTTACTCAATCCGCCCGCCCTGGAAAATCTGAAATGAGCATGAGTTTTTTTTAGGCTAGCCGGAGGCTAGCATCCTTTTAGAGGGCTACACCCTCTTTTAGGTATAGGATGTGATAGGATAGTTTAGGTTCATAGGAACTATGGTTGGGCTAAGTGATATTTGTTAGGAATTCTTTATTATTTTTATTTATCTGAAACCAGGACATTATGATCTTTGCGACCATAATCATAACTGTGGGAAAGGTATTCTACGTTTATTAGCCAGAACTTGCAATGTAGATTAATTGGTGTCACACACAGAAATATATAATAACAACGACTATCACAAAATACATACAATAAAAATAACTATTAAGGTAAGCGCAACATAATGGGATACACTAAATGATTATTTGATATGAACACATACAAAATAATTAACATGTAAAGTATTAATCAATAATGAGGGCGAAGAATGGGATGAAGTGCGATGCACGGGACAACGCAGGGTTTTGTTAGGAAGACGAATGAGTGTTATCTTCTGCCTAGGGGCATCTCTAGGCTGATGATGACGATGGGAGCCCTGTTAGTCACAAGAGGTATTACTGTGCAGTAAATGAAGGGAAAATATGAGGTAGATGGTCATGAAGTTGATACTCGTGTAACAGGACTCGGTTTGGATGATCGAGAGGCAGAGTGTAGCAGTAAAGTGTGAAAAGGAGACAAAGCGGAGAGTAAACGTACCGAGGACGGACAGGATGAAGTTCATGAAAATGCATACTTGCCATGAGTAATGGATGCTGAGAGCTGTAACGAGCTGAGATGAATTTCTGTCGAAGAGACTCAAGATAATATGTGATGCTGGGGAATTTGATGAGTTTATAAAGTTCTCTGGTAGGGCTGGGTAGCTGAATACGGTGGGCTATGCGGAAAGCATTTCGTTCGAGAATTCGCAGCTTTTCGTAAAAGGGAGCGGATGCAGAAATCCAGGCGGGGAAGCCGTAGGTGAGAACTGGACGCATGAATGCTTTGTATGTATTAAGGACTACGGTCGGTTGGAGTCCCCAGGTCGTACCAGTGAGGCGCTTCAGGAGATTTAAGCGTTTGTAGGCTTTGGCAGCGATGTGCTGTAGGTGAGCTTTCCAGGTTAGGTGAGTATCATAAATGATGCCTAGGTAGGTGACAGTTCTGGTTGAAATGATGGGAGTATCGTGAACCTGAAGGGAGAGCAACGACGGGTTTCTATGGACCTTAGAACGTTTGCGGGGAGGAATGAAAGTGATAGCTTGGGTTTTCGCTGCATTAATAGAGAGGTTCCACTTGGTGCACCAACGAGTGAAGCGATTAATGGCCTCTTGCAGATGCTGATTAATTTGCCGAATAGTGTTACCCAAGGCTAAAAAGGCTGTATCGTCCGCATATTGAAATAAATAAATGTCAGGAGGAAGCGAAGGAAAATCGGCCACAAAAATGATGTACAACAGAGGTGATAGGGCAGAACCTTGTGGGACTCCAGACAGAAGAAACAGGATGAGAGAGCTGATTGTTGATGGAAACGTATGAAAGGCGACAGACCAGAAAGTGATAAATAAAGCGAACGTAAACAGTGGGAAATTTAAGGTGAATAAGCTTGTAAAGAAGTGCAAGGTGCCATAAGCTTCTGAAGAAGTGCAAGGTGCCATACCTTGTCAAAGGCTTTCTCCAAGTCAAATAGTAGAAGGCAAGAGGGTTTAACAGAGTTGTAGTGTGTTGTGATTAGACTGGTGAGGCGAAGGAGTTGATCGTTGATGGAGTAGGAAGGTCGGAAGCCTGATTGATGAATAGGGAGTATGCTTTTAGTTTCGAGATACGGATGGAGCCGCTTAACAATGATACGTTCTAGAATCTTACTGAATGTAGATGTTAACTAGATCGGACGGTAAGAGGATGTGTCGGTTGAAGGCTTATTGGGTTTTAGAAACATCAGAGTTTTCGAAGTTTTCCAGTCTGTTGGAAAGAAGCCTGTGCGAAGAATGAATGTGTAGATGATGGCAAGCAGATTCAATAATAATGGAGGACCTTCTTTGATATGTCTATATGTAATGTTGTCAAAGCCAGGAGCTGAATTTCGCTTACGGTTAACAACAGTAATGATTTCAGCGGTAGTGATGGATGCTGTGAGTTGATGATTTGGTAACGTATGAGAGACGTTAGGCTGTAAGTCAGGAGATGCAAGATTGATGCGGTTAACAGGGTGTGCATTGATGAAATTTGTAGATGATGCAGGTGTAAAGATGTCCTGTAAGTAATCAGCAAAAGCGTTTGCTTTCTCTTTGTCAGTTTGGAGCGGAGCGTTATTGCGAAGAAGTGGGTAATGCGGCTTGGTATATTTGCCACACAGGGCATTAAACCTTTTCCAGAATTTCGTTGGATGGCTGATTTCATTAAGAGTATTACACGTTCTGACCCATTGTCTCAGTTTGTAAGCCTTGATATAGTTTCGAACGGTACGCTGTAGTTGGGTATGACGATGAAGAGTATCAGGATTTCTAGTACGGAGGTATTCTCGGTATAATTGACGGGAACGGCGAATCATAGGTAAGTATTGTGGGGGAAGACGAGGTTTATACGGTGTGGAGAAAGTGAATGGAATGTAAAGTTCTGATGCATGAGTGATAGTGGAGTTAATGGTATTAAGACTGTCATATAACTGGTCTTCTGTCGCTGGAGGTTGCAGATGATGTAATGACTCAGAGATATGGTCACGGTATTTGTCCCAATTGGCTTTGTCGTAGCGAAGAGTTGGCCGAAGATGTGGCGGATTGGTAGAGTGAGAGGCCTGAGAATGGCGGTACGTCAGACGAATAGGTGCGTGTTGCTGCCAAGAAGTGGAAGCACATCAACTGTACAGTAGGAGGCAAGAGTACTAGAAGTGATAACTATGTCGGGTGTCGTCTGAGAGACAGGACGAGATGGTGCCGGTAGATCATGAAGAATGCCTGTGGTATTGGAAGTAACAAATTGAGTGAAGGTGGTGCGTTCATTATCGGTACGGCTATGGAGATTGATATCTGCCATGATTATTTAGTGCTTGTATGTGTTGGAAATATGTTGGAGGAAAGCAAGAGGTATCGGATGTCCGGGTCTTATATAAATGGTGACGAGAGTGATGGCAATTTGAGGGAAATATAGAGTCGTGATAACATGCTCTGGAAGATTTGGTAATGGACAAGTATGGCGCCGAGAGGGAAGGGTATGGTAAAACCCTATGACTGCCCCACCATTGGCTCTCTGAGCGGGAAAAAGGTTGTCGTGGCGATGGATGTTATAACGAGCGAGGTGGATAACGTCCAATCTTTTAAGGAAGGTTTCGTTTAGGAGAAAGGCGTTTGCTTTTTCTTCGAGCAGTAGCGTTTCGAATAGTAATTTGTTTTTAGAAAAGGATCGAATATTAAGGAATAAGACGAGAAGAGCCATAATTAAGTACAATAGCTAATGGCAGTTAAGAAGTGGGTGGGAGATTTGTTGTGTGAAAATGAGCATCTGTATTAGAATAAGTTGTGTTGAATGAAACATGAAAGATAATGCGAGCAGCGTGGATGATTTGCTGGAGGATATGAGAACGAATGAAGGGGTGGATATTTTGTAATGCTAATGTTGTGAAAGCAAGAAGTTTATCGATGGTGACAGGAGTGGAGTCGACGGGAAAGTCAGTGTTTGTGGAGGACTCGTGAGCCCGGAGTGGAGCTACTAGCTCAGGACGAGAGGTTTCCGGTTGTGGCTTTCCTTTGCACTTATAGCTATAAGTTGGATGCTGTTCATTGCATGTAGCACAGCGAGGCGGAAGTTGTAAATTGGAACATTTGCGGGTTGAGTGACTACCAGTGCAGTAACCACAAACAACTGTGTTGCGACAATTAGCAGTGGTATGCTGATTGTAAGCTTGGCACTTTTCGCAACGAAGAGGAAGTGGAGGTGATGAGCGAGATGGTTCGACACGGTGCCTCTTTTTATAGATCAGTGCGCCATGAGTAAGCAATGAATCAATCGTCTCCTGTGATGGGGTTAAGATTCTCATCATGTATGTGGGCCCCTGATCGTTGCGAATACGAAGAACTTTTGTTATGTTGTAACCTTCTAGCTGCAATTGTTCGTGAACTTCCTCATCTGTGTATGAGGGGTCGACTCCCCTAATAACAACAGAGAGAAGAGGAGGTTTCCTAGGAGGTGGTGGTTGCTTACGTCTTGATGAACTGAGTGTTTCGATTTTCTCAGTTTTCCCAAAGATTTCAAAGGAAGCTTTGTTCCGGATGGTGATAGCAAAGTTGGGATCTGGAGATTTCAAGATTATTCCATTACGGGACTTCACTACTTGAGAAAGAGCGATGCTCGGTAAGTACTTGCGCAGTTGAAGAACCACGTACTTAATGCTATCGTACTTAGGATCGAAGTTTTGGAGCAGAAATGAATGAATCTGTGCAGCTGAAATGGATGAGATGCCTGATTGCGGATGGGATTGATGCGACAATGAGAAATAGCGGTATCCATGGCAACGCAAGTATCGGTTTGGCTCAAATGTTGTTTCTTTGCTGGCGGTGAGTTCATGACTCGCTCAGCATAGCTTTCTTTATGGTGTGGTGATCTAAATCTGCTGGAGGCATTAGAGATAGAGGAGGCTGTAGAGCGCTCCGAAGCTCGGTGGTGTCTATGGCCGTCCTTCCGCTTTTCCACCTTCCTGGAATGAACAGGAGGGACAAGAAATACTGGTGGTAGACCTCCATGATGATTATCTATCTGAAAGCCTGCGACCGAAACAGGATCCGCCATGGAGTATAGATGGTGGGCCGAAGTCCATACCAATGAGATGTGACGTAATGTGATGAAATGTAATGCAGGTAAGGTGACCAGTTCGGATAGTCACCAAGGTTGGGACAGTTCTCTGGACAAACCCGTAGCACTACACACTCTTGGCTTGATTAGTCTGGAGAGTAGTGCTCAAAGGAATGACGCAGAAAAAAGCCCGGGACGAGGAACAGGAATAATATCAAAATGCAGCTGTTCTGACGTCTGGTACGTGACAGCTGTTTGGATCGAATGAAATATCGATCGAGAGTATGTCAGCATGAGTATTTTTAAAGTACTGTTTTCACCTCTAGTTTATTGAAATTCTTCCACGAGAAAACCTGTAATCAACATTGTCAGTAGCACAGCTTTATTTTCATATTTTCTTCAACAGTAACCAACTTAAAATTGTATTATAATTCAAAATACTTATCATATTTCTATCGTAAATAAGAATATATAGTCAACTTCTTAAGCACTTTGCTCCGCAGGAACCGCTTCAGCGCGTGTAACAAGCAAAAACAACAGGTTAGGCGTCTCAGAAATAGCAAAGGAGAAAAATGAAAGGAAAAAGCAGTACAGTACTGTCTTATCGCAGTCAGTGCTGACAACATAGTATCGGGCATCACTTACACCGCTAAAGCTACAAGCGGTGTACAAGAGTTATACAGTAACAATTTACATTGTGCCACAGTAGCGCCGCAGGCGGAATGAGCAAGAACTACAAATGAATATTTTTTTCACAAGTACTAATCACTGTTGCACCCTCTTTACATTCAACACGTGCTTTTTCCTCCCACTTTTTGATCTTGCCAAGCAGAAGTACCAGGCTTTCCGAGTTCACAAATTTAAAATGTTTGTGTACAGAGTACGTTATTAGATCTTCGAATGATTGTGAGCGCGATGAACAAGAGTGACGATCGGACGATCGCATACGGCAGACAAAACACCCGGTTGCATTAATAATTGTAAAATTCAAATATAGAGCCTTGACAATGCCGTGAGAATATATATATATATATATATATATATATATATATATATATATATATATATATATATATATATATATATATTCAGGGTGAGTCAAAATAAGTGTTACAAGCTAATATCTCGCGAACTATACATCATATAAGAAAAATATTACGAGACATTGTACAATACAGAGGGGCCTAAGAAATGAGTCAAACATTAAGTTTCCCCCGCCCCCATTTCGGAGGTAGGGGGTTAACGTGAACTTTTCAAATGGGAACATAGGTCGGGCCCTCGAAAGAGCTTGAAAAATTGAACAATTTTTGTTGGAAACAATTTTTGATATGGAGCAGCGTTTTCAAGATGGGTCCCAAAAGTGGTGCCTGTATCCGATAAAATTTCCAGTACTTATAAATAAGTGTTACAAACCAATATCTCGCGAACTATACATCATATAAGAAAATATTAAGAGACAATGTACAATACAGAGGGGCCTAAGAAATGAGTCAAACATTAGGTTTCCCCGGCCCCCATTTTGGGGGGTGGGGAATGAACGTGAAATTTTCAAATTAGAAAATAGGTCGAGTGATACCTCGTTCGAAAGAGCTTGAAAAATTAAACAAGTTTTGTAGGAAACAATTTTTGATATAGGGCAACGTTTTCAAAATAGACCCTAAAATTGGTCCTGTAGCAGATAAAATTTCCAGTACTTATAAATCGTAAACGGCTAAGTAGAAAAACATGAAACAAAAAATGAGAAAGGTAAACACCATAGGCAACGTTTAATGGTGTTGTAGTGGTGCCCCAGGGCCCCATCATGGGGCCCCGGGACCAATTTTTAAATTTCAATTTTGAATATAGGTCGAGTGATACCTTGTTTGATAGATTATGGAAAACCAAACAGCCTAGTAAAAAAAATTGTTTAGATTTCGGGCAAGCCTGTTTCAAAATGGTTCCACATTCACATAGAAAGTGCAGTGTTCAAACTGAGTGTTACAAAACAATATCCCGCGAATTGTTGCACCAAATAAAAAGTGTTAAGAGTCAATGTGCAATACAAACAGGCCTAAAGATATGTCGAACACGAGGTTCCATCATCATACTGTAAGTGAATAACAAGTAAAATGTTCGGGGGCAAAATCGACCTATAAGGGTTAACGTAATAGTAATAATAATAATAATAATACGATAAATAATAATAAAACTAGTAATAATAATAATAATAATAATAATAATAATAATAATAATAATAACAATAATAATAATAATAATAATAATAATAATATGAATGAAAATAATAAGACAATGAATAATACTAATACGTATGCGCAAAGAGACGTCGTTCCTCAATCACTACAATCCTATGAGAAAGGGATAGGAAGGTACCTAGGCCCTACTTGTAGGCAACATCTCAACATGTGCCCAGTTAGAGTAAGGAAATCCCGTCAAGGTCATTGCCTGGGGAATGGAACTGATGGCCTTCGGAACGTAGTACAACAATAACGTTGTATATTGCATTAACAATCTGTACCATCTTATAAAAAAGGATCACAGGCGAATTATTTGAAAGAAAAGAAAGTTGCAAATTAATATCTTAGGTTATTTTTGATCGTCAACTATTAATGTAATCGCTATGGAAACGTAATAAATGTAAGTGTAAGTATGCAGACATCTTGTTAAATATGTAAATGTGGAATATAAACGCTTTTCAAAATTAAGTATTAAAACCAATTTAAGAAAATGGTAAACTGTGTTTGTCACGTAGTTTAAGAACCGGGATACAATCTAGATACTACGTAGAAATAAATGCATTAAAATTAGTGGTGTCTCAACTCCAGAAAATAAACATTTTAACGTATTATAAATTGGTGCCGGAAACCCGAAAATAGACATTAGAAACGTAGCAATAGCTAGTACTCTACCTCCTTAATAATGGCTGGTATACAGAAGTGTCAATAGAGCCGATTACACAGGAGACGGGGAATGTGATTTTCATTCTTCTGCTGAGAACATTTGACTGTACCTGTGTGTTGTTTGTTCATGCAGTGAGAATAGTATGGTATTATTTTTTTTCTTGTTGAGTAGTAGTGTTCAACGTAAAATCATCATTGATGTTGCATTGCCTAGCTGTTAGTGAGAGTGTTAGTGACTTAAAGGGAAGTGGCAGTGGTAGGAGCTGTAGTTGTGTGTGGAACGGTTCAAAATCGTAGAAAGAACGGGATATCAACTTTGGTGATAAGTTTTCCGTACAAGGAAACGAACACTATCGCATTAATATTATCAGTTTGGGTAGCGTTTGAGTACAGCAATGGCGGTGCTTGATCATTGTGTAGATATGTTGCTGGTGTTGGGCGAATGTAGAAGAAACTATCGTAACGCGGCACGAATGTATGCAATGCGCTATCCCCAACGCCAACAAACATCCCACATGGCATTTCTGCGATTGAAGAGAAGCTTGCGGCAACATGGTAGTCTTGTCCGGGGACGAGGTAGGGGTCGTTACCGCTCTGCAACCAATGAAGAACGCGCAAAAGGAATATTGGCTGCAGTGCATGTAGACCCACATGTTACCACAAGACACCTCGCTCAGGCCAGTGGAGTTAGCCAAAGATCTGTAGTGCGTATTTTGCACGAGTACATATTTCATCCGTATCATATCATCTTACATCAGGAACTATCTGGCAATGATTTTCATGTCAGAAGGTGTGGAAAACAGACAGCGCAACTTCATATCCACCATCTTGTTTAGTGATGAAGCTACACTTACAAACACAGGACACGTAAGCCGATATAATATGCATTATTGGGCTAGGCAAAATCCACTATGGCAGAGACAAGTTGCTCATCAGCATCGGTGGTCTCTTAATGTATGGTGTTTCATCCTTGGTAACCATATCATTGGGCCATATTTTTTTTGATGGGCGTCTTACTGGTGATACCTATGCCGCATTTATCAGTGATGTACTATACCCGCATTTATTAGAGAATATTCCTTTCGCTGAACGTATAAGAATGTGGTATCAACATGATGGTGCTCCAGCACACAACGCATGCCAGGTCATAGCCTTCTTGGACCACCGTATGGCGAATAAATGGATTGGGCGTCGTGGTCCTATTCACTGGCCTCCACGATCTCCTGACCTAACCCCACTTGATTTTTTCCTCTGGGGTTATGTTAAGGATCGGGTAATGTCCAACGTATCAAGAACTACTGATGATATGAAGGCGCGAATCCAAGGTGTGTGTGCATCTATCACTCCAGAGATGCTACATGATGTACGAACATCCCTATGCCGCCGCTTACGGAGATGTGGGGAGCAGGATGGAGGACATATCGAGCATCATTTGTAACATGGTAAGTGTTGAAATTATTTGTTTACAGTGATTGAAATTACAATTTTTAACATCGGACATACCCGTAGAATTACTAAACGTTATTCTACTACTTTACAGGATATTAGGTTGTGGTAATGCTGTTGTGACAGGCTTGCCTGAAATGGAAACAACTTTTGTAGTAAGCTGTTTGGTATTTCACGATCTATCAAAGAGGTATCCCTCGCCCTATGTTGCAATTTGAAAATTCCATGTACACCCCTCCATACAAAAGCGGGGTGAGGAAACATCTTTAACACAAATTTCAGGCTTTCTGTATTGTACATTGACTCTTAACACTTTTCTTATTTAATGCGTAGTTCGGTTGATATTGGCGTGTAATACTCAATTTGAACATTGCACTTTCTATCTGAATGTGGAACCACTTTTGGCGGCCATTTTGAAACAGGCTTGCCCAAAATGAAAAAAAAATTGTAGGAAGCTGTTTGGCTTTCCACGATCTATCAAACAAGGTATCACTCAACCTACAGGTATATTCCCATTTGAAATTTTGAAACTGGTCCCGGGGCCCCATGATTAGGGCCCTGGAGACAAAACAACAACATCATTCCACATTGCCTTTGATGTTTTCGTTTTTCATTTCTTGTTTTATTGTTTCCTACTCATACGTTTCCGATTTATAAGTACTGAAAATTGTATCTGATAGGATCAATTTTGGGGTCTATCTTGAAAACGGTGCCCCACATCAAAAATTCTTTCCTACATAAATTGTTCAATTTTTCAAGCTCTTTCGAACAAGGTATCACGCGACCTATATTCCCATTTGAAAATTTCACGGCGGGGGAAACCTAGTGTTTTACTCATTTCTTACGCCCCTCTGTATTGTACATTGTCTCTTAATATTTTTCTTATATGATGGATAGTTCGTGAGATATTGGCTTGTAACACTTATTTTGAACCACCCTGTATATATATATATATATATATATATATATATATATATATATATATATATATATATATATATATTATAAATTATTCCCGTATTTAAAATCTAACCATTTTGTTTTTTACAGTTAGCTAGCCTATATCGTTGACATTTACATGCTAGTTTTTTGCCTTTTAGATGTCTGTCAATGGAGGACATCAGACAATTCCATTGTGTTCAGTTTCCCTTGCTTCGGATTTTCCATTCGAGTAGTTGGAGCTAAAAATTTTCAAAGGTTTTTTTAGCTTTTTTTAGCAGGACAAAACATGTAAAAAGGCAGACTCACTCAGCTTTCGTCGCTGTGCGTTGCAGGAGTCCTTGAGTATGTGATCTAGGCCAGGCAGTTTCCTGCACTGGAAATGAGCAGTGCAGTTTGCAGAGAACCCCGTGTTGTTAGTTACTGTATGTAGTCAAATTGGAGATTCTGCTAGAATACAGATGCCCCTAAAGCAATTGGGTGTTGGCCGAAACAAAGCATATAAACCATGCTCGGGAATTAGGAATTAAGTTTGTTTCTTAGAACTTTGATCATACGCCTATAATGGAGGCTACATGAGACATTTATTGGATCATCAGAATGGAAGTATATAAGTTTTCTATGGGTTCTATGTTGGAGGTGAGTGAAGCTCGAATAGAATTAGGAATTAATGGTTCCGTCTTAGTGGTGGAGGAACTTTTTATTTGAATGCGAATGCGTTTGGGTTAGATCCCCTGTGTATTTATTAGCACAATTATGTGCAGTGATTGATAAGAGATTTCTCACTGTAACTTTCAAGCAGAAAAGTGTAAGAGTGAGTGTTGACCAAATTCCTCATTCCTTGAGTGCAAGGAACTTTAGTCAGAATCGTGGAGTGAAAGCTGACAACCTATCGAAAGACCAACCTATCCTACATATATAATTTAGATAGATTCTTTATTGTAGACTTAATATGGAGCCTCAGAATCAGGGTAGGCCAGACTGTGTCCTGTGAGTCAAGGTTTAGTCTTTGAAATGTAAGGAGTACCGGCCAGGATTAATTGTTTCCTGTAAACCGTATTTCCACAGGTCCCTTCTAAATTAGAGAGATATTGAATAATTAATGAAATTAGAAAAATTGGAAGTTAGCTTGAATTCTTTCCTTCTCCATTAGTTAATAGAGATGATAGTCTTTATATCACCTCATAATTAGAATATTTATTTGGAATAAATAATTAATCTCCATCCTAATTCCTCGATCTTTTCATTTAATTTTTTTTATATGAACCAATACTAGACATAACGAGCAGGTATTTATTAGCGGTCGTATAGATATATAATTATTGAGCAGATTGTTGTTAAGAAAAAGTTTACGTTATATTAGTTTTTATCTTGTTTGGAGGAAAAACAATAATAGTATAAATTTTTGAAGGAAGTGAAAGTTTCCTTCAGTTATCTCAAGTGGATGCTGACCCAATTATAGATATTTAATTTCTAGTTGTATAGAGTTATATCAATAGAGACAAGAGAGATAAGAATATTTACCGTACGAACATTCGGATTGACAGGCAGATTTTTAATTTTTTTTTTGTTCCAGTCTGTTCCTACCTTCCCCCAAAACAGATAAAGCTAGTTTAATTTTGATCAAGTCTTTCTTTCAGTGTAATACATAAGACGGGTGTGTTTCGTCGTTGGGCTAAACCTCTAGCCCACGCCGACACGCTTACAGGATTTGTGCATTCTGTAATGTATACAAATACCTGTATTACTTCGCAGGAACAAAAATGTTACCAAAACACTCTTTTGGAAGAGTTATGTTGTAATCATTTAGAACAGTGTAGTGTGCATGAAAGGAAGTACTGTACGAGCAAGGGTGACACATCAAGAATATGAACTGCAAGTGGGAAACACAATCTAAATTGTAGGCTGAACATAGATATTTAAACAGTGCGTACCGTTTGAATTTTAAGGCATATATTTAGCGCTTTCATAATGACCCATTCGTAATAGAAAACAAGTGATATAACATCAAAAATTGAAAAAAAAAATCGTGCATTCATTATTTTGAAGTTAAGTTTTATGGTCTTTATTTAGTGGAAATCTCCATAATAACTTATTTATCATTAATATTTACAAAATAGAATATATGTAAGTGCATAAAAAGTTATGTAACCTAGCAATTTATTATTTCTCTACATTTAACAAATAATAAACTAAATTGATATACATTAAGAAATAATAAATAAAATTCAAATACTTTCAGGTAATTTCAGGTCATCATAAAATCATCATAAAACTGGTTTAATCTCCAATATTATGAGAGAAACAAGTAGGTGTGGGATGGTGATTCTGCGCCACCTCATCATTTCCAATAACAATCTAGCACACCATCAATAATAATAGCGCATTCCTAATAACAATAGCGCATTCCTAATAACAATAGCGCATCCCCCATACCTCCAAATAACTTCTAATCTACCCCCTAATAATTTGCAGCGCACTCCCTATCCCAAATAACTTCTATCACATCTCAAATAACTTCTATCTTACTCATAACTTCTAATGCATTCTATCACTAAATCTAGTTACAAAAAATCACTAAATCTGGTTATAAAAAATCATTAAATCTAGTTACAAAAAATGATTAAATCAAGTTACAAAAGCAAAAAAAAAAATCACTAAATCTAGTTATAAAAATCACTAAATTTAGTAAAATAAAATTACAAAACACTTTTATGATTTTACCATAAAAGTTAACTAAATTCTACATAATTATATAATACTTACAAATTAGTATATTGATTGTTACAAGTTCGGATACTGATAATGGAATCGTCTGCTAACCTCGTTCTCTATAGGAAACAATGACTTCTTAAACTCTCTCCACTGATCATAATTCAAACTGAATAGACAGCCGTTAATATCAAAAACAACTTGAACTTCGGTTTGCACATTTTTCACAATTACATTGAAATTATTAGTAAGTATAAATTTCTTTTGAGGATCCATTCTATTCACTCCATTTTTTACTTCTGACAACATACTTTTGATCATTTTTATTATTTTTTGGATTTACATACAGAACTCAACAGTTGGATAATTATCTTTTAAACCAGTGTATTTGATTTTTATTCCATCTTTAACGATCTCATCAATCATTTTATCTGTTAAGTGTTTTGTAAATCTAGGTGGAAGAAATACCTTAAACTCTTCACATTCAACTAAAATGCTCTTTCCAAACTTAGTTTTAATCTTTTCCATTTTCACAATCTTATATTCTGTATTTAATTCTAATTCTCTTAGTCCAATAACCTGTTTTTGTTCAGGACTTCCAAGTTTATTTAAAAGTTCAATATGACTCGCCATCGTATTTATTATATTAAATTTTTTAAAAATCAGTTTCTAATAGCCTCGAATTTCATTAAGTATGTCATTGATTCTGTTAACAATATCTCTTACATTTTCATCTGTTAATTCACCATTCATGAGCTTAATTACATTAAGCTCATCTTTAAACATCCCAATTCGATTCACCATATTTTTATAATATTCTTTTTTTGAAGCTATATTAAACCGTGTTGATAGGCCAGTGATAACTGCAGAAGCCGAAGCAAATGCAGTTGTAATAATTGAATACACTGTAACAGGAATAAATACATTGATGAACCCTGTAGAAGCTGATAATAGAATTGATAACGTAATAAGAGTAATATAAACACATTTTATTCTCTTAAACTTCCTTTTGTTTTTCATTAATAACTTCTCAAGATTTAATATAGTATCTTCAATTAACACAATTAAATTCTCACGTGGAATGTTATCTGGAATAGTCATTTTATTAAATAAGTTTTTATGATAATATCATAAAAACACTTACAAACTAAACTAATCTAATAAACATATTATATAATTGATTTATATCTTCTCAATTATTTTTTCTTTCTCAACATCATACTCTAAATTTTTCTTACCAATCATAACAACACAGCAAATTGTTTTATCTGGTACATCGCTTTCAAAATTAACAGTCAGTTTCAAATTAGTTCTGTCACTTACAGTTACTGATTTATGCTTGCTTGTGTTAAATACGAACATCGGCCTATTTTCTAAAAATTCCTTAGGATAATAAAACATCTCAGCATTTCCAATTGTAGCTCGCTTATATACCGTATACATTTCATAAACTTTCAAATACTTATGTTTTGCAAAATCTAAGTTTAAAGATTCTAATGGGAAAGATTCATTTCTAGAATTACGAAAATGGATATTCTGAACTTTACAATGATCAAAATAGCTTGAATCTCTTTCTTGATTATCATTTCTATCAGTTTGGAAAAAGGCAATCACAAAATTAGGCATATCAAATTCACTTGAGTTAAATTGTGTGGTTAAATCGAATTCTAAATATTTACCACTAACTGATTTCTGTAAACATTCATACGTGTTAAATGAAATAGGAATTTTACCTTCTTTTAACATATTTGATCTTTACAAGGTGGCATAGTTAGGTTCATAATTAACAATAGGCATTCTTAACTCCATATTTGTAATCTTAATTTTACCTGGATGCGGTTGATCATTCTCATATGTTCCATCCTGCTTTTTTGTTTTCCAAATAGCAAATGCATTATCATCAGAACCACTTCTTTTAAATGTATATTTCAATCCTCCTTTCCACATAATACCTTTAAAATCTGAACAAAATCCTGGCAAAAGTCTTGGCAAAAACACTATTTCTTCTTCTGTTCTTGCCCACGTAATTCCTTCCCATCCACATTCATCATAGTGATTTGCCTCTGGTTTTGAAATCATACATGTGTTTACAGCTGTTGAAGTTAAACAAGGATAATCTATAATATCTAATATCTGTCCATGCTTACTAACTTGAATTTGAGAAAACAAATGTGGGAAGAAATTATTAATAAGTCTAATATTTTGACCAGTAGTATATTCTCCATCACCATCTCTACCTCTAATTTCAAAAGTTACATAAATATCAGCATAATAAGGACGTATGAAGCCATCACCCCCGTCAATATCAAATTCAATAGACCTGTTTGGCTTATTTAAATTCTCGATTGTTTTTTGATTAGGTTTAAAGGATTGTAATTCATATGATTCTATCTTATCCATATTTATTATAAAAAATATTTATAATCGTTTTATGAATTAAGCCCATAAAAACTTAAATATAACTTCTCCAAATATCCTTATTCCTATTCACCTGACTAATAATTTCTGAAAAACTATACCCATCTGTAAACATTTTTAACACTGTAATGCATAAATGTCCACAAATTACCTCGTTAAAATGTTGTATACGGCTGCTATTGTACTCTATATTATGACCAAGATATTTTACGAGTGTTTTTGGTGGATTACCTCCAAATGAATCAAACACATACTTTCTATTTCCTTTTTTCCAATAACAAATCCAATGCGTTCCTATATTTTTAGACGTATCAAAATTAACAATACCACACTCATTCTTCCTTGGTTGTTCAGGCAATTCATCACTCATAAATACACATCTAAAGTTTCTTATCTTAAGTTTTTTAACAAGTTGTATTAGGTCTAAATTACTTAAAGGTTTAATTTCTTCTTTTTCTTTACTGTTTTGGAGTTTACGTTTTTTGAAAGCTTACCACCTTGTTTTTCTTCCATTGCTAAGTTATGTCGCTTTTGTTCCTCTAATTCCATTTTATTCTTTTTTGCATCATCTACAGTCTTAGCAATAGCAGCCGCACCTCCAGCAACAGAACCTAGAGCACCTATTAAAGCTAAAATCGTTGGAATACTAAATATAAAACCACCATAATGAACTTTATTATCATTTACCTTCATTTCTTTGTTTATTTTCTTAAGTTGTGGTATAGAAAGAGATAGAGACATACATTGTCCTTTACTTAGTTTTGCCTCCTTTTGTTTGAATAGACAGCCGTTAATATCAAAAACAACTTGAACTTCGGTTTGCACATTTTTCACAATTACATTGAAATTATTAGTAAGTATAAATTTCTTTTGAGGATCCATTCTATTCACTCCATTTTTTACTTCTGACAACATACTTTTGATCATTTTTATTATTTTTTGGATTTACATACAGAACTCAACAGTTGGATAATTATCTTTTAAACCAGTGTATTTGATTTTTATTCCATCTTTAACGATCTCATCAATCATTTTATCTGTTAAGTGTTTTGTAAATCTAGGTGGAAGAAATACCTTAAACTCTTCACATTCAACTAAAATGCTCTTTCCAAACTTAGTTTTAATCTTTTCCATTTTCACAATCTTATATTCTGTATTTAATTCTAATTCTCTTAGTCCAATAACCTGTTTTTGTTCAGGACTTCCAAGTTTATTTAAAAGTTCAATATGACTCGCCATCGTATTTATTATATTAAATTTTTTAAAAATCAGTTTCTAATAGCCTCGAATTTCATTAAGTATGTCATTGATTCTGTTAACAATATCTCTTACATTTTCATCTGTTAATTCACCATTCATGAGCTTAATTACATTAAGCTCATCTTTAAACATCCCAATTCGATTCACCATATTTTTATAATATTCTTTTTTTGAAGCTATATTAAACCGTGTTGATAGGCCAGTGATAACTGCAGAAGCCGAAGCAAATGCAGTTGTAATAATTGAATACACTGTAACAGGAATAAATACATTGATGAACCCTGTAGAAGCTGATAATAGAATTGATAACGTAATAAGAGTAATATAAACACATTTTATTCTCTTAAACTTCCTTTTGTTTTTCATTAATAACTTCTCAAGATTTAATATAGTATCTTCAATTAACACAATTAAATTCTCACGTGGAATGTTATCTGGAATAGTCATTTTATTAAATAAGTTTTTATGATAATATCATAAAAACACTTACAAACTAAACTAATCTAATAAACATATTATATAATTGATTTATATCTTCTCAATTATTTTTTCTTTCTCAACATCATACTCTAAATTTTTCTTACCAATCATAACAACATAGCAAATTGTTTTATCTGGTACATCGCTTTCAAAATTAACAGTCAGTTTCAAATTAGTTCTGTCACTTACAGTTACTGATTTATGCTTGCTTGTGTTAAATACGAACATCGGCCTATTTTCTAAAAATTCCTTAGGATAATAAAACATCTCAGCATTTCCAATTGTAGCTCGCTTATATACCGTATACATTTCATAAACTTTCAAATACTTATGTTTTGCAAAATCTAAGTTTAAAGATTCTAATGGGAAAGATTCATTTCTAGAATTACGAAAATGGATATTCTGAACTTTACAATGATCAAAATAGCTTGAATCTCTTTCTTGATTATCATTTCTATCAGTTTGGAAAAAGGCAATCACAAAATTAGGCATATCAAATTCACTTGAGTTAAATTGTGTGGTTAAATCGAATTCTAAATATTTACCACTAACTGATTTCTGTAAACATTCATACGTGTTAAATGAAATAGGAATTTTACCTTCTTTTAACATATTTGATCTTTACAAGGTGGCATAGTTAGGTTCATAATTAACAATAGGCATTCTTAACTCCATATTTGTAATCTTAATTTTACCTGGATGCGGTTGATCATTCTCATATGTTCCATCCTGCTTTTTTGTTTTCCAAATAGCAAATGCATTATCATCAGAACCACTTCTTTTAAATGTATATTTCAATCCTCCTTTCCACATAATACCTTTAAAATCTGAACAAAATCCTGGCAAAAGTCTTGGCAAAAACACTATTTCTTCTTCTGTTCTTGCCCACGTAATTCCTTCCCATCCACATTCATCATAGTGATTTGCCTCTGGTTTTGAAATCATACATGTGTTTACAGCTGTTGAAGTTAAACAAGGATAATCTATAATATCTAATATCTGTCCATGCTTACTAACTTGAATTTGAGAAAACAAATGTGGGAAGAAATTATTAATAAGTCTAATATTTTGACCAGTAGTATATTCTCCATCACCATCTCTACCTCTAATTTCAAAAGTTACATAAATATCAGCATAATAAGGACGTATGAAGCCATCACCCCCGTCAATATCAAATTCAATAGACCTGTT
This sequence comes from Thermobia domestica, assembly GCF_964235325.1. Lineage (NCBI taxonomy): Eukaryota > Metazoa > Arthropoda > Insecta > Zygentoma > Lepismatidae > Thermobia > Thermobia domestica. The sequence goes on from NC_137467.1 coordinate 159,517,188, forward strand.
TGGCTTATTTAAATTCTCGATTGTTTTTTGATTAGGTTTAAAGGATTGTAATTCATATGATTCTATCTTATCCATATTTATTATAAAAAATATTTATAATCGTTTTATGAATTAAGCCCATAAAAACTTAAATATAACTTCTCCAAATATCCTTATTCCTATTCACCTGACTAATAATTTCTGAAAAACTATACCCATCTGTAAACATTTTTAACACTGTAATGCATAAATGTCCACAAATTACCTCGTTAAAATGTTGTATACGGCTGCTATTGTACTCTATATTATGACCAAGATATTTTACGAGTGTTTTTGGTGGATTACCTCCAAATGAATCAAACACATACTTTCTATTTCCTTTTTTCCAATAACAAATCCAATGCGTTCCTATATTTTTAGACGTATCAAAATTAACAATACCACACTCATTCTTCCTTGGTTGTTCAGGCAATTCATCACTCATAAATACACCTCTAAAGTTTCTTATCTTAAGTTTTTTAACAAGTTGTATTAGGTCTAAATTACTTAAAGGTTTAATTTCTTCTTTTTCTTTACTGTTTTGGAGTTTACGTTTTTTGAAAGCTTACCACCTTGTTTTTCTTCCATTGCTAAGTTATGTCGCTTTTGTTCCTCTAATTCCATTTTATTCTTTTTTGCATCATCTACAGTCTTAGCAATAGCAGCCGCACCTCCAGCAACAGAACCTAGAGCACCTATTAAAGCTAAAATCGTTGGAATAGTAAATATAAAACCACCATAATGAACTTTATTATCATTTACCTTCATTTCTTTGTTTATTTTCTTAAGTTGTGGTATAGAAAGAGATAGAGACATACATTGTCCTTTACTTAGTTTTGCCTCCTTTTGTTTGAGTTGTTTGTTAGTTAAAATGTGATCTATATTTAATTGTCTAAGTTCCTGATTAGGAATCGTAAATGTAAAACCTTTTAACTGTATATTTATTATATAAATTAAAAGCTTTTTATGAAAAATTTCCATAAAAATTACATATATAAACCTAAATCTAAAAAATACTTATAAACCTAATCTTAATTTCATTACTTATAAACCTAAACCAAATCTTACTTTTGTATTCATCATTAAAGCAGTTCCAAGAGCAGGTAGTTTTTCAGTTATTAAATTAGCATCTTTAGCAAAAACTCTTTCCCAAGCTTTATTTTCTAATTCCTTATCTGCAATATGTCTTGATTCTGTATCTTTATTATCCCTATAGTATATATCATGCTCTTTACAAGCCTCATCTAATTTGTTAATACCTTCATCACCTCTTTCTAATCTTTCTTCTAACTTAGTCCCAGGACCGCAAAATCTAAATCCTGGAATATGCAACTCAAATGGAAGTTTATTAATCAAATCATTTACTAATCCTTTTCCATACTTTTCATTATTCCAAAATTTTGGTGGAAGCGTATTCAATATCTTAATCAAATAACCTATACCTTTTGGATCATTAGGAATAAATTGTGCAAGTTTAGAATTAATCATATCCATAATACCTACTTTCTCATTATAAAAGTTATCATTTCCAGATTTTTCTTCCCCATCAATAACAATCAAGCGATCAATCAGTTTTCTCACATCATCCATCCATATGTATTCTTTTGATAATTCGTTATATACCTTTATTTCTTCTCCAGATTTTGATGTCTTTTTTGAAGGTGTTGCTGGTTTTATATATTCATCCCAAATAGGTTTGATAATTTCTTTATATTTTTTACCTTTACTAGATTTTTGTTTTCTTGTACTTGGATCATTATTATGAAATGCAACATTAGAATCAATTACTATTTGTTTATATTTTTCTAGATCATCATCATTATAATTTGTTGGATTATGTTTTGTCAATAATTCCCATAAACCTTCTGTGCCTGTATAATGTCGATTATTAATAACTAAATCATCACCATGAATTTTAACTTCCGCATTTCCTATCATATGTATAATTTTCCCATCTTCATCATATGGTTGTATTCCAAATTTTTTATCATCTCTAGTTGCATAATATCTTGAGGCAATTTTACCCAAATGAGTTGTTGCTAAAGATTCTATTCCTTCTACTTTATATTTAATTTGTTTTTTCATGTGTTTTATTTCTTCTGTTATAGGCGTATCACTTTCATTTATAGAACTATCATAAATAGGCGGTGTTTCTAATAAGTTTGAATCCACTCTAGCACTTTTATGTACAACTGGAACTAACTCTTGAATTAGATTTTTATTTTCTTCTGCTACTTTTGATATATCTTGCCCTAAATCTTTAATTGCATCAATAACAGGCTGATCTTGTTCTTTAAATTTTTCATACTTACTTCGATTACTTTGTTTAATTTCCTTAAATCTTTTAATAAGTTCTTCTTTTAACTTAATATACTTCTTAGCTTTATTAACATCCATTTATTATATAAAGAAAAAAAATAAAAACATAACATAACATAACATAACATAACATAACATAACATAATATAACATAACATAACATAACATAACATAATATAACATATACGTTCACCTACATTCATATACGTTTAGTTCACACTTTTATAAATTCTTTAATTTTATTTCTATATTTACCATTATTCACCTTCCTAGTCATATCTATTGTTAAGAAACCATGTTCTTCACTCCAACACTTGCTACATAATAATTGTAATTTTTCAAACGACATATCAGATGCAACAAATTCATCATATATATGTTTTAAATTTACATTATCCTGTCTAAATATACAAAGAAAGTTTAAGTTGTCCCTAATTAATTGTTTTGGCACTTTAGAATATGTTTGTCCAAGATAGAAACAGTTTAAACCCTTATGACGACCTCGAGTAAAATATTCTCTAACGTGATTTTGTTCTTCTAATATGAAATCATCAAATACTACCACAGAATAGTCCTTACATTCATCTAATGGAATAATCTCTTCATTGTTTCCTTTTATTATTGCTATTGTGTCTTTAATATTACGTTCTATATCTCGAAAAAGTTGTATTAAGTGTTGGTATTTAGGTTGATTTAAACTTTTAGAATATATATAAACATTTGCATATTTTAACCATTTAGGTGCCAACAAAAAATTATCAATCATTAACGTTGTTTTACCACATCCACTAGGCCCAACTATTAAACATCTTATATCATCAGGTAACAACTCTCCATTCCTCTTACTCTTCGCCGTTTCTTCTGTTAACCTTACTTTAATATCCCAATTATCCATTTTAATTATTTATTATATAATAAATGAAAGTATTTAATTTAAATGGTTATTCATCTGTATTAAACATGTCATTGCATTACCTATTTGAAAACGATTTAGAAGTAGCTGTTGCAGGATTTTACACAACATACTTAACTCCAAACATTACAGAAAAAAATAATAAATTAACGTTTTGCACTGAAGAACCTGAAGTTACAAGACAAGCCATAGTTCAACCTGGTCAATATAGTTTAAAAGAATTAGAATATATTAAATCAAACCTTCCATTCTACACTGATGAATTCAAAGATACTTTTGAAATTACAGAAGACAGGAAAAGAAATAGAGTTAAAATATTTAGTGAGGTTTGTGATATAACATTAGATACCATTAATACTGTATTAGGTTTTAGTGATAAAAACTTGGCTAATAACATAGAACATATTGGAGATAAACCACCAAGGTTTCATCCGTTTGATACTATAAATATTCACTGTGATTTAGCAGAAGGTATGATTTTAAAACACAATGACACAACACACAACGAAACAGACTTAATTGCAACATTTAGAACAAATGCAGAGTTTAGAGAACCAATTATATATGAACCTAATGAAAAGATATTTTTCCCAATACATCACAATAAATTTAATAATTTCAAAGTTTCAATTAAAGATGAAAATGGTGATTTGATTGATTTTGGTGGAGCTCGTATAACTGTTTTACTTGCTATTAAATAATTTGAATTGTTATATAATAAATATGGACATCTTTGGTAATACTAAAAGGAGGACTACAAACCTCAATCATGTAAGTGAAGTTTTTACATCAAATATAACATGGGTTGATTTCAAAAACAAAAGACTTGTTAATGTAAGTGATGCAATTGACCAACATGATGTAGTAACTTTACAACAGCTAGATTTAATAAATACTAATGTTAATAGCCAATTGGAAGGTGATAGAAACAAATTTGAAGATGTATTAAAAACATTACAAGACACATATATAAAGAAAGATGATTTTCAAAAGATTAGGATGGATACTACTAAATTGATTATGCAGAAAGAAACTATACCCCTAATATGTCGATTGAGAGTTAAAAATGTTAAGGAACCAATCTTTAGAATATTTAATCTCTCTAATGGTTACAAATTTCTATATAATGGGAAAATAATGCACATGGAATTAAGTTTGGATAAATACTTTCTAGAGATATATTTAGGTGATACTTTGATTGAAAATTTACCTGTAAACATTAAAAAGGGTGATATAATTACGTTTCAAGCAAATAAGAATTCAGTTATGGAAGAAGGGCAACCATTGCAAGTTATTATGTATATAGAAAGAGAACTTAAATGATTTTCTATAAAATAAATAATGATGTATTGTGTTAAGTGTAAGAAATCAACAGATACAAAAATAGATAACATTAGAATAGAACAAACAAAGAATGGGAGATATGTTAAGAAAGGTATATGTGTTGTATGTAGTACTAATAAATCCCAATTCATTAAAAAGTGCGATTGACTATATGAAGGTGAAGGTATTAGAAAAGATATTATAGAAGAAATTCATAAACCATCTAGAAAAAATTATCCTAGGTTAAGTGTTATTGTTAAAGGTATAGATGATTTATGGCAAGCGGATCTTGTGGAAATGGATAGTGGTGTGTTAAAAGGTGTTTCAAAACTAAATAAAGGTTATAAGTATTTGCTAACGATTATAGATGTGTTTTCAAAATATGCATTTGCTGTTCCTGTTAAAGATAAGAGTGGTAAAAATGTTACAAAAGCATTTGAATCAGTGTTAAAAGTAAGAAAACCTAATAATTTACAAACTGATCAAGGTAAAGAGTTTTATAATAAAGAATTTGAAGATTTGATGGGAAAAAACAATATCAATCATTACTCAACATATAGTGGTAAAAAAGCTTCTGTTGTTGAAAGATTTAACAAAACACTTAAACAAAATATGTGGAAAAAATTTATTGTTCAAGGTAATTATAAATGGTTAAAAATATTGCAAGGTTTAGTTGATGAATATAATAACAAAGTACATAGAACAATTGGTGTGAAACCTGTAGAAGTGAATAAGAAAAATGAGCATGTGATATTGAATAAAGTGTATAAGAAAGAATATAAACGTGTTAAACCTAAATACAAATTAGGTGATCATGTTCGTATAAGTAAAATTAAAGGATTGTTTGACAAAGGTTATACACCAAATTGGTCAGCAGAAGTCTTTGTTATTAACGAGGTTATACCATCTAATCCACCAACATATAAAATTAAAGATTTAAACAATGAAGAAGTTAAAGGAAGATTTTATGAACCAGAATTATTGAAAACTAAATATAAGGATGAGTATTTGATTGAAAAAATATTGAGAAAGAAAGGTAATAAAGTGTTTGTTAAATGGTTAGAGTTTGATGATTCACATAATAGTTGCATAGATAAAAGTAATGTAATATTATAAATGTTATATTTTATGATTATTTCATAAAAGGTATAAATTGTTTATTAAATGGTTAGTGTTTAATAATTTGCATAATAATTAAATAAATAAAAGTAATATATTATAAATGTTATCTTTTATGATTATTTAAAAGGTATAAATTGTTTATTAAATGGTTAGTGTTTATTAAATGGTTAGGGTTTAATAATTTGCATAATAATTAAATAAATAAAAATAATATAATATTATAAATTTTATCTTTTATGATTATTTCATTAAAGGTATAAATTGTTTATTAAATGGTTAGTGTTTATTAAATGGTTAGGATTTAATAATTTGTATAATAATTAAATAAATAAAAGTAATATAATATTATAAATGTTATCTCATAAAAGGTATAAATTGTTTATTAAATGGTTAGTGTTTATTAAATGGTTATGGTTTAATAATTTGCATAATAAGTAATATAATATTATAAATTTTATCTTTTATGGCTATTTCATAAAAGGTAATAAAGTGTTTATTAAATGGTTAGGATTTAATAATTTGTATAATAATTAAATAAATAAAAGTAATATAATATTATAAATATTATTTCATAAAAGGTAATAAAGTGTTTATTAAATAATTAGGATTTAATAATTTGTATAATAATTAAATAAATAAAAGTAATATAATATTATAAATATTATTTCATAAAAGATAATAAAGTGTTTATTAAATAATTAGGGTTTATTAAATGGTTAGGGTTTAATAATTTACATAATAATTAAATAATTAGGGTTTATTAAATGGTTAGGGTTTAATAATTTACATAATATAATATTATAAATGTTGCAGTGTAATTTAATGTGTTTAACTTTTATAAATATTTTCATAAAAGGTAATAAAGTGTTTATTAAATGGTTAGGGTTTGATAACTTGCATTAATAATTAAATAAATAATTTGCATAATAATCAAATAAATAATTTGCATTAATAATTAAATAAATAATTTGCATAATAATTAAATACATAATTTGCATAATAATTAAATAATTAGAGTTTATTAAATGGTTAGGGTTTAATAATTTGCATAATAATTAAATAAAAAATTTGCATTAATAATTAAATAAATAATTTGCATAATAATTAAATAATTAGAGTTTATTAAATGGTTAGGGTTTAATAATTTGCATAATAATTAAATAAATAAAAATAATATAATATTATAAATGTTGTAATGTAATTTAATTTGTTTAAACATGAAAAATATTATGAAAATGAATTAAAAAATCTGGTGAAAATAAAAAACGATACAGTGTTTTTTCATATAAGGTGTGTTATTATATGGAAAAACACAGTATCATTTTTTTTATGTCGACATTAACAGCTGTATTAGAAAAATAAGTTGCTAATGTTGGTATAAAAATATTATGAAAATGAATTAAAAAATTTAGTGAATATAAAATTATGATACAGTGTTTTTCCATATAAAATGAGTATGAATAATGTTAATTTTACTGGTGAGGAGATGAAGGAGATGTCAATTACAAAACTAAAACAAATATGTAAAGTCAAGAAAATCCGCGGCTATAGTTATTTAAATAAGAGTGAATTAATCAAAAAAATCGAACAATACCAAAATGAACCAGATGAATTGAAAGTTATATACACAATGAAAGTTGATGAACTAAAAAACCATTGTAAAAGGAAGGGGATAAAAGGTTATTCTAAATTAAGAAAGGCTGAACTTATTGACCGTATTATAAAATATGAAGATGAACAAAACAGATCACAAATTAGAAACATATTTGCATTTAAACAAGATATTTTTGAAGAATCCAAACCACAACGAATACCAATTAAAGTACAAACAAAGGAAACAGCAATACAGAAACGATTACAAACTATCACAATCGAAAACATAGGAGGATATAAAGATCCGGTGAAGTTTTTAAATATAAGTGGGAAAGTAGTTATTAAAAAAATCAAGGAAGAATTAAAGCACCATCCATTGAAAGTCAACCTTGTATTCATTTGTGATTATATTAAAGATAAAGAAGTACAAGAACGCAATTTTAAAACTATGAATGAAAGAATATTACAATCAACTGACTTAGATGAATATATAACCAATGCTAAACAAAAACTATGTAGAGAGATGGAGGAATTTCAAGGAAGAGGTTCAGGATGGTCATTACATCAAATTAAATATTTAGAAATCAGATTAAATAAATATGTACCATTACGAGCTTCTTTATATATTGACCTTCCTAAACCAATTAAAGATAAAAAAGCAGTGATTAATGTTCAAAATAAAGATAATAAATGTTTCTTATATTCTATTGCATGTTATTTAAAACCTATAGATCACCAATCACATCCTCAACGGCCTTCAAACTATACAGAAATTGTGGATGAATTACAAGAGAACTATTGTAAGGGTATTGAATTTCCTGTACAATTAAAAGATATAGTAAAGTTTGAAAAAAGAAGTAACATATCCATTAACGTGTATACCTATAATGATGAATATAATATATACCCACTTCAAATCACAAAAAATAAGCAGGATATACACATCAATTTATTATATGTAAAAGATGAAAATAATGATCACTTTTGTTGGATAAAGGATTTATCAAGATTAATAAGAAGTCAAGTAACAAAGCATAAGGAAAAATTATACTTTTGTGATAGGTGTTTAACAAGACGTTTTAGAAATGAGATACAATTACAAGAACATGAACTATATTGTAAGGAGCATGAATCTGTTAGAATAGAACTTCCAAAACCATATGACAATCAAATACAATTTCAAAATTATAATAGATCATTGAGGGTACCATTTGCGATATATGCCGATTTTGAATGCTTGTTATGTAAAATGGATGTAGACCATAATTGTTCTAAAACTGTGAAGTATCAAAAGCATTTACCAATGAGTTTCTGTTATTACATCAAATACTCAAATGGTGTGTATAAAAGGCCTGTTAGTTATATTGGTTTAGATGCTGCAAAGGTGTTTGTGGAGAAGTTAAAACAAGAAGCAATAGAAATAAAGAAAATGTATAACAAAAGAGTTGAAATGAATAACCTAACTAAAGATGAGGAAGAGTTATATAATAATTCCAATAGTTGCCATATATGTGAGAAAAACTTGAATGATTTACCACCCGCAATTGAAAAACAAATAAATGTGTTAAATAAGAAAATAAAATTCGCTAAAAATAATGATAGCATGGTTGAAAAATTAGAAGAATGGAAACATGAATTAGGTAAATGTTTGAAAAATATAAATATAAATAAAGCAAAAGTAAGAGATCATGATCATTTAACTGGAAAGTTTAGAGGTGCAGCTCACAGTTATTGTAACTTAAGCTATCGAAATCCTAATTTCATTCCAGTATTTATTCACAATTTAAGTGGTTATGATACTCACCTATTTGTTAAAGAACTTGCTTATGATAAGAATGAAATAAAACTAATTGCAAACAATGAAGAAAAATATATAACATACTCGAAATATGTGAAGGTTGATAAAAAGAATGGAATTAATTTACGATTTCTAGATTCATTTAGGTTTATGTCAAGGGGTTTAGCAGAACTAGCAAATAACCTTACAAAAGAACAATATAGAGAAACGTCAAAGTATTTCACTTATGATTTATTAGATTTAGTAATTAAAAAAGGTGTGTACCCATATGATTATATTGACTCAATTGAAAGATTAGAAGAAACAAAACTACCTTCAAAAGAAATGTTCTTTAATAAACTTACTAACACCCACATCAGTGATGAAGATTATGAGCATGCGAAAAATGTTTGGAAGTCATTCAATATTAAAAATCTAGGTGAATATACAGAACTTTATAACAGGACAGATGTATTAATATTAGCCGATGTATTTGAAAATTTTAGAGATGTGTGTTTAAAGGCATATGGTTTAGATCCTGCTTGGTATTTCACTGCTCCTGGTTTATCGTGGGATTCAATGTTAAAGGTGACTAAAATCGAACTAGAAATGTTAACTGACTATGACAAAATATTAATGATTGAAAAAGGTATAAGAGGTGGAATTTCTCAATGTAGTAAGAGGTATGTAAAAGCAAATAATAAGTATATGAAAAGTTATAACAAAGACGAACCTTCAAAGTATTTAGCTTATCTAGATGCAAATAATTTATATGGATGGGCAATGAGTCAATACATGCCTTACAAAGACTTTAAATGGGTTCAACCTTACATAAACATAATGAATATTCCAGATAATTCAGAAACTGGTTACATATTAGAAGTTGATTTAGAATATCCAGAATACTTACATGATAAACATACAGATCTACCATTAGCTCCAGAAAATATGTGCCCACCAGGATCGAAACAATCAAAATTATTAACAAGGCTTTACAATAAAGAAAGATATGTTATTCACTATAGAAATTTAAAATTATATATGTCACTTGGAATGATATTAAAGAAAATTCACCGAGTATTAGAGTTCAAGCAATCAAACTGGTTAAAGGATTATATTGATCTAAATACAAATATGAGAACACAAGCTAAGAATAATTTCGAGAAAGATTTTTACAAGTTAATGAATAATAGTGTATTTGGTAAAACAATGGAAAACATTAGAAAGAGGCCATCAATTACTTTAGAATGTGATCCAATGAGGGTGGAAAAGTTAATAGGGAAACCGAACTTTGATTATAGAACAATATTTACTGAAGATTTGTGTGCGATACATATGAAAAAAGAAAAATTGACCTTCAACAAACCTATATATGTTGGTATGAGTGTGTTAGATTTATCAAAACTATTAATGTATGACTTCTATTACAACATTATGAAACCTAAATATGATATTGATATAAACTTATGTTATACGGATACCGATAGTTTTATATATGAAATTGGGACAGATGACTTCTACAAAGACTTAAATGAAATGATTGATTTATTTGATACAAGTGATTATGGAAAGGATAATCAATATGGAATACCATTAGTAAACAAAAAAGTATTAGGAAAGATGAAGGATGAAAACAATGGTAAAATAATGACAGAATTTATTGGGTTAAGGTCGAAAATGTATGCCTTTAAAGTTGAAAATAAAGAGGAGAAAAAAGCAAAAGGAATAACAAAATGTGTAGTAGCAAAAGAGTTACAATTTGATGATTATAAACAAACCCTATTCAATGATGTGAAAACATATAAAAATATAAATCTAATTCGAAGTTGTAAGCATGATGTGTATACCATAGCTGTAAATAAATTAGCTTTAGATTCGAATGATGATAAAAGATATATATTAGAGGGTGGTGTAAGTACATTAGCTTGGGGGCATTATAAGATATAGTTAAAATGTATTTATGTGTAGTTTAGTTTTAAGTCATATTTAATTAACCTTTATGTATAGTTTAGTTTAGTTTTAGGTCATATTTACTTAACTTTTATGTATAGTTTAGTTTAGGTAAAATTTAATTAACTTTTATATATAGTGTAGTTTTAGGTAAATTTAATTAACTTTTATATATAGTTTAATTTTAGGTAAATTTAATTAACTTTTATGTATAGTTTAGTTTAGTTTTATGTCATATTTAATTAACTTTTATGTATAGTTTAGTTTAGTATTAGGTCATATTTAATTAACTTTTATGTATAGTTTAGTTTTATGTCATATTTAATTAACTTTTATGTATAGTTTAGTTTAGTTTTAGGTCATATTTAATTAACTTTTATGTATAGTTTAGTTTAGTTTTATGTCATATTTAATTAACTTTTATGTATAGTTTAGTTTTAGATAAATTTATATTTTTAAGTCATAAAAGTTGTTTTTGTAATTTTATCCTTAGACATAGGCAACCAGTAATGCATGAAAATAATTGTTTTGTAGTCTAGTATTTATGTCCTGTTTACATTTCCTTAATACATTCTTACATAGTGAAGATTTTTGATTTTTTATAATTTTATCCTTAGACATAGACAACCAGTAACGCGTTAGAAAAAAAATATAAGAAAATAGAAACCATTTACCGTTTGAATTTTGAAAATCGGTTAATATTTAACGATTTTATAGCAAGTTCAAAATTTCGGGAATTTTTTACGGGTTTATTTTTGAGTTTTCGGGAAAATGTTATTCTTTAAAAAAGTCTTAAAATTTTATTTTACTTATGGTAGTATTTTTATTTTTTCGATTTGTTGAAATTTTGTGGAGATATTGAAAAAGGGAAAAGTATCCTTTGGGTTATACAGCCATTTCTGCATTTTAGAAAATTTGCTATGTTATTAGTATTCATTTGCCGTTTGAATTTTTGAAATCGGTTAATAAACAACGAAGTTATAACGATCTGGAGATATTTTCCCTCATGAGCCGCCATCGATGTCACGGTTGGTTATCGTTTCCAAAAAATTATCATGTTTACCTTATTTGGTACTAGTTCATTCGTAATAATTTCAGAGCTTAATTCGTAATTTTAGCAATTCTGGAAAAATATGTTAAAAAGAATTAGTTTCCAACCCTGTTTGTCACGTGAAAGTAAAAATCATCACGTTACAACTAAGAAGTTTAAAAAAGTTTAAAAATTTTTCGACTGTGAAGAGAGAGAAAATTGTAACTACATAACGTGACTATCTAACGTGACGTGACAGTTTTGGTTTTGTTATTACTACACTTCCATATACCGCTTGATTACTAAAAAGAAAGAAAAAATGTTGTTGCTGCTCCGGTTGACTGAAGAGAATGTGAGTGTGGATGAGTGTATTATGATGTAAGCAAGTCACGTTCCCATGCTAAGAAAAAAAGAAAAAGAGAAAGGCTATATAAATCTAAATACATACATGTATGCTATTGCCTCTCTCAAGCAAACTGAATTGTAAATGTGTGTGTGGACAAACCTTCTGTGCTGTGTTGGGTTGTATAAATACAGGCGGCAAAATGCTAAATTCGTTATTTTTTATCCGATTTTGATAATTCAAACGGCATTTAAAAGAGTATGTATCAGAGTTTAAAACGCAATTGTTCATTCTTGTTAAATGTTGTTAGATTTAGTGATTTTTTGTTTTTGTAACTAGATTTAATGATTTTTTGTAACCAGATTTAGTGATTTTTGAAGTCAAAACCGGTTATAACCAGATTTTGTAACTAGATTTAGTGATTTTTGAAGTCAAAACCGGTTATAACTAGATTTTGTAACTAGATTTAGTGATTTTGTAACTAGATTTAGTGATTTTGTAACTAGATTTAGTGACTTTTTTGAAACCGGATTTAGTGATTTTTTGTAACTAGATTTAGTGATAGAATGCATTAGAAGTTATTATGAGTAAGACAAAAGTTATTTGAGATGTGATAGAAGTTATTTGGGATACGGAGTGCGCTGCAAATTATTAGGGGGTAGATTAGAAGTTATTTGGAGGTATGGGGGATGCGCTATTGTTATTAGGAGTGCGCTATTATTATTGATGGTGTGCTAGATTGTTATTGGAAATGATGAGGTGGCGCAGAATCCCCATCCCACACCTACTGAAACATCACCGCTTTAGAAGAAAACTAAACTAAAATCTTCGCATAGTATAATGACATCCAAATCCGACTCGAATTTCTGCTCCATTCCCATAATTTTCCTGACATTTTACACACTCTCCTATTTAATTATAATAAATTCAACACTAATTTTTGGTGTGACAATTTTCGAATCAGAGACGGAGTTGATTCGGCCAACTTCGCTTACGTACCGGCGGTTTTAAGTACCAGTGGAAATTACAAGAGTTTACATTTTACAGACAATAGTTTATCAAGTAGGACTGATTATAGCTACATTTTCATTTGCCGAACGCATGGTAAGTATTTGGGTATCAGATTAGTATCCCGGGTCGCCATTTTGGCCTCACCACTTTATATAAACAATAAACCACGTTCATTGTAAATCAGTCATGAACGCATTAACAAACACGTATACATTTTTTTATAAATAGAACAGGGACACTAATAATAATATTACAAATAGACAGAAATTTCGCATTTTATCTGCAAGGAAGAAACTGTATCGCTCAGACCCCGAATACAAAGGATAATGATTTCACACCACCCCTGCGAGTAAGCAAGGATTAGAAATAGTTTTCTGCGCTTTCAGCATCTATGACAATATTAGCCCGTTACGTATAAGAGATGACGTCCCTCGGCGACCACATTGCAGGTGGTATTGCAGAGCGAGAAAGGAATCAGAGTTGAGTTGAGTTAATTTTGAGTTTAACGTTCCTTTCAGTAGAGAGGCTATACGAGACGTTGACCTACTGATTAACGTGGAATCCAAACCACATGAGCTTCCTCCGGGAATCGTACCCGTCTCCCAAGCCAAAGGCGCGTAAGCTATCCACATAGCCACGAAGATGCCCAAAAAAGGAATCAGAAAGTAAGGAGATACCTGGAACCATTATATTAGGTTCGATGCTAGTGTGAATGAGGAAGAAACAAGAAAACTTGACTCTTTATGACTGACCTCAGCTTTTAAAATGTTTCAAGCGAATGCATCTACCGAAAATTGAAACAGGCACCGAAGGCGAGATTGTTAGCACTTACGTTAAGCGTGCGAACACCTACGAATTAATATAAAAAGTGCATTAAAATACATCAATTTTAAAGGTGGGACCAATCAATAATCCATCTTAAATCCTATTTTATTCGTCAAGCTTTTCATATTTCCATAAGTGGAGACAAAATCAAGAAATAATATTTATTATACTAACTTAGTATTTATAAAAGTTTTTAGCAAAACAACATTTATACTTGATACATTCATACGCGTGTCCAACAAAATGTTTGTGCGGGGACAGTACTGTGACTTATACAGTGAATTCTACTTTCAAATTTGTAGAAAAGTACTCAGTGGAAGTATAACATGTATGGTTCACTTCTAAAATATACTTTAAAAGTTTAGAATGGAGCCGGTCAACAATAAATCCAGCGTCGACTACAGTGAAAGTGTATTTATTTTCATAAGCATAACATCATTTCCTTAGTGGATACTTCCTATTAATATATTAATAAAATGTTAACTTTGTCGTGAGAGATGTTATGCCATCGCATTTTTATGTGCATTTTTTCAGTGAACCTTTAAGAAACATAAGACGTAGTATTTTAAGTGGTGTTTCCTCTTGATTTTGGAATATAAGCTATTTATTCAAGTATACTACTGCATTAACAACATAAACTAAAAGCTAGATACAACATGGGAGAGTCATGTCCTGCCATCTTACCTAAGATAAACCTGAAATGAAGTTAATGGTCGGAATATATATTTCCGTTTTGGGTATTGACCAAATCTGAATATAAGAAAAACGTATTGAATTGCAGGATTAAACAACGAAATAAATCTCTGCAGGTCATAGAGCACAAACATAGACTGAGAAATTTGTCCTCAAACAGATGATTCCTTTTTGTTGGCTAGTATTTCTTTCGCAATGCAACATAGAAATAAGGACGTAAGTGAAAGAAATTAGAAGTACCATATTTGCTATAGTTTACGTTACATAAAACAATCTTTTTCTGCGTCCTTAATTACATTATGGGCAAAGGCTTAGAATGCCTATTTATGCCCCTGCAAAAATTGTTATTAAAATGTGTCTCCCCTCGCACGGTCGCTCATCTTCAGCGATATATTTTTTTTATATAAGCTAGCCAACGGCTAGCACCCTGTTAGAGGGTTATGCCCTCTTTTAGGTAAGGGAAATTGGAACAATTATTGGATCAAGGATAATGGTTGGTCTAAGGGATGTTATGAAGTAGAAAATCTTTATTTATTTAAACATATCAACAAAACAGAGGACTTAAGGCCATTTGCGGCCTTAACATATTGGATGGTACAGGAAAAGAAAACAAAGAAACAAACAAAATAAATACAATATATGCTGTGATACACATAATCAGGAAATTACACAATATACATATACATATTGAAAAAAAAAACAAAGTATTATTCATATTATGAAGCAAGGGTGATCGATGAAAGGAAAGTAATGATGATGTGAAAATGATGCTAACGGCATATGTTTATATATAAGATAAAGGCTTCGATATAGGAATAAGTCTTGTGATTATGGAGATGAGGAATGAGATGAGGTGCAAATCACGCCACAACACGCAGGTTATGTAAGAACACAGATGAAACTATCTTCTTGCCTAGGGGCTACTCTAGGCTATAATGAAGACAGAGGGAAGCCCATGTTAGTTAAAGGGAATTTCACTGTGCACTATATGATGGGAAGATGAGAGGGTGATGAAGGTGAGTATGAAAATCGTCAAGTAGAGTAAGATCAGGATGATTCGGTGGAAGTGTGTAGCAGTACAGTGTGAATAATAGTGACAGGGGTGTGTGCAGAAAGCGAGAAGGTGTGGGGTGTACTGCTGAATAATGCATCGTATCCAACAAAAGAGGATGATGATCTTGGTAACGTCGAGTGATATAATTTACCCGGAGTTTCTCAATGTGGTACTGTAAGGTAGGAAATGTAATCAGACTGTAGAGGTATTGTGTGGGACTGGGTAATTTAATCCGGTAAGCAATTCGGAAGGCATGTCTTTCAAGTATGAGTAGTTTCTGGTAAAAACTGTCTGGAGCAGATACCCAAGCGGTATGGCCATGTGTAAGGGCCGGGCGCAAGAAGGCTTTGTAAGTATTGAGTACAGTGGCAGGTTTTAAGACCCAGGTTGTGCCAGTTAAACGCTTCAGAAGATTTAAGCGATTGTAGGTTTTACTAGTAATCGTAGTAAGGTGTTTCTTCCACGTAAGATGCCGATCGAATGTTACACCTAGGTATGTCGCTATCTTACTGGCTTGTATTGGAACGTCATCTACCTGAAGCGTTAAGCGGTTTGGATTACGGCGTACTTTGGTTGACTTTTTCGTCGGTAGGAAGACGATGGCCTGAGTTTTAGAAGCGTTAATTAATAAATGCCATTTTTTGCACCACTGATAGAAATTATCTATGGCTGTTTGTAAAAGTGTATTGATTTCCTGCACTGTATTACAAAGGGCAAGGAATGCAGTGTCATCAGCGTACTCAAACATGTGCAGTTTGTCTGGAAGTTGAGGCATATCCGTAACAAAGAAGAGATATAAAAGAGGCGATAACGCAGAACCTTGAGGGACACCAGAAAGTATAAAGATCGGATGTGATAGATGATAGTTTATGGAAACGTATGCAAGACGGCCAGTCAGAAAGTTGAAAATAAATCTGATATAAGGTATTGGAATATGAAGGCGCATAAGTTTGTAAATGAGTGCTAGATGCCAGACTTTGTCAAACGCTTTTTCTAAATCGAATAGTACCAGACAAGAGGGTTTGAAGCTATTATAATGTATGGTGATCAGATTCATAAGTCGAAGAAGTTGGTCGTTGATGGAGAAAGCAGGTCTGAAGCCGGCTTGATATACCGGAAGAATGTGATGATGAGCAAGGTATGTATGGAGTCGTTTGACCGGTATCCGTTCGAGGATTTTGCTAAATGTGGAGGTAAGCTGAATTGGACGGTATGATGAAACATCATCTAACGGTTTGTTCGGTTTAGGAAACATAAGTGTTTTCGAAGTTTTCCAGGGTGTTGGAAAATATCCAGTGCGTTGAATGAACGTATAAATGGTTATTAAAAGAGTTAATAGTGATAACGGGCATTCTTTGATATGGCGGTAAGTGACCTTATCAAAACCGGGTGCAGAATTACGTTTTCGGTTGACAACAGCTCTGAGTTCATCGATTGTAATTGGTGAAGTTAACGGTGTGTCAGGTTAAAGGGAATGGCATGTGTTAGGTTGTAAAACGGAAGAATTCACATTAACTTTTTCGGCAGGATGGGAAGAATCATCGGAAGGTAGAGGTGTGAAGATGCGTTGGAGATTGTTTGCAAAAGCATTTGCTTTGTCTACGTCCCCTTGTGCTGGTGAGTTATCGATTAAAATAGGATATGGAGTCCTTGTATATTTGCCGCATAGAGCATTGAAACGTTTCCAGTACTTTGAAGGGTGATTAGTATCTGAAAGTTTATTACATGTTCTAATCCAACATCTAAGTTTATAAGCACGAATATAATTGCGAACTGTGCGTTGTAACTGTTTATGATGGCGAAGGGCATCTGGATTATGTGTGCGAGTTTATTCACGATATAGCTGTCGAGAACGTGTTACCATGGTGAGATAGTTTGGCGGCAAAGTGGGCTGATATGGGCGGGAGGTACTTGTGGGTATGAAACGTGTACTAGCTTCTTGGATTGCGACAGTTATAGTGTCGATTGCAGTGTAAAGCTCGTCTTCCGTTGTAGGTTCTGTGAGGTGATCTGTGTTGGTAGAAAGATATGATCTGTAGTTCTTCCAGTTTGCTTTATCAAAACGAAGGCTGGTCGAGAGAATTGGTTGCGCTTGGGTTGTGTTAGAGCTGTGAGTGTTAATGGTCAGTTTTACTGGCACATGATCACTACCAAGTGGGTCTAAAATTTCGACAAGACTATGGGAGACTAGAGTTGTTGATAAAATGACTATGTCCGGCGTTGAATTTTAAATGGGCCTAGTATGTTTCGGTAGATCTTGTATGATACCGGTCGTGTGGGTGGTAAGGAAATTTTTGAAGTTAGTTCTTTCGTGATCGGGCCGGCTATGCATATTAAAATCGGCCATAATGATGTAGTGATTGAATGTGTTGGATATAAATTGAACAAACGCTGTTGGTAATGGGTGTCCAGGACGAATGTAAATAGTTGCGACGGTGATGGTGATGTTTCGAAAATATAGAGAAGTAAGGACGTATTCTGGTAGATGAAGAGTATTGCAAATATGTCGTCGATGTGGAATTTTATGAAGGAAGCCAACGGCCGTACCACCATGAGCGCGTTGGGCAAGTAGTTTGCAATCCTCACGTAGTAAGGTATAGCCAGGTACACGAAAAACCATTGATGGCGTTAAGAACGTTTCGTTCAACAGAAAGGCTGTAACGTGTTCTTCAAGGAGCAACGTTTCAAAGAGAACTTTGTTTTGACGAAATGAACGGATATTAAGAAACAGGAACACTAGAGCCATGAGAATGAGAATCTGGCAATGAGGTGTGAAAATGGACAGTGTTCCCAGAATAAGTGGCAGTAAAGTTAACATGGAATGTAGACTTTGCGGCTTGAATGATTTGCTGGAGAATGTGAGGTCGTTGGAATGGTTGGATGTTCTGCATAGCCAAAGTGAAGAAGGTCAGAAGCTGGTCAAGGGTTATCGGAGCGTCTGTAGAATGATGATGTGTAATAGGTTGTTCTGGTGTACGAAGAGGTACTACCAATTCAGGATGGTCCCGTTGTGGATCTGGTTTGCCCTTGCATTTATAGCTATAAGCAGGATGTTGCTCCTGACAAGTGGGACAAGTCGGAGGAGACTTTAGGTTTGTGCAGGCACGGGTAGAATGTGGGCCGGAGCAATAACCACACTTGTGCGCGTTCCGACATTCGGAAGTTGAATGTGTGTTATATTCCTGGCATTTTTCGCAGCGCACGGGCAAAGGTGGTGGTGAACGTGATGGTTCCACGCGATGCTTATGTTGATAGATGACAGCACCATTCGCTAGCAAATCGTCGATGGTTGCTTGGTGTGATGTCAACACCCGAACCATGTAGGTGGGGCCTCGATCATTCTTGATCCTAATGGCCTTTGTGATGGTGTGCCCTTCGTATTTTAGTTCTTCCAGTACTTCTTCATCGGTGTATGAGGGATCTACCCCTCTAATAACAACGGAAAGTAATGGTGTGCGTCTAGGAGGAGGCATCTGCTTACGGCGAGTGTCTTGAAGTGAGGTTAATTGCGCGTTTTTGCCAAAAATGTCAATAGGCACTTTGTTTCTGATGGTTTGGAATAGTGTTTCATCAGTAGTCTTCAGTATGATACCATTGCTGGTATGGACGATCTCGGAGATGGCCGCGCGTGGTAAATACTTTCGAAGTTGAAGTGCAACAAATTTGGAATTTGAAAACTTGCTGTCAAAATTTTCAGCGATGCTTTTTTTTTTGCTAGCCAAGGCTAGCTACCCGCCCGAGGGTTACGCCCTCCATGGGGAAAGAGAAGTTTGGGAATTGGGAGGAAAGGACTGGGAGATGGTCCAAGGGAATTTTCATTATTTTATTATCACTTTATTTCATAAAATTTATTATTATTCATCAGGTGGATATTGCTATCTTTGCGATAGCAATCATGAGGTAGGGGAATGTCGGTATTGTATGATTGATTGATTGTGAGATTGGACAATACTTTCTATATGGGAGAAGAGAAGAATGAGATGACGATGAGATGAGGTGCACAAGACAACACAACACGAGGGTGATTGTTAGAGGACAGATGCAAGTTAATCTTCTCGCTTGGGGGCTACTCCAAGCATTGATGAGAGACAATGGGAAGCCCTGTTAGTAACAGAGGACTACTGTGCTGAATATGACGGTGTGATATGAGGTGGAGGATGGTCTATGAGAAAAGTACGAGTCAATGGAAGATCAGGGTGGTCGGGTGGTAGAGAGTAATGATACAGTGTGAAAAGGAGGGAAAGAGGAGAATGTGTGATGGGATGTGGAAGATCGAAGTTGGTTTGAGCGTTGATAGTATCTCGGAGAAGCGGGTGATGAAGAGTGAAACGTCTCTGAAAGTACTTAAGGCGAAGTTGTTCGAGATGGAATAAGATGTGAGGAAAAGGCATTCGGTCGTATAGAATCTGAGTTGGACTGGGAAGATTGATGCGGTATGCTATACGAAGGGCGTGTCGTTCGAGAACTTTAAGTTTGTGATAATAGGAAGGGGGAGCTGCAATCCAGGCAGCATGGCCGTAAGTCAACACTGGGCGAAGAAATACTTTGTAGGTGTTTAAAAGAAGTTTTGAATGAAGACCCCAAGTGGTACCAGTTATACGTTTAAGTAAGTTAAGTCGACGGTAAGCTTTTGCTGTAACATCCTGCAGCTGTGCTTTCCAAGAAAGGTGTCTGTCCAATGTAAGTCCCAGATATTTGACTGTCTTAGAAAGCTGAAGACGAGTGTCGTTAACTGTGAGATTTAATAGAGATGGATTGCGGTGGACTTTGGAGCGTTTATTGGGTGGTAGGAATATTGTAGTTTGTGTTTTACTGGCATTGATCTTAACCTCCATTTATCACACCATAGGACAAATGTATCTATCGCCTCCTGCAGTGCTGTGTTGAGTTGGTGAACAGTGCGACCTACGGCAAGAAAGGCAGTGTCGTCGGCGTATTGAAATAAATGAACGTTGTGAGGAAGTGGAGGCATATCTGCAACATACAGCAGGTAGAGTAGGGGAGAGAGCGAAGAACCCTGTGGTACACCGGAATGTAGGAAGATAGGATGAGATGATTGTTGATTAATGAAAACGTATGCGAGGCGTCCAGACAAGAAATTATAAATGAATCGTATGTATGCGAGGGGAAGGCGAAAATTGAGTAACTTAGAGAGAAGTCCTTGATGCCAAACTTTATCAAATGCCTTTTCCAGATCAAAAAGGACCAGGCAGGATGGTTTTGCCGTATTGTAGTGATTAGTAATGTAGTTTAGAAGACGCATGAGCTGATCGTTAATACTGAACTGTGGGCGGAATCCTGCTTGGTTGACTGGCAAGAGGTTGTACCGTGAAAGATGGAGATGAAGGCGTTGTACTATGATTTTTTCCAGAATTTTAGTGAAAACCGGGGTTAGCTGAATCGGACGGTAACAGGATACTTGGTCGGGAGGTTTCTCTGGTTTAAGAAACATAAGAACTTTAGACGTTTTCCACGGAGCGGGTATATAGCCAGTACGAAGGATAAAAGTATAGATCAGGGCAAGAATATTTATCAGAACAGGTGGGCTTTCTTTCACATGGCGATAAGAGATGTTATCGATGCCGGGTGCTGTGTTGCGTTTGCGGGTAACTACATGCTTGATCTCGATAGGAGTGATGGGGGCAGTGAGAGCTTTGTGAGAAGAGACTGTGTGATGCACGTTTGGTTGAAGATGTGGAGACCAAAAGTTAAAGTGATCTGTAGGATGATGACGAAAATGACGTGTAGCTGACAAAGGCGTAAAGATATCCTGTAAATAGGTAGCGAAGGCATTAGCTTTATCTTGGTCTGAGTGGAGTGCTTGATCATGATGAATGAGTGGATAGGATGTTCTGGTGAATTTTCCGGTGAGGGCGTTGAAACGCTTCCAATATTTGGTAGGGTGGGATGTATCAGAAAGAGAATTGCAAGCCTTGATCTATTGTCGTAATTTATAAGCTTTAACATAGTTTGAAACTGTACGGTGGAGGGCTCGGTGATGTTGAAGAGCTTCACGGTTACCAGATCGCACATATTCTGTATAAAACTGACGGGAGCGCTGTATGAGAGTAAGATATTGTGGGGGTAGCTTAGGTTTATGGGGTGAATAGGTAGATTTAGGAATGAACTGTTCGGAGGCAACTTGTATATGTTTAGTGATATGATCTAGGATAGAGTATAACTCATCTTCCGTAGTGGGAGGAACGCATTGCTGAAGAGAGTGACTTAAGTAAGTCCGATACTTCGACCAATCTGCTTTATCATAGCGGGGGATTAGTCTGGGAGGGGGTGGTGTGTTGGTGATAGAGGTAGTGGATACTCGGAGGCTGAGTTTAATTGGGACATGATCGCTTCCTATTGGATCTAAAATATCGATGTAAATACGGTGTGATTAAGAGGATGAAGTTATGGCGACGTCAGGAGTAGTATTGGATTCCGGGCGGGTGGGTTTAGGTAAAGGATGAATTATACCGGTCGTAGTTGTGACAATGAAATTCGTGAAAGTTGTTTTATCTCTATCAGAGCGGCTGTGAAAGTTAATGTCTGCTAAAATGATGTAATGACGGAAGTTATTAGAGATGTAGTGAAAGAATGATAGTGGAATTGTGTGACCGGGACGAACATAAATGGTGGCTACTGTTACACATAATGACTTATAATATAGAGTAGTAATGAGATGTTCTGGTAGGTTTTGAATCGGAGCGGAATGAGTACGATGAGGTATATGAGGTGAAAAACCTATGGCAACGCCACCATTAGCACGGCGGGCTGGTATGGTACTATCATGGCGAAGAATGTGATATCCTGAAAGGCGGCAAGTGAGCTTGGGTGTAAGATGAGTTTCATTCAGAAGGAAAGTATTGACTTTTTCTTCTAATAGAAGTTGTTTAAACAGAATTTTATGAGTGAAAAATGAGCGGATGTTGAGGAATAAGAATATGAGAGCCATGATAAAAGCCATAGTGAAGATAGATTTAGACAGCAGTTGTAAGTGGAGTTGCATGGAAATGTACGTAGGGGCCATTATAGGTAGCATGGAAGTCAAGATGGAAAAGGTTGCGAGCGGCATGTTGAACATGCTGTAACATGAGTGGCCGTGCAAAAGGTTGGACATTCAGAAGGGTCAAAGTGATGAATGCTAATAATTGATGAAGGGTGACATATTGATTGGGTTCCAGTGGTGTATCCACTGTTTGATTCTGAGCGAGATTTACATTTATAACTAAGTTGGATGAGATCTTTCGTGGCAAGTATTACAAGTAGGAGCTTGTTGAAGATTAGTGCAGGTGCGAGTTGGATGTGGTCCAGAGCAATAGCCGCATTTGAATTGGTTTGTGCAAAGATCAGTGGAGTGCGTATTGTATTCCTGGCATCTTTCGCATCTAAGAGGAAGTGGTGCTGGTGATCGTGACGGTTCTACACGATGTCTCTTATCTAGTAGATCGTAAATCGTTTCTTGTGAAGTGGTCAAGATCCGGACCATGTAGGTTGGCCCCTGGTTATTCCGAATACGGATACATTTTTTGAAGGAATAGGCTTCCTCTCGTAGTTCATCTTCAATCTCTGCATCTGTTATCGACGGATCAACCCCGCGGACCACTACCGACATGGTAGGTGGTTGGCGTGGGGGTGGGCGCTGTTTCTGCTTATTGTTAGCGAGTAGAGAAAGTGTTGCGGTTTTTCCGAAGATTTCGAAGCTATGTTTATCTCGGATGGTTGTAGCAAAGTTTGGTGAGGATGACTTGATGATGAAGCCGTTCCTGGTTTCTACTATTTGTGATATCTCAGAGCGTGGTCGGTATTTCAGAATTTGTTGAAGAAGAAGTTTCGAATTCCGGTACTTCGGATCGTAATTTTGAAGAAGATAGCTATAAATGTCCGGTTTCAGCTTTGGAGGAGGCAGAGGAGGAAATTCCTCGTCAATGATGAGACGGTCATCGTCGGAACTAGAGATGCTGTGGGCATCCGTATGGTATTTCTTGGATGGAGGCGATCTTGACGACGGTACTGGGCAGCTAAGAGGTGAGCGAGATCGATCTGGGCTAGTTTCTGCTGTAGACTTTTCCCTACGAGGCTTCCGCTTTTCCGTCTTCATCGAGATAGTAGAAGGTCTGGAAGCTGATGGTCCTGAAGCCTGTCCGGTATCCATAGCCAGATACCATAAGCGATGTGAAATTATACACTGCTAACTGAGAAGTGATGGAAGCGAAGCGAAACGAAGGATTCAGAATTGATGAGCAAAACATACACAATAATAGTGTACTTCAGCAGGCTTCCACTTGGGTGAAACCCTCGATCTCTCGTAACCTGTCGCCCAAAACTGAATTCCGATCGCCGTGCGTCCACACGTACGCAAAGAAAACAGTCTAGACTTGTTACGAAAGCTGTACTGCGCCAGCTGGTAAAGTATGTTCAGCGATATTTTTTTTTTTTTTTGAGGGAGGCAGGTTTGGGGAACATCTTTATTGTTTCAAAAGCAGAGGATGAGATTAATCTGCCACTAGAGGGTTTCGCCCTCTCTCTTGGCATGGGGTGTGTTTGCATCAATTGTGCCTTTATTTTACTTATAGTTGGGCATTGAGCTGTAACGAAATATACAGGTGATTAATATTTAATAAATATCAAAGACACTAATACATTACAGCAACATATATATTGATAAGTTAAGAGAAAACATAAATATAAAGAAAAATTAACATAGGAAAGATAAATATAACTAACTAATATATAAGAAATATATAATGAAGTCAAGAAAAATATACAAACTAATATATATGAAATATATAATGAAGTGAAGTGATAAAGAACAGTGAAGGTACTAAGAATGCGACGAAATGAATGTACAAATATATAAAGCAATAATGGTATTCAAATAGCGTCGAATTGGAAGAACGACAGTCGATGATGATGATGATGAATGCAGTGCACTTGACATCACAACACAAAACGATTAAAGTTGTAAGTATGACGAATGCTGGTTAGTCTTCTGTCTTGGGGCGGCTCAAGACTAATGAGAAAACACTATGAAGCCCTTGTTAGTGGTGTGATAAATAAACAGTGCTATAATGGAAAAAGATTAGGAATGTCATGATGAATGAGTGGTCGTTGGAAAAATCTGACATGATGGTGATCATCCGGTAGAGTGCGAGCATAAATGGAAAGTAAGATGCTTAGTGGCGTATAAAAGTATCTGAACTGCGATTCTTGCTCCAAATCTATAAATATCGTGTCTAGAAAAATATCCTTGTAGTTGTGAAGGCATTTAGCTATATATTTTCTACGTAAGTGTGCAATGTGTTGTACAAGCGGCGGAAAGTTTATCTTGTCGTAAAGATCTTGATTATGGTAAGGTAGTTTGATAGCCGAAAGGCATGACGCTCGAGTATCTCTAATCTGTTATAAAACTTTTGAGGGGCTGAACACCAGGCGACATGACCAAAAGTGAGAATACTCCGCATAAATGCTTTATAAGTGTTCAGTAGCAATGTTGAATTTAAACCCCAGGTTTGACCTACAAGGCGACGAAGAAGTTGAAGTCTATTTTTGCCTTTTGTAATAAGCTTCTGTAGTTGTGCTGACCATCTCAATTTATCATCGAAAATGACACCTAAATAAGTAACAGTTTTAGTTGGTCGGAGAAGATGATCGCCAACACGTATCTCAAGCAAATTCGGATTACGATGGACTTTACTACGGCAATTGGGCGGTAAAATAACTAAAGTTTGTGTTTTTTCTTCGTTCACAGTAAGTCTCCACTTATTGCACCAGCGAAGAAAGTCCGTAATTGTAACCTGCAAATTAACGTTAATCTGCTGAATTGTTCTACCGAGTGTAAGAAAAGCAGTGTCATCCGCATATTGGAAGAGATATGTATGAGGTGCCGGAGATGGTAAATCGGAGGCATATAGGATATACAGAAGAGGTGATAAACTTGACCCTTGTGGCACTCCCGTATAGGGGAAAATCGGATGTGATAGAGAGCCGTTGATATTAACATAGGCAATACGGTTTAATATAAAAGACTAGATAACTCGAAGATAATTTAGAGGAACACCGAGCTTCAGCAACTTATAGAATAACCCATAATGCCATATACGATCAAATGCTTTCTCAAGGTCCATGAGTATGAGGCAGGACGGTAGTGCTTTGTTATAATGATTTGTGATAATAGTGGTAAGACGGAGTAATTGATCATTGAGACTGTAACATGGACGAAATCCTGTCTGATGAGAAGGTAAAAGGTGATGATCATTGAGATATGGATGGAGACGATGCACCAGTATTTTCTCAAATAATTTTCCCAAAGTAGATGTCAGTTGTATGGGCCGATATGACTTCACGGAGTGACGTGGTTTGTTTGGTTTTAAGAACATGCAAACTTTAGACATCTTCCAGTCGTGTGGATAATATCCAGTTCTTAAAATAAACGTATAAATCGTTGCCAAGAAGAGAAAAAACTGTAGTGAGCACTCTATGAGGATTCGATAAGATATATGATCAAAGCCAGGTGCTGTATTACGTTTACGCTTTAAAGCATCTCTTATGTCATCTGAGGTAATTTCGTGATTTAAAGGATGTGTTGTATCCAACTCATGAGTGATTGATGGTTGGAGCAGTTGGTTGATTGCTGGTTCAGATATGCTGGGACTTAACGATGTGTAGATAGAGGCGGCGTAAAGACTGTTTGTAAGTGAGATGCGAAAGCATCCGCTTTCGCCTGATCAGTGTGCAAAGGCTGATCGTCCTGGACAAGAGGGTATGAAGTAGTGACTTTCTGCCCAGTTAACAGGTGAAACTGTTTCCAGTATCTTGTGGGGTGTGTTTCGGTGTTCAACTTGTTGCACGTTTTAGTCCACGTAAGTCTTTTATGGGCAACTATATAATTGTGAACTGTGCGTTGCCATCGACGTGCTTGGGCTAAATATTCTGGGTTTCTTGTCTTCTCATATTCACGAAAATACTGCCTGGATTTTCGTACAAGTGTAAGATATTGCGGTTGTAATATTGGCTGATATGTTTTCCCATGGTATGTAGGGATATTCTTTGCAGCACTGTCGTTAAGAGCAGTTGTAATGCTATGAACGACATTGTTCAGATCAGCTTCAGAGGTTGGCGGTTGTAACTGATCTATTGCGGTATTGATATCAGTCCGATATTGTTCCCAGTTAGCCTTATCATATAAGAAAATAGTACTTGTTAATTGTGGAGACGATGGTGGTCGTGCATGGTTAATTATCGCTTTTACTGGTAGATGATCGCTGCCGATACAGTCAAGAACCGTGATAGAAGTTTTAGCAACTATTGAAGCTGTACTAATGATAACGTCAGGAGTAGTCTGACTACTCGGCCTGGTATGTTTGGGTAGTTGATATATATGGCCATGCAGACCTAGGGAAATATAATCAGAAAACTGAGTTTTCTCCCTGGTGGATCGACTGTGAATATTGATATCCGCTAGTATTAATAATTGACGATACTGCGAGAATAGGTACTGGAAGAAATCGAGCGGAATATCATGCCCTGGACGGACATAGATTGTAGCTACGGTTAGAGCCATATTTGGTAGATATATGGTTGCCACCAAATGTTCAGGCAAGGGGACAAGTGATGGAATAGAATGAGCTCTGTAAGTTAGTTTATGGTAGATTCCAATAGCAGCGCCGCCTTGTGCTCGAGCGTTAGTATCTGCGTAATCATGTCTTAGTAACTGATACCTAGGAAGGCGTATAGATGTTGTGGGCTTAAGGGCTATCTCATTCAAAGCAAATATATCCACATGTTGTTCTAAGAGTAGCTGCTCAAATAGTATTCGGTGTTGAGATAACGACCGAATATTCATAAAAAGAATAGTAAGAGCCATACTGAGACAGAAAGCTTTGGGTTTAAACTGCGGTATCACGTGGTACAATATGGAAATGAACATACGGACCAGAATAGGTAGCATAGAGATTAACTTAAAATATAACTGAGGCCGCCGCAATAACATGGTCAAGAATTAGCTGTCGTTGAAATGGAAAGATATTTTGCAAGATAAGAGTAATATAGCGCAGGAAATTCTCAACGGTGAGAGGAGAAGCAATAGATTGCGAAAAAGGAACAGAAGCGTCTCTTGTACGGAGCGGAACAGTCATTTCCGGGTGATCTGGTTTGGCTGCTGGCTTAGATTTGCATTTATAACTGTAAGTAGGATGTGCATTACTTGAACATGTTGAACAATGTGGTGGCTTCCCTGTATTTGAGCAGTCCTTTGTTTCATGTTGTCCTGCACAGTACCCACATTTGTGGACATTTGGACACTTGGAAGTAACATGGTCATTGTAGATTTGACATTTCTCACATCTAAGTGGAAGAGGAGAACTGGTACGAGATGGCTCCACACGATGTCGTTTTTTAAAGATGTAAGCACTATCTTGCAACAAAGTATCGATTGATATTTGAGACATGGTCAAAACCCGAACCATATAAGTTGGACCGTTGTTATTTTTGATTCGAAGACATTTTGCTACCTCTATGCCCTCGGCTTTAAGCTCCTCTAATACTTCTTCGTCAGTTATTTCTGGCAGAACGAATCGAATGACAACAGACATCATCGGTGAACGAGAGGGCGGTGGTTTTTGTTTGATCTTAGTACTGAGATTGGTAAGCTTAGCATTTTTTCCAAATATTTCGTAGCTGGCTTTGTTACGAAGCGTGATACCGAAGTTTTCATCATCAGATTTAATAATAATGCCATTCCTGGTAAACACAATCTCTTTGACACTAGCGCGAGGAAGGTATTTCATTATTTGATTAAATATATGACGGCTATTGCTGTACTTGCTGTCGTAATCGGTAAGCAAAAAGGAATGTATCTTTGGTCGTGTGAGAGATGCAATAAAGTTTGGCTGCATTCCAGAAGTAGATGTCGATGGCGGCGACAAATCTGTAGTGCATTGCATTGGTTCTGCTTGTACAGGTGGTTTCTGTATGTAAGCAGGTGAACGAGATCGCGAGCGTTTGTCTACAGATTCAGCACTACTTTCTGATAATGGTCGACCGCGCCGGTTCCTGCGAGGATCCCTTCCTGTTTCTTCCGAGGGGTTACTGGTGGGAGGTACAACTATCCCCGGTAACCGATGCATGATCCAAACGGATCAAGGCAATGGAAACAAGAAATACACAACAATAGGTAGTATATAGGCGAAAAGCACCCCGTACGAGTAACTACAAAATACAGAAGAGTTGGTCAGAGTATGACTGTAAACAATGACCTTCAAAAAATTTAGAAAAGACCCTCCAGAAGATGAGGATCTTCTGTCAGACTCCTAAGTAGCGTATCTGTACCGTTCTCACAAGTACGTCTACAATACTTGATCACTGCTTAGTACAGTAACTAACGACAAGAGGAGTTAGGTTCGAAGTGAGTGATGATGGGATACCTTTTTTTTTAACGTTTTACCGTTCAAAGGGTTGCGCCCTTTCTTCGGTAAGAGACAGAAAAGCATAAGAGGTCAGAGGTATCATTAGAGGGTCTAGGTGCTATTTAATAATCAAATCATTTGGAACTTTATTCATATTTCATATTGCATAGGGAGGGTCATCAATTGTGTGAGGAGAAGCCTCAGTTACGGTGGGTGCTGGTCCAGACTGGCTGGCTGGCTGGCATACAAGTTATGATCTTGCTGGAACTGCGGTGCCTGAAATGAATAGATACAGCAAACATATGGTGGTTAGTTGAATACATGAAGAGCTATGAGAGCATGATTTTTAACAGCTAATATATGACAATCATTAGATCTGTAATGATGGATGGTATGATGGTGAAGTGCTACGACGCCACAACACATGGGTGATGTTAGTTAGACAAATGCTGTTATCTTCTGTTCCTGGGGCGACGCAGGAACTGATGGAGACAAAGGCAGCCCTGTTAGTGGATGGTTTTACTGTGCATGAGATGGATAGATGAGTGGTGAAACTGTGCCAGGATGATAAATGTCATAAACTTCTGGATCAATGTTGTCTTGGCCGATGTTGAGATGATAAAGGGTCATCAGATGCTGAAGAGGTGTGGGATAATATACAGCGGGAGTGTCATGGTCTCGGTCATTGCGGAGAATGCCCAGGAATATGGGATGAGCAGCTTCAATGCGTTTCTGAACGTAGTTTGAGCGGAGGGCCTCAAGATGTGATAATAGTGGAGGAAAATTGATGCGTTCATAAAGAAGGCGTGTCGGATGCGGAAGACGGATGCGGAAGGCTAAACGAAACGCATGGCGTTCAAGAATTGCTAACTTAAGATAATATTTAGAGGGAGCTGATATCCAGGCTGTGTGACCATAGGTTAGAATTGGGCGCATGAAAACCTTGTATGTATTGAGAAGGAGAGAAGAGTTTAGACCCCACGTGGTACCTGTTAGGCGCTTTAGTAAATTGAGTCGGTTTTTGGCTTTCTCGATGACAGTAAGAAGATGAGGCATCCAAGTGAGCTTGGAGTCAAATACAACGCCAAGATATTTAAGAGTACTATGGATTGTAACCGGGCTGTTATCAACATGAAGACGTAGCAGTTAGGGATTTCGATGGACCCGTGATCGTCGTCCAGGTGGTAAGAAAACGATCGCTTGCGTTTTCGTAGCATTGATTGCCAAGCGCCAGATGTCGCACCAATCGACAAAAGCATCAATGGCCAGTTGAAGGCTATATTGAATAGAAGTAATTGTCCGACCGATAGCCAGAAATGCTGTATCGTCAGCAAATTGGAAAAGTTGTACGTTAGGAGTAGTGGGCAAGTCGGATACGTACAGCAAATATAATAGGGGTGAAAGAGAAGATCCCTGTGGTACGCCAGAATTCAAAAAGATTGGAAAGGACAGAGCATCATTGATGGAGATGTAGGCAAGTCGGGCTGTAAGGAAGGAATGTATAACTCTGATGTAAGAGCGGGGAAGTTGAAAAGAGTATAACTTGTATATAAGACCCTGGTACCAAACCTTATCGAACGCCTTTTCTAGATCGAAGGTAACCAGGCTAGATGGATTGCCTTGATTGAATTGGTTATATATAGAAGTACTGAGACGTAACAGGGGATCTAGAATGCTAAAGTTAGGTCGAAACCCAGCTTGGTGCAACGGTAGTAACTCGTGATTCTGCAAATGGTCATGGAGGCGGCGAACTAATATGCGTTCCAAAATTTTGCTTAGGGTAGATGTTAATTGTATCGGCCGATAAGACGTGAGGTCAGATGGAGGCTTATTAGGCTTTGGAAAAAGTAAGACTTTTGAGTACTTCCAAGTTATGGGGAAAAAACCAGTTCGAAGTATGAATGTATAAATGATACTTAGTATGGTGAAGACAACAGGAGGGGCGTTCTTAATCAGTGTATAGGTAATAGCGTCAAAGCCTGGAGCGGAATTTCGTTTATTGAGGAGTGTAGCCTGGATATCAGCAGGTTGAATCTGTACTGCAAGTGGATGATCTAACTCCAGGGCGTGATTGAGATTAGGTTGTAAATGTGGTAAGTTTGGGTCAGATCGACTATCGACAGCTTCGTTTAGATGTAATGGAGTATGCCAACCAGGTAGAGGAGTGAAGATATGTTGAAAGTGTTGGGCAAATGTGTTAGCTTTGTCTTGATCAGAAGATAGTGCTTGTTGATTAACAACTAATGGATAGGGCGTCCGTTGAAATTTTCCGATGAGCTGATTGAATTGTCGCCAATATTTGGTAGGATGTGAGTTTTCGTTGAGTTTGTTACACGTTCTGGTCCAGAGAAGGCGTTTGTATGCAACGATATAATTGTGAGTGATGCGCAGATACTGTCTATGGAGGCGAAGTGCTTCTAAGTTACGACTGCGTGTGTATTCTCTGTAAGCACGCCGAGCTGCAGTAATGAGAGGTAGGTATCGTGGAGGAAGTTTAGGTTTATGCGGAGTAATATAGGTAGTTGGAATATGCTGTTCGGCTGCTGTTTGTAAAGTCTGAGTGAGTCGGGTAACGGCGTTGTCAAGGTCATCTTGTGACGTTAAGTCAAAGTTATCTGAGAGTGAGTGTGTAATGGTCTCATGATAGGCTGGCCAGTTAGCCTGATGATATAGATACACTTTCTTCTTGGATGTAGTATTCTGTGGAGAAGTATTGGTAGTTAATGATAGCTTGATGGGAACATGATCGCTCCCCAAAGAATCTAAAACGTCAATAGTGATGTGAGAGTTGATCGATGTGGAATAAATTACGATATCTGGTGTGGAGTTGCTAGAAGGGCGAGTTGGCTGTGGTAGAACATGAAAGGTGCCGGTGGTATGAAGACTGATAAAATCCAAAAATCGCTGTTTCTCATATTGAGGCCTACTATGAAAATTGATGTCTGCCATGATAATGAATTTACGATAGGTATCGGAGAGGTGTTGAAAGAATTGGTAAGGTATATCGTGTCTCGGCCTGACATAGATGGTTGCGAAGGCTATTGTATGACCCTTGAGATATAATAATACAACATTATATTCTGGCAGCTGCAATGTGTGTGGTAAGGTAATAGTGCGATGTGGTATGCGATATTGTAAACCAATGGCTGTTCCACCGTGCAGACGTGCGCCGCTAGGTCCATCGTGTCTGTGGAGAATATATTTGGGAACAAAGCAGGTAATGTAAGGAGCTAGAAAGGTTTCATTAAGTGCAAAAGCGGCGATATTCTCCTCCAAAAGAAGTTGTTGAAACAGTACTTGATGTGTGAGGAGAGACCGTATGTTAAGAAATAACAGGTTGTATGCCATAATGTATAGAACAAGAAGAATGGTAGTACTATAGAGATGATAAGCCATGTTCAAACAGTTGTTTCAGTAGGTTGTATTTGGAAATGGACATTAGATCCGCTGTATGTGGCGTGTAGTTGGAGATTATAGAGAAGTTTAGCAGAGTGAATGATTTGATTGAGAACGTGCGGACGTTGAAATGGCAGAATGTTTTGTAAGGTGAGAGTTAAGAAGCGTAAGAGGTCTTCTACTGTAACAGGATGTGTCAGCGAGTTTGCAGGTGGAGTGGGGTCATCGGAAGTTTTGATGGGAGCTACTAATTCTGGCTTATCAGGGGTAGGTGCAGGCTTGCCACGACAGCAATAACTGTAAGTTGGATGTTTTTCCGGACACGTAGTGCATTGAGGAGGTGCACTTGAATTTGGGCAATTTCGGGTCAGATGACTCCCGCTACAATATCCGCATTTAACAGTGTTGGTGCAGTTATGAGTGTAATGATCATTATACGTCTGGCATTTCTCGCAGCGGATTGGAAGCGGAGGAGGCGTTCGAGACGGTTCTACCTTGTAACGGCGGCGATAGACATAGGCCCCATTAGCTAATAGATGATCAATGATTTGTTGTTGGTCGGTCAAGACACGTACCAGGTAGGTAGGACCAGTGTTGTTACGTATCCTGATACATTTCTTGATTTCGAGACCCTCGTAGCGAAGCTCATCAAATATCTCATCGTCGGTGAGTTCAGGTTCAATGCCCCTGATAACAACTGATAGCAATGGTGGACGACGAGGAGGTGGAGGTGATTTTCGTTGGCTCGGGGTAAGAGGCGTCAACACAGCCTGCGGTCCAAAGATTTCAAAGGTAGCTTTATTTCGCACATGTATGTGAAAATTAGGATTACTAGATTTTAAGATGATGCCGTCTCTCGTAGGTATAATTTGATGCACATCTGCGCGCGGTACATATTTATTGATTTGTATGAAGATTGCTCGTGCAGTTCGGTACTTAGTGTCGAAGTTCTTTAATATGAAATTATACATTGTATCCTGATTAGTTGGCAAAGTTGGAGATGGTGAGGCATTAGCCCAGTCCATCTCGGTGTTTCTCACTTTCATTGAGGCAGTGGAACCTTCTCCATCAGAGCTATAATGCCGTGGTTTCTTAGACTCTGATTGCTTGGAGTGTCCGATTGGAGATCGTGATCGAGATCGGGACTCAGGTTGTTTCGAGGTATCTGCTTTAGAAGTCTTCGTACCAGCAGAGTGACCGGATTTGGCTGCACCCTTCGCTCCCGTTGGGGAGGGGGGCATGATGATGGTTTAACCTAGCGGAGAATATAACTTGAATGTTCGAGGCAAACGTATGGAGTAGGTGCTAGGGGAAGCCCACTGTGGCTCTCACTTGAGGCAGCAATACGTCCTCGCAGAGATGTCGGTCAGTGCAAGCAGTGGCCGTCCACAAAATTAGATGAAGAAAATAATATGAAGATGATGATGGCCACGGGCTCCC
Source organism: Thermobia domestica (assembly GCF_964235325.1). Taxonomy (NCBI): domain Eukaryota; kingdom Metazoa; phylum Arthropoda; class Insecta; order Zygentoma; family Lepismatidae; genus Thermobia; species Thermobia domestica. Next base: position 159,551,395 of record NC_137467.1, read on the forward strand.
ACTTGAGTCAACAATACGGACTACAAGGGGATGTCGATTGCCTGTGCCAGAACAATCCTCCCTGAGTGAACAAAAATATCAGTTGCTCGCAGAGCGTTAGTAATAGTTCTCAGATCGATGAATCGATGGTCGATTCTGAATTCTAAGTGATGGATGGGATACTTTTTTTTTTTTTGAAGTGCTAGCCATAGGCTAGCTCCCTTTTAGAGGGCTACACCCTCTCTTAGGTGTGAGAAGTGAAGGTAATATGGTAAAGATGTAACGAATGGGTGGGCTAAGAGTAATTTATTTATTTATTTATTTATTACTAGAACTAGGGCATTATGATCTTTTCGATCATAATCATACTTGAGTGGTAGGTGTAGTGTTAATAACACAAGAGCAGTAACATAATAGTGAGTATAATTGAACACAACATAAATATGAATATGATAATTATAGAAATATATATATAAGTGAGAAAACAAAGCAAAACATGAGAACAATAGAAGTGCCAAAAGTAAGATGTGATAGATTATATAAATAGATGAATGAAACGTTACTTTACATATATATGATTATTAATAAAGGAAAATACATAAGGAAATAATCAGACAGTATGTTATAAGCAAAGAACATTAATGATCATAACGAAGGATGAAGTATAGCATGTACGATACAGATGATCTAGTAATGGGCGTGAATAATGTGGTGAGGTGCATACACAGGACAACACGTGGGTGATGTTAGTTAGACGAATGAGCTTATCTTCAGCCTAGGGGCTGCTCTAGGCAATGATGAAAACGAATGAGGCCCATGTTAGTAATTAATGGTAATCACTGTGCTGGAAATGATGGGTGAATGAGAGGAAGATGTTCATGAATGACGTAATCTGAGATGATAAGTAAAGCGGGATCTAACGGTGGTAGAGTATAGTGATATAAGGTGAAGAGAAGTGAAAGTGGAGAATGATAGTAACGGTGAGGTGTTGGGTGAAGTGCTAAATAACGCATTGTCTCCTGAAGTAAAGGATGTCGGATTTTGAAACGTTTGGTGATATATGTTAGCCGCAGCTTTTCAAGATAGTATTGTAAGGTCGGAAAAGTAATTCGGCGGTACAGTTCCTCTGTGGGACTAGGTAGCTTAATACGGAACGCTGTACGAAAAGCATGGCGTTCTAAGATTAAGAGTTTATTGTAGAATTTTGTCGGAGCAGCTAACCAAGCAGTGAAGCCGTACGTGAGGACTGGTCGTAAAAAAACTTTGTACGTATTTAGTATGGTGTGTGCTTTAAGGCCCCAAGTGGTACCAGTCAATCGTTTCAAGAGATTAAGTCTATTATAGGCTTTAGTAGTAACATTTTTCAAGTGTTGCGACCAGGTAAGGTGGCGGTCGTATGTAATTCCCAGATATGTAACAGTATTACTGAGTTGAATAGGCACCCCATCAACCTGGAGAGAGAGTTTTCGTGGATTTCTACGGAATTTGGAAATTTGTCTGGGTGGTAAGAAAACTATGGCCTGAGTTTTTGCTGCGTTAATAGTAAGCCTCCAGAGAGTACACCAGGTGTAGAAGCTTTCGATAGCAGTCTGTAAGATAGTATTGATCTGCTGGATAGTTGTTCCAACTGCTAGAAGGGCCGTGTCGTCCGCATATTGAAAGAGGTGTACTTTATCTGGTAATCGGGGCATATCAGCTACATACAGAAGATATAGTAAAGGAGATAAAGCCGACCCTTGCGGTACTCCAGTGAATAGAAAGATAGGATGTGATAAACTGCCACGTACGGAGATATAAGTGATACGATTGGTAATGAAATTATATATGAGGCGGATATATGAGATAGGAAGCTGGAATTTGATAAGTTTATATATGAGCCCAAGGTGCCAGACCTTGTCGAATGCTTTCTCCAAGTCAAATAACACCAAACAAGAAGGTTGATCTGAATTATAATGTTGTGTGATGAGCGTTGTGAGTCGGAGTAGCTGATCGTTGATAGAGAAGGCTGGCCTAAAACCTGCTTGAGTGACTGGGAGTAAGTTATGATCGGCGATGAAAAGATGGAATCGTTTAACCAGAATGCGCTCTAAGATCTTACTGAAGGTGGAAGTAAGTTGGATAGGTCTATAGGATGCAATATTCTGCGGCGGTTTGTGTGGTTTAGGAAACATAAGTGTCTTAGATGTTTTCCAAGCTAAAGGAAAGTAGCAGTGCGCAGTATGAAGGTGTAAACATTCGCAAGAAGAAGCAGAAGTGAGATAGGACTTTCTTTGATATGGCGATATGTCACGTTATCGAGGCCTGGTGCAGTATTTCGTTTATTATGAAGAACTTGTGAGATTTCCTGAACAGTGATGGGATCAGAGACAGCAGCATTAGTAGGTAAGATATGACTAATATTTGGTTGAAGTTGTGGCGATGAGGTGTTAAGTCTGTCTGCGGCGTGTGGTGCGTTGTCAGTTGACGGTGTGAAAATTTCTTGTAAGTGGTCTGCAAATGCATTCGCTTTATCTCGATCAGTAGTAATAGGTGTGTCGCCTAATAAAATAGGGTAGGGTGTAGTAGTAAACTTCCCACACAATGCATTAAAGCGAATCCAGAATTTTGTAGGATGCGATGTTTCGGAAAGATTGTTGCATGTCTTCACCCATGAGCGAAGTTTATATGCTTTGACGTAGTTGCGAACTGTCCTTTGGAGTTGTTTGTGATGTCGGAGTGCTTCTGGATTGCGAGTGCGAAGATAGTCTCGATAGAACTGGCGTGAACGTTTGATCATAGTGATGTATTGAGGCGGAAGCTTAGGTTGATAGGGAACGGATTGGGTGGTTGGAATGTATAAGTTGCTGGCTTCTTGGATTGCAGAGGTAATGGTGTCTACAGTCTGATATAAATCATCGCTTGTGGTGGGTTCGGTTAGATCTCTGGTGAGGTCTGAAATATGTGTACGATATTGATCCCATTATGCTCTATCATAACGCAAGCTCACTCGCAACGGTAACGAAGAACTAGTTGTAGCTAAATAAGGTTTATAGACGAGCTTGATGGGTGCATGATCGCTGCCCAGAAGATCAAGGATTTCGACATTGCAGTGTGAGACAAGATTTGCTGATCTGATGACTATGTCAGGCTTGGTGTTTGAGATGGGACGTGTAGCTTGCGGAAGATCAAGAATGATTCCAGTAGTGTGTGTCGTTACAAAGTTAACAAAATTGATCCGGTCACCATCGCTGCGGCTATGCATATTGAAGTCAGCCATGATAATATATCTATTGAAGGTGTTGGAGATATATTGTACGAACTGCTCAGGTAATGGATGGTTTGGTCTTATATATATAGTTGCCAGTGTGATTATGATATTTTTGAAGTAAACAGTGGCAATCAGGTATTCGGGAACAGCTGTTGCAGTATAGTGATGTTGGCGAAAAGGGATATGAGGAGAAATCCCTATGGCCACTCCCCCATTAGCTCGAAGTGTAGGTAGAGGGTTTGCAGAATGAAGCATGGTATATCGTGGTAAACGACAAGAGCGAGAGCTTGTAAGAAATGTTTCATTAAGTAGGAAGACTGTTACATGCTCTTCGAGAAGAAGCTGTTCAAATAAAATTTTGTTCTTTGGTAGTGACCGGATGTTGAGAAACAGAAAGGTTAAAGCCATGATATTAATCGATAGTAGTAGCATGTGATTTATGGAAATGGACAGTATTGCCGGAATATGTTGCAGTAAAATTGACATGGAAGGTTGTTTTTGCTGCTATAATGATTTGTTGTAGAATATGAGGCCTAATGAAAGGATGAATATTTTGCAGAGCTAGTGTCAGAAACGTTAGTAGCTGATCCAATGAAACAGGAGCGTCAATTGGATGTGGAGTGGTTTGAACTGGCGTCGGTGGTCGCAAAGGAACGACGAGTTCAGGATGGTCTTTGCCTTACACTTATAACTGTAGGCCGGATGCTGTTCATTACAAGTGGCGCATTTTTGGATGGGATACCAACTTTCTGATTACTAGTGCGAAAGTTTCCCGTATAAAATAGCGCTTGTTTTGGTAATCCTTGTTAATACAATAAGGTACTGATACAAATCTGCATTTTTACGCATACATCTTAAGAAACTTTATTACGGGAAGTAAGTAGTTGAAAAATGATTCAGTACACTTCATGTTTGCTACCACATTTTGCAACCACATGCTCAGTTTACTATGCTGCCATCTACTGTAGACAGTAAGTACTAATGGAAACCTGGAACAATAATTCTCCTACCTTCGCGAGTAAGACTGGTAAGTAGTTTTCAGATTATCTTTTTCTAAATAGCTGAGCACGCCCAGTGCCACTCATTGAAGCCAAACGATTTGCCAATTATTCTTCAAGATTTTTTCGGTATTAATTTTTCGAGTAAGGATAAAGTAAAGGTGAAGGTTGGCAGCATATAATACATTTTTCTTATACTTTTATGATTGATTCCAACAATTTTCTGTTCTGGGCTGGAAGTAGGCTGAATGATTATTATTATTATTTATTATTTATTTATTTAGAAAACAACACAACAGGCTTAATGCCTAATTATAGTGTCGTATAATACATACATATACATATATACTTTTACCCGTACAATTAATCAATGCACTTCGAGTGTCAGGTACTCGGTAATAATCTTGTTTCTAAATACATATTCTGACATACTGAATATATCTAATACATCAGTTTTATGACTTAATTCATTGTAGGAGTCACACATTCTCCACAGCGGAGATTTACTGTGAATATTTGTTCGTGCCCTTTCACAGAAAAATATACCAGTATTCCCTGGTCTTGTTCTGCCTGTTGGAACGCTCATATATATTTTCGTGAGTAGCTCTGGACAGTCAATTTTATTATTTAGACCTAATACTTTATATAAAAATAGTAAATCAAACATCTTTCGTCGATTCGTCAACGTTAGGAAATTCAAACTCCTTACTAAGTCCACGTAGGGAATCTGTTTGGGATAGAAAGCTGTTTTCTTGTACGTAAGCATTTTTAGAAATTTAAATTGTATGTTTTCTATCGCTTGTAAGTATTTATTTACTTTCGGTGTCCAAATAACGCACGCATATTCTAATCGGGACCTTACGTACAAATTATAAAGTTTAATAAATGTTGATTCGTTTCTAAACTCTTTACCCATACTATAGATAAAACCGAGGTTTCTGAATGCAGTGTTAGAGATTGCATCAATGTGATGAGAGAAGGTCAATTTTGAATCAAAAATTACTCCTAAATCTTTAACTGAATTTGGTTTACACAGAGATATGCCATTAATTATATACAGATGATTGATGGGGTTTTCTTTCCTTGAGAACGATAAAGACTTGCATTTAGAGATATTCAACAAAAGTTTGTTTTTGGCACACCATTGCCCAACACCCTGTAAATCCTGCTCGAGTTGTGTGCAGTCATCTATTGTGCTTATTTTAGAATATAATTTGAGATCATCGGCAAACAACAGAAAGTGAGACTTTTTAACATATGTTGAAATATCATTAATTACAAGAAGAAATAATAGCGGACCTAAATGAGATCCTTGAGGAACACTTGATAATGTGGTAAATTTCGTGGTAATATATCCCTTGTAAGAGACAGCTTGCTCTCGATTGCACAAGTAGGAAGCGAAGTACTCTATTGCTCGTTTAGAAAAATTGAAAGATACCAATTTCTGTAGTAGCACGTCATGGTCAACTCTGTCCAAAGCCTTACTGAAATCCATATAAATGACGTCCACTTGACCGCCTTTGTCTAACTCTCTTGCTATGTAATCCGTTATTATTGCTAGATTGGTTGCTGTGGATTTATTCCTTAAAAATCGGTGTTGATGTTCAGATATGACAGGCTTTACATGGTTTAAAATGCTGTTGTATAATATGGTTTCAAGAACTTTTGCAAAGGGAGATAGGATGGCTACGGGTCTGAAGTTCTCTATCTCATTCCTGTTTCCAGATTTAGGAATAGGGCAAATGAGACCTTCTTTCCATTTATTCGGAAATATATTAGTTTTAATGGACATATTAAAGAGAATGTGGAGTGGATGCTTGAATATATCTAAACAGCCCTTCACCACATACGGTGGAATGTCATCTATACTACAAGATCTTTTGGGTTTCAGCGCTTTAATAGCCTGCTCAATTTCTTCTAATTCTATTTCCTTTATATGAAAGGTGTCTAATATACTACATTCCGAATTATTTGTTATTAGATAATCTGTGTCGTATTTAGCAGGTACACTACTATATACCGACTGAAAATAATGCGCGAATGCCTGAGAAATTTCTTTGTTATGTATTAACTCGTTACCATTATATGTGAGAGAATCTGACGAAAGATGCTTGGTTTTACTTTTAATAAAATACCAGAACTGCCGTGGGTCTTTTCCTACAGTAAATTCAGAATGTGAAATAAATGCCTTGTACACTCTCGAAATTTTTGATTTAACTTCTTTTCGTAGTTTCAGGAACTGTTCATGATGGTATGCAATATTATTTAGCCCCTCTTTCCACTTTTTACGATGGTAAGATTTCCGTTTGATTTTTTGATTATATCATAGGTAAACCAGCACGGATAACTGGCATTGAAGTGCTTTTTAGCAGGGACGCATCGGCTGAATACGTTATAAATCATTTCGTAGAATTTTGAAACAGTACAATTAACATCATCATTTTGAGAAAGGCAATCCCAAGATAACTTTTACAATTCTATATATAATTTTGTGAAATCAGCCCTTTTAAAGTTGAAACCAGTTACTTTAGGAACTTGCTTTAATTTAGTAATATGATTAAGCGTTGAAGACACTAGGATTGCTGGGTGATGTCTATCCTCTCGAACAAGTGGATACTCTTTAGAAACAACTACATCTTTGATATTAGAAAGTACTAGGTCTAATGTGCGGCCATTTGTGTTTTGTGTGTCGTTGAATGATGATAAATTGTATAAGGACATAAAGTTATATACATCTTTACACTTGGTTGTTGAGGACATAAGATCAAAACAAGAATTTGTAATTTCTGCAATATTAAAATCTCCGATGCAGAGAATTGTGCTTCCTATAGCACGGCCAACAAGAGATGGTCTCTGGTGTTTCTTATCATATGCGGTAGGACATTGCAGCCCCTACTTTGATACCAGTGTTACTAACCACGATTACTCTGTCTTATACCAATAATTAAATTGCCACTACAGTTGCACCGATAAAAACCTTGACACGCGAGTAGTGCAATGTCAGTGCGAGCTATCAGAGACGTTCTCTTACTGGACGCACTATAGTGGACAGTTACTCTCGATAAATTGATAAAACTCTTCGTAAATTTTTAAATTTGAATCCGGTGGAATATAAATGACATCTAAAGAATGCAATACTAATTTAACAAGAACACACTCGAGATTTGTATCGCAGGAACTTACATAGTACACATTATATTTTTTAAGAATAGCTATTATTACCCCACCCCCTTTACTCTTGTTAACCAGCTCAAAATTTCTGTCCTGACGGAAAGCACAATATCGATCATCCAATATTTCAGAGTCTGAGTAACTAGCAGTTAGGGAACTTTCACTAATGACTACTACATCGTATGTATTCGATACAATACTTGTAAAGAACTCTTGACTTTTTGAACCTCTGAGACCACAAACATTCTGGTAATACACTGAAAGTTTAATAGTGCGATGCTGGTTATATGGTACTGTTATATCACAATTTAATACATCAGTTTTCATAGTTGAGTCTGACCTTGAACTTTTCACGGAACTTGTCAAGTTCACATTGTTTGACACGAGAAATCTATTTTTATTTTCATTAGCAGAAAACTGTGTTGTACTTACTAGTTGCAGTTCCTGGAAACCTGTTCCTCACCGACTGAAATTCGAGTTCCGCTTCAATGGGATCTGCTTGGTACGGCTACTCCCTGGGGTAGTGAAGGGGGAAGTACTTCTCGGTACACTGACATTTTCGTCCAGACCTGCCTCAGGCTCTTAGGCGGCAGAAGGATTGTTTGGCACGTTGGAAAGATTTTCATCGCTATTTGTCATTTCCTGTAGTGAAAACTTCTTCCCATCGATGCACGCATACCGGAATTGCAAATAAGCATAACACCCTCGTTGTCTAGCTTCGTTAACATACGTTTGAAGGGCTTTGCGTTCTTGTCTAACTTTAAAAGAGAAATCCTCACTAATATAAATTTTGGTGCCCCTTAATTTATTCCTAGATTTAAGAATTTCTTCCTTCGTTTTATCTCGCAAGAACTTGCACACTATAGGACGACTTTGACCACTGACTTTTCTTCCTACACGGTGACTTCTTTGAATATCATCATCCGCCAAATCGATTTTTAATCTATCTTTAATCACACTCCGCACTTTGTTTTCTGTTTCGTCCCACGATTCACTTGCACTTTCCTCGACGCCATAGAACGCTAAGTTCATTCTTCGAGATCTATTTTCCAAATCTTCGATTCTTTCTTCCAAATGACTTGAGTAGGCCTGCAATTGATTTATTTCACTCGATAATTTGTCAATGTTGTTCTCGAACCTTTCAAGCCTTTCAATCACTTTAGAAACAGATTCTTTCAGTTCACGTATTTCTTTCTCAAGCGATTTATGAGAATCATGCAAGCCACGCAAAATTTCTTTAATCTCCGCAATATCGTTTTTCTGAGACCTGGAGTCAGGACCTGGATTTCTTTCGACACCACCAATCACAAGCACTAGAAGAATCACCACACCATAGACATAGTAAGTTTTGGTCGTTTTGATTTGATCTGTACGTTCTGCATAAGAAGGATCTATTCCGCAGTATCTATTATTCAACAGACCAATTGAGGCCCGCCAGAAACTTAGCGAGACACCCATTTCACGCTTCGGTGCACACTCGTTTCAATAGAATTGAAATCAGTGCTAATTCACAAATTTTATTAAAAAGTGCACGTTAAAATGAAAGTGTTTTTATTTAAGAAATTGTGAATCGAAAAAGAAATAAAGCAACATCCAACATTAAGTGGTAGAATACTCTGTAGTTTTAAAAATCAACAATGTAGTTTTAAAAAACAAAATAGTGAGAAGTATAATTATCCAGTCCAGACACTCATCATTTAAGCAGGTATGTGTATCTCAGCTATGTGCGTGTTGATCGTGATACAATTTCTAGAGATTGACGATTTGTGATCTGAATTGTTATGCTACATTCACACTCAAACATACACACAGACATCAAGATATTAATGAAACCAATACATTTCTTAAATGGAGTATAAATGTGTTATCATTTCCTCTCTATTCACTTCGACCTACTCATTTCGGACAATGAGTAGTAGCAATCTCTGAACGTCTCACTTTATTCATCCCCATGCTGTTAAGGCACGTTTCGTTTGCTTTAATACTAATTACTTAATCCTAATTTTAATCGTGCTAGGACTCGAACCAAAAGTTTCTCTACCATAATAAGAATGGGTAATATTACTATACGCGTTATAAGAGCCCCGGGAATCGAACCAAATATATCTCCACCATTACAATGGTGGGTTATTCTAATAAGTACACCGGAAATCGAACCAAAAGGCCTGGGGTCGTTACAAGGCGTAAGCCTCGCAGCTATTTCCACCATAACAACCTCCTAACGTTGTGCTTTAAAAGCATGGGGATGAACTAAGTGAGACGTTTAGAGATTGCTACTACTCATTGTATGAAATGAGTAGGTTGAAGTGAATTGAGAGGAAATGAGAACATAATTAAGCTTTATTTAAGAAATGTATTGGTATAATTAATATCATGATGTTTGTGTGTATGTTTGAGTGTGAATGTAGTATAATAATTTAGATTACAAATTGGAAACCTTTAAAAATTGTATTATGATTAATACGCATATAGCTGAGATATACATATTTGCTTAAATGATGAGTGTTTGGACTGGATAATGATATTTTTTAATTTTTGATTTTTTGGACAGGATAGTTGGTTGTATGGAATTTTTAGTTGAATTAACTAAAAGCCAACCATAACTGGTGGACTATGGTTGGATGTGGAAGAAGAATAGATCACCCTTGATCTATTCGTAGTTGAATAAATTGCAGCCCACTGCTTTGCTGCTAACTTCCTCCTAAGTGTCCTTAATTTTTTTTATTCACTTTTGATCCCAATCCTCTCCAACGAGAGGTTTTTGTTTATGATTTTAGACACACTGGAATTTGCTTTGTTGATTATTTTTGTTTATTTTAGCTATTGGTGAAACATTGGTTTTAACCCGTATTACATTGTGACTAAATTTTCAGACAAACAATTTTTACAAATCTGACAGTTATGCCATAGTTAAATTGTGTCAATGTTAACAGACAATATTTTATATTGATGACATTACATATTTCATTTACAACTTTACAAATTAAAACAAAACAAATAAACTGACGACTTAGCGTTTAGTCATTAATTCAGTAACAACATAACACAAATACAACCATTTACGTAAATAAACAAATACACGTGTTTGTAAGACATGACCACATTTCATTATTGCTTCAATTTATTTTTTTTTAATTTTAATTTAAATAAATATTAATTTTCATTACCCAAAACCGTAAAACCGTATATTGCTACAATATATATATCCCTTAGTTGGTAACATCCAAAAAATAAGCTATAACAGTAATATCCGTCTCAGAGACGGACACACACAATTGAGACGTTTGAAGCCAAAGTGGTGTAAGTCAGTTTCCAATCAGGTTTAGTTACACCCAGAGAATTCATTTTACGTAACAAAATTCATTAACTGAATAGTGAAGCACGCCGCAATTCACTTGTGTATGTACCCATGAGTTCAATACAACATGCGTCACCGCTAAGAATCTATTTCTAAGCATATATCTTGTAGAATTTTATCAAAACATATTTGTATCTCAATAGAATATGCCTTCTGACAATTAGAAATGATCTTATTAAAACACACACCTGCTGCTGGAGAATTCTCTTTTCCTTCGTTCACGAGTATCTGTATCATCAAACCTAAGAGCCGCCAGCAAAACTTTACATCTTTTCAGAAATAGTTGCACGAAAAGCATGAAGTCCAGTGCAGTCAGTTGAAAAAAGTGACACCAAGTTTTCAAGCACTGACTTAAAAATCTTAGCGTGACGTAATTAAAATCTATTTCTGGATTGCTGACATGACCTGTTCTGGATAAATGATCTTGTTCGGGAACATACAAATCATCGGATCTGTAATCATAATCAGTTTCTGATTACAGCCATCTATAATTGTTCTATAGCCAGTTAAAGTATAGCCCTACTCCTTTGTGGTATATCTTTTCTACTTGACATCTTAAAATATTGATTTTCGAAACGAAAGAAAACACACAAATATTAATAGTTGTCAGTATAAAGTAATATCCGTCACTTAGACGAACAAAATATATTACCTTTACAGTAATATCCGCTTGCGAGACGGCGTAGAATAACTTTATACACTTCGAAGTTTGCAACGATGAGCTAGACACGCGACCACCCGCACAAAACATCATAGTCAATCCACAACTAAAGCATAGGTGAATTATCAGATCAAACCGTGCATATGCGTACCAACTCTGAACAAAAAAATATCGTGTATCCGCCTGGGAGACGGATATTACCAACTAAGGGTAACTTATCCAGTGGCGGATACAAGGGAGGGGCTATGGGGGCTATACCCCGGCCCCCTTGATGCTCAGGTATACACTAGATAAAATGGGCTTCAATCCTGCTTTACACTGGATAAAACGGCAAACTATGGTTTAGCCCGTCCCTTGATCATATCCTGGATCCGCCCCTGTATATATATATATGTATATATATATACAGTGGCGGATCCAAGGGGAGGGCTATAAGGGCTATAGCCCCATAGACGCTCAGGTATACACTGGATAAAATGGGCTTCAATCCTGCTTTAAGTTTGTAGCAAATGAAACACATGGATTATTGCCGTTGGCTTTCTTGGGTCCTCCAGTATTCTTCCACATTTTCATACCACCAATTATTTCATAATCATTCTCTCTCATTAATCATCCGTCTATTATAACCTATAGAGCATAACCAAAGGGATGCAAAACTAGAAATTTCACTTTTTTTCAAATGGAATAGCGCATTAGTTTAATCCCTGGCCAAATTAGTTTGTGGCGGACAACATCGTTTCCCTGGGGTTTTTCGGAGTACTCCTCCCATATTCTCATTCCATTAATTTTTTCATCGTCATTCACTTGCCTTAATGATCGCCTCCCTTGACCTAAAAGGCATAACGTGGGACGTTAAACTGTAAGATTTAATTTCATTTTGAAATGGGATAGTGACACTAAAGTACGGTTATATCTGTTTGTG